>NW_026125295.1:2912500-3512500 GCF_943737965.1 Phodopus roborovskii
TCTTCCCCTGGCCTGGTCTTGGGCGAGAGCCACTTCTCACGGGTTTTGCATCTTGAGTCACTTTCAATTTCTGCTCACAACTTTCCAGCATCTTTTGGTTAGAGAAACTTCCTCAAAACTATCATCAAATATGGGACCCAGTGACACACACTTAAAGCCCCAACACTTGGGGGCAAAAATGGGAGGATGAGGAGTTTGAGGCCAGCCTCAGCTACCTACCATAAAGTTCTTGGCCAGCCTGGTCTACTTAAGTCCCTGTCCCAAAAGCCAGCTAAAGGCTTTTATCAGGCAGTCACTATAAATGCAGCTATTGTTTTAAGCAGCATGGACAGGATTGCTGCAAGGTGTGTGAGCCAGCCTGGTCTACGAAGGGAGTCCCAGGGCACAAAAAAAGGCGGTGAGCGCAGGAAGTTAGTATATCGGTAAAGGCTCCTGCTGCGCGGGCCTGGCAGCGTGAGTTCCATCCCAGAGTCCATGTAAAGGTGGAAGAGACTGCACAGAATTGGCCTCTGTTCCACAGTCATGTCATGGTACTCTTGCTCCCCGAACATGTATACACGCACACGCGTGCGCACACACACACACACACAGGCACGAACAGACTTGTACACATGCACACACATGCAAAAACTCACATGCATGCACACGCACACCTCCCCTCTGCTTTAATTCTGCAGCAGAGAGCAAAGCCATCCATTCTGGGGACATTTCTTCTGTCCATCTTGGCCACTACTCCTACGAGGCCACTCTGCCTTCTCCTGGTCCTCTTCATCCCCTCCTGTTCATCCCCAACCCCCATTCACTAAGTTCACAAGCAGAGAAAGCCGTAAGAAAGCAAAAAGCCATGTGTCTGCCGCTCAGACGTCAGGAGACGGAAGCAAAGCTCGCCATGCCTCGTTCTTTTTTGCAGTTTATATGATGTGACCCATTTCCTGTGTGGTAGTTTCACTTCATTCACATGTCAGAGGTCTCTTTTCACAGCTACAGTTCTTTGCACCTAAGTGGGTGGCTCCCTGCTTGTCTTCCTGGGTGTTTTGTTTGTTTTGTTTAAGGCATAGTTACCCTGTGTAGCCCAGACCAGCCTCAGATCCAGTGATCCTCCTGCCTCAACCTCCTTGCCACTGAGATTATGAGTGTGGTCCACCATGCCAAGTCCCACCAGCCTCCAGCTCAATGTAGCTGAGACTGGTCTTGAACTCCTGACCCTCCTGTCTGCCTCCAATGCTGTGATTACAGGTGCACACCTGCTGCCTGCTTTATGCATGGCTGGGGATCCACACCAAGGCTCTTGTTCCTACGAAAGTACTCGACCAACTGAGCTACATCCAAGTTCCTCCCCATTCACTCTTTGCTTTGTTTTGTTTTTTGAGACAGGGTTTCTCTGAGTGGCCCTGGCTGTCCTGTAACTCATTCTGTAACCCAGGCTGACCCTGAACTCACTCTGCCCGGCTTCCCATTGACTTTTTTCCCTTTTTTTTTTTTTTTTTTTAACAATCTTATTTTACATACCAGTCCCAGCTCCCTCTCCCTCTCATCCTCTGACTCTCCCCCTCTCCATTCTCCTGGCTCTCCCCCCCACCTTCTTCCCACCCATTTACTTTTTTAAGATAGGATCTCACTGGGGTGGAGAGATGGCTCAGTGGTTAAGAGCACTGGCTACTCCTCCAGGGGACCTGGATTCAATTGCCAACACCCACATGGAAGCTCGCAACTGTCTGTAACTCCAGTTCCAGGAGATCTAACATCTTCATACGCGCAGGCAAACCACCAATGCACATAAAATAAATAAAGGTTTTTTTGTTTTTTGTTTTAAGTTAGGCCGGGTGGTGGCTGTGATAGTTGCTTGTCTCTCTCTCCCACCAGGTCAAGAGACAGTGAAGGTTGAGAACCACTGAGTTAGAGTAAAGCCTGTTAATGTCTGGGGCCTCTGTCTCAGTCCGGGTTACTGTAGCTGTGACTAAACAGCTCACACAACCAAAGGAACTTAGGGAGGAAAGGGTTTATTCAGCTTAAGCTTCCACGTCACTGTTCATCATCAAAGGAAGTCAAAACAGGAACTCAAGCAGGGCAGGGACCTGGAGGCAGGAGCTGATGCAGAGGCCATGGAGGGGGCTGCCTACTGGCTTACTTCCTTCCCGTGGCTTGTTCAGTCTGCTTTTTTATAGAATCCAGGACCACCAGCCCGGGGTGGCCCCCACCCACAATGGGCTGGGCCTTACCCCATCAGTCACTAATTAAGAAATGCCTTAGGGGCTGGCCTGCAGCCTGAGCTTAGGGAGACATTTCTCAATTGAGGTCCTCTCCTTAGATGACTCCAAGCAGCACAGCCTCCTCCTTCTGGGGAGGGGGTCTTAAAGGAAGAGATGGTTACTAAAAGGGAATATTGTGGGTGTGAGTGGATCTCTGGGCTTTTTTTTTTCCAGTTTGTTTCTTTTGTGAGTGTGCGTCACAGCACACAGGTCCAGATTGGGTTCAATGTATACTCCAGGTTCAGGAGCCTCTTCGTGAATCTCCTGTCTCCGCCCACTCCACCCCCTAGCCCTACCTCCATCCAGCCATAGGAGTGCTGAGAGCTGAGAGTATAGATTGGGTCATCCACCTTGGGTTGTGCAAGCTAGCTCCTTGACCCACCAAGTCATCTTCCCACCTGTTTTCATCGACAGACTTGGGATACCCAAGCTTTCCTCTGCTCTATATGTCTTTCCCACAGTGCACCTGGATTTCACCATATGTTCATAGGCATAGGGATAAGATTGCAAATAGGGGATTTTCACACAGGGGACACGGTTTGCTTTATTGCACATACACCCCAAACCAGTTTAGGCTGGATCTGCCCCTGCCCCCTTCCTTCCTGGATATGGGGTATGTTTTGGATATATGAACTAGTTTGCAGGGATTGCCATGCTAGGACAGTGTGGGCATCTGCTGTTTCTCATCTCTCTTCTATACACAGGTTGAGAATGAGTATGGCTCCTACTTCGCCTGTGATTATGACTACCTGCGTTTCCTGGCACACCGCTTCCGTTACCATCTGGGCAATGAGGTCCTTCTCTTTACCACCGACGGGGCAAATGAAAGATACCTTCACTGTGGCACCCTGCAGGGCCTCTATGCCACCGTGGATTTTGGAGCAGGTCAGCGTTTGTGGCAACTAGGAAATGTTGACGAAAAAGTCTTTCCTCGAAACCACAATCAGCACAGCTTATGGCTTAAGTAGCTTGAGCAGACAGAATGAGATGTCTCAGCATTTCCTTTATGGAGTGAGCTAGTCGGCTTTGCAGTAGTATTATGAAATACCCGAGGGCACCAGCTTATAAAGAGGGAAGGTTTGTTTCACTGCATAGTTTCAGTCCACAGTCTGGCCTGTGACAAGAGAAAGTCACATGGGTGGCCTGGGCCCCCCTTGAAACAAAGAAACAAATAAAGGAAAAACTACTATAGTGTTCATGGCAGAAGGGGGAGAGAGACCCCTCAGTTCTAAGATATTAAATAAGGAGGAGGGGACGTGCTGGCTAAGTCACTTCCTGGAAACCCCACATCCATAGGACAAGATTTTTTCGTGCATTTATTTATATTGGGGGAGGGTACTCAAGAGCTGTGGAGCATTTGTAACTGTGGGAGTCATTTCTCTCTTTGTACTGTGTGGGTCCTGGGGATTGAACCCTGGTCATCAGCCTTGGTAGCAAGCACCTTTCTCCTGTGATCCCTCTTGCTAGCCCTCCACTTCCTCTATATTTTCTTTGGGATTAGAGTCCAGCCTGTGGGTTCTATACCAGTGACCACAGCAGGCTGCTTAGCTTATTTCTTATGCTTGTGGCTGACTTTTCTTCTACCTCTTGTGATTTCCAGTCGAGAATATCACAGAGGCTTTCCTAATCCAGAGGAAATTCGAACCCAAAGGACCTTTGGTAAGAACTGGGGGTGCGGCGCAGAGACTTCGGGCTTGTACCAACTCCATCACAGCTGTCCCCAGAGGAGGTACAGGCTGCGGAGGAGAACATGTACATCTTTGGTGTTACTTTTTATTTTTTGGCTCTGCGATGAGCAGCTGGGGGGACTGGGGGTATAGCAGGACTCATGAGTGACAGCTGGGGCAGTGACTGGGTCTGGTGTAGCCCAGGGCTCAGAACTCAGTGTGTAACCAAGGCTGACTGCAAACTCCTGAGCATCCTGCACCCTCCTTTCAGACACCGGGAACAATCGTGATTGACATGCCCAGACTTATGGGGTGAATCAAAGCCAGGGCTTCCTACATACAGAGGATGGCAGTCTTCTAACTGAGCTAGATCCCCAGGAACAGTTGCTCTGACTCGAGGGGCCTAGGAGTGGCTGGTTCACATGTGTATTCTTTTAAGGTTTGCTTTTATTATGTTTATGTCTATGTACACACAGGTTTGGATACTGTCAGAGGCCAAAGGGGCATGTAGGATCCCCTGGAGCTGCCTGACATGGGGTCCTGGGAACTGGACTCCAGTTCTCTGGAGGAAGCACAGATGCTTTTAACCTCCAAGAAGTCTCCAGCTAAGAGACTTATTTCTTAGTCTTTGGGCTCCTCCACCTCACTGGAGGGATCTGGTTGAAATGCAGAATTCATTCTGCTGGGCCTGGGTGGACCTGATGTCTGAGGAAGCACTAAGGATGAAGGTTGGCTGAGCAGTGCTGCTGAAAAATGCTGGGAGAAGGAGGCGGACACACACACGCACGCATGCACACACATACACACACGCACGCACGCACGCACGCACATACACCACACACGATGGCCTCCATCAGCCCCTGCTCTCCCCACTCTCCCGTCCTGGCTTCTGCAGCCACAGTGGTGGTGTTTGTACAGTGTTATTTGTACACAGAGCACAACAAGCTTCATTTGCAAAACAGCTCTTCGGAGCTCGGTGGAGCCTGCTCAGACAGGCGGAGCTATTTCCTGGAGCCTCTCCAGGTTCCCTTTTTCATTTCTGATGTTGAACTGATGGGAAGTTGCTTGCAGACAGATGGTGCTCGTGTTAGCTGGTGGGTCTCAAGATCAATATTAGAACAAAAAGAGTGAGTCACTCATAAAGGATGTATTTGGAGCTGCTTTCTGTTCTTAAATAAGGTGTTATGGGGAGTCCACCAGAGATGACCACTCAGACACAGCCAGTTGAAAGTCTTTATTCGAGTCGGCTGGGACTGCACTCAACTGCTGGGGACCTTAGTGTGGCCCCAACCATTTGGACCAAGGGGCTTTTAAAGGCAAAAAAACCATACCTCTTACCTCACTCAGCAACAGCAGGAAGGGAATTTGCTCCAGCAAGCAGTTCAGTTAATTATTAGCTGCAGGGGGTTCTGTACAGGCAGGCAGTTTAACAGAAACTAAGGTAAACCGTTAGGTACAGCGGAAGATTTGGTCAAGCAAGCAGTTTAATGGAAGTCAGGATAAGCAGTTCTCTGAAGACTCTCTGTGCCAGCAAGCAGTTTAGCAGAAGCCAAGATAAGTTAGCTGAGGCTTCTTGACCTCAGGGCGTAGAATAAGATTGGGTAATTTCCCACTGGACTCTCCATCAAAGAGATCACATTCTAGTTAAACCTGGAATGGCCTAGCAAGACTGCAAGACGGAGGAACCTCTGCACTGCCTTGCCGTACCACGCTGGAATTGAGTGCAGGGCTTACACACGCTAAGCAATTTCTCTACTACTAAGGTACATCCCCAGCCCTTGGGGTTTTGTGTTCTCATTTCCGATACAGTCTTGTTACGTGGTCTCCAGTTGGTTTCAGATTAATTAATTATGTAGCCCAGACTAACTTTGAACTCATAATCCCCCTGCCTCAGCTCCCCAAGTGCTTGGGTTCTGTTTATACATCACCGTGCCTGACTGTACTAATTATTTATGAAAGTATCTTCTCGGACTAAATGTTTTGGCTTTGGGAGGAGGGGTTTGGAATGTGGGAGTAGCTGACAACACTGACCTAGGTGAAAAGAATCAGTTGTCCCAGCCTAGAGGAATGCTCAGTGGTTAAGAGCACTGACTGCTTTTCCAGGGGACCTGGGTTCAATTCCCAGCACCCACGGGGTGGCTCAGTTGATTTTTCAGCCAGGTGGCAGTGGTACACACCTTTAATCCCAGCAATCCTAGCACTCGGGAGGAAGAGGAAGGTGGATCTCAGTGAGTCCGAGGCCAGCCTGGTCTACAAAGCGAGCTCCAGGACAGCCAGGACTGTTACACAGAGGAACTCTGTCTTGAAAAACCAAACAAATAAATAAGGTCTCATGTAGCCTAGGCTGGTTTCTAACTCACCATTTAGCTAAAGATTTCCTCCTGCCTCTACCCCCTGAGTACTGGGATGACAGGAGGGCGGCACCATACTACAGTTTATGCAATACTAGGTAGGGATGGAACCAGGACTTACTTCACCCTAGACAAGCATCCTACCAACTGAGCTACATTCCCAAGGGTTTCTGATTGGCAGTGGGTTGGACCAACAATGCAGAACTTGTAAGAACTGAGTAAAATGAGATGTCACAACTGGCTGGCACTTAGACAGTATAGATGCTCATGGGACCCTCCCAGCTCCAGGTTAAGCATGCATATCAATCTTCCTCACCACCTGTTCCTTGGAGGAGTGAACAGGGCGTGGCAGGGACACCTCAGCGCTCTCTGAAGGTCATCATGAGTGTCTCTTAAGGGATGTCCCCTTTTCCCTTTTCAGATCAATTCCGAGTTCTATACTGGCTGGCTAGACCACTGGGGTGAGCCTCATTACACAGTGAAGACTGAGCTAGTGGCCGCTTCCCTCTATGACCTGCTTGCCCGTGGGGCCAGTGTGAACTTGTGAGTGTCCATCCAGCATGGGGAGAGGGAGCCCTGTAGCTGTGGCTCACGGTCAAGTATGTGTATTCTCTTTATTTCTCTGTAGGTACATGTTTATCGGTGGGACCAATTTTGCCTACTGGAATGGTAAGATCTGTTTAACATCCATTGGTAAAAGACTATTCTGTTCGCGGTGTGTGATTTGGGAGATGGTACCTGTGGCCAATCTTTATTTTCTGTTTACATCTGTCTTCCAAATTTTCTAACAAACAAGAATCATTTTAGTGTAGCGGGGGGACCTTTAAGGGACATAATTTGATCATTTAAGGGTCTTATTTTCAGCCAGGTGTCTGGCAGTCTCGTGTATCTGTGTGTGTTTGTGCAGGTACATGTGTACATGTGTATCTGTGCAGGGAACAACCTCAGGTGTCGGTCCTTTGGCACCGGCTAGCTTTTTTAGAGGAGGTCTCTCTCTAACCTGGAACTTAACCAAGTAGACCAAACCGGACACTGAGCTGAGGGACCCTCCTGCCTCCATGTCTCTGCCTCCTCTCTCTCTCTCTCTCTCTCTCTCTCTCTCTCTCTCTCTCTCTCTCACTACTACATGTATTTGTTTTTGTGTGTGTGGCTATCAAAAACAACTCATGGAGTTGGTTCTCTTCCTCCACCCCGTGGGTCCTGGGGACTGAACTCAGATGCCCGGGCCTGGTGGAATATCTTTATCCCATACCATCTCCCCACTCATGTAAGGAGTAAGGTTTTTTCCTCCCGCCGCTGGTCTTGTCCCGCCGCCGCGCCAGCCCCAATTAACACACCGAGTCTCTGTATTTGATATAATGCTGTTGGCCAGGTACTTGTTTCTTATCGGCTAGCTCTGTCTTAATTATTAACCCATTTCTATGTATTTCCACATGGTCTCATCTTACCGGAGAGCGGGGGCCGGCGGTTCTGTTCTCTCCCTTCTCTCCATCTTGACTCCTCCTTCCTACTTCCTCTTTCCTCCTTGTCTCCTAGTCCCTCCTATCTTCCTTTCCTATTGGCCAACAGTGCTTTATTCATTAACCAGTATTAACCAGTATGAGAAACATATTTACAGAATGACATCTCCCATCACACCCCTATTTTAATTGTTTTGAAAACCATAAAACTGACAATTTTAAATACATATTGCAGATGTTCTCAGAGCTGTACAGTCCTTCCCCTCTACTTCCAGAACATTCTCCCATCCACCCGAAAGAAGTTCCACACTGTCACAATCACTCCCCTGTCCTCCTCACAGACCCTGGAGGCCACTAACTTCATCCCTGCTCCTGGGTACTCTCCTTCTTTAGATGGTTCATACAATATATAGATTTTAATCTGATTTCTTTCATTTAGGCCAATATTTTCAAGGCTCATCCATGTCCTAGCATGTATTCATACTTCATTTTTATTGGTAAATGATATTCTGGGGTTGGGTTGTAACTCAGTTGCTGGAGAACTTGCCTAGCACGCACAAGGCTGTGGGTTTGAGCCCCATGCACAACCCTGACATGATGATCCACACTTTAATCCCAGCACCTGGGTGATAGAGATGAAAGGATTAGAAAGAAGTTCAAGGTAATATTTAGGCTGCACAGTGAGTTGGATGCCAGCTTGGACTATTTGTGACCCTCTTTCAAAGAAAGAAAGAGAGAGAAAGCTCAGTCAGCATTTGGGAGGCAGAGGCAGGAGAATTACTACAAGTTCCAGGCCAGCCTGGTCTACATGGTGAGTCCTAGACTAGCCAGGGCTACATAGTGAGACTCTGTCTCAAAACAAAAAACAATAGATCGGTAAAAGACAGAATAACAACAGCAATAGTGAAAGGCAAGAACTGTGCTCAGCTCTCCGGGGCCCTGCCTGCATGGCCGTAGAAATATGTCTCCCGCCTACCTGCCCTATCGTGTCCGTGTCCGTAGAAATCTGTCTGCCGCCTCTGTTTAATTCCCTGGTCAGGCTCATTCAGACAGTGATTATTGGCGTCCCTTTACAGATAAGAATATAAGGGAAACCAAAATTATCCCATACTTCCTGTTCTGCTGGCCAAGGGCAGAGCCTGGATTAGAGCCCAGGCTTCAGTGAGCCAAAGGCACTGCCCTTCAGATAACCCCCTTCAGCCTGGAAGCCTGGAGTAAACCCCAAACCAGCCAGGCATGTTCCCCAGGCCTCCGAAGCTGCTTTTGGGCCAGCTGGCCTGACCTTGGCAGCTTTACTTAGACCTCCTTCCCCCCGGGAGAGACCTGTGCATCCAACCTTAGGGAGTGTGCATGTCCATTTGTGTAGTGTACATCCCCAACCCTGTGTGTCCACATCTCAGTACCTGGGGTGTTCCACATTTCCTGGGGGGCGTGGGCACTCCTGCTCACATTTCTGACATCTTTCCTGGAATCCCCACAGTGGCTTAAGCACGCACCGTTCCCCTGTAGTGTTAATAACTTGCTGTGCAAGACAGGGACTTGAGTTCAAGCCCCAGAGCCCACGTTAAGAAAAGCCAGGCTCCAGGTCAAAGTGGCACACACTTTTAGTCCCAGGACTAGGGTAGCAGAGGCAGGAGGATCTCTGTGAGTTTGAGGCCAGTCTAATCTACAGAGCAAGTTCCAGGACAGGGTCCAAAGCTACACAGAGAAACCCTGTCTCAGAAAGAAAGAAAGGATGGATGGAGGGAAGGAGGGAGGGAGGGAACAAAAAAAGAAAGAAGGAAGGACGGACAGACGGACAGAAGGAAGAAAAGCCAGGTGTCGTGGAGCACGCCTTTAATCCAGTCTGGTCTATAGAACAAGTCTCAGGACAGTTAGGGCTACACACAGGAAACCCTGTCTCCAAAACAAAATGAAGGGAAGAAAAGAAACACCAGGCATGGTGAGGTGAACGTCTGTAATCCTAGTGCACGGAAGGGAGTCAGGCAGCTTCTGGGACTTACCAGCCAGCCCGTGGAGCTGAAGTGGGAGCTCCAGGCCGATGGGATACCCTGTCTCTGGAACCAAATCAAGTGCCATGCAGCGATGCAGTGGCTATAGGTTCTTGCTGCCAAGCCTAACGACCTGAATCTGGACCCACATGGTAGAAGAAAGAAAAATGACTCCTGAAGCTGACCATGGTATAGACACAAACAAAATTAATTCATTAACTCAGTTTTTTTTTTTTTTTTTTTTTTATCCATTCAAAACCAGATGGGTAGTTCCTGGCTTGTACATACATTTGCACACATATGCATGCCCACACTGTCATGGGCAGATATGCAGGCCCACCTGCACATACAATGCACCTATATGCATATGTGCCTGTGTGTGTGTGTGCATGAACTCACACACGTGAGGAACTAGAACAGAGTCTCCAGTTGACCCTTTAGTGCCCCGTTCATTTCACCCGGGCTGTTGCATTTGTGTCTGGAGCTTCACTACACACTGGCCTCCCCACCCCCATGCTCGCTTGGACTGAGGACTCAAGGGTCAGCATGGCTTGGTTTGCCCGTAAGGTGCATGAAGCTTAGTGCAGATCGAGTCAAATAAGAAACCCCTCTGGAGAGGAGCCACACGGAAGGTGAACTCCTTAGATGAGGATGTGGTTTGTAATCTCTCTGTGTGCGTCACGGGGAAGGATGTATTTGAACCTGTGCTGCTTCTGGGGGGGGGGGGCAGACCTCATGGAGAGCTGTCTCTGATGAGCAGGAAGTAGAGAAATTCAGTCCACCAACCTGTCCGCTGAGTGGTCTAGGTCTTCCAAAGTGACGTTCTGTGCAGACAATTGATGAGGAAGCAAGGGCCAACCTGATCATCCCCTTGCTCGTTTGTCAGCCCCTCCGACAGCGGGTCCTCGGTCGGTCGGACCCATCGTAGTGAACTTATCACTAAGTATCGGCGAACTTACTCATTTACTTACAAAAGGAGCCAGCCTAAAACCGCTCCATCCTGACGCGCTTGCATAGCCCACGCAAGCGCTGTCTGAGCTGGAAGAAGGCACAGACCTGGCTGGTTTGCCGTAGGCTACAGCAGCGCTGCCTGTTAGAAACGCAGTCTCAAGGGCTGGCTGCAGGTGTCACTTGCTTGGTAGAGTGCCAGCCTGGCCTGCAGGTGGCCTTGAATTCCACCCCCGCCCTGTGAAAGCCAGACTTGGTGATGAGGCAGGAGACCAGAAGTTCAAGCTCACCCCTTGGCTACACAGTAGCTCGAAACTAACGCGGACAGTCTCTGCTCTAACCCCCACAGGAACCAGGGTCTCCACTGCAGCGCTCAGACACCGTTTCTCAGACTCCACCACATATATGTCTTTATGCTGTGCCTGAGTAATTTTTCAAAGGACCAACCAATATTACAGGGAGCCCAAATCTGTGAGCGGCATCTTTGACAAGCTTGGGAGTTTCTGGTCCAGACTCCGTGCCTTGGACAGTAATTGCCAGAGAACTCTTTTACTGGTCATTTTGTGTCCCCGACCCCAACTCTCCTCATTGGTCTTTGGAAGTTGTATTGATCATACTTCCCATTGCTGTGACAAAGCACCTAACAGAGGCAAGCATCAGGAAGCGGGCAGGGGCTTCAGGTGGTCATGTCACAGCCCAAGTCTGAAATCGGCAGATGACGACTGGTGGACCTCAGCTGGCCTTGTCCTTCGTGTAGGACACCAGCCTGCAGGATCCCCTCACCTCAGTAAACTGAGTCTAGAAACTCCCTCACCTAGGAGCGTGCCTTCTAGGTGATTCTAAGTCCCATTGAGTCAGTGGTATCAGCCATCACAGGAGCAGGTCCCAGAGAGCCAGCAAGATGGTCCTTGGGTGTGTCTCGGGAGCAAACCTGCCACCAAGAATGACCGGGTGTGAGGGGCCAGGGTGATGTAACTGTGAGTGTTGTCAGCCTGTCCTGAGGAGCTCTAGAGCACAGGAGGTGGTCTGTGGGTCCCCAGCCTGATTGGTTGGTAGATAAAGGCTTTCCCTGGAGGGAGATGGATGAGGAAAAGCAGGTCAGAGAACCAGGATTGATTCCCAGAATCCACATGGTAACTCCAGTCCCAGGAGATCTGACACCCTCTTCTGGCCTCTGTAGATCAAACATAGCATGTATGCTGGAAAAACACATATTCGCATAAAATGAAATCAAAATGGGGAGAGAGAATGACCTTGAACTGCTGATCTCCCTTTCTCCGTCTCCCAAATGCTCGGTAACAGGCATGTGCCACCTCACCCATGCAGCTGGATCCCAGCTCTGATGATTTGGGCTTTTAGGTGTCTGTTTGTTTGTTTTATTGTGTGTGACAGGGGTTCTCAGTGTAGCTCTGGCTGTCCTGAAACTTGCTCTGTGGACCAGGCTGGCCTCGAACTCGGTTTGCCTGCCTCTGCCTCCTGAGTGCTGAGAATAAAGGCGTGCATCACCACCTCCTGGCTGTTTACTGTGTCTTCCATTTCTCCTCACCCTAACCCGAGCCCCTGAGCAAGGCCTTCAGTAGTGATCATGAGTTATTTCCCCTTCTGCCCCCTAGGTGCCAACATTCCCTATGCAGCACAGCCCACCAGCTATGATTATGATGCTCCACTGAGCGAGGCGGGGGACCTGACTGACAAGTATTTTGCTCTTCGAAATGTCATCCAGAAGGTGGGTCTTTCGAACTCTTGTCAAGCTGGACTGGTGGGGAGCCTGCCTTGAACTCCTTAGGGCTCTGTAGATGACTTCTCCCCGGAACCTTATTGAAAGAGTGGATGAGGGATGCATGGGTTTGGGGTGCAGCCACACCCGATGAAGACTCCATGAGTTGATCAGCAAGGCTATAGGCTCTGTACCCTTCATCTGTAAGAGTGGAGTTAGGGTACCTAGTCACGCTGTAGGGAGAACAAAGGACGTGTATAAGCCATCCAGGATGGTCTCTGACATGGTCTGTCCAGCAGGTAGAAGCCAGAAAATGTGTCCTGTGGTGGCTCGAGTGGGTAGGGAGAGGAAAACAGACACCAGTGTGCAGAGCAGCTGGGTATTGTGCTGAGAGAGATGCTCTGTTCTATCTGGGGCAAGTGGCTGCTGTTTCCTCTAGCGGGCTCTGGAAGCCCTTGCTCCTGCCAGCAGGCCAGCCTCTGAAACACCTGAAATCCTCAGGTGGGGTTTCCTGTCTCTGTGGTGAGTTAAAAAAAAAAAAAAAAAAAAAAAAACCCACAGTCTTTCTGCTCAGTCACCTGAGTTTTGAAGTTAAAAAAACATAGGTTTTCTGTCTATAAGTGGTAAGTTAAGTGGCCTGTGATGTCAGTTTTAATATGTGTTAAGATTCGTGTTAGGAAATATTTGCTTTTGTTCTTCAGGGTTTTTGTTTGTTTGTGTTTTGAGGCAGGGTCTCTCTATATAGATGAGGCTGGTACTTTGAATTTACAGAGATCCGCCAGCCTCTGCTTCCTAAGATCTGGGATTAAAGGGTCCACAGCTGGCATGTTACAGAAAAAGCTTGATATAAATGGGGGTGGGGGTGGGGATTGCATGCCTGTAATCTAGAGGGTCGGCAGCTAAATCATTCTCAGTGATATAGTTCAAGGCCAGGGTGGGCTGTATAAGACCCTATCTCAAGACAGAGAGAGAGAGAGATTCTCACCTAAAACTTCTTTTACCTTTTACAAAAAGTATTTTTTAAGATTTGTTTTATGTGTGTGCATGTGTGGTGTGTGTGTGGTGTGTGTGTGTGTGTGTGTGTGTGTGGTGTGTGTGTGTGTGGTATGTGTGTCTGTATGTGGTGTGTGTGCATGTGTGGTGTGTGTGTGTGTGCATGTGTGGTGTGTGTGCGCGTGTGGTGTGTGTGTGTGGTATGTGTGTCTGTATGTGGTGTGTGTGCATGTGTGGTGTGTGTGTGTGTGTGTGGTATGTGTGTGTGTGTGTGTGTATGTGGTGTGTGTGGTATACGTGTGTGTGGGTCCCTGAGATGCCAGAGAAACAGCACGTTACCCTGCAGCTGGGGTTATAGGCAGTTAGTTGTGAGCTGCCCATTGTGGGTTGGTACTGTGAACTGAACTAGAAAGACCGGTGAACACCCTTAGGAGCTGTACCGTGCAGCCCAATCCATTGTAACTCTTCACACATATAGACTGATTTCTGTTTTGTATGTGAGCATGTATGTGTTTGTAAGTACACACATGTGCCTTCCTCAGTCACCCCTCAGCTTATTTTTGAGGCAGAGTCTCTCCCTGACCGTGGTGGCTGGCAGGTGCCATCCTCATCTCTGGGATCACAGGCGCATGCCACCCTGCCCAGCTTTGGGTGGGGTTGGGATTGTGTGGCCTGTGCCTCAGCATGGAGCCACCTCTGCAGCCCCACCCAGAGATTAATTTCAGCTGGGGTTTTGGGTGTTTTGGTTTTTTTTTTTGTTTTTTTTTTTTTTTTTTTTTTTTTTTTGTAATTTTTTTCACACTCTCCCTTTTCTTGTTTTTCTTCTCCTTATTACTTTATCTCTGCCTTGTTCAAAGACGTTTCTATTTTCTTGTTTCCCCTTCTTCTGGTTGGGATGGTTTTTTGCTGTGTTTTTGTTTTCTTACCCATTCAAGTGTGTTATCTGTGCCCTTAGAAGAATCAGGTTCCCAAGGCAACCTTTGTATGCAAAGTGACCAGAGTGCAGCAGCCAACGCCCAGTGGGAGCCTCCCTGGTGCCCCTTCCTCGTCCCCAGCTCTCACTGCCTGCCCCCAGCTAACCACTGCCCCAGCTTCCTGTTGCGTATATTAACTTTACTTGTTTTGACCCTGATATAAATGGATTCATTCAACATGCACACCTCCACGTGTGGCTCTCGGGAAGCTCCGGCACTCGCCTGTGGTTGATAATAGTGAAGGACTCGGTTGGTACTCGCCTGGCATGCACAGGGCCCTGGATTTGACCCCTGCACTGTGTAGAGGATATGTTGGTACACACCTGCAATGCCAACATCCGGGAAGTGGAAGCAGGCAGGAGTCATCCTTGGCTACATAGTAAATCTGAGGCCATCCTGAACTACATGAGACCCCGCCAGAAAAATAATTTTAAAATGTAATAAGGGGCTGGCGAGGTGGCTCCACAGGTAGAGGCGCTTCCGGTGGACCTGAGTTCTGCCCCCGTCCCCTGACCCCACTGTACCTAAGCAGGGCATGATAACAAACACGTGGAATCCCACTTGGAGGGTGGAGACAGGAAGATTGGGTGTTCAAGGTCATCCTCGGCTACCTTGAGAATTTGCTACTTGGAATCGTGTTTTAGTTAATTACTTAATTCGCTCCATAATGGCTTCAGATAACGTTTTTTACCCATATGTCTCTTTCCTTCGAGGATGGTTAAGTGGGTATGTGTTTGATTTGTGCTAGCCGGTTTAGGTTCTTGGTGTAAAAGGTAAAATCTAAACCAAGACTAAAGCTAAAGGCAAGGGTAAGAGAGAGTGGCGTGTTGATGGCCAGCACTGGGGCACTGTCGGGACTCAGCCAGGGAGGGGAAGGTGCCCTGCTCTAGAAGGCACTGGAAGGAGCCAGCAGGTGCAGCGCGCGGGAGATGGAGTGGACGAAGCCAGGGTCAAGAATGGAACTGTTGCCTCCTAGGCCAGACTGAGAGTGGTTCGGCTGCCGGAGCTGACCTGGAGGCGGGCACAGTGAAGTAGGAGACCAGTTAGGGACTGGTGGCGTGGGAGTACACACGGTCAGTCAGACTCAGACCGCGGTGTGACGGCGGAAAGCCGTGAGCTGTGGCTCCCACCTACAACCTCAGCACTTGGGAAACTGAGGTACCAAGAGTTTGCCTTCGATCCTAGGCTGCACAGTGAGTCCTAGGCCAGCCTAAGGTAGCCACAGTGTGAAACCCTGCCTGGAGGAGGGAAGGGAACGGGAAGGAAGGGGGGGGTAGAGTGCGGCTGCTAGCGCAAGTGGGCTGGCGAGATGGTTCAGTGGGTAAGTGCTCCTCACCGAGGCTGAGGACCCGAGTTCAAGTCCAGGGATCCACAAGGTAGAGCGAGAAGACTGACTCTTGACCATTGTCCTCTGATCTCCACATTCAACCAGCGGCAGTGCACACACACACACACACAACACAACAACAACAACAACAATAATAATAATAATAAATTAAAAAACCAACAACAAGCCGGGCAGTGGCGGCGCACACCTTTAAGCCCAGCACTCATGAGAAAGAGGCAGGTGGATCTCTATGACTTCCAGGACAGCCAGGGGAACACAGAGGAACCGTGTCATGAAAAATTAAAAAAAAAAAAAAAAAAAACAACAACAACAACAACAACAAAGCATAAACCCCATAAAACCAGAATCAAAGTTTTCTCACTATTTGGCCTGACAACTTCATCCTTGGAGTTGTGGCTGATATCGTGTGTGTGGGTGGGTGGAAGGGGTGTCTGTGTGTCTGTGTGTCTGTGTGTATGTGTGTGTGTCTGTGTGTATGTGTGTGTGTCTGTGTGTGTAATTGTGTGTGTGTGTGTCTGTGTATGTGTGTGTATGTGTGTCTGTGTGTGTGTGTTTGTGTGTGTGTGTCTGTGTGTGTGTGTCTGTGTCTCTGTATATGTGTGTGTCTGTGTGTGTGTGTGTCTGTGTCTCTGTGTGTGTCTGTGTGTGTCTGTGTCTCTGTATATGTGTGTGTATGTGTGTGTATCTGTGTGTGTCTGTGTCTCTGTGTGTGTCTGTGCCTGTGTGTGCCTGTGAAGGTCAGAGACATCTCCATGACAGTCATGGGCAGAAGGTGTCTGCAGGCCACCTCAGTGGCTGAGATTGCGTGTGGAGCCTGAGGAAGAGGGGACAGAGGACCCACCTGGAGATCCCACGTATTTAACGATGGATCAATCGATCCATCGGTCAGGCCAAGTAGGGCAGACCTGCCCGGGAGCCATCTCACAGGGAATGTGACAGGGCCAGCAGGAGCCCAGCAGGTGACAAGCCTGACAAATGGGGTTCAACCTCCAGGCCCTACACGGTAGGAGAGAAGGGACTCACACCAGCGGTCCTCCGACCTCCATGCGTGCACCCCCGTAGCGGGTTTTAATGTAATAAATACCGGTTTTAAAGGAAACGAATGTGGTAGGTTCCAGTTTAACATGTGGCCCTCTCATTCCGTCCTTTTCTCTCTCTCTAAACTCCTCATTTCTTCTTTGGGGACATCTCAGGTCTAAAGGGCAGGGATGGCTTGCTTTATACCGTCATCGGGTCTAGAGGATAGAGAGGGCTTATTTTTTCATTCACTCACTCACTCTCTTATTTATTTGTTGGTTTTTCAACACCCACCCACCAGGTGCTAGAATTAAAGGTGGGGGCCATCACCACCTGGCTCTGGAATGGCTTCTTTTAAGACAGTGGAATCTTCTGTTTATCTCCCCCCAGTGCTGGAGGATCACGCCCAGGGCCTTGCACGTGCTAGACAAGCTGTCTGCCACTGAGCAACGTCTCTGGCCCTTAGTGGTCTTTCTCATAGGATTTGTAAATATGTCTGCAGTAGGTAACTGATTTGTTAAAATATTTGGAATATTTGCTTGGGGGGGAGGGAAATATCTATGTCAAGTGCCCCATGTAGACTCAGCTGGTCCTCCCTTCTCCAGAGACTTAGGGAGTGGGAAGTCTCTGCCAGTGCGAAGGGCACCCAAGAGGAGATGGACATGTCTGTCGCATGGAGATGGACATGTCAGACTCACTCTGCCTTGGACTTTGGAGAGAATGGCTTCCCGGCAGGCTGCATAAGCCTAGTCTCACTGACAAAGGTCACGTGTGAACCTTCAAGGCATCAAGGCTTGACAAGACTTGTGACATTTGCATTTTTCTTAGGCACTGTCTTTGGTGTGGGTAAAACTGAACCAGACACGGTTAACACTTTGACCATAAAACTATAGGGCAGAGCCCTCCTCCCTCTCCAGTCCTGATGAGGCAATGGTGGCTCTATTTTTATGAGCTCTTGAATAAATTGGTAACCTGTTTTTAATAGTTGCATTAAACATGTGTGCGCGCGCGCACACACGAGTTGGTCTATGCATACATATGTGTGGGACAGAGGTCAACTTCTACTATCTTCCCCTGTCTCTCTGGTCTATTGTTTGAGATAGGGTCCCTCACTGGACTCTAAGCTTGCTTTATCAGTTACACTGGCTGGCTGTCTCAGAAGCCCCACCTCTGTATCCCCTGAGGCTGGCTTACACACGTGTACCGCCACACCTGGCTTTCATGTGAGCCCTGAGGATCTGAACTCAGTCAGGTCCTTATGCTTATCGGTTGGCATTCTCTCCAGCCCAGCCATCAGCCTCCGACTCATCTCTGAGCAGAGTTGTTCATGCTGGTTTCCCGATGTGTAATAATATGGGAATCTTTAACGCTTGACTTCATATGAGGTTCGTTCAGCTGTCTTGGGTATTTCTTGAGCTGGGCAAGAACTGTTTATAGCCACACAAAATGCTAAGCCAAATCTGTTGGGGATAAATGAAGGACAACATCAGACTGGAGCAGAACAAGCTGGTTTCCATGGAATCTACTGGATTCCAGGACGGGGGGTGGGGAGGAATCTCTCTTCTGACCACGCCCCTCTGAATGCTGTGACAGGCCGTATTGATGGTCAGTTTGAAAGCGGTGTTGGGCACAGATTATGATGGAGAAATGCAGTGGCATCTAGTGAACCTGAAGAAGTAGCTACGCCCTTTGGGCGTGGTTTCAGGAATGGACATGATCACTTTAAGCTAGTAAAGCTGCCTTAGGTAGGTCAGGGAGAACATCAGAAGGGCAGAGACTGCATCTTCTAGAGCAGGAACAGTATGGCAGTTATTCACTCTTATCTGTGTAAGTTGTTCTCCAATAAAACATCTATTTATCTTTATCATGGGTCTGGTGAGCTCCTTAATCCCCCACCTTCAGAGAAATAAAGGGTAAGAGGCATAGCGTTTGTGTATATTTGCTTATTTTCTGGAGACTTTAATTACCTCGATAGGATGTTATGATTTTTCTAAGCAATAAACTGCTACCAATAAAACATTAAACAGAGATGAGACATGGTGATACATGATTTTAATCCCACACCAAGGAGGCGGAGGCAGAGGCAGGAGGACCTCTGAGTTCAAGGCCAGCCTGGTCTACAGAGTGAGTTTCAGGACAGCCAGGGTTACACACAGAAACCTTATCTTGAAGAACCAAAAAGAAGAAAAGAATATCTTTATAGATGTGTGTCTAAAAAGTTAACAGTGCTATCTCTTCTTTCCCCCCACTCTGCTTTATAGTTTAAAGATGTCCCAAAAGGCCCTATCCCTCCGTCTACACCCAAGTTCGCCTATGGGAAAGTTGCTCTGAGAAAGGTAAGGTGGGGTCGGGAATGAAGCTCAGTGGGTAGAGTGCTTGCCCGGTAACTCATAACCCAGGTGGGCTGGCACACACCTGTCACCCCAGCATTCAGGAGGTAGAGGCAGGAGGATCAGGGGTTCAGGGTCATCCTCGGCTACATAGTGAGTGAGAGGCTAGCCTGGGCTAAGTAAAAAATTCTGTCTCAAAAAGAAAAAGTCACATCCTCACCGAGAGTCCGATGGGGAGATGCGCTAAGTGAAAGTGCGGCAAGCCCGCGGGGGCATGGTGGGGGTGGGGGGGTTGTTTTTCTCCGAATTTGTCTTCTGAGAGTTGGTGGAGTGATTGGCATTTCTAGGGGAGCAAGGAGATGGGAGATAAGAAGACTGGGATGTAAACTGACAGGATGTGAAGACACTCCGCAGGAGAGGGAGAGGTGCTCTGGGCCACTCAGATCATTTTGGGTCAGCTCTTGGCTTTCAAAAGCAGTGGTATGGGAGTGACATCCTACTCGCTATTCTGTCCAGTCAGGCCTCCTCCCGCCATTCACCTCTTTAATTGTTTCCTTTATTACATTTATTTTGGGAGGTGGGAGACATGGATGCCATGATTCCCAAATGGAGGCCGGTGGACAACATGAACGTGGGGGTCTGGGGACTCAGGTCATCAGACATGGCGGGCGTCCTTACCTGATGAACCATCTTGCCGGGCCCCATCCACCTCGTTTTTAATGAGTTCCTCCAAGCCCCAGGATTTTTGATATCTCTGCCCTTAAGTTAGATCCAGAAGATCGTATCCCAGTGGCTTATTGAACACTGGAACATCAGAGGAGAAATATAGAAATTAATCATTAATAATTTTATTATTTTATTCTGGGAAAACAGGAAAGACTTAATGGTTGGGAGGAAGGATGTACCAAAATCGGTTTGTTTTGACTCTCTGGGCCTTCAGAATTTCCCCTTGAACCATCCCTTACTCCTACATGTATTCATTCACCAGAAAAAGAAGAAAACATGAGCAGTCACTTAGTTCTTAAGAATATCAAAATTCTAAAATAGCAACATAAGTTTTTATCTTTTAAGCCAAGCGCCAAACACCACAGTAGAGTTTTTCCATTCGAAGCCCTCTGACTTCTGGTTGGCTGCCTGGGCCTTCTGTAATAATTTCCACCCAGTGTAGAATCCTGTGCCACGTTCTACAAAGACTGTGGTCTCTGATAGGAATCTCTTCTTAGATTAATCACCTTGAATCGCACCTGGGACAGGGGAGCTTATTCATCTCTGTAGCTGCTTAAGAAAAAAATGGTTGCTTGGTTTTAAAACAATAAAAAGTTCTTTTATGTAATATAAAAGAATTCCAGATGTTCAAAACAACAGCAATATTAAAGTTGAAAACATTGTTAAAAAATAAAGAAAAGCTTAGTGCCATGGAAGAAATCAGCAAACTGGGCGTGGTAGCTCATGCCTGTAATCCTAGCACTTTGGAAACTGAGGCAGGAGAATTGCTGTTATGCTCGAGACCAGCCTGTGCTACATAGTTGAGTTTGAGCCCAGCCTGGGCTAAGGAGAAAAATCCTGTCTCCAAACAAAAAGACAAGGGCGGGCAGATGTCTTGGCACATGCTTGGGAGTGGAAGGTAGGAGGGTCAGAGGTTCAGGGTGATTGTTTTGACTACATAGAGAGTTCTCGCCTGGGCTACAGGAGACACTCACTGGCTAATAAACTCAAAACAAAATGCAAGAAACAAGGGAGGGTCAAGGAATAGTTTGTAACAGTATTCAGTTTATGCAAACCATAGTATATAGGATTAAAGTTTAAGATTGTGTGTGTGTGCATATGCATCTCCAGTGCATGTGTCCGCACTCACACACACTTGTGGGGGTCAAAGGGTAACTTTCAGGAGCCATGGCACAGGCTCAGGACACATGCCACATAAGCTTGGGAGATGGTAAGCCACTGACTGAAGCAAAGGTGTGACGTGGCTGTGGCAGATCTAATCTCAGAGTCACCTGCCTTGAGCTACTAGGTTTGCTTCAGAGCTCTTCCTCACTTGAAAACCTGTTGAAATGCTTTGCAGAGGCGGCAGCCTCCGCATCTGGGATGCCAGCCTTTCTTAGATAGATAGCTCTGAGCTGTGTTTCTGAATGGGTGCACTTCAAACTCTTTTTAAGACTGCCATCATTTACATTTTCATCAATAGTTAGGAGCAGGGTAGAGAGATGGTTCCATAGTTAAGGACACTCACTGCTCTCTCTTTTGTTTGGTCTTGTTTGAGACGGGTTTTCTCTGTCCAGTCTTGGGTACCCTGCGTCTCCATATCTAGACTGGGCTGGCCTCAAAGTCACATTCACCTGCCTCCCAAGCGCTGGGATTAAAATGTGTGCCACCATGCCCAGATTTGACTCCTGTTCCAGAGGATCCAGGTTCCATTCCCAGCACCTACATGGCAGCTAACAACCATCAGTGACTCCAAATCCAAGATCCGGTGCCCTCTTCTGGTCTCCTTGGGTACTACACAGGCATGCAGGGGAAGCACCCACACAAAAGGAGCAGTTAGGGTGTGGTGGCGAACCCAGGGTCTGGGGCTGCAGCTCAGTGGGAGACAACTCACTTGTCCACCCTGTGGGAAACGCTGATTTCTGTTCCCCAGCACTGCAAAAGACAGAAATAGTAAGAATTAAGAGCTATGTATTAGCTCAATTAGCGGAGGGCCTGCTGGGCCCGCAGAAAGCCCTGAGTTTGAAATAAGATGGGTGTAGTAGCACACTTACATAACCCCAGCGCTTGGAGGATCCAGGTCATTCATGGCCAGCCTGAGGCCTGCCTGGGACCCATGAGACTCTGTCTCAGAAAGAGGGGGTTGGGGGGGAAGAGTGGACCAAACCAAAGGCGATTGGTTGCAAAGCGAATGGAACTTGGACAGTTGAGGCGTATCTCAGCGTCCTTGATAATTCAGACTAATGTATCCCCCAACATCCCCCACCCCAGGACAACCCCCGGTCACTGGTGACATGACACTGGTCTGGTTTGGCTTCTTTTTAGCTCAAGACGGTGGCAGAAGCTCTGGACATCCTGTGTCCCAGTGGACCCGTGAGAAGCCGCTATCCCCTGACGTTCATCCAGGTTAAACAGGTAGGTCTCCACGGGACCTTCTGGCAGGACAGGTGTTTCCTTATCGCCCCCTACACAAGCATGCATGAACACTGAAAAATGGTGCTTTAGGGCTGAGGGTAGGGCTCCTTTAGTAAGGCGCTTGTGTGGCGTGAGCTGGGCCCTGTACAACGCTGTTAAAAAGACTGGCCGAGTGTGGGGCCCAGCTCTCCTGGAGCCAACTGTGAGACCGTTGCTGAAGCAAAACAAGTATAAAATTAGCAA
Source organism: Phodopus roborovskii (assembly GCF_943737965.1). Lineage (NCBI taxonomy): Eukaryota > Metazoa > Chordata > Mammalia > Rodentia > Cricetidae > Phodopus > Phodopus roborovskii. The sequence goes on from NW_026125295.1 coordinate 2,934,909, forward strand.
CTGGAAGCAAATACCAAGCTAAGATTAGATGAGGGTGACCTCCACCGAAAGCCAGGAAGGCAGACTCAGGTGAACTAACCCTTCAGAAAATAGGGCTGAGATCCCAGCTAAGTGATCAAGTGTGGCAGAGGGCCAGGTGACCCATGGCATCCATGCCTCCTCCCCAGGAGGACACGTCTCCTCTTCTTTGTCCACATCGAAGGCATTTTACTGACTCCAGCAAGGGAGGGTTAGTCTAGGATCAGTCTGAACTCTTCAAAAACGATTGTTGTCAGTCTAGCTGAGGTGGCCACGGGATGGCAGAATGTGAGACACAGGCAAAAAGGTGGAGAGCTGGAGGCCAGGCCCCCATAGTGAGGTCCAGCCTGGCCTCCATAGTGAGGTCCAGCCTGGCCCCCATAGTGAGGTCCAGCCTGGCCCCCATAGTGAGGTCCAGCCTGGCCTCCATAGTGAGGTCCAGCCTGGCCCCCATAGTGAGGTCCAGCCTGGCCTCCATAGTGAGGTCCAGCCTGGCCTCCATAGTGAGGTCCAGCCTGGCCTCCATAGTGAGGTCCAGCCTGGCCTCCATAGTGAGGTCCAGCCTGGCCCCCATAGTGAGGTCCAGCCTGGCCCCCATAGTGAGGTCCAGCCTGGCCTCCATAGTGAGGTCCAGCCTGGCCTCCATAGTGAGGTCCAGCCTGGCCTCCATAGTGAGGTCCAGCCTGGCCCCCATAGTGAGGTCCAGCCTGGCCTGAGGAACAGTGCAACCTTGTCTCCAAACAAAAACAAAAGTGAGAAGACCCAATACAACAACAAAAATTCTAACGAGGTCATGCATTAGAGGCTAGATTTAGAAAGAATTTAAGGGGCTGAAGAGATGGTTCGATAGTTAAGAGCACTGGCTGCTTTTCCAGAGGACCTGGGTTCAATTCCCTGCACCCACATGGCAGCTCACAACTGCCTGTAACCCGGCGCCAAGGGTTTCAAAGCCTCTGGCCAGCATTCGTGAGCACATACCTGTACATGCGCACATACACACACGGGCTGAGCACGGCACGGTTACCTCATGTAACCGGGTGTGGTGCTATGCTTATGCTCTCTCTGGGAGATGGAGGCAGGACATGGAGCTCAAGATTGTCCTTGCTTACCTAGTAAATCTGAAGACAGCCTAGATTGCCAGAGTCTTTGTCTCAAACATAAACATCACTCCTGACTTGATAGATATACCTGCCCCCCAACTCTCTTCCTCTTTGTTTCACACAGTTTCAGATTGAGTCTTGTTTTGTACCCTAAAGCAGATTTAGCCCAAGAACCTGGAGAGTGCTTTACTGAGCAGAACTCAGTGTTTATCCTGCTTCGGGGGCTTGTCCTGGCTTAAATTTTTTTTTTTTTTATTATGTGTGTGTATGCTTTGCCTGCTTGACTGTATGTGTACTGTCTACATGCCTGGTTCCTGCAGAGGCCAAAAGAAAGCTTCAGATCCCCAGGAGCTGGCGTTAAAGATTGTTGTGGACCCAGGTCCCCTACAAGAGCAAGTGCTCTATATTGCTGAGCCATTTGCCTCTCTAGACCCTTTTAAAAATTATTACCACGTATTTTGTTGGTGTGAGTGTGTGTGCCATATGGAGGTCAGAGGACAACTTGTGGGAAGAGGTTCTCTCCCTCCACCATGAGGGTCCCGGGGATTGAACTCAGGTCTTCAGGCTTTGTGGCAAGCTCCTTAACCTACCGGGACACCTCACCAGCTCTTTTTGAGCTAATAGCAGTGACCTGTGACATATAGGGTGTGACATCTCTGGGTCACTCTCAGCAAATGGCTTGACTTTTGTTTCCCGAGTGGCAGAGAACAGCGTTCCTGACTGTTCAGATAGTTCGCCCAAGATCAAAAGAGTCAGCTTGAATCTGGCTGTGAGTGGGGGAAGGTGTCATTCCCTACAGTTTTCAGAATGTTGCTTTCATCCACATCAAGGACAACCAGGTCTCTTGGTAGCTGAACTCTGAGAGTGAAGCGTTTCTTTTATGCTCTTTCCTGACCAGTATTTTGGGTATGTGCTATACCGAACAATACTTCCTCAAGATTGCAATGACTCAACGCCCATTTTCTCCTCGTCCTTCAGTGGTGTCCATGACCGGGCTTATGTGGCTGTGGATGGGGTAAGCATTCTCTTTGAACTATGCATCTAAGCCTTGACGGGAGAAGGGGTCATCTACACTTACTCCTGTGGCATCTGAAGCTTTTGCCACACCTCCGATCTCAGCCTGTGTCCCTTGGCAGGGGCCTTGCTGGCTGATATGGACCATGTGATGCAGACTCGGGGCTGGTCCCTAACACTCTAGGAAATGCTGCATCTCCCGAGCCCAAGGTCATCTCCTCCCCTGACAGCTCAGCCTGTCACTGAGGCTGCTTTTTAGGGACAGCATCCACGTCAGCTCGGTACCTGTCACTGTACAGTGTGTTGAACTGGGTGTCTCTCTCCCCTTACGTGAGATGCCACAGTCTAAGGGGCTGTGGCTAGCATGCACCAAGGAGTCGATTTCACAGCGAAATGCAGACACATTTTTAAACACCCTTTCCAGCATGTAGTATGACAACACACACCTGCAATCCCAGCTCTCAGAAGGCTGAGGCAGGAGAGTTGCAAGACCCAGGCCAGCCTACACCTGCAGGATGAAACCCAGCCCAAACAACAAAAAGATGAGATGGCTCAGCAGGTAAAGGCACTTGTCCCTGACTGGGCCTGATGGTTTGAGTCTGGTCCCCAGACTCACGTGGTACCGAGCAGAGATTCCTGCAGGCTGGCCTCTGATAGCCACTTGTGTGCCTCAGCACTTGGTGTAAACTCACAGCAAATGAATCATAAATGTAATAATAAAAAGGTGTCCGTTGATGTTCACTCCTCATTGAAAGTTATGGGAAATGGGAAGATTTTTCCCAGCAAGGAATTTTTTTTTTCCAGGAAAGTTTTATAGTTTAGAGGGGTTTGTTGTTGTTTTGTTTTGTGGTTTGTTTGTTTGGTTCTTTTTTGTTTGTTTGTTTTTTTGTTTTGTTTTGTTTTGGTTTTTTGGCTTGTTTTTTTTTTTTTTTTAAACAGGGTCTCATGCAGCCCAGGCTAGCCTCAGACTTACTTTGTGTCCAGGATCAGCCTTGAACTCCTGATCTTCCTGCTTTACTGCCCAAATGCTGGTGATTACAAGTGTGCACGCCACAGTTGGAGTAGTTTAAAGTAATATTTACATTCTTGGTCGGGAAGATAACTTGCCTTACAAGCATAAGGACTTGAGTTCAACCACACATGCAGGCTAAATACTTGTACATGGAAAATAAATAAAATAAGGAAAAAAAAATAGGTGTGCCAGCATGTAGCTATACCCTCAGTTCAGGAGAAATAGGGACAAGAGGGCCTTGTGGGAGCCTGGCCAGCCAGCCTCCTCAGGTTCCAGGAGAATGACACTTATAGCTGTCCCTCTGCCTTCTACACACATATACATGTGTGCTTTCGTGTGACACACACACACACACACACACACGTGTGAGGGGAGCTTTATTTTATAATCAAAAGATTTTATTTCAGTGTTGAAATGTGACACTGTGCTTGCCATTTCCTGGCCTTCCTTAGGAGTCTCGTCTTAGTGAGTTATAGTCAGTGTGGCCAGTCTTTAACCTCTTAAGTTAGGGATGGGATTGGAGATTTAGCTCAGTGGGAGAGCGCTTACCTAGCAAGTCCAAGGCCCTGGGTTCCGTCCTCAGCTCTGGAAAATTAATTAATTAATTGATCGATGCAAATGAAAAAGTTAGGGATGTATCCTTGAGAAAATACCTGTTGTTTTCCCTCGTTCTGTTACATAATCTCTGTGGTTAATGCATCCTAGCAAGCGAGGTGAGCTGACTCCACCTAACTCCGATGTTATCTGTTAACCTGATTTTATCTGTTCCCTCCACGTGTTGAAAGGCTGCTTCTTTTTACCTAACTTGGGCTGTGAGATGGTGCAGTAATTCCTTCTCACAAGGACACACCCCCGGAATGTCTTGTGTGTTTGGTTCCTTTAAATACAGAGTATAGGAGGCCCATCTGAAAGGTTATTGTCGTGAGATCTGGGAACAGGAAAAGCAGAAGTTCCTGGGAGGCATTGGTTACATAGGGCAAGGCCAGTCTGGGCTACTTGAGGCCCTCTCCCAAAAAAACAAATAAACCAACAAACAAAAGGAAATGAAATGAAGAAGGCCTGCGAGAGGGCGCAGTAGGTAAGGGAGCTTGCTGTCAAGCCTGATGACCTGAATTCAATCCCTGAGACCCACATGTCAGAAGGAGAGAACTGACTTCAAATTGTCCTCTGACCTCCACATACACCATGGTACATGTGTCTACACCACTGTGCATGCACATACATACCCTCACACACACACAAAAAAAAAGTGTGTGTGTGTGTGTGTGTGTGTGTGTGTGTACACACACACATACACACAAAGCAAAAAGATGCCTGAGCCAAGCATGGTGGTTCACACCTGTAAAGCATTTGTGAGACTGAGTCAGGAAGGTCTCAAGTTCAATACCAGCCCTCACCATAGCACATTCTCAGGCAGAGGAGGGTACCCTGAGCTATGTGTATCCGCCTCTCCTTTAGGAAGACTGATTATGGGAATTTGGCCTGCTGGCCAGGGGCTCAGCCTGAGCATATCTGGACTCTGCCTGTAAATCTGAAGTCATTTTAGGACAGCAAAAGTACAGATTAACTGTGAACACTGTTCTGTTTCTCAGATCTGACCCTCCATTCAGCCTTTGGCTTCAACCCACAGGTGCCCCAAGGAATCCTTGAGCGAAACCGTGTGACAGCCCTGGACATACAGGGGAAAGCTGGAGCCGTTCTGGACATTCTGGTGGAGAACATGGGGCGTGTGAACTATGGCAGATTCATAAATGATTTTAAGGTAAGACGCTTATATGAGGGATGAACCTATGCCTCCTGAGTGCTGGGATTAAAGGCGTGCACCACTTTTTGATCCGCCTGCCTCCACCTCCCAAATACTGGGATCACAGCTGTGTGCCACCTTCCTGCTTACGAAACTCTGGGGATTGAACCCAGAGCCTCTTATACACAAGGCCAGCTGAGCTGCATCCCCAGCCCCTAACATTTGGAGGGGTGTGTGCGTCTCTCTCTCTCTGTGTGTGTGTGTGTGTCTGTGTCTGTGTCTGTGTGTGTGTCTGTGTCTGTGTGCTCTGAATGATCACCACAGACCGGCTGTCATGCATCACAGCAGCCAGCTCCCATTCAGAGCCCACACACCTCCCTGAACCTGAGCAGTGAAGCTCTCTGATTTGTTTTGTAGTCTAGAAGACAAATTTCCTTGCAGGGCCCTTTTCCTGCACTGACAATGAGTGCCTTGAGCTTTGCGAGCAGAGTGCACCCCTCTTGCTTGAGCTCAGCTCTTGTGCAGGGGAAAACGGAAGCATGCTCTTCCTCTGCGTTGAAAATGCACCCAGCAACAGCAGAGGTGCTCTGGACTCAACTGAGCCAGCATGGCGTTTGGTGGGCTGTGGTGTGCGAGCTCGGACTGGTGGCCTAAAGAGTGGGAATTCAGAGTCACCGGACTCAGTGTAGGTTAAGTGAGGTTTATTCTGGGAGAATTCACAGACACATGAAACAGATGACCGCTCCATGGATGCCACCCAGATGCTCTCTGCAACCCGAACAGGAAGCAAGAGAGCGAGCTGGGGTCCAGGACACAAGGCCTAGCCTTCTCTCCCCACCCCATCACCGCACCTGTGACCACACCCAAATGGGTGTGGTCGGTGCAACAGGTGCAGGCGGGGTGGATATCTCATTACAATTCCCTTTTTAGTCTAGAGATTTAGGCTTAATACAAGACTATATACAAAGACAGCAAATATCAAGTATGCTCTAGGAGAAGGAAAGGTAAGAATATACACACTTAAGACCTATTGCCAGCCAGGCAACTAAAGCAAATGACAAGAACACAGTGGCCTGCTACAAACCTGTGCTGTCCCAAGCCCCTTGGTTGCTGCTCTGCTAATGGCCTGTTGATTATTCTCTGGTCACGGCACGGCGTTCCAGCCAATACTCCTAGATCACTAAGAAACTTTTGTTTAATTTGGGGTTTTGTTTTGTTTAACACGTTTAAGAAAAGGTCTTTAGCCAGTTGGTGGTGCACGCCTTTAATCCCAGCACTTGGGAAGCAGAGGCAGGTGGATCTCTGTGAGTTCTAGGTCAGCCTGGTCTACAGAGCGAGTTCCGGGACAGGCTCCAAAGCCACACAGAGAAACCCTGTCTCAAAAATAAAAGAAGGGGAAAGAAGAAAGAAAAGGTTTTTAAGCCCAGGCTGGGCTGGAACTCACTGTGTAGGCAAGGATAACCTCGAACTCCTGAGCCCCCTGCCTCTACCTTCCAAGTGCTGGTTTTATAGGCACATTCCACCATTCCAGTTTATGTGGGGCCGGGAAGCAAACACAGGACAAGGAAATCCTCTACCAAGTGAGCCACATCCCCAGCCCAGGAAACTTTTTTTTTTTTTTTTTTTTGGATGGGGGAGGGGATAGCCAAGGGTGGTCTTGAACTCACAGCAGTCCAGATTCTGAGATTACAGGGTCCACCACACACCCAGTGCAAGAAACATTTGTTATGGTTCTGTAGTGTGCCCAAGGTGCTTCCAGGAGTACAAAAATGGGTTACAGGCTGCTCTTCCCTGGAGAGAAAACTCAGACAGGACAGGGATATAGGCTCCTTCTTGACTCTGTTTTTGTTTAACACGTATGTGTGTGTTCATATGCAAGTATGTATGTATGTATGTATGTGCAGATATGTGTGTGCCGTGAATATATGCAGCCAAAATTGATACTGAACTTCTTCCACAGTCGACCTCTGCCTTGTTCTGAGGCAGAGCCTCACGAGTGAACCCAGAAGTCCCATATTCGCCTAACCTCGCTAGCAGCCTGCCTGCCCTGGGGGTTCCCTGTCTCCCCTCATGCTGACTGGTTCCACCCACCATTTATGTGAATGCTGGGAATCCGACGTGTGGGTGCTGGGACCTGAGCTACAGTGCTCACCGGCAGAGCAAGCACTTTACCCCCGAGCCATTTCCCCGGCCCCCTTCATGACTCCCTTGTGGGGGGCAGTCACAGCCTCGTGACACACTGCTCAGATTCACCTCCATGTCAATATCTCTTACCATCCTCGAGTGCAGGCTGTAATCACTGACCTTCCCTGCTGACTGCTGTGGGCCACGTTGACTCAGAGTGATTAGGACCCTGCTGTGTGGTCTGTGGGTTCCTGCACACAGCCCCAAGCCTGGTACTGACTCAGTCACTAGACGGTGAGGCTGGATATCAGACAGGGCCCTTCAAAGATCCAGGGTTCCGCTAAAGTGGACAAAGAGTGAGACCTGGCATGCACACATACACATGCACACACCCCACACACACACACACACACGCCTTAACCCCAGAACTTGTGAGGAGGCCAGCCTGGGCTACATAGCAAGAGCCTGTCTCAACACACAAATGAAAAAGCCACAAATGAGAATTTGATGCAGCTGCCTGAAAAGCAGTGAGCCGAAACCAGACACGGGACACCGAAAAGCAGAAAGATTTATTCAGTGTGGCTGTTTGGGACCAGGAATAAAGAAACAACATCACCACTCCACCCCAACCCCAGCCCAGCCTCAGAATACTAGTGCGGGAGTTAGGCTTAAATAGAAGGCTAGGGAAACTCTAAGCCATCCGGCTATCAGTGTGACCCACCTCCAGCAGGGCTCTCTGATAGGCAGTGGTAGTCTGCACCTCGGGAGCTCTCCTCCTGGGAGATGGGCTGATACCAGTTCTACCTGATACCAGGCTGCTGCCTTTCTTTCTCCCAGCAGGAGATTTCTGGGGAAATTCCATTTCCTAGAGTTCCATCATCTCAATTGTCTGACCATCACCAGGAGAGAAGCCTAAGTGTCTCCTTAAGGAGAGGTGGCTCAGGGGTTAAGAGCACTTAAGGAGGAGGATCCAAGTTTGGAACCAAGGACCCACCCACATTGGGCAGCTCACAACTGCCTGTAACTACAGCTCCAGGGGGTTGGGTACCAGAAGATGCCCTCTTGGCCTCCTCAGGTACCCACTCCACAAATAAGTGGATCTTTTTAGAACTGGATGGTGGTGGCGCTCGCCTTTAATCCCAGCACTCTCTAGGCAGAGGCAAGCAGATCTCCGAGTTGGAGGTTAGCCTGGTCTACAAACATTGCTGCCAGGACAGTAGGTTGTGCCTGGCCCGGCTCTTCACACAGCTGAGCCTCATTTCCCAGGAACCCAGTGATGCCCATGAGTCCCCTCCTTCCCGGCTAGCTCATGGTTCTGTGTTTTTCCTTTACAGGGTTTGATTTCCAACATGACCCTCAACTCTAGTATTCTCACCAACTGGACAATCTTCCCCCTGAACACCGAGGCTGCAGTACGCACCCATCTTGGGGGCTGGGAGGCCCGTGATGAGGGCCGCCATGATGGACGCTTGACCTTTGGCTCTTCGAACTTCACGCTCCCCACTTTCTATGTGGGGAGCTTCTCCATTCCCTCGGGCATCCCAGACCTGCCGCAGGATACCTTCATTCAGTTTCCCGGATGGACCAAGGTATGTGTCTTCATGGAAGGAGCACTTACTTAGTGTCTGAGAAGAAATCTGAAGACCATTAGCAGGATGCTGTGTGACCTTGGGAGGCTTTTCTGCTGAGTCCAGGGCTGTGTTAGATGTTCACCTTTCTTCAGGGAATGGCCGCGCACCTGCTTCCTCCAGGAGCAACTAGGGCCTGGTTATTTGTTTGTTTGTTTGTTTGTTTATGTGTTTGTTTTAATTTCATTTATTTATGGTGTGCAGTTGCACGTGTGTTCATATATACCTGCCAAGGCACACATGTGGAGGTCCATGGGAGTCCTGGGGATTGAACTCAGGTCATTAGACTTGTTAGCAAGCTCCCTCAGCTGTGGAGTCATCCCCAGGGCCTCTTTAGAGGTTGCTTATAAAGGGAACTGGTTTGTGTGTGTGTGTGTGTGTGTGTGTGTGTGTGCACATAGGTTCTCATGTAGCCCAGGCTAGCCTTGAATTTGCTAAGTAGCCAAGATTGACCTTGAACTTCTGATGTTCCTGTGTCTACCTCAAGTGTACACCATCGTACCTTGGCTTTAAAATGTTCACTTTTCAGCCAGGTGGTAGTGGTACACACCTTTATTCCCAGTACTTGGGAGGCAGAGGCAGATGGATCTTGGTGAGTTCGAGGATAACCTGGTCTACAGAGCGAATTTCAGGACAGCCAGGGCTACACAGAGAAAACCTGTCTCAGGAAGAAAAAAAAAAAAAATGTTAGTGCTGGGGGGTGGGAGGATGGGGAAAGATTCTTAGTGACTAATTAATTAACACTTGGAAAGATGTGGATGGAAAAGTATATAAAAAGCGATCAAAGCAGTCCTTGAGAGGTTGGAGGCAGGAGAATCGGAAATCCAAAGTTTTCCTCTGGTTCAACATAGTGTTGGAGAGCAGGTAATAACCAGCTTAGGAGACTAGCAAGGGCAAAGCAGGGTTTAATATACAAATGTGTAGAAAGAGACGCAGGCGTAGAGGAAAGGAAAATAACAGGTTCTGACTGGCTCACGACAGTGGTTTGTTCACAAACCCTGGATCGTGAGAAATTCCTGTTCCCTCTTCCTTGGGCCAGGACGCCCCCTCCCTAACTCCCCACCTGCTGGTTTAGTACACGGAGCCTTATCGGATGAATACTCAGGATGCCCCCTTCTCGGATCTTTCCAGAACTCAGAGTTCTGAGATAGCCAGTGCTAACTGCCCAGTGCCTCCTGCTTGTGTGTCACTCTGATGAACTCTAAGCTAGCACCTCATTCTAAAAATGGGCCGTAGCAAATTACTTCTTACCGTAGCAAGTTCAAGACCAGTCTGGGCTGCATGAGAAAGTGTCAAAACAAAACAAAAAAAGCAAATGAAACCCAAAAGCCATTGGTCCATTTGACCTCTCCTTCCCTGTCCCATCCCATCCCTGCTCCTTGGAAGTGATCCACCGTTGTGCACTACTAGGCTGATTCATCATGCACCAAGCATAGGAGGCCTCTGCTGTGTTCATCACCACCATGGTTTCCTCCGTCAAAGCTCTATCTGCCCAGTAAGCTTGGCCCCTCTCTGCCCTGTCCCTGGGGACCCCTCCTTTCTGTCTGCCATCAGGAGGGACTCCTGTTCCCTGGACTTCCTGTGACTCCCTCCACCCTCACTTCCTGCCTTCTTCCCGGAAGCCAAACCCCTGTTCTCACACTTTCTCTGCCTATGGCTCCTCAGCATTCTCCTTCCTGCCACCACACAAGAAGCAACATCTGGGCGCTTTAGGACCTGAAAGTCCGTGCAGCCCTGTCTCTTCCCCTGCAGCTAGCGCGAACTCTGCCTCCCTAGCCGCCTGTGGTTTCCTTCCCTCCAAGTAAAACCTACAGTGAGAAATGAAAGGGTAAAGGACGCTTTGGCGCTGTGGGTTTCTTTGCCTGTGTGGGCTACCGAGCCAGGCTCTGTGCTTAGCGCTTTGCTGACCCTCTTCGAGCTGTCCAGCAGCAGAGTGTTCTCTCCTTACTTGAGTTTGAGCACAAAAATACTAGCCTTGGCCACCCATGGCAGTGTGACAACTGAAAAGACAAAAGAGACTGGGGGTAGCCCTCTCGATAGAGACTTGTTTCCTGCTCAATCCCAGCACCACATAAAACTAGGCTAAGTGATGCAGGCCCAGCACTCGGGTGCAGAGGACGATCGCAAATTCAAGGTCATCTTCAGCCAGGTAGCAAGTTCAAGGCCAGCCTGGGCCACATGGGACCTTAGGTTGACCTCTGGGCTGCATGTATGAACACACTTAAGAAGCCATGGGACCTTGTTTTTGTTTTGTTTTGCTTGTTTGATTTTTTCCACATTGTTTATTATTACTGTCAATGTGGTGTGTGTGTGTGTGTGTGTGTGTGTGTGTGTGTGTGTGTGTGTGTGTGTCTGTTCAGGCATCACAGGTCCTGTCACTGTGTGGGTGGTGTGTGGGTGTGTGAATGTGGTGTGTGTGTGTGTGTGTGTGTGTGTGTGTGTGTGTGTGTGTCTGTTCAGGCATCACAGGTCCTGTCACTGTGTGGGTGGTGTGTGGGTGTGTGAATGTGTGTGTGTGTGTGTGTTGTGTGTGATTGTAGATGTAGGAATCACAGGACTTCTTAGCATCAGTTCTCTTCTTCCACTTTGGATCCTAGGGATCAAACTCAGGTCTTCGGGATTTCACAGCAAGCCCCTTTCCTTGCTGGGACAGCTTGTCTGCTCCACCTTGGTTGTTTGGTTTTTTTTTTGTTTTGTTTTGTTTTTTTTGTTTTGGTTTTTTTTTTTGTTGTTTTGTTTTGTTTGCAGGGTCTCTCACTGGGTCCTGGTGCATGCTCAGGTAGGCTCGTTGTCCAGCGGCCACCACCCCACAGATCCACTGGTCCCCACCTCCCCAGTGCTGGGATTATAAGCATGTACCAGCACACCAGGCTTTTTATATAGGTCCTAGGAACCAAAGCCAAGACCTCATAATTGGAGGACAAGCACTTTATGGGCCAAGGTAAATCTCCAGGCTCAAGCAGCTAGAGGAGGGTGGTGAGGAGACAAAGGTGGTCAGAGAGAGTGTGACATGAACCTCGGGACATGTATAGTCTTCTGAGGAGAGAGTCCCATTTAGGTTACGTGACAATGGTATCTTTGGTTTTTTATCAGTCTACCCGAGGGAAATGAGGACAGGAGCTCAAGCAGGGCAGGAACCTGGAGGCAGGAGCTGATGCAGAGGCCATGGAGCGGGCAGCTTACTGGCTTGCTCCCCATGATTTGCTCAGTCTGCTTTCTTATAGAACCCAGAACCACCTGACCAGAGATGTCTCCACCCACAATGGGCTGGGCCCTTCCCTATCAATCATTAATGAGAGAATGATGCACAGGCTTTATGGGCCAATCTAAAGGAGGCATTTGGTCAGTTGACATTCCCCAGGACAATGGGTGTGGCATTTTTGTGGCAGTCATGTTATATCTTTAAAGACTGCTAAGGACATTGCCCCTTAAAAACTAAAAGGCCAGCATCCTTGCACTGAGCACCAGAGGCCACAGATGGCTTGTGCTTGTGTCCCCTCCCCCAGGCCTGGCTCCTTGTCTCTCCTCACATGGCCAATCTCACTCTTACTTTGCTTCCTATACCTAAAAAGGTCACCCGTAAAATACCCAAGTGTGTGCACAGATGCCCGCGGTGGTGTCATCCGTGATTGTCAACAGAAGGGTGGCAAGCCAAAAGTCCACCTGATAATTGAATATTTACACTTTGATCATCCATGCAGTAGAATCAGCTGGCAATTTAAAAAAAATTAAATGTGATACACACCACAGCATGGGAGAACCTGGAAACCTTGAGCTAACCAGGCGTGGTAGCTCAGCCCAGTGCTTGGGAGGTACACAGACAGACAGACAGACATGGGAGGTACACAGACAGACAGACAGACAGACAGACAGACAGACAGACAGACAGACAGCTGGCTCCTGGGGGTTTGCTGGCCAGTCAGTGTATCAGCTTTAACAGACTCTGCCTCCAAAACAATAGGGTTAAGAGTAACCAATAGGGTGAGGGGACTGTAGTGACGAGCACTCAGACCCAGGTTCTATTCCCAGTACACACGTGGCAGCTCACAACCATCTCAGCTGTAGTTCCAAGACATCTGACACCCTCTTCTGGCCTCCATGGGCATCAGCCACAAACATGGTGCATAGCTGTGGACTCCAGCAAAATGTATACATGAAATTAAACATAATAATAAAATGGTGAGGAAGGCCCTCGAAGCCAACTCCTGGTCAGTGCACATGCACAAGCAATCAAATGTCTACACGTACGCCCTCCAGGAACAAAGAAAACAACCCCCCATTCCCTCCCTGTAGATGGAGGTTTCTCTCCCGCCTTGTCCCAGAGCCCCAAATAAACACACAGATGCCATATTGATTATAAGACTGTTGGCCAATGGCTACGGCATCTTACTGGCTAGCTCTGTCGGAATTATTAAGCCATTTCTATTCATCTGTGTGTGGCCACAAGGCTGCTGTGGCTTCCCAGTAAGCCGGCTTGTTACTCCTTTGGCAACATGGAGTCCTATCTCATGTGTCCTCTCTGCCCTCTGTCTCCAGCCTTCTCCTGGTCTGGTGGTCCCACCTATCCTTCCTGCCTGGCTACTGGCCAAACAGTGTTTCATTCATCGACCAATAAGAGAAACATATGCAGAAGGACGTCCCCCATCCCCTGTCTGTGCTGAAGAGTACTTCAACAGATGGTATGGGGGTAGAGGAAGGCTTTGGCCACATGACCCTGGGCCTGGGCAGTTCTCAGTAGCCCTCTGTCTTCCTCCTCCTCAGATGCCCCTACTGAGGACCTCTTAGCTCCTTCTCCATTTGTTAGAAAGGAACTAACACCCAGTTTAGTGAATGAAATCACTGATAGACGTGATTCGTGAGATAAAAGCATCAGGTCTGATTGCTCTGGCTTTTCTTGGGTCGGAAGTGGCTTTCTGGTTAAGCGAGAGTGCTCAGTGGTTTTCGGTGGTAAAGGGGTCAGGCATGCTTGCGCTGTCCACACAGGCCAGCACCCTGTCTTCACCATGCCCCAGCTGACTGTGGACTCCCTCAGAGAGACGTGATCTCCGGGGCTTTGGTGATGGGTCAGAACATGCGAGTCATTCACGACGTACCCTGTTGTGCTGAGGTGATAGCATGTATTCTGCTCATCTCCTCCCCAGATGAACATTAACATATGATGGCAAGTCATTCATGGTGTTATCCCTGTACCTGGGAGGCAGAGGCAGGCAGATCTCTGGGAGTTCAAAGCCAACCTGGTCTATATAGTGAGTTCTAGGACACCCAGGACTATTTAGAGAGACCCTGTCTCAAAACAAAACAAAACAAAACAAAACCAGTAATAATATACATATCATGTCATGGCCAGGTAAGGTAATGTACCTTTGATTCCAGCTCTCAGAAGGCAGAGAAGACATGGCTAAAAATAGCTCAGTTGTAGAGAAGTTGCCTTGTATGTATAAGGTCTTAGGTTCAATTTCCCTACACTATAAAAAAGAAAAGAAAATTGAAAACTTCAGTCTTCTCCTGTTTCTACCCTTTTGTGGTAGGCATGTGAGAGAATGTGATAGAAAACCAAGAAAGGCCTGCTTTGGCCACTAAAGCTATGCTTTGAAGAACTAAGTATGTAAGTGAAATACTGTTTAAAGGTAAAGGGAAGGGAGATTGAACTCAGGCTCCCTGCATGTTAGGAAGACACTCTGCCAAACCTACTTGTTTTTTTTTGTTTGTTTGTTTGTTTTTGTTTGTTTGTTTTTTTGTTTTGTTTTGTTTTGTTTTGTTTTTTTGTTTTTGGAGAAATGGTTTCTATGTGTAGCCTTGGCTATTCTGGAACTTGCTTTGTAGACCAGGCTGGGCTCAAACTCAGAGAGATTTACCAGTCTCTGCCTTCTGAGTGAGTGCTGGGATTAAAGTGTGCACCACCACCACCCAGCCCAAACCCACATTTTTAATTCATTGGTTTTGAGGATGGGAGGGGGCATGAGTTTCACAGCACACAAGGACAGCTTGTAGAAGTCATTTCCCCTCCTACCAGGTGGGTCTCTGGGACCAAACTCAAGCCGTGAGGCTTGGTGGCAAGTGCCTTTATCCACTGAGCTATCTATCTCACCAGCCTTAAAATTTTCTTTTTTAAAAGAAAGTGATCTTACATTCAAGACGTTTAGGGGGGATGGCTGGGGTACACTACATAAAGAGAGCATACTTATAATCCCAGCATTTGGGAGGCAGAGGCAGGAGGATCTCTGTGAGTTTGAGGCCAGCCTGATCTACAGAGCCAGTTCCAGGACAGCCAGAGATACACAGAAAAACCAAAAACGACGTAGTGTAGGCAGACTTTTCTGGCCTGCCAGCCAGTTCCCAAATTACAACACAGAGACTAATTACAATGCTCAGCCAGTAGCTTAGGCTTGTTACTAACTAGCTTTTACATTTTAAATTAACCCATTTCTATTCCTTTACTCGCTGCCACATGGAGTAACAAGCTTACTCCATTTTGTACACTTCCTGCTTTCTCTGCATCTCGCTGGGAATTCCTGAGACTCCTCACTTCTTCCCAGCTTCTTCCTAGTCCCAGCTCTCCCTCCCAAAGTCTTCCTGCGCAGCTATGGGCAAATTGTCAGCTCTTTCCTAACCTATGAGAGTACTACATATTTACAGTGCACAATGATTGTTCCACAGCAAAGTAGGAGAAGCTGTATCAGAAGTTAAGGGTCATCCTCCCTGAACATATCAGGTTCAAAGACATCCCAGAACACATGAGATCCTGACTCAAAAAAAAAAAAAAAAAAAAAAAAAAAAAAAGAAAGGAAGAAAGAAAGAAAGAAAGAAAGAAAGAAAGAAAAAGTATGAAAGAATGTGGGGCTGGAAAAGTTAAGAGGGCTTACTGCTCTGCTCTTGCAGAGGACCTAGGTTCGATTCCTGGCACCCACACCTGGTGGCTCACAACTGTCTGTAACTCCAGTTCCGGGGAATTTGACACCTTTTTCTAGCCTCCCTGGATTCCTGCATATACCTGGTATATGTAAACACACGGACATGAATAAGTCTTTTTTGTTGTTGTTTTTATTTATTCATTTGGCTGGGTCTTATTATGTAGCTTTAGCTGGCTAGGAACTCATCAAGATCTTCCTGCATGTGCCACCACACCTAGCCAAATAAATATTTTTGAATTAATTATTAAGGTTAGAGAGCTAGCTAGTTGGTAAAAGTGCTTGCTATGCAAGCCTGAGGACACAATTAAGTCCCAGCATGTGTGTTAAAAAAAAAAAAAAAAAACTGCATTCATCGATGTTGCTTGCTTGTAATCTTAGCCCTGGGGAAGTGGACAGATGATGGAGGTCCCTGGAGTCTGCTAGCCAGTTAGCCTGTCCTAACTGGCAAGCCCTGGGTGCCAGTGAGCAACCCTGTCTCAAAGAGCAAGGTGAAAAGCCATTGGTGTCACTCACAATGTTGACTACTGGCAGACTGGTGTTCTGCTCCTGGCCTCCTGTGGGCATACTAGGTCTCAGCCGGCTGTAACAACTGAGTCCAGGGGTGTCTGTCATCCTATAAGCCATGCCTAGGGTACCTGGCAGGGCTCAAAGAAAGAAGCAGACCAGCTCCTGGTGGACGAAGTTGCACAGTACCGAGGACATTCGTATGAGTCAGTATACCTCCAGACCCTCTCTGTCTGTCCATCCACCCATCATTCTGAAATGGGGTGTGCTTTTGAAACGTTCCTTTTGCCTGATTTACAGTTATGATAACCCTACAGGGTCATTCTTTAAATCTAGCTGGTGATTTCTACTCACAACTGAAAACTAGGTGATCAGATTCTCTCAGCAAGCATGCCAACTCCAGGCAAGGTAGGTTTGCTGTAATTTTTAGTAATTGTACTGTGTGTGTGTGTGTGTGTGTGTGTGTGTGTGTGTGTGTGTGTTAGACAGAGTAGATGCATGCAGGAGTCTAGAGGAAAGCATCATGTATCTTCCATCACTCTCCACCTAATTCTTTGAGGCAGGGTCTCTCCCAAACCTGGGCTGAGGTTTTCTTAGCTAGGCTGGAAGCCAGCAAACCCCAACAGTTTTCCTATCTCCACCCGGCTCAGACCTGGCATTATAGGTGTACACTGGGGCCAGAACTCAGCTTCTGATGAGTGTAAAGCAAGTGCTCTTAAATCTGAGCCCTCCCTTCAACCCCTCAGCCATCCAATCCTTACTGTGGTACTTTTACAGAGGACACAAAAGCAGCCTGCCTGTCAATCAGTCGTGGATTGGAACCTCCCAAGTCTTTTCTCTGAGTTGAACCGTTCTGGGTGTTTGTTATGGTAACATAAGCTATCACAGAATACTTCCTGAAATACTCAGAAACCAAAAAGCTGTTTCGCTTTACTACACCAAGACCTGGGCAAGTATAATTCATTTGCGGATGGATAGCCGAGGGGTCTGGGAAGGGGGGGGGTCTGTTTACGTCTTATCTCTGAGTACGCCCCTCAATGTTTCGCCTTATAAAAATCAAACTTTCTCTCAGCTTTTCAGCACAGTGAGTCATGAGTTATGAGCGAGAACCTAAATTTAGCCTTGGGAATTGGCCTGTTAGGAATAGTGGGAGTGGCTTGAGACCCTGGTCCCGCGTTGGGACCACGAGGAGTCCAGGGACGGTGGCGGATGGGGAGACAGAGCCCTGGAGACATGACTCATACTGAAAGTTGTATTGAGGGGGAGGTAAGAAAATAAGGTAAAGGGACACAGACAGGACAGAAATGAAGCGGGGGGGGGGGGCAGGAAAGGTCCCGTCTGCCCTCCAGACACATGGCGGGAAAGAGAGGGCGCGTTAAGTGGGCGGGGTCCGTTCTCTGCACCTGCCTGCAGACTGGGTAGTCATGGAAACCTGGGCTGACCAGGGCACTGCCTGAGTGCATTCTGCCAGGTGACTGGCAGGCAGTAAACTCTTTCCCAATTTGAGCCCTCCCTTTTAGTGTGGTCTACACCTATTTTCGCTTTTAAAGGAACTTCTGAAGATCTTAAAACAGTATTGAGAGGGCTGGAAAGATGGCTCAGAGGTTAAGAGCACAGGCTGTTCTTCCAGAGATCCTGAGTTCAATTCCCAGCACCCACATGGTGGCTCACAACCATCTGTGCAATAGGATCTGATGCCCCCTCCTAGTGTGCAAGCAGAACACTGTATACATAGTAAATAAATAAGTATTTTTTAAAAAGAGAGAGAGTATTGAGGGCCAGGCATGGAAGCACTTAGGAGGCAGAGATTGGTAGATTTCTGAGTTCTCGGCCAGCCTGGACTACATAGTGAGACCCTGTCTCAAACAAACACAAAACAAAACACGGTATTGAAAGTTTCCCTGTAGGGAGAGATGGATGAGATTAAGAGCACTGGCTGCTCTTCCAGAGGACCCCGGGTTCAGTTCCCAGTACCCACATAGCAGCTCACAACTGTCTATAACTCCAGTTCCAGGGGATCTAAAACCCTCACACAGACGTGCATGCAGACAAGACACCAATGCACATATGAAATAAAAATAAATATTTATTAAGAGGAAAGGAAGCTGCACTCTAAATTCTCCTGAGAAGATTGGCCTTATCAAGGTAAATTCAGATGCACACACACACACACTCACACACACACACACACACACACACACACACTCATATGAGTATACAAATCTATGTGATCAGTTGAGAAGTAGGTCAGGCACTTCCAAGAACCTCGGCATGGCTGTCACCTTAGAGTTAGTAGCAGAGAACAGGAGTGTGAGCTGGGGTCAAGATGGTCAGAGATAGGCTTTTTCATGGACCGTAGCAGCTGGGGCTGCCGTGGGACACCCCCTGAGCCACTGACTCCTCTGTTACTAATGCTTGTCCCCAAACCCTCTGCAGTCATCTCATTAACATTAATTAACCTTTGGGCCTACCAGGAATAACTTAAGCATATTTCTTTCTTCTTGGTCTTTGGTGACACTTAGCCTAGGCCAGCCAAGCATGCTAAGCAAGAGTTCTTCTACTGAGCTGTCCTGGAGGGAGAGAACCCACTTCTACAAGTCTTCTTCCTTTGTTGTCTATACATGACTGTGGCATGTATTCCACTCACCATCTAACACACACACACACACACACACACACACACACACACACGTGAATAAATCTTTAAAGAAAAACTAACTCTTACTGAGAGCGGAGGACCATGAATTTGTCTGTTCACTGGGGCTCTATGTCTCCTCTTCACTCTGCCTTTCCAACTGTATTGGTAGATTTTTATTTTATCCATATGAGTGTTTTGCTTTCATATATGTGCACCACAAGTGTGCCTGGTTCCCATGGAGGTCAGAAGATGGGAGCGTTGGGTCCCCTGAAACTGAAGATACTGGTGGTTGTGGGCTACTATGTGACATCTGGGAACTGAACGCAGGTCCCTTGCAAGCGCAACAAATGCTCTTAACTCTCCATGACCTCTTCACTGTGTCTCACTGTGTCTTGTCTCTGGCAGGATTATCAACAAATATGACCAGTGAGTTGGCTGAGTATATATTGAAGATATATGTAATATATACAATAGTGTGTATTATGTATTTTTTTCCTCAGATGAATGCCAGATAATCCCCAAACAACGTGAACAGGGTCTTTTCTTATAGCGAGTCTGTGCCATAGCCCCCAAACGACAGATCACTCATCAAACAAATGGCATCCCTGACATTGGTAATACTAGAAGAGGAGGGACATTAAAGGGCTGGTGAGTGGCTTAGACTAGAAAGACCAAGATGAAGAGGTCATGGCCCTGCCCTCTGAGGAGGGACATGGGGCTGCAGCTGTTAACTGTGAGCTCCAGAGACTGCACATCTGGAGGCAGTGCTTGGGTCTGAGCACATGCTGTTGCTCAGGCAAGATGAGCAAGTGTGGGTGTTCAGGTAATGGAGACCGCTGTGGTGCCCAGCCGAGCACCTGGGGGGGGGGGTGTGCAGAGTCGGGGACACATCGGGGAAGTTGAAAGCTAGACTGTGTGTGCCTCTGGGATTGGCTGCTATGTGTGCCAGTGCAGTGGAAGAGACCAGGCTCTGCAGTTCACAGAGGAAGTCAAGGCCTCAAAGGGTGCAACTGATAAAAGCAAATTCAAGGAAAGAAGGGTGTGCACACCTTTAAACCCCAGCACTCAGGAGGCAGAAGCAGGTTGATCTCTGGTTAGAGTGAGTGAGTCCCAGGCCTGCCAGAGCTGCATGAGACCTCGTCTTGCAATAAATAGCAGGAAGGATTTGTTTTGGCTCTCGGTTTGAGAGTTCAGTCCTGCATGGTGGCAGGCACCTAAGGCAGCTAGCTGTCACATGTGTCCGCAGGAAGCAGAGAGAGGTGAATGCCTGTGCTCAGCTCATTTTCTGCTTTTATCTAGGTGGATATCGGTGAGGTAGAGGCCAGCCTGGTCTACAGAGCGAGTTCCAGGACAGCCAGGGCTACACAGAGAAACCCAAAAACCAAAACCAAAAAAAAAAAAAAAAAAACTAAATTTGATTCAAAGTGACGAGACATGGCTCAGTGAGTAAGGTGGTGGCCACCAAGCCAGAGGACCTCAGTTCAATCCCCAGGACCCACAAATAGAAGGAAAGGGCCGACTCCTACAAGTTGTCCTCTGACAATGTGTACACACACACACACACAAATGTAATTTAAAAAAATTTAAAGTAGACATCATTTTAGCTTATTTTAAAAGCTGAAAAACATTCTCCTTGGCGAGCCTATGCTGGCTGCTGCTAGATACCGTGTGACGGCTGGGGATCTGAACTTGGGTCCTCATGCTTGCCCAGCAAGTGCTCTTACCCACTGTTGCCATCTTCCCAGCCTGCTTATGTACAGTTGCATGTAGTTAAAAATTAGTCAGAAAGAATGCGTGGCAGATGAACTCAGGAGCTGGTTTCTAAGGCTGTGAAAACAGGCAGAGATGGAGCTGATAAAGCCTGGGGGAAACTGTCATGGCTTATGCCTTTTAGGACAGAGGGAGATAACCGACCCCATGGTTAAAAACGAGTAAAGTAGTTCTGAGAACTTCGAAACTGTTCTAAATGACTTCATCCTACAGACAGGCAGTTATGAGTTGCTGACCTCCTTCTGTGGGCCGTGAATGCCAAGAGCCTTGTTTCAGTACTGTGAGGGGTGCTCAGGTCCACCCAGGAGCACAGCGCCTGTCCCAGGTGCTAGGGTGACTCCATCCCCCACTCCCCCCTCCCCCCTCCCCGGGCTGGCCTGAAGGGTCACACCAGTCCCCCTGCCGGAGCCTCCCCAGTGCTGAAATTACAGCCCCCACCCCACACACTTTCGCCTCGGGTTGCTTTGAGGACCATATCCTCAGACTGTGGACCCTGGGTGCTGTCCTTGTCCCTGGGGTGTGGAAACTTGAATGGAGACCTACCTGAGGTCAGGCAGTACCAAGTGGGAATAAGGTTGAAGCCAGGCAGGACGGTGGTGGCACACACCTTTAATCCCAGCACTTGGGAGGCAGAGGCAGAGGCAGGTGGGTCTCTGAGTTTGAGGCCAGCCTGATCTAGAGAGTGAGTTCCAAGTCAGCCAGAGCTACACAGAGAAACCCTGTCAAAAAAGAAAAGAAAAGAAAAAGATGGGAAGCCAGGGAAGAAATTTAGATGGGCTGGAATAAAGCCAAGGGAAGCTTTATTACCCTTGTAACCTCAGCACTTGGGAGGCAGAGGCAGGAGGATTATCTGGACTACAGAGTGAGGTTAGACCAGCCTTTGCCATGTAGAAGACTGTGCAAATATTAATTAATACTTTTAAATTATTAATTAATGAGCAAGAGAAGCCACCCCAAGTAGCCGCATCTGTCCGTCCTTCTGTCCTTCTGTCTGTTCTCCTCTCTGCCTCCCCCTCTGTCCCTTCTCTCCTCTCCCAGGCTTCCTGTTTGTCTCTGGTGTGTGTGGCCTCCACCACCCCAACGTCTCAGCAGAGTTCCATCTGCGCTGCCACCCCTGGAGCTCTGGTGGTGTTTGCTCACGAAGCAGCTTCCCTGCTCACAGGAAGTATCATCTGGTCCCCCAGGTAGACACACACACCTTTCTCTCTGCACCCCCCGAAGGAAAGCCACGGCAATCACAAACACAGCGGTGACAGACACACTCTGCTGACTAGGCCTCTGCCCCCATGCTATCCTCATCCTTTCCCTTCCTGTGGCTTAAGCTCACTGTATTCCCCGGGCTGCCTGCAAACTCACAGCAATCCTCCTGCTGTAAGCCTCTCAAGTGCTAAGATGACACTGTCTGCCCCACACACTCCCACATTCATCTCGGGCTGTTTGCAGGACAGCCCTCAAGACTGGGCTTTACGTACATCGGACAACATGGCTGAGCCCGGCCTCCGTGGGGCAGAAAGCGGGGAGACTCGCCAGCTGCGGGGTGTGCCAGCAGTGGGAGAGGGCTGGTGTGCAGACGCCGGGGCCTGGGAGCCAGGGTGGAACAGAGGTGCACACTCAAGCCTGTGGCTTCTGGAGTCTGGGGCTCCAGATGCGTTTCCTTTCATCGGGTTTGGCATTTGGGGCAAGATCTGCCATTCTTTCCACCCAATGTGAGGTGGTGGGGTGGATGCTGGACTGAGGGGACACGACCCTCAGCCCTGCTCGGTGGGGCATCCCTTGCCCCTTCTGCTACTAGTGTGTCCTTGGCTGATGGTTTCTCTCTCTCTCTCTCTCTAGGGTCAAGTGTGGATCAACGGCTTTAACCTTGGCCGATACTGGCCCGCACGGGGCCCACAGGTGACCTTGTTTGTCCCAAGGCACATCCTGACAACATCAGCCCCTAACAATATCACGGTGCTGGAGCTGGAGCGCTCACCCTGCGGTGATGGGAGCTCAGAGCTGTGTACAGTGGAGTTTGTTGACAGGCCAATTATTGGCAGGTCCCTGACCATCAGTAGCCATTTTCCAGATCGGTCTGGTCAAGACTCATGGCTGAACTCCCTGTGATGACTGAGCTTCTAGGAGCACAGGCCTGCACTGACCGCATGGATCTTCCTTGTCTTGCTACAGTGGAAGATAAATGTATGGGTGTGTGTGTATCCTACCCATGTCTCTACAGCAGTAGAGACATTGCCTGACCTCCCACTCTTTATGGCCACCAGGAAGGCTGAAGGGAGTGGGTATCACAGGAACGCACACAGCTGGTGGGCAGAGTTGGAACAAAACTTAAATGATGTCCCTTCTTTTGATTTGAAACAATCATGTCTTTCTCTTGAATAAAATATGTACTCATGATGTGAAGGTCCCGTTGTTAATATCAAGCAGGTGTTAAACTCCTTGGTCTGACTGAAATCTCAACTAGACTTGAGTAGGCTGGGTGAAGCCACTTTACCAGCTTGAGGTTCAAAGTAGGTAGAAGAGAGTCCTGGTTTGGGCTTGCAAACGGCTGCTTTTCTGACTCTAATTTGACTGTTTCTGAATCTCTGTGCTATCTACTGGGTAAGAAATGTAGTTACACAAACCACCTAAATGATTAGCAGTTGCTCCAAGTAGGTGGCATTGTCTTTCTACACAATTGGATAGGGTTTTCTGTGTGTGTGTGTGCGCGTGCACATGAACGCATGCACATGCATGTGCAAGCATGCATGCATACAGGTACACACTAATATATGTATGCAGATGCATGTGTATGTGTGCAGGCCAGAGGTCCGTGTTGGGTGTCATTGCTCAGGAATACCTTATGTCTAGGCACATGCAGGATTTATAAAATATAATACTTCTTGTGTTTGAGACCCTGCTAATGTGGGGCTGGGATGTAGCTATGTTGGTAAGCAACATGTTTAATGTACAGGGAGCACTGAGTTCTGTCCCTAGGACTCTGTAAAACCAGACACCCTAGTACACACCTGTAGTAGCATTCAAAAAGTGAGACATGATCCAAGGTCAAGGTTATCCTCAGCTACATAGTGGGGTCAAGGCTTTGGGCTACAAATAACCATGTCCCGAAAAAAATTAATTTGATTGTATCTGAATGGTAAACATTTGGGCCCCTTTTTCTACCTTTACCTTATAATTTGGGGGTGTGCAAGCTCGTGCAACCATCTTCATGTACAGGCACCCATCCTGTAGCATACATGTGGAGGCCAGAGGGCAAGCTTGAGTGTTGGCCTTGCCTTCTACCTTGGTTGGAACTGGATTTCCTGTTCGCCATGAATGTCATACTGCGCACTAGCTGGTCTAGAGGCTTCCGAGCTTTCTATCCCTTCCTCCCATCTGTCCACAGAAACCCTGGGAGTACAGACTGCATGCAGCTTTTACATGGTTCCCAGAGGTCCAGACCCCAGCCCTCACGCTTATTTGGCAAGTGCTTTTAACCACTGAGCCCCAACACAGGTCCCTTGTGTTTCATTTTGTGTTTTATTTTGTGTTGAAACGATGTCCCACCTAGCCCAAGCTGGCCTTGAGTTGTAGCCAAGGATAACCTTCCATTTCTGATCTTCTTGCCCTCCCTTCCTGAGTGCTGGGATCACAAACATTCACCACCATGCCACTTTTACCCAGGACATCATACATGTTAGACAGACACTCCACTGACCGAGCTACATCCCCAGGCTTCTGGTCTCCATTGCCTACTGTCATCTTCTGTTGGTTGGTCTGTCCATTTTTGTTTCTTGATAATCCCATTTTATTTGAAATGAAACTGCTTAGCACCCATCTGAGCCTGGGGTTCTACTATTTCCCCAACCAGCCCCGTGTCCTCTGTCAAGTGACAGGAATAACAAACAAGCCATCTCTCGTGGTCTTGGTCTTTATTTCTTTCTTTTGTGAACAATAAAATGTCACTTTCTGAAGTCACCTCTTAGTCACCATGAGGGACCTGTCTAGGCTATGGTATAATACCACACGTGGGCTGCAGGAAAATCAGGTGACTGTGGGGGGGGGGGAGCAGGTGGGACCAAGCTGGCTCTAAGTGACAGTGTCCCAGCCCCTGAATGTCAGAGTAGCTCCTCAGCTTCCTTTGCCCCTCAGGCTATCTGGAAACTTGCATTGAGGATTCTATACCATCCCGACCAGACACTTTTTTTTTTTTTTTTCCCCAAGACAGGGTTTCTCTGTGTAGCCTTGGCTGTGCTGGAACCAGCTCTTTAGATCAGACTGGCTTCAAACTCACAGAGATCCACCTGCCTCTGCCTCCGGAGTGTTCAGATTGAAGGCGTGCGCCACCAGAGCCAAAGGGGCTCTTGCATGTTTAAGGAGGCATCCCACAAACTTAGTTCCTCCAGACTCCCGAATCTGCAGTGTCTCCAAAAGCTAAAAAAAACAGGTCCCTGGGCCAAGGATGTGGCTCAGTTGATTTGCCTAGCATGCATGAGGCCCGAGTCCCATCCCAATCGCTGAAAGAAAACAGGCACCCATGTAATCCTAGGAGGCTGCAGGATCCAAAGTTCAAGGCAATAGCTGCGTAACAAAGCTAGGTCAAAATAAAATGAAGGTTAGTGCTGACAGGCCAGACTTTGTAATGGAAACTCTCCCCGTCTCTCCCCGTCACTCTCTCTCAGCACTGGTGGCAAGAAAGTGACTCACTTACACGCCTTGGTGTCCTCAAGTGTGGCCCCGGGTGGTGGGTTCTATTGGATTGCATCAAGCCTGAAGGCAGCTCAGCCAGCACCTGCCACAGAGCACCCTGTCCTAGCTGTCATTCCTGTTGCTGTGTGAACACCCTGGCAAATACAGCTTAAGAGAGAAAAGGTTTCAACTCACAGTTCCGTTCCTTCCGGGTAGTCGAGGCGGCAGGAGCTTGAAGCTAGGCATACACCCCGCCATCAAAAGCAGAGAGAGACGGATGCATGAGTGCCTGCTTGCTTGCTCCCTTATGTAGCTCAGTTTTGTCACACTGTGCTGTTTGAGACCCCTGCCCAGGGAATGGTGCCACCCACGGTGGGCTGGGTCTTCCTACATCAGTTAATTAAGACAGTCGGGCATAGGCATGCCCAAAGGCCAACCCAGCGTAGTCAGCCCCTCCTCACTCAGGCTCTCTCCTCCCAACTGATTCTACATTGTGTCTAGTTGACAAAGTTACACACACACACACACACACACACACACATGTTCGTTCATTCTTTCCATCATGACCTCCACCCAAGCACGGAAGCCCAAGGGATGGGCGAAACAATGGCAACCCTAATGGTTCTCTGCATCACTCTCTTCATTTCAGCGACACGGTGCTACTGGGCCACCGCACTAGGCAGCGACTACTAAGCAAAGGAGCCTGTCTGTGATGAGCCATGATATGAGCCAAGGACCGTAGAAGGGATGGCAGCATCCAGAGAGACCCTCTAACCATGACCTAGGACCGTGGTGGACACTCCGCCTATGGGAAAGGTTCCAGGCCCAGGTTTGGCGTCCAGGGCTACAGTGTGGCGCTCTCTGGAGTTCTGGTTCTGTAAAGCCACTGCGCTCTTGTTCTCAAGGGGCAAGAGTGACTTTGTGCATCCAACACATCCTCCCCACTTCGCACTTGTGGCCCTTAACCTGGTGCTTTGATGGTGTCTGTTGCTGTGTAGCAAGACACTACAGTACGTGGGAAGAGGCATAAAGCAGCTACTCTTGTTTCTGAAACAGGGTCTCACATGGCTCAGGCTGGCCTCAAGTTCACTATGTAGCTGAGGACAAACTCCCGATCCCCCTGCCTCTGCCTCCCAAGAGCCTGAATTACAAGTGTGAACAGCCATGCTTGGCTTTGTGCAAAGTTGGGAATCAAGCGCAGGGTTTGTACACATGCTAGGCAAGATGTCTACCAGCAGAGCAACATGGAAAAAACAAAAACAGCCAGCGCCAGAGGGGGCTTTTTCCTTTTCCCTTTCTGTCTGTCTGTCTGCCCTTCCTTCCTTCCTTCCTTCCTTCCTTCCTTCCTTCCTTCCTTCCTTCCTTCTTCTTTCTTCTTTTGTTTTGTTTCTCGAGATAGGGTTTGTCTGTGTAGCTTTGGAGCCTGTCCTGGCCCTAGCTCTGTAGACCAGGCTGGCCTTCATCTCACAGAGATCCTGCCTCCTCTGCCTCCCCCTGCCTCCCCCCCTTCGCCTCTGCCTCCCCCTGCCTCTGCCTCCCGAATACTGGGACTAAAGGCGTGTGCCACCACTGCCTGACTAATAGTGGCTGGTTTTTAAAAGCTGTTACCAGTATTCAGCAGCAATCACTTTATATCTGTCTGTCCATTTCACTGAAAGTTCAAACTGTGGCCTGGGCTGTGTCCTACTTATTTTCGGTCCCGCCCCACTGGCAAAGTCCAGGGTTGCTAGGGTCATTTCAGTTTGTCCTGGCCCCTGGTGAACTCACTAGATAGGGAAAGGATAGAGACCATGAGCACAGGCTAGGAACATGCCCCTGCAGCCCCACACAGGCGTGAGAAGCGCCAACCTAGGTTTCTTTGTTTCTTATCTGTCGGTGAAATCTCCCACTCAGAGAGTTCTGACTGGCGGACCTGTCTATGCCATGTGCTTCCTCTCCGCTTTGAATTTTACTAAGCAGAGACCTTGTCTCTGCAGGTTTTGTTATGTCTACTCTGTCCCCTTTCCTGTGGACTTAGGAATCATGAAATGTCCCAAGGGGTAGCCGCCGAAAGGCTCAGGTCTCACCCGGGAACCCGTAGGATGGATGGTGCATACTTCTATTTCCAATACTTGGGAAGTAAAGGCAGGAGGACCAGAAGTTCAAGGTCATCCTTAGCAACATAGAAAGTTCAAGGCCACCCTGGGCTACACCATAAAATCTTATCTCAGAAATGAATAAATAAAACTATGTGTGGGGTGGCTCACACTGGGGAAGCCGAGTCGAGAGGATTACCGAGGGTTCCCAACCCCCATGTGATGCTCAGTTCCTACATCCATGGTACCTGGCCGAGCGCATGTAGCCCACAGTGGGTCGTGCTGGCTGGGTAACGCCTCCATGCTTGCATGCCCACATTCACACTGACGGCTTAGGGGCCCTGTGATGCCAACACTCCTTCAGGTGTAACTGACACCCTGTGCCATCCTACACACTCTGCTACTGTTTCATGACTCAAATGTGGAACGGCGCGCTTCGAGTCCCACAAACCCTCACCCACACGAGGCCTTCTTAACCTGTAAGAATACAGAGCCACAGGGGGAGGGCCTAGGTCCCGCCCCAACTGACCTGACAGGCTGTGATGAATGATCCCTCACGAGAGGCCTCACTCTCTGAGGAGTGGATGGGGGGATAGGATGGGGAGGTGGGGAAAATGGGAAGATGGGGAAAATGGGAAGATGGGAGGGAGAGGGAAGTGGGATTGGTATGGAAAATAAGAGTGCTTTTAATTTAAATAAAAATTAATTAAAAGAAAAAAAGAATACAGAGCCTTAGCCTGGCGGTGGTGGCACACACTTTGATCCCAGCACTCAGGAGGCAGAGGCAGGCGGATCTCAGTGAGTTGAAGGCCAGCCTGGTCTACAAGAGCAAGGTCCAGATAGGCTCCAAAGCCACAGAGAAACCCTGTCTGGGGGGGGGGGGAGACAAAGAACAAAAACAAAACAAAACAAAAAAAAACAATACAAATCCTGGAAGCAGCGGATGCTGTCAGCTCTGAGATTGCACAAACTTAGTAGCAGGTACCAATTTTGTTCCTTTTTTCTGTGTAGTGTGAGTTTGTGTGCTTGTTTATTTGTTTGTAACAGTGTTTCTTGTAGCCTAGGCTGGACTTAAACTCACTATGCAGCCAAGAATGACTTTGAACTTATTTATGCTTCTGTTTCTGTCTCCAAAGTCCTAGAATTGTAAGTGTGGGCAGGCAAGCATCGTTTGTTGTGAACACTCTACCAACCAGCTACAGTTCCAGCCTGATATAATACCTCGGTCTTCCGAAGTTCCCCTGCCCTCTGGATTGCTTGGCCATCTTTTTATCTTCTTCGCCCACTCTTGCCTCCTCATTTCTAGTCATTTTCAAACTAAACCCGTACCATCTGTCTTCCTGAAATGACATATGCTTGCCTTTCCAGGCCCAAAGCCTTAGGATGAGGTCCTGGGAGGCAGGAGGCTTCTAAGGTCAAAGGGAAGGAGATGGGTCAGAAGGGAGCAACATCTGGGGTGTGGTGACCCATGCTTGCAAACGGAGCAGAGGGGAGACAGCAGATCTCTGGAGCCACAGGCCAGCCAACCCAGCCTACTCAGCAAGTTCTGGCCCAGTGAGAGAACCTGTCTCACAGAACAAGGCAGGCCAGTGAGGTGGCTCAGCCGGCAAGCACACTTGCTACCAGGCCTGACAGCCTGAGTTTGTTCTCTGGCACAGCCGTGGTGGAAGGAGATAATCAGGGCTAGCAAGTTGTCCTCTGACCTTCACCTGTGTGTGCTGTGGTGCGCTCAGCGAGTAAAGATGCTTTCCATAAAACATGATGAGCTGCATTCCGTCCACCAGGATCCACATACTGGAAGGGGAGATCCAACTCCTCAAAGACATCCTGTGACCTCCACACACACACCATCACACACACACACACACACACACACACTTTATTTTTAAAACTTTTTATTTTAAATTATGTGTTTGGCCGGGCAGTGGTGGTGCACACCTTTAATCCCAGCACTTGGGAGGCAGAGGCAGGAGGATCTCAGTGAGTTGGAGGCCAGCCTAAATGAGGTGTATATACCTGTGTCTGTGTGTGCCCAAAGAGGCCGGGGGAGGGCTGCAGGTACGGGCACTTGTGAGCCTCTGAGCTTTGTGCTTGTTGGATCCGAACCTGAACCCTCTGCACGAGCAGCAAGTGCTCTTAAGCCCTGTACAGCCACTAAAAACAATGTTTTTAAAAAAGGAAAGAACAGAAAGAAGTAACTTTTTAAAGAAAGATGGCTGACCTAAAGAACCCTCCGGCTTCCACACCTGTGGGCACACCCATGCATTCACCACACTTTCATACGCGCCTGTGCAGGAGAACACAGACTCGGGACGGTGACCACCACTAGGCACCCCAGCCCTCCACCTAAGGCTCTTCAGGTGGGAGGACACAGAGGCTGAGAGTCTGAGCAAGCAGGTCTCTGAGCCACCACCCTCGGTGTCAAGCTTGAAAAGGAACAGGAGCACTGAGGTCCCCTCCTGTTGCAAGCTCAGCGGAGTCAGCGTGGGTTGACTCTGTACAGATCGGAATGGAGAGACAGGAGGGAGGCTTCCCACCCCACCTGGACCACAGCAAGGAGGAAGCCTTGAGTAGCCCGGTGGCATCATCTAAAGCCAGAGTCG
Source organism: Phodopus roborovskii (assembly GCF_943737965.1). Lineage (NCBI taxonomy): Eukaryota > Metazoa > Chordata > Mammalia > Rodentia > Cricetidae > Phodopus > Phodopus roborovskii. Next base: position 2,964,712 of record NW_026125295.1, read on the forward strand.
ACCAGGAGAAATCTAAGCAGTTCCCAGGTCTCAAGATGGCAAAAGATCTAAGTAAGGCAGGGCGTGGTGGGCTGGGGAGTCGGCTGCTAAAATGCTTGTCATTGCAAGCCATGGAGTCTGAGTTTCACCCCCAGAACCCACATAAAAAACCAGGCGTGGTAGCCTGCCCTTATCCTCAATAATGAGGAGCCAGAGACAGGTGGATCTCTGGGGTTCTCCAGCCAAACGGCCTGCTTGGTAAGTTCCAGGCCAGGGAGAGACCCTGTCGGGGAAAGCCCAGATGTATGGAGCCCTAGGTTGTCCCTCATGGTTCACACGCTATGCCCAAATCGTCCACATGCTTGTGCACACACAGGCACATGTCCAAAGTGGCCCTGTGGAAGGCCTGCATTCCAGAGTGGATCTATTCAGCAGGGGGTGACATCAACAAACGACAAACGTCAAAATCACTCTTCCAAAATCTCAATGTCTGTAGAGGACCGTTAAGTCCCCACCTTCAGAAGGACTGGGAGTACAAAGTAGAAGTGAATTGAGCTTTAGGCAGAAGTTTACCACCGACGCCCACACGTCGCTTCTAACACCTTTGGGTGGGAACTGCCCTCCAGGCCTCGGGAGATGTTCTGCGATCTTCTGCTTGTTCTTAATGGATGTTTTTCTTAGCCTCAGTCAGCCTGCCTACATAAAGCATTTCCCACACTTATTCTATTTACACGAACTCATGCTTAATAGCTGGTCTTGTCCGTGGCTGTATAGTTGCTTCTTCCTCGGGCTGTGAGCATACTTGTGCATGCAAGATTTCCCAGAATGTGTTTGTGGATTTCTCTTTCCTTCTCTTCCTCACTCTCCTTTACCCTCTCATCGTCTCCACAGCAACGTAGGGTTAAGCTCACCGTGGAAACACAACTCTGGGTCCGTCTACGAGGGTGTTTTCAGGGAGGCTCCTCTGACGAAGGAAGACCCCCGTCACCCGAGTGCGGGCAGAACCACCTCATGGGCTGCAGTCCCAGACTGGGTAAGAAGAACTCGGCTCTCATCTCCGTTCCCTGATCGCAGAGGCACCGGACCAGCTGCCTCGTGCTCCTCCTTCGGTGACTCCCGCCTTGATGGACTCTACCCTCACACTGTGAGCCAACAGAAACCCTTCCTTGCTCGTGTCAGTTACTTCCACACAGCACCCAGGAACCTTTACAGGAGGTGCACCCTGCTCAGGCGCCCGAAGAGATGGCTCCTCTGCTCTTCACACGGTTACTCCTGGCACGCCCGCAGTGTCTGCCCCTGGGAGGCTGAGGCAGGAGGATCACCTCCAGTTCAAGACCAAGGTCAGCCTGGGCTGCTGCCGCAGTGACAACCAGGGGCTGATGAGAGGGCTCAGCAGGGAAAGGTGCTTGCCGAAAAGCCTGATGAACTGAGTTCAATCCCCAATCCCTACATGGTGAAATGACAGAACCAACCCTTGTAAAGAGTACTGTTTTTCTGACCGCCGCCTGGTCTTGTCCCGCCGCCGCGCCAGCCCCAATTAACACACAGAGACTCTGTATTAGATATAATCCTGTTGGCCTGTTACTAGTTTCTTATCAGTAGCTCTATCTTAATTATTAACCCATTTCTATGTATTTCCACGTGGTCTTACCGAGAGCGGAGGAATGGCGGTTCTGTTCTCTCCAGACTCTCCATCTTGACTCTCCTTACTACTTCCTCTTTCCTCCTTGTCTCCTAGTCCCTCCTATCTTCCTTTCCTATTGGCCAACAGTGCTTTATTCACTAACCAGTATGAGAAACATATACAGAATGGCATCTCCCATCAAACCCTTTAAGTTGTCCCCTGACCTCTACATGTACCCTGTGGATGTGTGTGACCCAAAAATAAATAAATAAATGTAATTTAAATTGAAAAAAATTAAAACAGACACACAAACAGCTGAAGAAGGTGTGTGCCTTTAATCCCAGCAGCTGCGAGGCAGAATCAGGAAGATGTCTGAGTTCAAGGCCAGGCTCCTCTACATAGTGACAGGACCGCTGGGTCCATGTGGAGAGACACTGTCTCAAAACAAAACGAAACTGTTGACCAGGAGGAGGCTCTGCTGACAGGGGCACATGACAGGGCAGAGAGCTTGCATGGAGATGGGATCCCCTCTGTTGTCCGGAACCAGCTACAGGAGATCCTGGCTCGGCGTCCTGCCCTTTCTGTGTTGACTTTTCTATCTGCCTCTGATCCCCTGAGGAGCAGCCTGGAAACCCCTGTGCTGTAGTTACTTTTCTCTTGGTCATGAAAAGGCACGGCTTGCAGCTGGAGACATGGCTCAGAGGGAGCGTGCTGGTCTGTTGTGCTGAAGGCCTTAGGCTTAGTCCCCAGAACCGGGCAGTGGGTGACTCCACAGTGCTGGCAGACTGTGCTGGAGCCTCATCGCCTCTCCTCAGTGGCGCAGAATGCAGAGAGCCGGGCCAGGGTTAAACCCCCCACTCCATTGATCCATTTCACCACACCAGACCCCGCCTCCTACGGACGCCCCCATGACTTAGCCAGGCAGAGTGGCATCGCGGTGGCACCTGTCCTTAACCTCAGCATTCAGGAGGCAGAAGACCTGGTCCATCCAGAGGGTTCCAGGCCATTGAGAGATAGAGAGGCCCTGTCTAAAAACAAAACACCACCATGCCCACAGCTTCCCAAGCAAGCGCCTCCAGGAAGCATTTCACGTTCCTGTCTAGGGTCCGCCTCAGAAACAGCCTAAATCCCTCTCAGCTGCAGCCTGGAGCCCGTGCTACCCCATAGGTGTTAAGTGCGACTGTGTTTATTCCACATTGTAAGGGGCCTGTGTCTCACCAACAAGAGTTCAGCAGTGAGGCGGCCATGGACCTGCCCAGGCCTCTAACTTCAAGGTTCCTCATACAATGTGGAACCCCAGGGTCTGAAGGTAGCAGCTACTTCCTGCTTCAGGAAGCTCTGTTTCTCCTTTCTAGCTCTCAAAGATGCTTAATCGTGCAGCTTATTTTTTTCTGAAATGCTCTTTACTTTTGTTGATAAATAATAGTCAAACCAAAGCATACACATGCTTTTGGTCTACATTTTTACGTATTAGTGTGTGTGTGTGTGTGTGTGTGTGTGTGTGAACCCATGTGTCATGGTGCCAGGTAGAGGTAAGAGGACAACTCTCTCTCTATTTTGTGAGTACCAGGGCTTGAGCAGAAGCCATCAGGCTTGGCAGCTAGTGCCCTTGCCCGCTTCAGCCCTGCCTTTTTTAAATTTTGTTTTGTTTTGTTTGGGGGAGTGCTATGGGTTTTCATATAGCTGAGTCTGGCCTCAAACAAATTATAGAGCTGAGGTTGACCTTGAACTCCTGACTTTCCTGCCGCTAGCTCCCCACCAACGGGCTTACAGGTGGATACGACCATCATAACTCAAGCATGCCTATTTTGAGCGTGCCATACAACAAGAAAGCTGGGACATGTGTTTGCCTAGGTCTCCCATGTGCAATGAAATGCGATAAAATCCTATTGAGCGCTGTTAGAAGTTTTTTCTCCGTAGATTATCTTTCCTATCTTATGATAAGCGAGAATATGGTTATAGAAAGAGCCAAGCAGCCCATCTCCTTTGGTGAGGTATGCAGGAGGATGCAGCCCAGGATAGAGGGTTTGTCTATAGGCATGAGGTCCTTAACTCAAAAAAATAGAATAAGTTTGGGCCTTATTAGTCAGGCATGGTGGAGGGCACCTGTAATTGGGCCTTATTAGTCAGGCATGGTGGAGGGCACCTGTAATTGGGCCTTATTAGTCAGGCATGGTGGAGGGCACCTGTAATTGGGCCTTATTAGTCAGGCATGGTGGAGGGCACCTGTAATTGGGCCTTATTAGTCAGGCATGGTGGAGGGCACCTGTAATTGGGCCTTATTAGTCAGGCATGGTGGAGGGCACCTGTAATCCCAGCGTGTGGGAGGCTGGGGTGGCAAGGTCTTGAGTTCAATGCTAGCCTTATCCTTTGTCCATCAGTGAGATGCTGTCTCAAAAACATAAAAAAATAAAAAATAAAAAACCCCAGGGATTTATGGCTTTTAAATGTATTCTTCTTGATGTTATTTTACAGTTTCCCAGAGGAGAAACTACAGACTCTCAGCTCTCGCACTTCTGTTCATATCAAAAGTCTCGATGAGGTAATTTTTTTACCCAAACCCGCCTACTGCTCCTGGAACAATTCGGTCAGTCTTTGAACCTGGTCACATAAAGTTTTATTAGAAACACACTTGGGGATTTTGGAGCTGGAGTCCGTGACTCTGTGTACTTAAACCGAAACTGGACTTAACTAGCTTGGAGGTCTTAGGCTGACAGAGGAAGCCCGTCCACGAAGAGAAAAATAATCAACTTTTGTTTATACGTTTCACTACACCTGGCCGTGGTGGTTACTGTTGGTGGGGTTAGTTAGAATCACGGTTATTATGCTGCTCTGAACCTCGACATATTGATTATTTATTTTGTATCATTGTATGTAGCCCAGGCTGGCCATGAACCCCACATGTAGATGCCTGTGATTTGAACTCCCGATCACTGGGCCGCTGAAATGGCTCAGCTGGTAAAGGTGTGCTGCCAGACCGAATGATCTGAATCCCACCCACCCTTGGAATGGTAGAAGCAGAGAACCAACTCCTGCAAATTATCCTCTGAATTCCACATAATATGCCGTGGCACACACACACATGCACACACATGCACACACACACACAATATATAAATGTAACAAAGTTTTTGCCTTGTTTGAAACGGAGTCTCCTGCCTGCACCTCCGCAGTGCTGAGCAGGCATATGTCCCCACGCCGTCTTCATGTGGCACCATCGCCAAATCCCGGGCTTCATTCATGCTAATCAAGCACTCTGCCCACTGAGCCACATCCCCAGGCCCCTGAATCTCAATTCTTGGAATCATAAAAGTGACCATATCTCCTCTCTGAAAGTCTGAAATGAGTTTCCACTTGTGAAAGTACTTGTTGGGTTTCTAATGTTCTGAAAGGGGAATTTGGAACTGTCATAAACTCTTAAACTGCTGTGGGCTGGGGACATGGCTAAGCCGGCAGACAGCCTGAGTTTGATCCCAGGACCTATCCATGTTCAGCAAGGAGAGATGTGACTCCCGCAAGTCACCCTCTGTTGGTGGTGTGTACACACCGCGGCAAGCATGTGCTGCCACACCCACTAAATAACAATGTCATTTTTAAAAAACAGTGAAGTGCTGTGAATAGAAAAATAAACATCTGGTTCACCTTGCTGAGGGAAGGCCGCAGAAGGAAGAGTCTCTAGCAAGCACAGGGTGAGATGGCAGAGGAATGCCCTAGGGAAAATGCCTCAGGGCTTAAGCAGGTCACCTGAAGAGAGCAGCAGCAAGTGTAGCAGAGTTCCCTGATGAAGGGAGGGTGTCCCCGTGCAAGGACTTCTGGCCCCCTCCCCCACCCCCACCCTCCATCCTCACCCCTCCCCCAACCCCACCCCACCCTCCCCCAATCCCACCCCCCACCCACACCCACACCCCACCCTCCCCCAATCCCACCCCCACCCCACACCCCTACCTGGAACAGCCTGAAATTCCAAAAGCAGCAGGCAGGGATGGAAACACCTGACTGGGCACGAGCCACACCAGCTGGGGCAGTAAGAAAGGCTCCTCATGATGGGGTGTGACAGAAGCCTTGGGTAATCTTAGGGGAGCTCAAAAGTTGCTAGGATCCTTTAAAGTTGTCCCAAAGCCGGGTGAGGAGAAAATGATAGTCTCCACTCATAATGCAGACAGCAGATACAAACTGTTCCCAAAAGATGACAGTTCCTGGAGAGTGGCTGAGAGCTGTGGGCCGCCAATCTCCGCAGGGGTGGAGTGGGCAGGGGAGGAGTGGGCAGGCACAATACAAGGTCTCCTTTCCGCCCAATTAGGGGAGTATTAGTTTTGCCTCTTTCTCTCTCTCTCTCTCTTTCTCTCTCTCTCTCTCTCTCTCTCTTTCTCTCTCTCATGCTCACACCTGTGCTTACTCACACACACACATGCCATGGCACAGATAAAGAAGTCAGGAACAACTTTGGAGAGTTAGTTTTTTTCTACTTCCACTATGTGGGTCCCAAGGATTAAACTAAGGTTGCCAGTCTTGGTGGCAAGAACCTTCACCAGCTGAGCCATCATGCCAGCCCTCTTGGACTTACACCACATGGTTAAACCTTGGGTGGGTCAGCAACTCTGACTCCCACAGCACCAGAGGGTCACACACAGACATGATCAGGAACGAAGGCTTTAGTGCAGCTAAATACCCAACTTTATTTTGTTTTCTATAAAGGCAATATCAAGTTTTCTTCGTAAAGCCACTCTTCAGAAAACAAACTTCTAGAAATGCATTCTTTATAAAGACAGCAAACGCTATGTACAAACTTAATGGAAGCATTTTAACTCAATGTCTCTCTAGCTTGGCTCTAATTTTAGGAGCAATCTGCTCTCACAGACTTTATTGGAGTTTTTATTAATTCTGAGCAATTAAGGCTATGGAGCCAGATGTGGGGCTCACACCTACAATCCCAGCACACAAAAGGCTGAAGCAAAAGCACTAGGAAAAAGTCAAAACAAGGGGCTGGAGAGATGACTCAGTGGTTAAGAGCACTGGCTGCTCTTCCGGAGAACCCAGGCTCAATTCCTAGCATCTACAAGACAGCTCACAACCATCTGTAACTCCAGTTCCAGGGGATCTGAAACCTCTTCTAGACTCTGCAGGCTCCAGGCACACATGTGGTGTACACACGTACATGCAGGCAAACACCCATACATGTAAAGTAATTTATAAAAGTTTAAATGGCCTGAGTAAAAATAGACACAGCAAATTATCTTAGTGACTTACCATGATAAATTATTGAAATATCATAAGAATAATGTCTAACCCTGGCTGTCCTGGAACTCAGAGATCCTCCTTCAGAGTGTTGGGATTAAAGGCATGTGCCACCACAGCCAGGCTCAACTTCATAATTTAATAGCTATTTTAACACCTATCAGTAATGACTTTTAACTGATTATCCTTACCTCAATAGATGGCATGACACACTTTAAAATTATTAAAGAGATATTGTCATACTTTATTGTCCTTCCTTCCTTCCACAAAGTCTCAGTATGTTACCTTGGCTGGCCTAGAACCCACTATGTAGACCAGGCTGGCCTCAAATTCACAGAGATCCACCTGCCTCTGTCTCCCAAGTGCTAGAATTAAAGGTGTACACTATTACCACCTGGAATTTTGTTTTGTTTTTGTTTTTTTCAAGACAGGGTTTTTCTGTGTAGCTCTGACTGTCCTGGAACTAGATTCATAGACCAGGCTGGCCTCCAACTCAAGGATCCTCCTGCCTCTGCCTCCCAAGTGATGGATTAAAGATCTTGCCACCATGTCCAGAAACTGCCCACATTTAGAAAAAAAAATGAACTAAGGGTATTTACAAGAGCCTTTCAGAGACAAACTTTGGGAGTTTGATGGTTTTGGTTTTGGCATTATCTAGGTAATCCCTGAATCTAAGATTCCTTGGTCTCAGCCCCTGAGTAACTAGGATTACAAGGGCCTTTCACCCTCCTCTGCCCCAATCCAGTTCTCCAATTTGAATAACCACCTGTTATAATTAAAACATATATTAGCAAGCCAAGCTGCGTGTGGATTTCAACAGGTGTCTTCTAAATGCCTGTTTCAAGTGAAGACAGGATTGTCTGAACGCCTCCTCATCTATTACCTGCAGCCAGGCTTCATTGAACAACCTCTATAATAAAAGAATTGAGATCTAAGATCCTCATTTCTCTGTACATCTGGGTTCATAGAATAACACTGGATAGTTCCAAAGTCCAAACATTCACCCAAAGGCTCGTTCCCATGGCAAAGGAGTGATTTCCTCCACCCGTCAGGGCTCTGAGTCTCTCTGGGGACACTGGGGAGAGGGGAGATGTCTTCAGTGCAATCTAGAAGGCCACACTCTGTTCACAGGCCTCCCCAGGTTCCTCCCTCCCTGTAGACGGACCTGGTGTGTGTGTGTGTGTGTGTGTGTGTGTGTGTGTGTGTGAGAGAGAGAGAGAGAGAGAGAGAGAGACGAACACAGTCCAGCTGAACACATTTCAGACTGCACTTGTCTTCAGAAGGAGAAAGAGCGAGCTGCAGGGTGAGAAGCTGTCTCTCCATGACTTTTGTTTGTTTTCCTCAGGGCTGCTCAGAGCAGCCTTCCTGAAAACAAGATGGAGCAAGTGCTGGGTGTTCAGAGCTTGCCAAGGCCACGGTACTCCTGTTCATGTGTTACAAAGCGTCTCGGAGGTCATGATCCACAGTGGATTGCGTGTAAGAGGAGCTGGGGGTGTCGGCTGAGTAGATCTGAAGGAAGTCGCAGTATTGGCAGAGCACAAGAGGGCCCCGGCACGTTCTGAAGAGTTGGGCAATGTACTTTCGGAACTTCTCCCCGAGGAAGAAGTAAATGACCGGGTTGAGGCAGCAGTGAATAAAGGCCAGGGTTTCCGTGGCCTGGATGGCGTAGTCTAGGTACCTCTCCAAGGTGCAGTCCTGGAGGACTTCGAGCTCCACCAGGGTCTCCAGGAAAAGCACCACGTTGTAGGGCGTCCAGAAGCCCAGGAAGAGGACCACCACGGCGAAGATCATCCTGACTGCCCTGTTCTTCTTCTCATTCTTACAGTGTTGCAGGGTCCTGATGATCATGGAGTAACAAAACAGCATGATCCCCAGGGGGATGAGCAGCCCCAGGACATTGATCTCCAGGGAGCTGAGGACTTTCCATGTCGTCGAGTTGACCGAGTACTTGGTTTTGCAGTACGTGTGGTTGTGCTCGGTGTAGCAAGTGCTGAACAGGAGGCCGGGGAGGGAGGCCAGCACAGCCACTGACCACGTGACCAAGCTGGTGATGACCCCATAGGTCAGAGTCCTTGCTTTCAAGGAAAACACGGCGTGCACGATGGCCAGGTATCTATCTATGCTCATGAGCATGATGAAGAAGATTCCACTGTAAAAGCCCACCAAGTACATCCATGACACGATCTTGCACAGACCTAGTCCAAAGACCCACTGGTCGGCAGCGTAGTAGGCCCAGAACGGGAGAGAAAGTACAAAGAGCAGATCGGAGATGGCAAGGTTCAGCAGGTACACGTCGGTCATGGACTTGAGCCTCTTGTATTTGAAGAGCACCAGAACCACAACGGAATTCCCAAACAGACCCAAGAGAAAGACCAGGGAATAAAGAGGAGGCAGGAAGAGCTCCCCAAATGCCTTGATGCCTTCCTTGGTGCAAGGCTTGGGCATGCTTTCGTAGAGATAGTAACTATTGTATGCGTTTTCATCCTGTGTGGTGTCTGCTGCATCCGTGGGGTTCATCTTTGGAATCTACAGGCTCTGGATACAAGCAGAAGAAGCCAGTGAAAAGAACAAGGGAGGAGAGGCCTGTAAGAAAGAAAGCAGCAGACTGCTAAATGCAAGGGATAGCTGCGTATGACGCCGCCCCAAATTGTTACATCCCTGTCCAGAAGGGGTGTCAAGGTCAGAGAAAATCATCTCAGCCTTGGGAGTTGGGCGGATGTGTTCTCATCCCAGACTTCGCCCTCTCTGCGGGGAAGCTCATTTCTCTCATGGGTAGGTGAGGATTATACTCCTCCTTCAAGGTGGTAAGCTTAAAATGGTCCCTGTGGCCAGTGGGATGTCCCAGCAGGTAAAGACACTTGCCACTGAGTCTCACAAGCCGGAGTTTGACTCCTGGGAACCACATAGAAGAAGGGAAACACTGACTCTAAGAAAGCTGTCCTCTGGCACAAGTGTACCCCCTACACACACACACACACACACACACACACACACACTATATATATATATATATATATATATATATATATATATATAAAAGAATAACAGAAAGCTGGGCACAGAGATACTTGCATCTAATTCCAACATTCAGGAGGCAGACAGCTCTGTGAGTCTGAGCCCCGCCTTGTACACACGTAGAGTTCCGGGCCAGTCAGAGCTACATAGACAGACGTTGTCTCAAAAAACAAACAAGGGGCTAGAGATGTGGCTAAGTGGTCAAGAGTTCTGGTTGTTCTTCCAGAAGACCAGGGTTTGAGTCCCAGCTCCTACATGTTGGCTCATAGTCAACTGTAACTCTAGTTTCAGGGCATTTGATGCCCTCTTCTGGCCTCTGTGGGCACCAGGCACAAATATGGTGCCCACACATAAAAGCAGGCAACACAGAGTACATATAAAATTAAATAAACAAAATGAAAAGAAATTAAACAAACCGGGGCAGATGAAATAGTTCGTCAGGTTAGGGTACTTGTTACTATGCCTGTCAACCTAGATTCAATCCCTTGGACCCACAGGATAGAAGGTAAGAGCCAGTGCTCACAGTTGTCATCTGACTTCCCACACTAGCAATGTAGTGTGCTGGACTGCACATGCGCTTGAGCATGCACGCCCCGGCGCGCACGAGCACACACACACACACACACACACACACACACACACACAGGAACTCGCTCTGTAGACCAGGCTGGCCTCGAACTCACAGAGATCCACCTGCCTCTGCCTCCCAAGTGCTGGGGTCAAAGGTATGCGCCACCTAAATATCAATTTTTAAGTTAAAAAAAAAAGGCTTCTGGGCATTGTTGACATATACCTTTAGTTCCAGCACTTGGGACCAGATGCAGGTGGATCTCTGTGTGAGTTCAAGGCCAACCTGGTCTATTGGGTGAGTACCAGGACAGCCAAGGCTACACAGAGAAATTCTTTCAAATAGTAACTAAAGCTTAACAATGAATGGATGAATCGACGCCCTGGCAGTCCCTATTAAATCTTTCTTGTTTTGTCCAGTAATTCGTGTCTAATCTGTCCCCCCCCAAGGCTACTACATCCCTCAAATACTCTAGTATTCCTGTGTGTATGTATATTTGTGCAGTGCAAACAGATGTGTACATCTGTGAGCATGTGTGCAGTCAGGCTGACCAAGGAACCGCCAGGACGTGTCCATCTCCTGCAAGGCTAGGCCTACGGGCATGCGCCACCACACCTGGCTTTTGCTTGCCTGCTAGAGATCTGAACTCAGGCCCTTGTGCATATGCAACAAAACACTTTGTCCATCGAGCCATCTCTGCAGCCCCCACCCTCCAGGGGTTTCCCAAGAGAGATTCTGTTTATTTGTTTTCCTTGGAAAGTCGTACTGAAGACTTGTTGCGTGGCAGGGTCTCCCAAGAAAAGTTTGTCAATGACTACCAACTATATTTTGTCACTATCATTTTACTAGTTAGAATTAAAGGAAAAATCAAAACAGAGGGATGAAGATAGTCTTAGGAGAGCAAACAAAAATGGTTAGCCCAGCATAGTGGCTAATACCTATATGCCAGCACTTGAGAGAGAAGCAAAGGCTGGAAGGTCAGGAGTTCAAATCCCCCTTAGTGACACAGTGAGTTTGAGGCCAGCCTACACTATATCAGACTCTCAAAAATACAAGTGAGGCAAAATCGATGGCTCAGCTAACATAGACATTTGCCATCATGCCTGAGTTTAACCCCCTGGTTCCCCAAGGTAGAAGAAAACAGCCCTCTGTAGATCATCCTCTCACAGCCACATAAACACCCTGGCACACACGTACACACATATACACGCACACACTTAAGACGTGAGTAAATGTAATGACACACATCTTAAGAGAAGATTAGTAAATAGGTAAAGAAATTGCTTACGATTCTGGAATCCCTGTGCGTGTGGCGTTCCTCCGACTTGAAGAACGCGTTGAAGCACAAAAGTTTGCAGCCCTGGTAAACATCCAGGGCTTGGGGGCAGAGCCGAGTCTGTGCGGATACCTGGCTGACCAAGCCTTAGGAGGCGTGCAAGCATGTAGAAAGTGTGTATGCTCCAAGACATAGACCAGCGAGCACCAGCATGGTAAAGAAGCCCGAGTGTGGGGCTGGAGGGACAGCTCAGTGACTAAGATTGCTTGCAGCTGTTGCTGGTGACCTGGGCTCAAATTCTAGCATCCACGTGGTGGCTCACAGCCATCTATAACTAATTCCAAGCGAGTTGAGGCCCTCATCCTATGACCTCCACAGGCAGCAGGCACACTCAGAGGCACCTACACATATGCAGGCAAAATGCTCTTACACATAAAATAAATCTACCAAAACCCTCAATGTTGGGATGGGCCAGGGGGCTAGCTACCTGTCAGTGCTGCTCCCGGACCTGCAACTACACAGCCACAGGCCCTACAAATGTCCCATCTCTACTCACCTTGCTCTTTTGAAAGTGGTCCTGGGAACAGTCTGTGAAGCAGCACAGGTACTTTGAAGGGTATGTGACTTCCTGTGACATAGCAGCTCTTCCCTTACCCACATGAAGCTTCTTGACAAAAAGAAGAAGAAAAGAGAGAGAGAGAGAGAGAAAAAAAAACCCTGAGTGAGTCATTTCCCCAAACTCAAGGGTAGAGAGGTATGGTCCCTTCTGTGGGAAGAGAGAAGATTGAAGAGAAGAGGGAGGCACAGGGCTGCCTGCGATCCCGGCACTTTGGGGAGGCAGAGGCAGGAGGCTCAGGGGCCCAAAGCTATCCTTGGCTACATAGAACATTTAAGGCTACCCTGAGCTACATGTGATCATGCCTCAAAAAAGGAGGGAAGGAGAGAGGAAGGGAAGGCAGGTAGGAATGAAAACTTTTACAGCTTTTTAATTTGTAAAAATGTACTCGGGATGAGTTAGGGAGGTAGAGAATTGGCATTGTGTGGTCAAGGCCCTGGGTTTGATCCCCAGTACCACACAGACACAGCTGTTAAAAAAGAAAAAAAGTAATAAAAACCATTTGTGGAGTTGGAGATTTAGGTCAGTGGTAGAGCGCTTGCTTGCCTAGCAGGGGCAAGGCCCTGGGTTGGATCCTCAGCTCTGGGAGGGTTGGGGGTGAACAAGAAAACGAACCATAAAATGTCCCCTCTAACTGATCACATAGTAGAAGTGCTCTTTTTTGTTGTTGTTGGTTTGTTTTTGTTTTTCAAGACAGGGTAGCCTTGGCTAACCTGGAACTCTCTCTGTTAACCAGTCTGGCCTCAAACTCATAGAGATCCATCTGCCTCTGCCTCCCAAGTACTGTGATTAAACGTGTACACAACCACCCAATCTTCCTTTCATCTTTGGTAAGTGGCCTGTTGGTTATTTCTTCCTTACAAGTATACAAGGCAAGCAGGTCACACTTGGAAAACAGAGGCAGGCAGATCTCTGTGAGTTCAAGGCCAGCCTCATCTACATAGCAAGTTCCAGGACAGCCAGGACTACAAAAAAACAAAACAAAACAAAACAAAACATGCTTCAAAAAACAATAAATAAATATATTTTTTAAGTGCCAGCTAGGCACATGACTGTGTGCGATGGCTTCGGTTCCTGGATACTTTCCAGATTTGACAGGGCCAGAGCAAGAAGATGGAAGAGACTTAAGAAAAAAGATATACATGCAGAGTAGGGCAAAGTCAGCCTAACTGTGCCTGCCTGACCCGCAAGGCAACTTTGTAGACCTCTTTGATTCACTAAGGAGACTGGCTGTCCTGGGTAAGGGGGACAAATTGTAGTGGTAAGACCAATTCCAGTGGTCTGCAAGCTTGTGCTAAACAGATATGCACGGAGGCAAATATCTGCCTGCACGGGCAAAACAAGTTCTGGGATTAAAGGCATGTTCTACTAAACCTGGCTAAAAATAAATAAATCTTTAAAAACAACAACAACAATAAACTAAAAATCAAAAATAGGATTGAGCAGGTAACCATGATGCATTGTGTACATGTATGAAATTGCCTAAATAAAACAAAATAAAATTTAGTAGTAAGTATAAGAATACTGAAAAGAAACAGGAAGCCAGAGAGGGAAGATGGTTCGTCCCAAACCAGAGGGACATAGTTGACCTACAATCCTGCTCTTGACATTTTCACAGCCACTGTAGGCTTGATTTTTGAGAAAGGAGCGGATGAAAAGAGCAAAACTCAATGAGGGAAGAAAAAAAAAAAAAAAAGCCTGCCCCGACCCACCACGCCAGGCCGGTGTCCAACATGGAGCTGTAGCGCCCCCTGTGGACCCAGACTGATTCCAACACCAAAGACTTGAAGATACTTCAGGCTGCCCAGGGGAGCAGCATATCTGAAATAGGAAGCCCACCCCCTCACACCTCCAGGAGGAGCCCCCGGGGACTCTGCGGCACAGCCGCAGTGGCTTAGTTCAGTGGCTAAGCAGCTGCACGTGAGAGAAATCTGCCAGGCAAGGCAGATTAGAGAGAGCTAGGAAAGCATGTAGGGAGGACTTCGGAGAGAGGTTAGCTAGGCGCCTGTTGATTGGCTAATTGGAATAACCGCGGCCTCGGAGCACAGGAAGGGGGGGAGGGGGGCTAGCCCCAGCTGTCTAACACCTGGCTGGAGGGGCAATGCGGCTATTCACGGGGCGGCTCCAGAGCATCTCTGCCCATAGGGGAACTGAGTGGATCAATCCAGGGACTCAGAACTGAGTCCAAATGGACATGGTGGCACATGCCTATAACTTGACACTTGGGGATCGGGAGTTCAAGGTCATCCCCTGCCATGTATACTAATTGAAGGCTAGTGAGGTCCTGGCTCAAGAACAAACGAAACAACGAGCAAAAATAGAAACGTTGTGGATGAAAAGCTTAACGAGTCAAATATATAATGGAGCGATGGCGCAGCTGTTAGCAACATTTATTATCTTTAAGGACCCAGGTTCCGTTCCCAGCACTTCCATGGGGGGTGCGAACCATCTGTAACTCCAGTTCCAGGGCATCCAATGTCCTATTTTGCGAGCACCAGCCACGCAGATGGTACACAGGCATGCATGCATGAACAACACATATCTGCACAGAATAAATCAATGTAATAAAAACTAAACAGGTCTCAATATGTGGCTCTGGCTGTCCTGGAACTCGATGTGGGGAGCAGCAGGCCGGCCTCGAACTCACGGAGATCCTCCTGCCTCTGCCTCCAGGGCGCTGGGATTAAAGGCAGGTGCCACCACTCTTGACTTTAAGAAGGAAAAAAAAAAAACAAAAAAACAATGAAAAGCGGTTATCAGCTGTGGGGCTAGAGATTGGAAAGTAGAGCGGTAGGGGGCGGGGAGGGGGGCTCTATCAGTGGAGCAAAGTCACTGAGATTAACAGCGTCGAGGGTGGACAGATGCAAGGAAGGCTGAGGATCACCCCAGCTCGGTTCTAATCGTCGGGCGGAGAAAGCGGAGACAGGGTCACGGAGCTATTTTGTTTGTTTGTGTCTCTGAGACGGGTTCCCTGTGTAGCCCTGGGTGTCCTGGAACTCTCTGTAGGCCAGGCTGGCCTCGAACTCACAGATCCACCTCCCGCTGCCTCCCGAGTGAGTGCCGGGATGGGAACTGAGGGTCCCCAGGGAGGATGCTCTGCCGGGAGAAGCAGCCGCCACAAGTGCTGCCGGGAAGCACGGGAAAGGCTTCTCTTGACTCCTCATTTCCAGGGTGCTTGCAGGGACATGCGCACCATTTAACCACGGCGGCCTCGAACTCAGCTCCACGAACTCTGCTGTTTGGGGCGGTCTCCTCAGCCCCAGCGCACCCCCCCTCCCCCGGGAAGGTGTCTGAAGCCTCCTGGCCCAGTTGTGGACACCTGGGGCCACCCTGTGAACGTCCCTGAGGCACCTTTGTCTGAGACACAGACGGGGACTCTGAGAGCCGCTTTTATTCACCGCCTGACCCCCTCCCCTCGGCTCTTCTGTGGCTCCGACTTTGGTTAGGTTGGCCATTTAGCCCAAAACTGGCTGTTTGGTTTTTTTTTTAACCATAGAAGCCATAACGGCCGGCAGATGGCAGCATTTCCCAGTTTACCCTGATCATCATTTAGGAACTGGGTTTCATTACTAAAGAGCAGGGAAAGGAGCTGTGTGTGGTGGCGGCACGCTTTTAACTCCTGCACTGGTGAGGCAGAGGCAGGCAGATCTCTACGGACCTAGTAAAATCGTATCTCAAGAACAGACTTCTTAAAAATAATTATTTAGTGTATGTACGTGTGGCAGCATGCACTAGCCACGGTACATACGTAGCAGTCAGAGGACAACTTCTGGGAGTTCCTTCTCTCATCACGTGGATCCAGAAACCAAACTTGGTTGTCTGGCTTGGCGCCAGGCACCTTTGCCTGCAAGGCCATCTCGTCTGCCCTCTCCACTTCTCCTCACAGAAGGAAGTGTCCTGGGGCAGAGCAGCGGCATGCACCTGCCTAGCAGGCTCACGCCTGCGTTCTGTGTCCCCACCAGAGACAGTGGTCCCTGCCTGGTGGTTATCTTTATCTCCTTGACTCCCTAGATTCCCGGCTTCAGAGATGGCTCAGCAGTTAAGAACACTGGCTATTCTTCCAGAGGTCCTGAGTTGGGTTCCAGCACCCATTATCAGGGGACTTGCACTGCATCTGAATCAAGTTCCGGGGGTGGAGTGGGGGGGGGTCCAGTTCCCTCTTCTGGCCTCCACAGGACACACACACACACACACACACACCTAAAAATATTTAATATATTTTTTAAAGATGATTTCTGATAGGGAGGGGGTTACCCCTGTACCCCCCAGCACCCTAGGGTCTTGAGGATCTTGAGTTTATCTCTAGCCAGAGCTACACAATGATGCCCTATTTCAAGAAAAGACTGCATGTAGACCCCCTGCTGGGGAGGCATCCATGACAACAGCTTAAGCCAGACTTAGCCAGTCACCTGACATTGTCACTAAGGCTGCCATTCCCCACTGGGCAATGGAAGAGCCGCCAGTGGCCACCTTTAGGGTAGGTTGCAGATTGGATTGGATGAACTCTTCTCAAAGCAAACCAGGGCAGGGCTTAGTGGCTCAGGCCAAGCCTTGTGGTTCACTTAGAAGATAAGAAATTTAAACCCCAAATGCAGATAGGTTTGGACCTAGTAGGAGGCCACAGGGCCTGAAAGCTAGGTTTCTGCAACAAAGCCCACAGAGCGGATGGCACATGCAGGGTGATGACACATGTAGGGCAAGAGCCATTCTCCCTGGATTCTGCAGAACTGGATCGGAAGTGATGGAAACAGCTGTAATCAAGCCTTGTCCGACCTAAGTTAGAACTAGAATCTTCCAACTGGACCTTCAGCTCCACCTGCTCCCCACCCAAGATCTGCTCTCAGATGCCTCTCCTGGAGCTCCCCCCACCTGTCTGCAGGCTCTCCTCCAGGTCCGCATCTCCCTTTTCATCCATCACACTGCGCCATCATCCCGCACCAGACCATCCTGCTCTGTAATTACTCCATGCCTGGAAGCCAACATGCCCAGCAAAATTTAAGCTCCAAATCCCTTGCTCTTCTGAGCCCTACGGGTTGGGTTACTGATACCAAATGAACTGCCTACGCCTCCCCACACTGCAGCCACGTCTAGAACTTTCTCCACTGTCTAGAATCTTCTCTCTCAGTGTAGTCTTCTCCGGTCACCCCACCAAAGGGCTTTAGAAGCAGTCCTCGGCTTGGATCCTCTGTGTTCAGGGCTAGGGTGTGACAGCTATCCTGGAGGACGGACGTGAAGACAAAAACCAGAGGAAAAGCAATGTGAAATTCTAAAAACAGTGCTGTGTGAGCGGCTGAGATAGAGCCGCCCTGTGCTAGCCTGATGCATGCTCTGGGCTTGACCCCAGGTCCCATGGGGTTTCTGACAGTTGTCCTCTGCTCTCCACACAGGCTCTGTGGCATGGGCCCCTGCATGCACACCATAGGAACGCAATAAAGGCTGTACTAATAAAATAAATCATTACGTGACTCCTTTCTCGAAAGCAATAGGAGAGCACCTCTGCAGAGGCGACATCCGACAACCTCACTTCTCTTGGACACTTGTGGCTCACTTGTCCCTCAGGGAATAATAGTGTGTTTCACTAGTGGGGATGACACGCTAATACATCGGTTGCCTAGCAGGGGCGAGGCCCTGTGGTTAATCTACATTAAAGGAGGGGACAAGGTCTCACTGTGTAGATTGCCTGTCCTGGCACTCACTATGAAGGCCACGCTTCTTGTCTTCCCAGTGCTAGGACTCCAGGTGCACCACGACCTCTCATGCCTCCCCCCCCCCCCCCCACACACACACAAAGGCTCCAATTTGCTGATAGATATTTCTTTGTGTTCAGGGGCTTAGATTGTGAAGCTTTGCAGCCCTACATGCTGCTGATGCCTGACGGCTATGCATTCCTAGGAAGTGTTGCAGTCTCCGGATCAACTTTGCACACTGCAGGGTAGCTCCTAAAAGCAGGGAGGTAAAGGCCAAAGCAGCTTCAGGAACTCCATTCAAACTGACCAGACTCACCAGCCCCCTGCCTGCCGGAGAAAGCAGAGCCCAGGTCAGAGAGCCGAGGGCCAAGCCTCACAACCTGATCTTTGAAGACTAAGAAGGCCAGAAGCAGCATGCCGGAGGACACAGAGTGAGCCGCGCTGTCTGGAAGAGATAGAAATCAACGGGGGCACCTGGGAAGGGCTCTCCAACCTGCCAAGCTGCCTGCGGGCTGTAGCGTGCACCAGGCTCCTCAGCTTCTGGGAGTTGTCACCTATGGGCCTTCGTGGTGCAGCTGTCTTTGAGTCATTTCTGCTCCTGTGAGTGACCCCTCACCCATATTCCTTTAAGTGACCCTAATAAACTGTATTGCTTCACCAAGTCGGACTGCAGTGGTGTCTGTACTGTGGTCTGCTGTGGGTTCCCTATCTGGAAAGTTTTGTCACGTAAGAAGCAACTGGAACCTCAACACCCTGGTACCTGCCCTACAATTGCACAAGAGGAATGGAACGCTCATGTTCTGGGTGGAACCCTCGACCTCCTCGTCTCTTTCCCATCGGTCCTTACAGCTGTGGGCCCAAGCTGAACCCAAACCTAATTGCAAACCACAAGAGGAATATCCCAGTAGAGACTGAAGGGCCAGTTCAGCCCCTACAAACTACCCGGTTCTTACCACACTCATGTCCACGGCCTATAGGTACACAGCCAAGGATTCATCTGTTCATGAATCCATCTGGCTTTATGCAGAAGGGTCTCCTAATGCAATCTGCAGACTAACGTCAGCTAATGTAGTCCTATGCTATATATTTTTTAAGGCATTTTTTTAAAAAGTACTATCAGAAGCCATGCATTGATGGCACACTTTTAATTGCAGCACTTGGTAGGCAGAGGCAGGTGGATCTCTATGAGTTCAAAGCCAGTCTGATCTACAGAGCGAGTTCCAGGACAGGCTCCAAAGAAATACAGAGAAACCCTGTCTCAAAAAACAAAAAAACAAGTACTATCAGAAATGGGGTTCTTGAAGAGGATAACCAGACACCAACCTCCTTCACTGAAATAAAAAATAGACATATCTTCAATTTTGAAACCTCAGAAAACTACTCCATTCAAGAAAAATAAATTGTTGGGCCACCTGTCCTAGCAGACCCCAAGAGGGCTAAGGGAGTGGAAAATGCATTCCCATCACAGGACCCAACAGCTGTGAGTAAATAAGCACAGAATGGCTCTGGGGCTTCTGACAATGGCACACCCCCCCCAAAGGGCCCTTTCCAGTTTCTTCCAGGAGTGTCTCATCTGGGAGTGTGTGGGGGAAAGTTTAACTATCACCTGAGAAGTTGAGGCAGGAGGATCAAGAAAGAGTCCAAGGAAGGGGCTGAAGAGAGTTCCAGGGGTCTGACCTCCGGTTCTGGCTTCCTCAGACACCTGGCATGCGTGGGTTACAGTTCTGTGCGTGTGTCTGTGTGCGTGCGCATGCGCGTGCACGCACGTAGCCTACTCAAGTGCACACTCAAGTGTGTACACTTGGGTCAACTGAGGTTGTGTTGCCTGCCAGCAGGCACAGTTACTATTTCTGGGCATCCCTTCGGCACTCCGAAAGACAACTACCTTAAATTACTCTATATATACAGGTGTTTTGTGCCGACAATCTGAGTTCCCCCACACAAAAACAAAATAAGGCTGGTAAGAAAACTCAGTGCATTTACTGCCAAATCTGAGTGACTTTAGAACTCTGGGGCCAGTATGGCGGAAAGAACCAGACTCCAGCAAGGTTAACTATGGCACACTCACCCCCGTCCCTCCCCCCCCAAAATACCCACAGTAGAGAAATTCAATGCCACTTTTAAAAATCTGTGGTAGTGCACACCTTTAGTCAGTCCAGGCACTCTAGAGACAGAGGCAGGGAGATCTTTGAGTTCAAGGCCAGCCTGATCTACAGTTTTCCAGGACGGCCAGAGTTACGAAGAGAAACCTGGTCTTGAAAAACCAAGTCTTTGCTTTTAGAATGCACAAGGCCCTGGGTTCAACATCAAACTAATTTTTAAAACTTAGCAAAGCAACTCTAGGAAATGTCTTCTGCCGTAACTGTTGAGGGCATGTTAATGTGAATTCCAAAGGGGGTTGACAACCGGCAGGACTCAGATTCAATCTTTAAAAGTTGTTTTCTGTGGGGGCTGGGGAGACGGCTCAGGGGTTTAGCGTGGCTACTCTTCCAGAGGTCCTGAGTTTGATTCCCAGCAGCCAAACGGTGGCTCACAACCATCTGTAATGAGGTCTGGTGCCCTCTTCTGGTGTGCAAATGTACATACAGAGCATTCATACACTGAATAAAAATTTCAACTTATTTTCTATATATGGGTGCCTTACTTCCATGTATGTGTGCACATGTGCCGCTCTAGAGGCCAGAAGGCAGCACTGGATCCTCTGGAACTGGGGTTGGGCTCTCCGCGGGAGCAGCAAGTACTCTTAACTGCTGAGTTGTCTTCCAGCCCCTAAACCTATTCCCAACGTCAGAGGCTTTTTAAAAGCGAAACCTCACTACACAGCACATTCTGGCCTCGATCTTATGATCCTCCTGCCTCAGTTTTCCTGGGATTACATGCATGTGCCTACCATGCAGAACCCAAAAAGGCCGAGCCCTTGTCCCCACAGGCAGGAATAGCCTGCCTGGAGGGTGAGTCACTCACTCACTCACTTTCCTTGGGGCCATAGCTTAGCTCTCAAATGGACCCTTCCCCATCACCCCAGGTTGAGGATAAAAGGCCAACACCCACTAGAAATGATGAATGAATGAATGAATGAATGAGGCTGCAACAGTGGCAGCTGGTGAGTTACACACAACACTCACTCTCTGGAGAGACATCTGCTACTCTCCTTTGGGAGGAATTGGGACAGGGATATAGATCCTGCTTTTTCTTTCAATTTAAATGCAGGCACACATGGGGTATCATAGTGTAAATATGGTCAGAGGACAGATTGTGGGACTGGGTTCTCTCAATCCACCCCCAGCCCTAGGGGCTAAACCACAGACCCCGGTGTGGTGGCAAGTGCCTTTACCAACCAAGCTGTCTGTCTGCCCCTAGCCTGTTTTGTTCTGTTTTCTTTCTTCCCCTGGTATTCTGGAACAAGGTTTCCTCTCTGTGTCCAAGCTTGCTCTGTAGACCACGCTGCTCTCGAACTCACAGAGACACTTCTGCCTCTGCCTCCTGAGTGCTGGGGGTAAAAATTGTGCACCACCACAGCCAGGCCCGTTTTCCTGAGAAACAATTCTACCAACGGCTCACTTTAGCACATGCGCCCATGCACAGCCCTGGGAAGACAGCACCAGAGCCCTAATCATGTCCTGCCACCACCAAGGATGCACCCACACCCACAGCTAACCCAGATGGAAAGATCACACAGACACAGTTCTCACGGGAAGACCCTCTGTTTATTTGATTAAACAAAAATAAAATAAGCTGCATAGGAACAATTTTAAAGTCCAAAGAGACACCGGCTTTGTTTTAAGGCTGCAGTAGCGGATGCGTCTCCTTGCTACTTCTCCAGCCCTCCCCGTGGAGCTGAGGTACATTCAGAAGCCTGTTAGCTCTCTTCACCTGCCCGCTGCCCGTCATGCCTGCGGCTGCCAACAATAACATTTAAGGTTTTAAAGGTAAAAGTCCAAAAAGAAAAGGGATTCGACCCCCCCAAAAAAATAAAATACACTTTTGCTTTGAGGCTCGGGAGAAATCCCCCTAACCACCCAGTGCCCTGAAGAACCCTGAGAAACCACACACAGCAAGGGTAAGTGGCAGAGGCAGCTGGGACCCCAGGTGGGCTGGCAGGGAGGGCTCTGTTGCCAGGGGGAAGAAGGCTGGTACTGTGCTCCTTCAATCCGCTTGCTGTGAGAATGAGACTCAACTTAGTCACTCCAACACCAGGCAACAAGCCTCTGCGAATTCCACCCAGACTTCTTAAAAAGAAAAAAAAAAAAGGGGGGGGGGCGGGAGGAAAAAAAAAAAGGACTCCACCGAGTCATGTATTCTATAGTTACTTAAAAATTAAAGTTTCTTTTTTTGTTTAGTTTTATTTTTTTTCCCCTTGGCTGACCAGGCACGAGAGCTAATGGATAGTATTAAACAAGATCCATTATAACAAAAACCGAACCCTCCCCCCCACAACTACATGTAACATGCTAGTTAAACATCACTAAACCACCCACCCTCACCAGCATCGAAAGGGAAAAGACACTTTACCACCCTAAAAACAAGAAAGCCCCATACATATGGTCTCCCTCTAAAGGAGACGACTACACAGACCTCTAGAACCATTGCAAAGGCAGTTACAAAGTAAACGCATCGCTGCCAACATTCAGCCAGTGTGCTCTGAGATAGCCTTAAGTTACGACCTGAGCTCGTAAGTTAATACAATCATTAAAAGGAGGTCTAAGACCATGTGGATACACAAAAACATTTAGAACCATTGCTGGTTGAATGACGATGGAAAACAGCCCACCAGGCTGGATCTGTTAACCCGTAAGAACAGTTTTAAAAATAGACATTATTGAGATAGACATTATTGAGGTATTTCTTCACGGTGATATTTATTCATAAACCCAAAACCCGGTTACTCTGGTGGCCTTCAGGATGCTCTCATCCATGTCCACCAGAAGGTTACCACGATGTACAGAGGTAGGTTAACAGTACAGCATTTCCTGATAATGTGCTTCTCAAATTTATCAAGTATTTAACAAACAAGAAAAAAGGCGCGGGGCACAAGAAATGAAAGTGTTGCCTTTGGTAGTAAGGACAAATCAAATCAAAGAGCAATGCACACATCACCAGTCATTGTGGAGAGGGCTGCACCATGGCGACAGACGTCCTGCTGGGTGCAGACAGCTACAAATACAATCATGAAGTCAGAGATTCTCATTCCCTTCAAATACTTAATGCTCCCCACAAGACCTTTAGGGTTCAAACTGAAAGGGCATATTTGCAGACGCTCCTGACAGATAAAACGGCTTTCTCTTGAAGAGAAGAGACCTAAAGGCCTTTATTCTAGTCAAGTTCTCTATTAGGTCAGAAGCAGTTCCTAACACTGTATGCAGAGCTGGTTTGTGCCAGGAGAAAGCAAGACTGGTTGAGAACTACTTGCATGACCTAACTTCTCTTGCTCGCTGTCAAATATTTCTCTACTGGAAGTCAATTCTGGATTCCTAAACATTTTCTCCGAGGCAGTCTCTCTCATCTGCCCACTCCCCGCTGGATTAATACCATCCTGTTTGAGACCCATCAGGCGCAGACATGAGGTAGATGACTTTTGCCAATAGTGAGGTAGGGGGAAAAAAGTTATATAACCCAACCAGTGTGGTGAGGGGTACTGTGTCCTGGGACCCTGGGACCCACACGGAACCAGAGAAAGCCCTGTAGTACCAGGAGGTCCCAAGCCTATCTAATGTGCACAGGTGACATAAGCCTTCATTACAGCCCCAGACTGTCAACCTCTCAGGAGAGAGGTGTTCTAAA
Organism: Phodopus roborovskii; assembly: GCF_943737965.1. Taxonomy (NCBI): domain Eukaryota; kingdom Metazoa; phylum Chordata; class Mammalia; order Rodentia; family Cricetidae; genus Phodopus; species Phodopus roborovskii. The sequence continues at coordinate 2,988,493 of NW_026125295.1, forward strand.
CAAGTATGTTTTGGCACCGCTGTGTGTGTGTGTGTGTGTGTGTGTGTGTGTGTGTGTGTGTGTGTGTGTGTGTGCGCGCGCGCACGTACATTATTATTATTTCTTAAACAGGAAAAACAAGCCTAAAAACTTTGGCATACCTTTTACTACCTACCAGAATGCAGCAACCCTACAATCTTCCAAACCCAGAAGACAACATAAACAACAGTATTGTGCTGTTTCAACCCTACAAGACCTCTCAACTCCAATAACTAAGCTTTGGCTTAACTACAGTGACAGACTGAGCCACCCACCTCAAAGTGCCTGTACATCCTGGCAGCTTCTTTGGCCCAATACTAAGTCTGATTCTGTTTAGGGCACCCTTGTATGTTTCCCCAGATAAGTTAGACTTAAAAAGGGTATTGATTGAGGAGTTTAGTGCACTTGGGGAACAGCCCAGACCACTGGGCTCCAAGCCAACTTTAGGAGTCACCCTGCTAGCCACAGGAGAGCTCAGCAGTGCAGGCAGACAGGGTAGCTTCACCAACAAATTTAGAGATTAATGATTACTCTCAGCTTACAGTTTTGGAATGTTAAGCAGGTGCTAACCAGATGTTTAATACTCAAACTTAGATATATTCACTTCCAATAGGGACCTCCTGAGCCCAACCCTCTCCAGCTCCTGTCACCTGACCAGGGCAGATCTCCCTGGGGGACTGATGCCTGCTTGTCTCTCTCCTGTTGTGCACACGGATGGCGCCACGCACGGCCTGTGTCATGGTATGGAACCGTCAGTCTGCTTTGTAACACTCTCCAAAGTGCTTAGCACCAAAACCCCACAGGCTAGGAGAAGTCTGTCTCGGGTGGCCACAAACGGCCACTTGTTTTAAAAACGAAAGTTCTCCAAGTGTGACCGTGTCCCTTAGAAGCCAGGCAAGCACCATTCTGAACACAGAAAGGTGCAGGACCCACACACCTCTGAGGACACACCCACTTTGAATTAACCCTTCCACAGCCTACCTACTTATTCTTTTAAGACCCAACCATTTCCAGCCACTGCGGTGGGAACCTGGACCGAACGCTCAAATCCTAAGTAAAATATCAAGTATTTTTATTTGTCGTAATTCACCAGAAAAATTTCCTACGGAACAGCCAGTATTCCTGCCATTAGTAAGCTGTGAAGAGGAACAAGAATAAACTAAAATAGCACTGAAAAATAGCTTTTCCCTGGCCACAATTAAAATCCGGTTCTTGAGAATGTTACCAAGATTCTTTTTCTCCCTGATCAGAATCATCGTTAAGTGTGTAAAGTCAGTTGCTTTGAGTGTTTAAAGGTTACAGGTTGGGCAGATGGGGGTGGGGGAGTTGCCTCCGGGTTACTCTGCCCTATTATTAAAAAAAAAAAAAAAAGCCAGGTTAACACTTAGGGGACATAATAAAGGCTACAAGAATATGAACTGGAGAAGGATCCACTATTAAATTTTAGCAAAGGACCCTGAGCTCATTCATCACCCTCAGGAACAGCAGCCAGAGACTTTTGGGGTTCCCTGATTGTAAGCCATTCTCCCTGATGAAGTGCATCGGCACCTGCTTACCCCGTTTGGATCACCCAGAAACCCTGAAATTAAAAGTCATGTGAATGAACACCATAGTTCATACTGGCGAGTTAAATGTCCCCGAGCAACCTCGTTGACACGCTTCCCATCACCACCTTCTCCTAGGGATGACGGGAAGAAAAACCGCTCCATTTATTAACTTTCTTCTTTTAAAACCAAATCCGTTCTGGACAGAAACTGATCTTTGTGGTCTGTTTTGGGCACGAGCCCTTCTGTCCTCAGCCAGCCATGCAAGCCCCTTTTCCAGTCCGATCCGATTTCAGTAGTGAGGCGTACAGGGGCGCAACCGAACCAGGTCCTCACCCTCGACAGATGATGGTGTCGACAAGACCCAATCTGAGGTTACCACAACCAGTCTTTAAGTGGCATGGGACACACCCCCACGATTCTCTTCTTTGGTACAGGTTTTAAAAGGATATACATTGTGTCCTGCACTTGGGGGGAGGGGGGATTTGGTTTACAAATGCTTTACATTCAAAGGCCTTTAGGGGAGAGAGTGGGGTTCATGTTAACCTTGAGGTCTGACTCCACTCAGGTTCAAGGATCCTGAGGAAAAAAAAAAAAAAGACCTGAGCCAAGGGGGCGGGGATGGGGTGCTCCTACTCGTCATTCAAACATTCTATATTCCCTGAACTTCCAAAGCAGGAAAAAAAAATTGTGCTTTTCAAATAAAAGTTTATCCCTTGGCCTACTATATACTCTTGCGGAACGTTCACTCTGGGGACAGGATCCCCGCCCTCCTGAACAGTCCCTGATGCGGGGGTGCCTCGCTTCTCCAGCACCCCACTGTGTGGCGCCCCGTCCACATCTGAAAAGCCCCTCTCTGAGAACAAGGTTAACTTATTTGCTTACACCTAAGTCTTTATAAACAAAACACAGAAACTTAACTTGAGAACACTTTTAAATGAGAGTCCTGAGCTAAACCTATTTCTTAGAAAGCAAACTGGGAAGAAAAGGTTCCCTGGGTTGCCATGTGCCAAGTCCAGCTCTCCCCCGCCCCAGGCGAAGATGGCTTTGAAACATACATACACACACATACCCTTCTTAGCAGAGACAAAAGACCAGACACCTAAAATATGAGTGGTCTGCTTTTCTTGGCTAGCAAGCCACAGCCATCCTAGGGATGAAGATGTTTGACACTAAGGTAACCCGAGGACAGAGAAAAGCTCTGTCGCAGCATTTAAAAAAAAAAAAGATTCCCCCCCCAAAGATCAAACCAAACAACCTATCCCCACACACAGTATTCTCAAGAACACAAATACACTAGAATCATGAATTTTAAATCCTATCTTTCCAACATCTTATACTTTTCTTTTTTACTTAGTAGTTTTTTTTTTGGTTTTTTTTTTTGGGGTTTCCTTGGCTCAATTTACAAAATGCACCCCACCATATGCTTCCAGTGCCCTGGAGGGTGCAGGAGTGCTGGCCTGTGCATACCACACCCTCAAGAGGGGAGGGAATACGAGCTCCACAGAGGAGCAAAGAGGGCTGCTAGAGAGGGACATGCAAAGATCTGAGGTAGATAGAAATTATCACTTCACAGGCTCAATCCCTGCACGAGAGAATTACATTCATCTGTAAAAAAAAAAAAAAAAAAAAAACAATAAAAAAAAAAAATTAAGATGAGGTAGGACTTAAGCAATGTTGTACTTTTGATCTCTTAAAAAAAAAAAGGGGGGGGGGAGAGAAAGCAAAAGAAATATCCCTGAGATGATTTCTTCTTTGAAATTCAAAAAACGACAGACGCACACATGCACACCCTAAACACAGAAACCCAGAAGATGCGATTAGAAGATGAGGATTCGATTGTTGCCGAAGTCCACCACGACGATCAATCCGTCTGGGGTGACAGCGATACCCGAGGGTCGGTCCATCTGCCCAAAGCCACTGCCTTGAGCACCAAACTTGCACAGGAAGCTGCCGTTGGCCTCAAACATCTGCACCCGGTGATTTCTGGAATCAGCCACAATGATGCGCCCTTCCTGGTCCACGGCTACGCCCTGTGGTCGGAGGAACTGCCCATTGTTGCTGCCCTCTGAGCCCAAGAAGCGTGCTGATTGGCAATCCGGGTGAATGACCAGGAGTCGGTGGTTGTTGAAATCGGTGACTACCAGGTGACCCTCATGGTTGAAAGCCACACCCCGTGGAGAGTCAAAGTGTTTCCAGAGAGATCCCTCGAAGCCGTACTTATTCAGGAAGACCCCATCGGGCCCAAACAGCTGTATGCGGTGGTTCCGGGTGTCTGAGACCAGGATCTTGCCCTCAGAATTCACCGCTACATCCCACGGGTAGTTAAACTGCCCGTTCTTGGTTCCTTTTTCACCGAACTTGAGGAGGAACTGGCCCTCAAAGGTGAAGATCTGAATGCGATGATTGTCTTTGTCGGCCACTACGATCCTTCGAGAGGCATCGCAGGCCACCCCCGCTGGCCGGTCAAACTGCCCAGGCCGGGAACCTAAGGTACCAAACTTGTGATGGAAGGAGCCACAGGGCTTGAACACCTGGATTCGGTTATTGCTGCGGTCAGCCACAATGATGTAGCCCTCCTTATCCACACTCACGCCCCAGGGCCTGCAGAGCTTGCCCTCGCTGTCGCCCTCGCTGCCGAAGCTCAGCCCCGGGAGCCCGATGCCCACGTAGCTGCGGCCTGACTTGACCACGACCTTGAAGGGGCTGTTCTCTATATGCTGGTTGCACAGCATCACGGACACCAGGTGCTCGCCCTCGAGCTGGGGCCTGTAGCTCACCACGTAAGTCCCGTTCTGTTGGTCACTTACTTCTGCACCAAACAGGTTGCCATCGGGGCCCAGGACCACAGCTGACATCAGGTCACCTCCCGAGAGGCGAGGCTCACCGTCATGGTCATAACCCATCACGGTGAAGGAGGCTACTTTGCCCTGAAGGGCCCGCTTAATGCCATCTCCCGTGGCCTTTGTGAGCGGGGCGAAGGCCCCACTGCTGACGAAGCCAAAAGACTTGAGGGCAAGGTACAAGGCTTGGTCGGGGGGTGTGAACATCACTCGGTCATCTTCTTGGGGCTGTAGGAGGCTCCGGATAGTCTTGAGCTCCTGCACCTGGGCCAGCATCCGGTCTCGGGCCAGCAGGATGTCCAAGGCTCGGCCCTCTTCCAGGACCTGCTGCACCGCACTGACAGTGCTATCCAGCTTGTTGAGGTTTTGGCGAAGCTTCTCCACCTGCAGGTACAGAGACTTAGCCTTCACCTGCCTTATCTTCTCCACCTGGAGAAAGAGCAAACAGACTCAAAACCAAGCACAGCGAGAGTGTGCGAGAAAACCATCCCGAGACCTGGACTGGAGGCACAAAAGCCTGAATTATGTGGGAGCAGATCTTATCCGACAAACGAAACACGACGGCTTCCTCCTTTCTCGTCCCTTTTGAGTTCAACCCAACTCTTCAGTCCTTTGGCTCTAGACCCCCACCATGAGAGAAGCAACCCAACTCCAGGTTTGCCAAGCATCATCAAGACTGGACTGAAAGCTACGAAAGGTCCACAGCAACCTAATTCTGAGGTCTAGATTACGAAGTAAGCATTATTGTTCTGATTATGTGTGTCTGTGCATATGAGTACAGGTGCCCACAGGTCAGAGGGGCTGGGTCCCTGGGAGTTGTTTGGGGGGGTGGGGGGACCCTCACTATGTAAGCCAGGCTGGACTTGAACTCATAGAAATCTGACTGCTTTGTGTTCCTCCAGGGCAGGCCCTAAAAGGCGCAACTGTTCTTAACTGTCAATCTGATAAAACCAGAACTACCTGGGAACAGTCTCTGTGGGACAGCCTAGATCATTGTAGCCTAGCTTTGCGGGCCTGTCTGAGAGGAAATCTGTCCGAATTGGATTAATTGGAGGAAGGCCCACCCCAAAAGCTAGCTGGGCCACTACCACACACGCGCATGAGTGCACACCTACCGCTATGCTCTGGAATGTGGGTGACTAGACGCTTCAAGCCATGCTGCTTTCTACTTCCCTACAATAACGGACTGTAGGCCAGAATAAACTCTCCTTTGCTGGGGTATTTTATTGTACCAACAGAAATAATAGAACAAGAAACAAAAACAAAAAAAACAAAAAGCGAGCAAATGAAAAGGATGAGGTGGAGGTATCTGTCCTAGCGCTCGGGAGGCGGAGGAAGGTGAGTTGAGGGGGTGAGGGGCCCGAGCATCCCCGGCGGCGGCGGTGGCGGCTATATAGACACCCGTCTCAAAACAAAACCTACATCGAGCCTGTGAGCAAGGGGCACAGCCAAAACGACGGCCCCAGAGCTGCTGTGGCCGCCTTTTCCACCGGGGGACCCAGAAGTGGGGGCTTGCTAAAGCAGCTCTCACCTTCTGACACACAACACCTCAGGGTGTGACAGTGACGGGCCACGGGCTGCTTAGGCCCTTGTCAACAACCCTACCCCCAGGAGACCCACCATGCTCTTCAGGCCTCTGCACACACCTGTCCTCGTGTGCAGAAAGCCACGCTAAACACACGCACGCGCGCGTGCGCGCTCACACAGTTAAACAAAACAGCACTTTGGAGTGCAGCACGGAAGGAATGCTCTTAGCCGAGAACCAGAGTTTGGTTCCCAGCACCCAGGCCGGGATGCTCAACAGAAACTCCAGCTCTAGGGGGAATCTTATGGCTCCACGGGTACCCACCCACACAATTTTTAAAATTGTGTTTCTTGGGACCTAAGATATTGTCCCTACCATGGTGCTGGCTTAAAAACAAGCCACCTGCCAGAAGAGGCCTCTTCTAAGTCAGTTTGCAGCCCTGTGTTGAGAACAGCCAAAGAAAAGGTTGAGTACCAGCTGCACTGTAGGTAGCCTGAGCTGACCTTCTTAGGTATGTGGTGGTAGGGACAAGATCAGAATGGCTAAGGCGCTGATCGGTGGGAGTCTTCCCAGCTGATTTTTATCTACCTAGCAGCCCACCAGTGCGGCCAGCGCTCTTCCCTGCCTTCAACAGGAAACACACTCCCCACCTCCCCCCACCCCCTCAGCAAGTGGAAGCTTTCCACATGGAGTCAGGAAGTACAGCCAGCTAGGACAGCAAAAGTAAGGACTGTTTCCTGTTTCCTACCCGCCCCTCTGCTAACAAGAGTTCTAACTGTCTCCCTCTTGTCTGCCTCCTCTCCAGGGTGAGCAACAGAAAACCTGAGCCCTGCCCCATCCTGGATACTGGGCACTTTCTGAAAGGGTTTCTTGTTGTTCTGCTATATAAGTGACATCCAGTATTCCAGGGACACCCCCTCCACCCCATCTTTCTGGAAAATTACCAACTATTCTAAATTACCTTCCACAGCAGCTCACACTCGCGCTCCTCCAAAGCCTTCTTATGGCGGGCCGTCACAGCCTTGACCTCCGACTGGACCACCTTGGACTTCATCTCCACCTGCTCTGCCACAGTCTGGGCCTGCTCGATGCTCAGCTGGAAAAGCAAGCAGAAACTTTAGGCACCCACACCTCACCTAGCTAGGATGACAAGACGCTTCCGTCAGGCCCGAGGGGCTCATGCTTGAACAATGCTGCTGGCACCTGCTGAGGTGGAGCTGTCCCTTTGTTTTAGACATGGCTCCTCCAGTGACTATCAAGACTATTACAGGAAACTCACAACAGGGCAACCATTGCCGGTTGCTTCGTGTCAGATACCGGGAACGAGCCCCGGATATAAAGTCTACAGATGTCGGGCTTGCTCCCCAAACCTGAAGAGACTCTTGCGGGCCAGGGAGGCACGCAGACACGTGCACATTTGCACCAGTTGTCAGCAATCTCTCCTGACCTAACCTAAGGAACTCATCAATCACGCCCTGCAGTCAGGGGCCCTTCATCTTACATGACCAGGCCCAGTATATCAGCTGGCTGAATCAGACATATTGTTCATAAAAAATTAATCCAGAAGGCCTGGTGTATTCGTTAATATTACATGAAGTGTCAAAAAAAAAAAAAAAAAAAAAAACCCACAAAGATTTCTTTGAGACACTGAGAACTACACTGTCAGGACTCATTTTAGAGCAGATGGTCCAACCAGGTGGGTAGAGAAAGCGTAAAGCCCGAGGGCACAGCCGCACCGATGGGTAAGCAGTGGACTGGACGTGCCCCCTTGCGCAGAGGGCTCTCTGGACAAGTGATGGGAGGGGCTGAAGCAGCGCCTCAGGCTGGCGAGGTATTTTATTAAGAAACCCCAGGTTCAAATCCCAGCTCCTATTATATTAGTTCTCTAAGCAGACATTTGCCACCATCTTCTTGACGGCTAACAGGAGAGAAAACTTGCAGAGAACCAAGCACCGGCCGGAGTCAGAGAATGCTGTTACTCAACTTGGGGTTCAACTCTTGGCTGGTGAATGAGGTGTGTAAGAAACTGGTGTGTGTGTGTGTGCACACTCGCGTGCACGTGTTCCACATTTGTGGGTCCCAGCAATGGAACTCATGTCACTGGACTTGGCAAGACTAAGCCATCCACTGAGCCACCTCACTTGCGTCCAACCTCCTATTTCTTCTTGTTTTGTGGGAGATCCACAGCACAGAAACTGCCATCGGCGACGTTTGGTGCCCCCGGTGCAACCGTCACCACAAACCCAGAACTCTCACCTCAGAAACAATGCTCTGCACACAGCAAGCTGTCCCCTGCAGCCCTCTTCCGCATGGAAACCACAGAGCTGCCCATGGCAGCTGCTTTGTCTAAACAGACAATACATGGATGGCCTGCCTGATTTTTTACAAACACTCTTCTGAGCCAGGAAGCCCAATGCCATTCCCTTATTCTGACATGTATGAATGGGACTCATACATGCCACCTCCTGGCCTGGATGAAATGATGTTGGTAATGGCCAAGCCACGATTACAGTGCACCTCCAACACTCGCTGGCTTTCACGTGGCTGCCTGTCAACCCCAAACTGTAAAGTTGCAGCTGGCTCCTCTAGGTGGACTGGGTGCTGACAGACTGCCCACAGGGTAGGATGCAGGCTATCTCTTTAACCCTCTTTATAGACCAGGCTGGCCTGGAACTCACAGATCTGCTTGCCTCTGCCTCCCAAGTGCTGGGATTAAAGGCGTGAGCCACCACAGCCAGCCTTGGTGCTTTTCTTTTAAACAAAGGGTTTTATTTATTTAATATTTATTTCATGCATGAGTGTTTTGTTTTCGTGTATGTATATGAATCATGTATATGCCTAATGCTGGCAAAAGCCCGAGGAGAGCATTACAGTCCTAGAACTGGAGTTATAAATGACTGTGAAACACCATGTGGGTGCTGGGACTTGAACCCAGGCCCTCTCCAAGGGCAACAAGTATTCCCAACCACCCAACCATCAATAACCACTCCGTCTTAAATTTTTAAAGGAATTTGTTTTTATTGTTTTAATTATATGTGTATGTATATAGATAGATAGATAGATAGTGTGTGTGTTACCACACGCTTGCAGTGTCTACAGAGGCTGGATCCCCTGGGACTATGTGGATGATGGATCCAAGTCCTCTCCAGAAGGCAGAGGCAAATGGCTCTGAGTTCAAGCGCAGCCTGAGTTACATACAGATCCTGTACCCCCCTCAAAAAAAAGGGGGGAGGGAGGATAATAATCAAATCAAGAGGCAAGTGTAGAATTAGTGACCAATGTGCCTCTAACACCCACAGGGTGTCTCTGTGTAACCTTGGCTGGCCTCGAACTCACAGAGGATCTGCCTGCCTCTGCCTCCTAAGAGCTAGGATTAAGGGCGTGTGTGTGCCCCCAATGCCCAGCTCAGCTGTAGTTTCTTATTCAAGGCAGGACAGGTTCGCTCTGTGCAACCCTGAGTGTCCTAGGACAAGGACGAGGAAGACAGGGAGGGGTAAACAGGAAGGGGGGAGGAGGGAGAGAAAGACAAACTACTCTGAATATACAAATGAGGGGCCACAAGTTAGTTCAGCAGGTCAAGGTGCCTGCTGCAGGCTGGGACCAAGTGGTGACAGAGAATCCCCAGGTTCTCTGGCCTTCACAAGGACATGGAGGTACATGCATTCCCCACACACAGTTACCTAATACAATGTATCAAACACCTGTCTAATAAACGAATATTTTAAACACCTGTCACAAGCTTACTTGCGTTAACCAGATACTACCCATATGCTGATGATCATCATCTTAAAAGTGGTTTTCAAAAATGCAACAACTGTGGCTCCAGGTTTTTGTGGCCTGGTTAAAACAATCACGATGAGGGACCTGGGGAAGGAGGGGGTTTGTTTCATCCTACGGACATCACCAACACAGGCTTGGACACGGCTGTCTGGTGGGAGCATTTTCTGAGCTGAGGCTACCTCTTCTTAAATGACTAACTTGTGCTGGCACTAGTCAACACACAGTCATCTTAAGGGACAAACTGTCTCCTGCAGAAAGTGTGCACTGTGAGAGCAATGATACTTCTAGCACGGGGTAGACGATCATGCCCTCACTCGATGATCTTCATTCATCTGTGTGTCCTAGCGCGCGCACGCGCGCGCACACACACACACACACACACCCAGAGGCCTGTGTTTATTTATCACCCAGTTGCACTTACTGGAAGATCTGTACCTTTCAACAGGCAGAAGGGATTTAAAGCTTTTATGGCACCCGAGCAACCGAAATAGCATTTTAAAGTGGGGGGGGGGGGTCGGTATCACACCGAGCATTCCTGAGGATGATAAAGAGGTGCAATGGGTCTGCCCCAACACACTGATGCAGGACTGGTTCTGCAGGTGAGAGAGGGGACGAGGTGGTGGCCTTTGCGGTTAAGAGGGAGTTCCGCTCCAAAACACGTCGTGCTCCACTGAATTCATTTTTTTCAAACATGATTTATTTTAACTTTTTATGTAAGAGTGTTTGTTTGTCTGGCGTTACAATTTTGACCTGGGCGGGAACTGTAACTACAGTCTTCTGAAAGACTGTCAGATGACAACAGAGGGCTGTAACAGGTCAACTGTGCGTACCAGCTAACTCTTTCATGGCAGCCACTCACTGTGTGACTCTTTCCACGGTACAGCTAGGAAGTAGTGTCACAGGCCAAGAAGACTGGGAACCTCGAATGCATACTCAAGACTCTCAAACTGGAAACCTGGGGTTCTCTTTATAGCGGTATCTAATACCTAAGAACTGGCAGTCAATGGACAAAGCCCTAATGTAATCAGATAAAAACCAAGATGCCTGTGGAGATTCAAGCACACCAGCAAATCTTCAAAGTGCCGGGCAGGAACAGGAAGGCTGGTGGGAAATGAGGTGTTGGGGTACCCTCGAAGCCCCTCAGAGAAAGGCCAACCAGGTTTCATATGCAGTGGTTCACAACTGAGTTTCTGTGAGGCCAGGGCCTGGCAGCAACTCTATCACAGAACCTTGAGTACCGGATCTTCCTACACCTGATTATTACCTCCAGGGTGGGGGTGGGGTGGGGTGGGGGAAGGGGCGGTGGGCAACAAGCAGAGCACTCTCAGGAAAGGGGATGGAACGGCTGGGGAAATCTTTTCTGAACAAAGCTGAAGGGTTGAAGGTGTAATTCAATGGAAAACGAATGGGAGGCCCCGAGACAAGAGTGGTGTACACAACACACCTTTAACCCCAGGAGTCCATGCAGACACCAGAGTGCCACAAGTTTGAGGCCGGCCTGGTGCGCAGAAGCAGCTTGTGTACGCCAGCCTCGAGCTTTGCTTGGTGAGATCCTGAATGTTAAGAGATGGGGTGTCTGCTGTGAAGATGTAGCTCGGTGGTGGTGGTGAGCGGGTTATCAAAGCCCTCACTCACCATAGCAGTCAGTAGTGACCTACTAACCCTAACTGTTAAAAACTCAGCAATATTCAGATAACAGTAAAAAATTGTTTGTAAGGATAAGCAGAATTTTTCTAGATTTTGGTGGAGACTAAAAAAAATATTACAAATTAATAAATGGCCCTTCTCATATTAGGGAGAGTTGGCTGTCTCTGGGTAAATCTTTATAAAGTCGTGTGTGTGTGTGTGTGTGTGTGTGTGTGTGTGTGTGTGTGTGTACACTGGAGCGGGGGTGTATGCAGATGCTTGCGAAGGCCAAAGTAGGGTCCCCAAAGATATTCTATTTGTGTTACCACATGCTTGCAGTATCTGAGGAGGCCAGAAGATGGGGCTGGATCCCCTGGAACTGTGTGGGTGATGGATCCAAGTGCTCTGCAGAAGCAGCAAGAACCTTAACCGCTGAAGGCTTAACCGTTTGGTTGCTGTCCTGTGAGGGACTTCACCCCACTACTGCACCCGCTACTGCACCCATGCCTGGCCCAAATGATGCACATAGCACTCAGGAAGCACACAAGGAGAATGTTCCATGCCACCTGGACTGCAGGGTAAGCCGCTGTGTAAAAACATAACACACAAACAAAAATCCGTGGTACTATGGCTACTTTTCCCTATGCCTTCATGATACACACTAGTGTGGATTTAAATTAACCCCCCCCCAGAACTCTGCCTTGCATATAGTCAGTCAGTCATGTCTCCTGCAGCTCTCAGCATTGCAGTTGGGGGGGGGGGGGACACGATAGACCTCCCCCTGCATCCAACCCAAAGCGGGCACACACCCCCCCTCCACTACCCTGCTCTTCTACCAAGCATGATCTCCAGAACAGCACCAGACACTGACTACCAACTAACACTTGGCCTCTTGGCCTATGCTTGAGTTGCGCAAGACCCAAAATCTCCTACACCTCTATTCCTCTCTCTTTAACTAGAGCTCAATTGCCTACAGCTTAAACTTTTTATTTATGTCTGTTTTCCAATCTCTGCGTGCACCTCGTGGAAATGGAGTTACCCGTGTTTGTGAGGGGCCATGTGAGTGATAAAAATGAAATCTGGGTTTAAACACAACAACTCCTCCCGCCCATTTCTCTGTAGGTCAGGCTGGCCTCAAACTCACAAAAATCCACCTAGCTTTCTGCCACCTGAGTGCTGGGAATAAAGGTATGTGCCACCGTATTTATTACCTATTATCATGTACACAGCTTTCTGTCTGCATGTGTGCCTGCATGTCAGAAGAGGGCACCATATCTCATTACAGATGGTTGTGAGCCACCAAGTGGCTGCTGGGAATTGATCTCAGGACTCTGGAAGAGCAAGCAGCCAGTGCTCATAACTGCTAGGCCATCTCTCCAGCCCCCTCCATTAAATCTTGACAACGCATTTATCTCCCCTGAGTAGCTGAGCACACAACAGAGCATCGGATCTATGAGTTCAAAGCCATCCTGGATCTATAAATCAAGTTCCAGAATAGTCATGGTCAACAGGAAGACCCTGTCTCATGTTTAAGATTATTCAAAGACCTTAGAAGGTGGAGGTCATGTGGCATGCTTGCTTGGAGCAGGAGCAGGGTGGCCTGCATTGGGTTGGACCCAGAGAAAGGCATACTGTGTTTGTGTGTGTGTGTGTGTGTGTGTGTGCGCGCGTGTGTGTTTGTGTTTGTGTCTGTGTGTGTCTGTGTGTATGTTTGTGTCTGTGTGTGTCTGCCTGTGCGTGTACATGTGTGCGTGTACGTGTGTGTGCGCGTGTGTGTGGTGTTTGTGTCTGTGTGTATGTTTGTGTCTGTGTGTATGTTTATGTCTGTGTGTGTGCGCGCGTGCGTGTGTGCGCGCGTGCGTGTTTGTGTCTGTGTGTGCGCGTCTGTGTGTGTACGTGTGTGAGCGTGTGCGTGCGTGTGTGATATGTCTCCCCCACCCCACCCCACCCCTGGCTCTCTCAGTCCCGGGCCAAGGGCAGTGGCCGGGGATGACATCCTGAGGGAACAAAATGAAACAGTTCTTAGAGAATTCTACTTGTAACCTCGTCATCTGTGGAGACAGACATCTCACCATAGAGCAGAACAATGGAGATACAGTAACTTCAGAAACGGGTGGTTCAATTCCCAGCACTCCCATGGCCGCTCATAACTATCTGTAACTCTGGTTCCAGGGGATCTGGTACCCTCACATAGACTAAAAAACACCAATGCACGTAAAAGTAAAAAGTCCTTCTTCTTCTTTTTTTTTTTTTTGAAGAAGCAACAGAAGTGAACTACACAAGCCTGTTGTTGTTATTGTTGTCGTTGTCGCCCCCCCCCCCAATCGTGAGACGCGGCCTCATGTTGCCAAGGCTTGCCTGGGATTCTAGAGTTCCAGGTCAGGAGACACCAGGCCGCTCAGCTGTACAGGCATTTAAAAAGAAAGATGGATGAAGAGGGGCCCATCGTGTAAGAGAGCTGGAGAGATCCCAGGGGCCTACAAGGCAACTTTGAACCATCTGCAACTCCCAGTTAGTTCCAGGGCGTAATCTGATGCCCTCTTCTGGCTTCCAAAGGCACTATACACACAGAGACCCACGCCCACCCCCCAAAAAGGGGAAAAAACAAACTGGTAAAAATCAAGTCCCGATCCTGATGGCAGGACCTGTCATTCCAGAAACACATCCTTTAACCTGTATCTGAACATTAGGAGAGGAAACAGGGAGATCTACTTAGTCTGAAAATACTACTCTAATGCCATGCATAGAAATCCAGATACTTAAACAGCCAGTGAGACCTTCGGACTCAGCCAGGTGTGGTAGTGACCTGTGATACTTGGAAGGATGAGGCAAAACAAAACTCGGCCAAACTGTCAGGAAAACGCTCGGTTCTGTAGTATAACCCCCCCAAAATATGACCTTAAAATATTTTTAGCCTAAATACTTCAAAAATGTAAATAAATGAGCTTTCTATACAGTTTCTGCCGGAAATTTAGCGATGTTTCTCCTCTTTTAAGCTTACCTAGTAATTCTTGGGAGGCATGTCATAATTCCCTAAACGCTTGTCACGCAGAATAATAGACAGGAAGAATTAACATCAATCAACTACGTATAACACACCACTGCTTAACAATGTAGGAGAAGTTGGCCAATTCTTAAAATGTCACACATGTCCCTCCCCAACCATAAAAGGAATGGTGGTAATTCAAGGACAGGCATTTAAGTAAATCACAAGGCTTTATGACTGCGGACAGTTCAAGCGTCATGTTCGGGTCTCAGCTTTCAGTAAGTAAATCTGTGTATCAAATACTTGTGCCTAAAAGAGCATCAGGTGCAGAGTCCCTGCAGCCCCAATGAAAACCCAATGCTTGCCAGACTGAAGCAACCCTCTGCAAAGCTAACTCAGTAACTCAGGCCAAGCACCTGCCCTCCGGCCACCTCAGTAGCCTGATGCCACAGCCCGAGGCCCCGGCAGTACAATCTGCCTACCCACCCCCACCCCCACGCCCTCCAGAAGGGACAAGGAAGGTTTGAGTAGATAACTGACCTGGATAGCTTGGCGGCCCTGCTGCACATCAGCCAGCAGCTGGATGGTGAGGGCCCGCGAGTCCTGCAGGGCATCCTGGAGGTAGGCGAAGCTGTGGCCCCCATGGCGGCCCAGCGTGCACTCTCTGCAGATGGGAACAGAGCAGGTGTCACAGTACAGGTGCAGTACCTGAGAACCAGAGACACAGGTGTGAGCACAGGGGAAGCAGAGCAGCCCAGTCTAGATCCAAATAGCCCTCCTCCAATCCAAACACTGTGAGCCCTCCCTCCTCTAGACACCCAAAACTGCCACAGGTGCAAACACCTAAATTGTCCTTTCCCGGGCCCATGCCTCAAATCAGTGGGGAGCCCCACCCACCCAAGTGACATCCGCTGCAGCGTGAGTCAGACTCACAACTGAACCACAAAGTAGGGGATAGTACAGGGCAGGGTGTGTGTGTGTGTGTGTGTGTGTGTGTGTGTGTATCCACTGCAGCAAGAGTCAGACTCACTACTGAACCACAAAGTAGGGGATAGTACAGGGCAGGGTGTGTGTGTGTGTGTGTGTGTGTGTGTGTGTGTGTGTGTGTGTGTGTGTGTGTGTGTACAGAGCAGGGGTAGCGGTGTGTCTGTCTGTCTCCTGACAGAATAATCCAGAACATTCTACTATTCTCTGCTCTGGGATTGGTGGGCTGGATGAAGAAGTTTCTGTAGCCACTCCTGTATGTGAAACAAGGTCAGTAGAGGCAGTATAGACCCCTCCTCCAAGCCCTCAGTCGGGGAGTGGTCAGCACTTGTCTGTCTCCTGGGCAATCCAGCAAGCTACAGGATGAAGCTTTTGGAATCAAGGCCAAAAGCTAACAAATGGTAAGGTCGGCCTGCCTCTTTCCTCTGCCAAATTATTCCAAGCAGCTGAGCCTGGGAGGCAGCCAGGCCCGTGTGCTGGGTAGGGGAAAGAGAGGCACTGGACACCCCTCACCTGCTGGCAGGCAAGGGGGCTCTCTGGAGAGAGGGCTGGGATGGAAACCAGCCACTCTGCAGGATTGATTTCAAGAGTAGTTGGGGGCGGGGAAAGCTGACACGCGACACAAGGAATCAAATGCGTAAGCTGCATTCTTTGCCACACGCAGCAACACACTTAAATCTCATCGTGAAGACAGGAGGTGGCGTGGTGCTCAAGACCACACAGCTGGGACACTTCTGAGCCAAGCTCGGACAGGGGCTGGCTGCTCCACCCATGACAGGACACTACACCGTGCTCAGACCCACAAGGGGTCAGGGTCCACCTTGGACCCAGAAGCCAGGAAAAGTTGGGAGACAGCTTTAGGTGGGTAATTTAGGCAGAGGCTCCCAGAATAGAGCTCAGAAAGAGCCAAGCGGGAAGGCTGCTGTCTCTCACGCACAGGTGCTTAGTGGGGTGAATGCGCCTGCATCGAGACAGAAGAAAGATTTGGACAGTCTTCTTAATCTCACAGAGTTAACTCATCAGATCTTTTGTGGGATTGGCACAAGGAAATGCTGGCTGTGACCAGTTCTGCTTGCTTTCTAACCTGTAACAGTAGGATAAAACCAGGCAAAAAGCGATTGGCTTTTTAGGCAAGCCTATACCCTTTAGAATGAAGCGGCCCTCCTTGTCTGCTAATCTGGAAATTCCCAAGAAACCTCTAGATGACTGCACTGAATCACCCAGAGCAATCCCTTGCAAGTTTCAGTGCAGCGCGAAAGCAAAATGCATGCTGCATGCATTCCTTCCCTTCCTCCCTCCATCTGCCCAGGGAAAAAGGGACCACTCCCCTCCTAAAGTGAGGTGTGAAACCCTGCCAACAGAAGGCCTTCAAAATTAAAATACAATGGGCTAAGGTCTTCCCTTGCCAATAGACTGACCCTTGCTTTCCCTAGATGTGAGTGAAAGCAAATGGCCAGCCTACAGGGTTCTCCATAACCAGAGGCACAGCCCACCCCCCCCCGCCCCCACCCCTGGGCCTGGGCCACCTGTCCAGCAGCTTGCTCTGACGTGCTTGGGGAACAAATGGGGTCTGCCTAGGTCCCTCAGGAGAACCTTTCCAAGCTTCAAAATCCCAGGAACCAGCCCATCTGGGGGGTGGACAACAGGAAGCTAAGAGCTTTCAAGCAATTCTGGGCTAAGATAAGAAAGTGGGCTCTGGGCTGCAATTGTCCAAGTGTTCAGAAACTCCCAGGCCTTAGGCTTGTCAACCCTACAATAGAGCTTACATGATGCCAAGCACTGGAGGCCTTACAGTAAGCCTGGGTGGACTCGGGGGGGAGAGAAATTCTGGTTCCAACAGGCAGTGCGCGATCAGAAGAATAGATGTGCAGAGACCAAGTGCTTCCAATGAGTCAAAGGAGTCCCACATGAAACGTGGCCCGGAATCCTATCACAAGTGGATGGGAGCAAATCCAAAGAATGGGGGGGGGGGCCCACAGCGAGGAGGGGCAGCAACACGGCACCCAAGTGGTTGCTAATAGAAACTACAGATGCACAAAACAGCCTGGGCACGCTTGTAATTAATAAAACTGCATCTCAAGACCACACATTGTTGCAAAACCATAAAAAAAAAAACCATCAATTTTTAAGTCGTCTAGTTATGTATGAGCTGAAGTTAAAATTTGGGAGCATTCCAAGCTTACTCACCTGCCATTTCTAAGACGGGGGAGGCAGAATTTTAGAACTACAGACGCACACTCCATGAGGAAGGACACCGGGAAACTTTCTTCCCAGCGGTTGGGTAATTAAAGGAATAGACTTGGGGCTACGGAGATGACGGTGGGCTAAATAAATGCCTGCTGCCAAGCCCGACAACCTGAGTCTGTTCCCAGGACCCACCCATGGTGGAGAGATCAGACTCTAAGTTAATCCTGCTCTCCACACAGCCTGCCTCTAAAATAAATACATGTAATTTAAAGCTATAATGGATGGGAAATCCTTGGAGCCATTAATTAAGGGGGGGCAAGGAATAGACCGAGTTAGGTAGAGGAGGCTGTGGCCCCCAAGTGGCGGCCAGGCCACTACCAGCGAGTAGGAAGGGTAAGGGTGGAGCCTGCTGGTGGCAGGAATTCCAGGGCCTACGAGCCGCCTGTTTGGGGCTACCCTGGCAGATGCATGGACACGCCCCCTCGGGCCTGGCGACAATCTGGCTGCTCTAGCTAAAAGGAGCTGGCCTGACCTCTGACCCTCAAGTGACCACCCCCTTCCCTGCCCCCAGCTTCTAGAACGTCCCACCCCTCCCAGCCTTCCTCTCCCAAAATTTCTAAAATACCAAGCAGAGACAAAGACCTAGGAATGCGGGCCCAGCAGGAAAGGAGCAGGGGGGTGGGGAAAGGCTGAAGGAAAATATAAATAAATAACAACAAAATGTGGGCAGGCTGGTCAGGGCACCCAATGAAAGAAAATGATTTGTTGGTAAACAAGATACAGTGTGTGCAGCTTTTTTGGTTTGGGTCCGTGTCGGTCCGTCCCCCACCCCCATGCAGCACCAGCTGGGACACTCATCCGGGGACACGTTGGGGAAATTCAGATTCAGGCAATGGTTCTAAGCACAGCGACCCACATCAGAGAGAAAGGGGGAAGGGCAGCTGTGATCACCGCATGGTTATGTTTGTAAAAATGCCTTAGCTGAGGTACAGTAGCAACTACTGTTTATGGTTTTATTTACTTAATTTTTTTAATTACAGTCAGTATTCTCTTAAAATGCCTTAGGGCATTTACTTGGTCTCTCTCGGTCTCTCTCTCTCTGAGGAAGGCCTCAAGCATGCAAGCACACACACACACACACACACACACACACACACACACACACACACACACACAGAGGCCACTGACCTGAAGTATCAGGCAGCACAGGGACCCGATCCTTGGCTGCACACGGACAACGGAGACTCACTTTAAAAACCTTAAGCCGAGCTCCGGAGCCATGAGAAACATCAGAACCGAGGTTTGCGGCCGGGCTGGGGAGGAGGCTCCTAGGGTAAAGGAGCTTACTGCCAAGCCTGGCCAGCATGTTTCCTCCTGTCTGCTGCTGGGGTGCACACACAACAAACAAATGCTTACAAAGGAAAAGCTAGAGGGAGGCAGAGCGAGCCCTCTGGGGCTGGGAGGCCTGTGGAGGCGGAAGGAAGCCCCGCGCAACCGCTAACACTTCTCTGGGAGAAAGAGAAGGGCAAGTCACAAACTTTAAAAGATGGGTACTGGCGCTGGGTGTGGTGGCACACGCTGGGAGACTGAGGCAGGAGGACTTCACTAGGACAGCCAGGGCTAGAGAGACTGTCTCCAAAAAACAAACAAACAAAAAAACAAACTAATACCACTTGCCATAAAGTTGGTTTGGGGATTTTGTTTTGGGCGTGGTGTTTTGCTTGCAATGCCGCCTGAGGACGGAGGGGGCGTCAGACTATCTGGAAGAGCAGCCAGCCTCCTAATGGCTGAGCCATCCCTCCAGCCCAGGTTTGTTAGTTGTTTTGTTTGTATTAATTCTAGACCAACAGCCTCTACCTCCCCCCACCCCCCCCCATGCTGGAGGGGCCAAAGTCCTCTACCACTGTCAATACGCCTCCTCTCCTGACACACAACTCCCCCCCCCCCCCCCCCCCGCTTGGAGCTCACTGTAGCATGTGCCCATGACTGTCCAGAGGCTTGAAAAAGATGAGTACTACAGTAGGAAGCCAGCACCGGTAGAGCAGCGAGCAGCGAGGCCAGTGTCTTTCTGTTTGATTTGCTAATAAGACAGGGTTTCTCGATATAGCCCCAGACTGTCCTAGAACTCACACTGTAGAGCAGGCTGGCCTGCAACTTGGGAGAACCTGAGGCCTGCCTCTGCCTCCCAAGAGCTGGGATTAAAGGTGTGTGACATCACCACCTGGCTGAGGCCAATTCTCCAAACCCCTCCGGCCTGCGGCATGATTTCTAATGACACCTCAAAGCATCCTCTGTGAAGTGCATGAGAAGATTCTGACATAGTGCCAAGAATGGAATCCACAGCCTCGCACACAGTGGGTGAGCTCCCTGCTGCTGCCCTACTCCAACTCAGACCAGAAATACTTAGCATAGGTTTGTGGTTGAAACAGTTTCACACTGTAGCCCAGGCTAGCCTGAAACCATCCTCCTCCTCCCATTCCTGGGATTACTGGCCAATATCAGTATCTTCGCTTACTAATTCTTCTAGAATGTTCTGGAACACTCCTTCATTGCTGGATAGTTGCAGAGTGTTGGGTGGATAAATTATAGCTAATGTAACCAGTACCTGGTGATAAAACTTACTGGTCAGTGCTGGTGCACAACTTTAATCCCAGAACTCAGGAGGCAGAGGCAGGTGGATCTCTGTCAGTTCAAGGCTAGCCTGCTGTGCAAAGCAAATTGGAGCTGTTACACAGAGGAAACCCAGTCTCAAACAAAACAAAACAAACAAATAAAAACCTTGAAGTTTTAAAAACTAACAAGATAGGAGCGACGGCTAAGTGGTTAAGACTGTCCTGCCCTTCCAAAAGACCCAGCGGATTTGTTTATTTGCTGTGGCGCAGTCAGGTATGAGTCAGGTACCTCTATGTACTTATGTAGATTAGGCTAGCCCCAAAATCCAGAAGTGCTGGGACTTGCCACCAGGCCCAGCCCCACATAATTTCTTTACAAAAGTAAAGCTGTTGAGTGTTTTGTAATACAAACAACAAAGTCAGCTGCCTTGGTACATAAGGGTTGCTTGCCACCATCTGGACGATCTGAGTTTGAATCTTGGAACATGATGGGAGGAAAGGGGCTCCCTCCACAAGCCTCACGTGTGCCTGTGTGCTGTCACACACGATGCTCCCTCCAAAAGCAGACTTAAAAACATGCCGTTGTGGTCCTGCACACCTGTGAATCCAGCACTTCAGGGGAGACATGATCACTGAGCTCAGCTACAGAGCAAGTTCCAGGCCAGCCTGGGCTACATGAAATGTTATCTCAAAAAAAATAAGAAGTGTTTGAGCCTGGGCACCTTCAGTCCCAGCAGGTGGAAAGCAGAGGCATGTTGATGTTGAGGACAGCCTACTCTCACATATTGAGTTCCCAACCTGCCAGGGCTATATATTAAAAAATAAAAACCATAAATAACTAAAAAACTCCATCAGCTATGTATGCTATGTGAACACACACAGGAGATAAAAGAGGAAATGAGTTGGGCTGGAGAGATGGCTCAGCGGTTAAGAACACTGACTGGTCTTCCAGAAGTCCTGAGTTCAATTCCCAGCAATCACATGATGGCTCACAACCATCTGTAATGAGATTTGGTGCCCTCTTCTGGTCTGTAGGGATACATGAAGACAGAACACTATATACATTACTAATAAATAAATCTTAAAAAAAAAAAAAAAGAGGAAATGAGTTACTGGTTCAGTCAACTACAAAGATAAATCTAGTAAATACCCCTCATCCTGGAGAGAGTAAATCAGGGTGGAACCCCAACCCTGAAGATTTGTTCAGGAGTGATGCAGCCTCATCACCCTTAGGGAGAGGTGGTCACACCGGAATATAATTAAACTGGAGCTCGCAACCTCCCTAACACCAGGGGATCCAATGCCCTCTTTTTCATTAGGCACACACATGACATGGTGTGCAGACACACATGCCCCCCCCAAAAACAAACAAAAAAACTCATCTAAAAGTAAATAAATCTAGAAAGTTAGTAAGAAAACAACCCCCTAAAACCTCTAACCGTGTACTTATTTAGACCCCCAATACTGCCAGGGAGACATCCAACAACATCACAGGCTGCATCTCAGAACCATGCTCCTCTGTGGCACTTTCTCTAATAAGGAAACTATAAACGTGTTAGCTCTGGTGGCCCCACATAATTTGCTTCTAATGGGTCGCTGTCCTTCCCACAATGTCCCATTAGCTATTACTTTTCCCTTGCCCTCACTTTAAACACTATCTTAAGTTCTATCTCACTCAAGGCAAGCAAGGACCAACTCCCCGAAGGCTCGGGAGGAAAATTAAAAAATTAGAAGCCCCTGTCCGATCTGCAGCACCCTTGGCCAGGAGGGTCACACAAAGCCTATGAAATCATTAGTGTCCCAGCTGCCGCCCGGCAAGCATCTGACCTCTGGTGTTCTAATGAGCCGTTTATGCAGTTTCCAGGCGGAAATAAGAGATCTGTGCAAACAGGGAGATTGCTGCTCATGTAAATGATAGATTTTCAAGCCAGACCCACCTAGAAAGACCAATATTTGAGCCTCTGTTCCAGTTGCCTCCAAAAAGGCTGTAAGAGCAGGGTGTTGTTTCTTAGTCAGCTGAGTTCTAGGCAAGAAGCGGGAATGCTTGGGGACTCCGCTTTAGAATGGGGTGGGCTCAATAGGTGGCCTGGAACTCAGTCCCCTCCCCCTTCCTAACAACTGGACACTGTATACCTGAAACACACACACACGCACGCACACACACACGCACGCACACACACACCTAGCAACACCAACTTTTATAAATATTCACAATGCCAGGCAAATATAAAGAACCATTTCCTCCCACTAAATTCCACATCCTGGTAGCTGGGTTCTTCCGTTACTCCATGGTCTCTGGTGTTAGTGGAGTAAAAAGGGTCCAACCCTGGCCTTCCCTAAGAGCCCCCAGCTCCTGGATACAGGTCACATCCACTGGCAGTGTTAGGAGCCGGCTGCCTCCAAGGAAAGCTAAGCATTCAAGTAAGTCCTGGTGTTTACAGGACTATGTTTCAGGAACACACTCTCTGTAGCCTCTAAGCTCCGTTAAGGCCAGGACACGTCATCACAGTAAGCAGCATTGAGACACACCTCTACTCTGAGACACAACCCAAACTCTGCAAAGACAGAAGTCAAGGCAGGCGGGCAGGCGTGGTGGATAGGTCCTGACGTGTGGAAACACAGCACTCAGGCGGTCTGAGGTCAACAGAGCTACACAAGTCAGTCTTGGCCACCCTGTCCTATGTATGGTATGAGACACTATCACACAAACAAAAATATAACCAGAAGCCAGCTGTCCCCAGCAGAACCTCCTCATCTAATACCAGAAAGGCAGGGAGTCC
The DNA here is from genome assembly GCF_943737965.1 of Phodopus roborovskii. Classification (NCBI taxonomy): domain Eukaryota; kingdom Metazoa; phylum Chordata; class Mammalia; order Rodentia; family Cricetidae; genus Phodopus; species Phodopus roborovskii. The sequence goes on from NW_026125295.1 coordinate 3,011,378, forward strand.
AGCCACAGGGTTCAGTAAGTAAGAAAAAGACCAACACCAGGGAACAGCCAGGGAAGCCACTGAAATAGGCTGCTTCTTCAAAACGCTCAGTTCCTGGCACCATCTCATTCTACTCTAGCTGTCCTGCAACTCTACACCACAGATCATTGTAGTGATCCTCCTGCCTCAACTTCCCATGTGTTGGGATTACTGTTTTACACCACCAGGCCTGGCTTGTTTTTCCTTCAGTGGGAAAATAAAGAATGCGTGTCCAGTCTCAGATGAGGCCCGTTCTCAGGGCTGGACCACAGGTGTAGTGTTCAGATGAAGAGCCTCCTCAAATGACCCAGTGCTAATTAACATAACTCAAAGAGGCCACTTGAGGACCCCTGCTCAGTCTCCGAGGTGGTGACAGAGCCTCTCTCCCCTCTCTGCTTTCCCAGATACCATCAGATCACCTCAGAGGGGAGGGCAGGGAAAGGGGAAGGACAAAGCAGAGACGAGAGAGAAAGTTAATCTAGAGCTGGGCAGCAGAGGAGCACTCACTCCTGTAATCCCAGCGCTGGAGAGGGATCAATCTCTGTAGTTAGAAGCCAGCCTAGTCTACGGAGCAAGTTCCAGGACAGCCAGGGATACACACACGGAGAGCCTGTCTCGAAGAACAAACAAGACAAAGGCTAAGCTAATAAAAATGAAAGGGTGAGCTCCATAAGCTAAGGCTTCAGAAGAAAACTAAGCACAACCTTCAGACGGGTTTCTAGGGGTCCCTGGAACCTGCATCGATGTATGTTGCTTCTGTTGGGCTAGCACAAAGGGCAAAATGGAAGACACAAGAGTTAGAGATGGAGCTCGACAGACACCATTTGACTAGCATACGGGAAGCCCAGGGTTCGATCCCCAGCACTACAGTAAACAGAGGGGGTACCTGTTCAACCCCAGCACTTGACAGGTATAAACAGGAGGGCCAGAAGTTCAAGGCACCCTCAGCTACGAAGGGAATTCTCAGCTGTCCATACCCACCCACCCACCCCCGAACTCTGAGGCTGGGGGTCTAAGAGTGCTTGTGTCCCACCCACAACTAGTAAGGGACTAAGCGGCAAGCCTGTGTCAGGAGGGCCAGAGACACAGCTCCGTGGGCAGGCAGAGCGCCCAGTCATCTTACACACACAAAGCCCTGGCTAGGTTTGACTGGTCCCTGAATCACATAACCAGATTGTACTAGTCCAGCAAACCACCAGTGAGGGAGAAAAAAAAACGAGAAAATCCTGGGCCTGGTGATGTCATGCCAGCAGCCGTGTGTGTTGGGCACCTGGACGCTGACTTTAGTCCCATGTGTAAGCAGAGATGAAGGGGGAAACTTCTAAGGGTAGGGACTGTCCCATACCACTTCCCAATCATCAAAAGGCTGGACCCCCCCCCCAATCTCTCCCCATGCAGAGGGCAGAGACCTTTACCAGGCGCGGCACTGTGTGCAGTTAGCACCCACCCTGCCTGCGAGGCCGTAGGACCATGAGAAGCCACCGCACTGCCCCTGTCTGGGCTTCTCTCCCTTACACTGTGAGCACGCATGGCGACCGCCTCTCCCTCAAACACTCCCACTACAGAGGTGGTGCTGGCCCCTCCTCTACTCCAGCCCCTGCTGTGCTTTCCAATGAGGTCTCCCTGTGTTGCCCAGGCTAGCCCTCAACTCAACTTATCATCCCACTGAGGTCACCCGGACCCATAGTTCCTTCTTAGCATCCCTCACTTCATCAAGTGTGTATCTATTATTTGTGCCCTAGAGTTTAAACATGGCTTAACTGTGGCCCCCAGAAACCACCTGGTAGTTCAACGTTCAATAAACACTTGAGGAAATGATTAGAGGAAACAATGGTTTTCGGTACACAATGGTTCGATTTAGTGGAATGGGCTGAGATCGTACCAGAATAAAATTATGGCAGAAAAGAGTCCATGTCCCCTTAACCTATCAGCAATCGATAGGGGGTCTCCAGAGCCAACAAAAGCCAGGACTATACATACAGCCAGGCCACTGGGAAGCATGGGCAAATTCCGGCTGTGTTAGGTAGGGAACTCTCTGTTCCTGGAGGGAAAGTCACCCTCTTCTGCCTTTCTTCCCTAAGAAGGTACTGCCGTAACCCTCGAAATGTGGGCAGGCCTTGCCAGGTGTCTTACCCGCAGCTGTGAGTGCAGTACAGGGATCTGGGCATGGTTGGGTCTCTGAGGAAGCACTGGGCAGGCGTGCCTCACCCCTTCCCGCCAGGCTGACCGTCCACTATGGAATGGCGTCGGCCACGCAGGATCAGGAGGGAGGAGTCTGGGTGAAGGTCCTACCAAACGCTAGGAAAACCATTTAGCTGTTACCACAATGGGGCTTTGGCTAGGGCAGAGCCCTCCATAGCTATCAATCTCAGACCAGTAGCCTTGACTGCTGCTATCTAAGAGGCTTGGGAAAAGAGGACACTCTGTGCAGGCTTCTTTCTAGTTCGGTCTAGGCGGCTAATTCCATCAAAACGGGGTGCGGCTTCCATCCCCACCCCAGCCTTAGTGGGACACACAGCAAAACACCCAGAGAAAGGCCAGAACCCCAAATACTGGGGTGCCAAACAGCCTCCCAGTCCTCACAACCCTAGTGATGTTTTGGATTTCTTTCTGCAAAACTGTTTCAGTAAGATGCAGTAATGACTGAGAAATGGTAAAAGCCAACACTTCCTCCTCACGCAGCTTAGGTATTGCGCAAAGAATTGAACCCAGGGTTGGGAACATAACATACTAGGCAAGTGTGTCTACTGTCACTGACTGGGAGATACCCTCAGGGCAACCCTGAGAGCTGTAAGAGGGGGTGGGGCTTTGAACCCAGAGCCCTGAGTAACACAGCCTCTTTTCATTTTATAGTTTTGAGATTCAGTCTCTGTAAGTTACCCAGGATGCTGTCCTGGCCAGTGTCTCGGGATTCCTAATACTCAGAATTACCGTTCCAGGACATGACAAAAGCCACCATCTTGTACCTTCTTTTTTTAAGGCCAGAAGAGGCTGGAGGTGGTGCCACACACCTTTAAACCCAGCACTCGGGAAGTAGAGGCACGTAGACCTGTGAAAGAGGCCAGCCTAGTCTACATATTAAGTTCAAGGACAGCCAAGCCAGGGGTTACATACACCATGACCCTACCTTCTCCCTCTCTCTCTCCCCGCTCCCTGGGTTTGGTTCCCAGCAACTTTTCATACTCATAGTTCAAGAGGATCCACTATCCTCTTCTGAGCTGTGTGGGCACCAGGGTATACATGTGGTGCCTATACATGCATGCAGGCAAACACTGATACACATAAAATAAACCTAAGACAATAACAGCAACACCAGCTCTTAACACAACAACACATGGTAAAACACTGGACTATGAGGACCCGTGTGACCCCAACCAAAGCATGAGACAGTCACTTCTTATTATTTACTCAATCCAAACTACAACAATTACACAGCGTGTTGGGCTACCTCCAGTTTTACATTTTCCCATAGAACACATACAGAAACATTTTACTAAGGGGAGGTAGGACCACAGTGAGGGAAGGGAGGGCCGTTTACCCACGCTTTATCAGAGCCAAAGCCGGGAGGAGTTCACGGTTAATGGCAGGCACAGTCTGTCCACACGTAAGAGCGCTCAGAAGTGGCACTGCTTTGCCCACCCGCTACTCTGCATGGAATGACCACTTGTTTTATGGATGAAGTGTGCTCAAGGACACCAGGTCAGGGTGGGAAGCAGTAGGCTCCTCCTCTGCCTCTGCGGGCTGTCTTTAACTTGACTCCTCCCCAAGCCTATCCAGTTAGGACCCTGCAATCCACTAGAGACTCCCGTTATGTTACAAAACAGGCCAAGAGGATAAATTCCTCCAGGGTATCTCCAGAGAGCTTGGGAGGTCTGCAGCCAGATGCTGTCATACCTTGCCCCAGTCTCGAACCCTGGCTCCTCTCTTATCATTGCGTTCTTACCTCCTTACCATACTGCTCCCAGTACCTCGGGTTTCTCCAAAGCCCCTCAGGGCTAAAACCCAGCAGCAGAAAAGTAGAGGCTGGCCACACAACCCCCACGCTCCCTCTGGTCAGAGACAAGGAGGCAGCCCTTGGTGTCTTTTTCCCAAGAGGTGCCCCAGATGCTCCAGCCCAGGGGACAATAGTATCCTACCCCCAGAATCAAAAAGGCTCCCACCCGAGGGAATATATGATCAATTTATAGTCCAGAGCAGAAGACCTTGATGAAATAACTGGGTCCAAGATGGCAGCTGGTCCAGAGCAGAGCCTTTGTTCCTACCCCCTCACTAGACAAAGAGATCCAGGCACACTCTCAGACCAGTGGGGAGGCCGCAAAGTGCTCGCCGGCCCCACCAAGAAAGCACACAGTGGGCGGTGACACATTCTCCTCCTCCCTGGCGCACCCACAAGCACCCTAGTCTTCGGCACCCTGAAATTTTTAACTAAGTTAAAATTGTTAAGTCAGGTAGTGAGTGCCTCCTCTCGGTGAGCTGTCCCCTCTCCCTGTTACCAGAACGGCTAATGAGAAGATGTGGCCAGTCAGAGACCTAAAACACCAGGACACCTACCCCAGTGGACACCCAGGACAAGGACCGTAAGATCATCTCCATCAAGCTTGGAATTTAGACCTACAAATGTGCTTCTATGGTCTCAGGTTAGTTAGGGTTTTGTTGCTGTTTTTGTAGAGGACCCGGGCTGGTTCCCCCTGCTGCTCACAACCATCTCGGTCCAGTTCCAAGGGACCCAACATGCTCTTCCAGACATGCACGCACTTACACAGGAAAGTACACACATTAAAGAAAACACAGATAAACCTAGCTGTCTCTACATGTAAGTGCCAGACCAGTATGGCCTACAAATCATGTCCCAGGCTGGCCAGGACTATACAGTTAAAAAACAAAAATGAATCTTGGGCAGTAGCCTCAAAGTTGCACAAGATTTCAACTTCCTATGTATTTTAACAAGAATCATTCCCGTACTCCAGTAAATAGAATAATAAATAAAAAGGCCCAAGCGTGTTTAACTTCCATGTATGCACATGTACATGTATGTACCTGTGCCCAGAGGCCTCTGAAATCTAGCTGTGAGATGCCTTGGGTGCCAGGACTTAAGCCTGGATCCTCTGAAAGCAGAGGGTGTGAGTTTGAGGCCAGCCTGGTCTGCGGAGTTTCCAGGGCAGCCAGAAACCAAAAGACCAAACAAAAATAAAGGGCTGCTTGGGAAGTTACATGTTTGAGGGGAAAGGGAGGGAGTCACACACATCAAGACATTGAGTCGGACAGAGATATCAATGCCAGGCCTTTGCTTTTTTCCACTTTTAAAATAGAACAGATGGTCCCCTTGCTTTAAGAGCAGTTTAAGAGCACTGAAGTACGCCAAGATTATTTTGACTCACAAAAGCTTACCACCATATAACTAGATGGGACCCACCTTTACAAGCGCACAGCTCCCCCTTTGTGATGGCGCATGCCTTTAATCCCAGCATTGGAGAGGCAGAGGCCCGCAAGTCTCTGGATTTGAGGCCAGCCTGGTCTACAGAATGTGTTCCAAACTAGCCAGGGCCTGTCTCAAAAAACTCAGGCACACGAACAAGTAAAATGTATGCTCAAAACGCTGATAATCCCAGGCGGGGCCTGGCCATGCCCGAATGTGCTCTGCTTCCCAGCTATCCTCGAGAAAGTCCTGAGTTTCAGGCCAGCATGGACCCTGTTTATCAGTATTAAGGGCCCTTGACTGCACCCTTCAGGAAGCTGCTAACTAGGAGTAATTTCTTGCTTGTTAGGACCTATCCCGGACCCTCCCTCTAATCCAGTGCTTCTCCAGCATTGATGACTCATAACTATAATAAATCATAACATAAAATATCTGTTTTTGATGGTGGCCCCTGCGAAGAGTCACCCCCCCAAAGAGGTTGCAGCCCACTGGTCTAACCTCTTACAAAAACAACCTTTGTAGCTGGGCAATGTGTACCTAGCAGTTAGGAGGTTGAGTCCCAGGCTAGTCTGGGCTATAGACTGGCTCAACTGTTACAGCTGGTTTAGGGGATTCAAGGCCCAGGTTCAATCACTAGCACACTGCTGAAGCTGTGCTCCTCAGGAGCTGCCAAGAGCTGCCTGCCCCACACTCAGTCCCCTGGTTCAGGCCCTACTTCCCCAACCCGAGAGTCCCTTTTCCCACGCTCTCAGCTTCGCCTGATGCAATGGTCACACCCTGAATCCCAGTACTTGAAACCAGGGTAGGAAGATCTCTGAGGTCAAGGCCAGCCTGGTCTACTTCATCTAGGACAGCCAGGGCTCCATAGCTTAGAGTGTCTCAAAAAGAAAAGACAAAGGGGTTGAGGGCAGGGGACAAGTAATTGTCATCTGTCATCGGCACACCGCCTGGAACGAGCAAAGAGAGGTGAGCTTTCCAGGCATCGTGCAGATAGTAGAGAGAAGGTCTGGTTGTGTTAAGTGCTAAAGAGTAAAGAGCCAGCCTCCCTCCTTGCCATTCTCAGGAGGGGCTGGCCTGATGACTCAGCCAGCCTGGGCGCCCTGCATGCTGGGCTGACAGAGCAAGCGCAGCTGACTTCTGGAGACGAGATAAGGGCTGGTAGACCAGACCCTGCTGAACTCCCTAGGCAGGATTCCACTGACCCCAGAACAAGAAGCAGGGAGGAAGCCGCCCCAGGCCCAGGAGCACAGCTGGAGACAAGTGTCCTATGCTTGCAGAACACCCGGAGGTATGAGCCTGTCAACCAGGAATCCAAGGCCCAGAGAGCCAAACTCACAAGCAGCAGTGAGCAGGCCCAGTACTCTCACAGGTGTTGGGAGAGTCCCATTAGTTAAAGAGAGGGAGAGAACAGAGCTCCATATGGAGGCGGAGAGAAGGCAGGCCCAGGGCAAACTTCAGCTGTCAGGGTATCCTATCCAACAGTGTGTCCCAGGGGAAGGAAGTCAAATGCAACTGAGTACGGAGAAAAAGGCTCAGAGGCAGGAGACACACGAGGCAAATACATGCACGAACACTAAAAGCAGAACACAGTTATGGCCTAGGTGTTTATTCCAAAAAACAGTATGAAGGTCTCTTAACTGTAAAACACAGCAGGGTGGTAGTTACAAAGCCAGTCCCAGGACAGCCAGGGCTACACAATGAAACCCTGTCTCACAAGGGAAAAGAACAACAAAAGCCTAAACACAACTATGCTAAGACCATAGTTAAGATAGCGTATGCAAGTATTCACAACCCTCACCGGAACATCACTCACAACAAGATCGGCCTACAGTCAGCGGTTATTTTGACAAAGAAAACACAGTACTTCATGAGAAGGACAGGGTTTCTTTGTGTAACAGCCCTAGCTGTCCGGGAACTAGCCCTGTAGACCAGGCTGGCCTCGAACTCAGAGATTTCGCCCGCCTCTGCCTCCAGAACGAGTGCTTCGATTAAAGGTGTTCGATGGGATATGTTCTGGCCCAGGCTACCCTGACCTCCTGGCAATATGGCCTCGGATCTTCAAATGCTAAGGTTATTATGGGTGTGAGGTACCAGGCCACCATGCCCAGCTTTCAGCTTTAATTCATCTCTACACTTGTATGATGTGTGTTTCTGGTGTGTGGGTGATTGTGTACCTTTACTTGGAGGTCACAATGCTGAGTGTCTCCCTTGATCACACACCACCCTATTTTCTGAGACAGGGTCAGTTTCTCACTGGGTCTACCTATCTCTAACTCCCCATTAGCCACGTTACCGTGTCCACTTTTTCTATGTGGGTGCTGGGAATCTGGACTCCGGCCCTCGTGGATCCATTACAAGCACTACCCACTTATTCCCCCCCCAACTCCTTACACTGATACTTCAAAGAAATTCCAGCATTTGTTTTTTGTTTGACAAGGTTTCTCTGTGTAGCCCTGGCTGTCCTGGAACTCAGAGATCTGCCCGCCTCTGCCCTCCCCGAGTGCTGGGATGAGGAGTACACCTCGATCACCAGGCACGAACTCCATCGTTTGTGACATGAAACTGGAGGGTGTTATGAAAGGGAAGGGAAATACACCACGGACTGAGAAGCGAATCCTGCGTCTCGCTTGCATTAGGCTGCTGCAGATGTGACAAGTGGCTGAACGTGTGCCTGGCGTGCGTGCTAAGACCATGAGTTCAATGCCCAGCACTGCAAACACTGAGGACACCCAGGTGGACAGATCAAGAGTCTTAGGCCGACAAGAGCTAGAACAGGTCCCCGTTGAGACATATATTAACTTTTTAAAAAAGTTGAGTCGGACAAAATGAGTAAAAACCTTCTTTGCAAGCCTGATGCGAGGAGTCCATGGAACCCAGTGAAGGAGAATGACCCCTGAAAAACTGTCCTCGGAATGCTAACGCTCCGTACACACGCTTATATAATGTTTTAAGTAAAGCTTATGCACGGCTTGTGACTTTAGTGAATGAACTGCTCATTTCAGAATCACTAAAGTTTAAGGTGTTCTTTCTACAAAAACCCAACGATGAGTATGCTCATGAGTTTGAGTCACTCTTACACATAACTGTATGAGTCAACAATGAAAAATAAAATTAAGTGAAGCGCTATTTAGGTTTCCTACTCAGAGACATTTCTCATGAAATGAGCTAATCTCCATTCCCACTGTAAATAAACAGCTCAAGGTTTTTGTTTTGTAGACAGAGTTTCTCTGTGGCTTTGGAAGCTGTCCTGGAACTAGCTCTTGTAGACCAGGCTGGCCTCAAACTCAGAGATCTGCCACCATCGCCCAGCTGGTGCACACCTTTGGGAGGCAGAGGCAGGCTGAGAGCAAGTTCCAGGACAGCCAGGGCTACACAGAGAAACCCTGTCTTGAGAAACCATAAGGGGAGGGAGGGAGAGGGAGGGAAGCAGGCAGGCTCATAAAGCCTATGGTGGTGTACGCCTCTAACCCCCTATACTTGGAAGTCGAGACAGGACAGATTGTAAGTTCAAGACCAGCCTATGCTTTGTCTTGAAGAAAGGGGGTGGGAAGCGAAGGACTCTTCTCTGTGTTTTTCTGACACTTATTCTCCACTGGAGCACCTACAGAGCTCAGCCAGGGCACACACCTGGGGTTACTTGTACAACATTACACGGGGTGACTTCTCAGAAGAGTCTCCAGAGGGGATGGCGCTGGCATCAAAGCCAGGGTGTTAACAGGGTGGGCACACAGGCACACGAGGCCTGCTTCCTGGTGGAGACTGAGCAGGAGAGATCCGCTGGCAGAGGAATAGGGACCTACTAGCAGGCCAGGTGGTGACTGCCAGGCTGAGTCCTGGGCGCAAATCCTGCTGCTGATCAACCCTCCTATGTGCAGAGCGCAGCAAGCACAGCCACCCAAGTCCAGCACCCCCAAGGCCACTTAGCAAACCTCCAAGAGCCATGCAACGCCCAAAGGCTTGCAACCAAACTCAGGCGTCGCGGGGTGGGGGAGCAGCCGAGCAAGGCTAACCTCCAAAGCACAAAACCACCTTTTCACTGTTTCTCCTTCAGCCCCAACCCGCTGTCTCTTGGGCCAGACACGGTGGGCCGAGGCAGAGAGGGCCCCTTGGAGGCTGAAGCCCGGGCTGTCGGCCATGCACGTTCTACTCCTCCAGCAACTGCTTGACAACCCTGCTCCAACACCCTGGCAGCCCTGGGCTAGCCATGTCGAGATGGCGATGTTCCCAGCTGGCCTTCCAGCCACCTCGGTGGTTGATGCTGAAGCTTCCCCTCCACCTCCCAGATAGGGAAGACCAATGGTATTGCCATCAAAAAGCACTTAATAAGAGCCAAACCGCTTGGGGTTCAGACACAGAGTCCTAGGGGCCTGGCCCTGCCTTCAGAGGAGAGGGTCATTTATGACCATTAAGGCAGAGTAAGGCAGGCTCCCAGAGGCTCATAAAACTCCAGGGAAGGAAGTGGGGATTAACCACTTCCTCCCACCTCTCAAGCAGGGGTTTCAAGTTGTACCAAATTGCAGAATGGAAGGTTCTAGGGTGGGGGTGGGGGTACACTGTCAGAAGGGCCTACACCTGGCCAGGGCCTCTGCAACGGGAGGAAATGACTACCCATCGAGTCCTCAGGCTTTCGTTTCTACCCTTGAGCCTGTCTTCTTCATGTGGCTAACTTACCAAGTCCTCCTGGCCCGCCCTTTGGCACGGGTCTGGACTCTGTCCAAGAGCGCTGGAGGATTAAGTGTCTGTTTGCCAAGTGCCGTGATGATACAATGGCTTAATTCTTTTACATCCCATCAGTCAGTTTTGCTGGGTCACAAGCTATTCCTATACTGGCAATAAATACACAATCCTTCAAAATGCACCCTTTTTGTCTTTAGGTTTTCTGAGACAGGGTCTCACTCTATAGCCATTGGCTGGCTTTGACCTCAGAGAGATCCCCCTGCCTCTGCCTCCAGGTACTGGGACTAAAGGTGTATACAACATCACCCAGTCCAAATTTCAACTTTATTTAAAACTTATTTAATCGGCTTTATTCAAACTTTGAAAAAGAAATTTAGCTTGCAGTAGGTGGTGGTGGAGCACACCTTTAGTCCAAGCACTCAGGAGGCAGAGGCAGGGGGATCTCACTGAGTCTGCAGGCCAGCCTGGTCTACAGAGTGAGTTCCAGGACAGCCAGGGCTACACAGAGAAACCCTGTCTCTAAGAGGGGTGTGGGGGTAGTAACTTGCAGAGAAAAACATTTGAGATATGGTCACCCGCAGAGCTGGCCTTAACTAGTATGTCTCAAAAACTCCAGGCAGCTTGAAGCTAGCCTTGACTGAACTGCGGTCTTGGCGGAGTGCTTGCCTCGCAGGCCCAGACCACCACACCAGGTGGAGAAAAAAGTTTACAGGCACCGGCAGGCTGAGTCAATAAGAGTAAGAGGGGATGGTTACATGGTTAATTGTTGCTTTTTCCAGAGGACCTGAGCTTGATCCAACTCAGTCTGTAACTCCAGTCCTGGAGAATCTAACACCCTCTCCTGATCTTCAGACACTGTTTACTTGCAAGCAACACACACACACACACACACACACACACACACACACACACACGTTTGGCTCCTAGACAGACGGAGACCTGGGTAAGGCTTTGAGTTCCCTGACACAGGAGTATGCAATAACCCACGATCAGAACAAGACCAACCCTCACCCCACCCCCACAGCAGGGACAAAGCCGCTCAAACTGCACCAGCAGAGAGCAGAGCAGGTGTAGATCTATCTGCCAGGCGTCCCATCCCACCCTGCCCTGCAGGGATTTCTCTGAGCTGTGAAGTCTTTGCTGAAGTCACACATGTGGTGGTTTTTCATGGTAGAGGAGAGGTTGGAGGTTCAGGAGTCCCAAGCCAGCTGGGTGCCGGTGGCATACTTTTAATCCCAGCACTCCAGGGGCTGAGAGGCAGGAGGTTCAAGGCCAGTCTATAGTCTTCAAAAAGACTTCCAGGACAGCCACAACTTAAGAGACCCAGTCTCAAATATGCAAAAAATAACACACACACACACACACACACACATACACGGAGAGAGAAATGAACCCTAAAACCCTCCTCCTGAGTTCCTGGCTCAGTTCAAGGAGACAGGGATAGTTGTGGGAGGAAGTGTCATGGTCCACATAACCCTGTGCTGTACCAGTGGAAGCCAGAGAAAGCTGAGCTCTTCTTCGCAAATCCTGGTCAGTGCACCTGAGTACTGGATCCCTCCCTTGCCCCAGGCAGGCATGGGTAGGAGGTCTGAGGGCCTCTCAGGTCATTATAGCTAACCCCAGATCTCTTCAAGGACACAGATACCCTATGGGGCTGTGGAGATCCAGCAAGGAAACAATTAGGATGCCCTAAGTGAAACTTCAAAACAGAAACATTAGACTAAAAAACAAGGACAGTTTATTGTTCTACATTTTGTGACAAAGGGGCTAAATGTGGTACCAGGAGGCTTCCCTTGTCCTGGGGACAAGTCACACCAGGAAAAAGCTGGGAATTAAGGCAACCCCCAACTTCAGCCTAGTAAGAGGTGAGGCTGTCTACACAAACTCACTCAGCAGCCTCCCCAGCCCCAGGAAACCTAGAAAGTCAAGCAGAAGCTAACTAGCTAAGTCCAATCTAGGGGTGTTTAGGAGGTCCTGTCACGGCAGGTACACCTCCTCCTGCACATGAGGGGCAGAGCCAGGCATTCATGATGCCCTTCCAGCCTCTGGGGGCGGGGGGAGTCCCCAGAGAGGAATTCCTACAGGACATGCAGGCCAGCAGGAGGTACAAGAAGCCCATTCTCTGGGTGCCGGAAGAACCAAGGAGGGGCTCCAGCAGCATGTCAAAACCAAGGTCTGCAAGCCTGGAGCTGGCTGAGGTGGGGTGAGTCCCAGGGCGTGAGGGAGCAAAGTTCAGGAAGGAGCAATGGAGGGAAGCATACTCAGAGCCCTGGCTTTAATCATTAACTGCTTCTGGAGGGTCTCCTTTGTATTCCTATGGCTGGTCACTCGGGCAAACACTCACACTCGCCTGCCCTTCAAAGTCTAGAAGGTGGGGTTGTTCAAACATCGCCATCACCACAGGAGATGATTCAGGGAGATCCCATCTTGAGAATGCAGGAAGGCCAGGCAGCCTCTGTCCCTGACTGCTGACATGGTGATTTCTTCGGGGAGGGGTGGAAGTGGGGGGGGGACAGCACACGGGACAGACCATGGGGACATAGCTGGGGACACCTGGGGCTTTGGGGTGGACTCACACCTACATAGTTCTCTCTTGTCTGGAGCAGGAGGACGGCCACAAGTTCAAAAACAATCTGAGCCGCACAGAGGGGCCCCCAAGATAGCCTGTGTGTGAGACCCTCTCTCAAATAATTTAATTAGCTTAATTAAAGCAAATATTCAGTGGAACCCAACAGCTTCCTGCAGCCAGTGTAATTAACTTGCCACACTGGTTGAATTCAATGTCTACTGCAGATGAGCTCTAACTGCTGAGGGCGTTCCCCAGGTTTCCTCCTTCCACATCTACTCAGACCCCCTGGTCCAACCCGCATCCAGCCCAACTCCCTCCTATTTTTAATGCACTCAGTCACATCTTCCTGCAGCTCAGAGACTGTGTGTATGTGAGGGTAAAAGCACAGACCCCCACTCCGAGTCCCTGCCTGACAGGAGGGCTCCTGGCCCCGCAGGAAGGAAGCAGCCTGCAGCCTAGGTAAAGATCGGGGGGTCACACGCCCCCACTGGCGTGATCAGGTCACTTCCCCTGGGACCTCATCGCCAGCGGAAGGCTATTCTGAAAGGCATTAAAATAGCTAGTCCATGGCAAAACTGCCCTGACAGGGGCCAGGGAAGTAGCTCCATTGGTAGAATGTCTAACTGCCCCCACACACACCGTTCATCCTCTGCCCACTTTACATTCCTGTTAAGAAGCCAAAATGCAGTGTTTTCCGAAAGGAACCGCCTGGCTGCCTAGGTAACTAACCACTCACACCCAATGGCCCCTACAGAAAATATACCAACCTCAAAGGCGCCTCTGGCTCCCTAACCCTGCCTGGTCATCTCTGTATCATCACAGAAAAGCTGCCTTTCTGCTTCTGTCACATGCGCCCTGTGTGACCATTTGATAACTTTAAAAAAAAAACAAACCTATTTTAATATAAGCACACAGCACTTTTACCAATGACACACACACCCCAAGTGCTTCTGGGTAACTGTCTTTCCCTATTGCACCGACACAAGCAAGGGTTCCCAGAAGGCAAACTGCTTCATTGTGCCCCACGAACCAGGCAGGAGTCCGGCCAGGCGGACACTTAGGGAAAGCCGCACCGATGGGATGGACTTCCCCTCCACATTTTCCAGGCAGTCCTTGAGGAATTCGACTCCCAGCGGGTATCTGCTCAGCAGAAAACAATGAGCCCTGGCCATTTGCATTGTGGCCCAGAAACAGCAAATGTTCATAATGGGGGAGGGGGTAGACTCTGGCCTTCCTAGGAGACTATGTGGCTGCTCTCAGGTGGGGACATCCTGCACCCCTAAGAAGTGAGCCAGGACTTGGCAATTTCTACCACTGAGACCCACCCACTTGGCGGCTGGAGAGATGGCTTAGTGGAGGAGGGGCTGCTCTTCCAAAGGACCTGGGTTCAATTCTCAGCACCCACGTGGCAGCTCACAACTCTATCTACAGGACCCACACACACCATGATGTGCATAACTCCCTCACACAGACACACAGACACAAAAACTACCAACGCACAAGCAAATAAAGTAAATAATAACTCTGGGAGGAGGGAGACCCACCCGCTCACTGGAAGGAAAGAGTGGAGGTGGCATCGAACCTTCAATTCGAGGCAGATTTCTAAGTCGACCGCATCATTAAGGGACCAGCCTGGTCCCAAGCTAAGACTCCAAAGAGAAACCTGTCCCAAAACAAAACTACAGCAAAAAACAACCACCTAATTTTCCTGGGGCTCAGGTCAGGAGTTTGCTGTAAGAGCCTGCAGACCTGAGTTCAACCCTCAAGGCCAACATGGAAGGTAAAAACAAGCTCCCTCAAATTGTCCCCTGACCTCCATGCAGACAAAAATAAATACATTTTCATTTTTATATAGAAGTTGGCCAAGCCAGGTGGTGGTGGTGCATTAAAGGTGCATGCCTTTAAAGGTGCATGCCTTTAATCCCAGCACATGGGAGGCAGATCTCAGTGAGTTTGAAGCCAGCCTTGTCTACACAGAGAAGAAACCCTGTCTCGAAAGTAGATGAGCAGAAAACTCAAGGGAGGAAACCCAAATGAGCAATAGGACATGAGAAGACACCCACCCGCCCTTTCTGGTAATCACGGAAGTGTGGGGTAAACTAGGACTGAAGGCAGTAAGGGCAGACAGTGGGGGGAGATGAGGCTGGGGGGGGAACGCTCCCAGGAGCAAGGCCTGGGCCTATTAACATTTCAATATGGCTCTCTCCAGGGTCCCAGAAGTCCTAGGTTGACAGTTTGGTAGCAGGGGAGCCAGGCCAGGAGCTTCTGGAAAAGACCAAATACTCCTCATCATCAGCCCAAAGGAGGGAAGACCTCAGGCAACCCAAGCCTGGAGTAGCAAGAACACAATCAACCAGCTGGTTGGGTTAGCACTCAATTCGGTTCTGCAGATGGTTTAATGGCATCTCCACAGGCTTTGTGTGCACACAACTGCCAGGAAGAAAGGAAGGAGGGTCTGGTGCTTTTAACTTAACTAATTAATTTGGGGCCACCAGGCCTGCGAGCGCTACAGTTAAGAATTCTTGGGGACTCCCAGCACGCGCATGGTGGTTTCACAACCACCCCTAACTCCAGGTCCAGGGAACATGAGGCCCTCTCCGCATGTCTATGTGCACACACATGTAAACAGACAAAACCCATACATATAAATACACCTAATCTTTTTACTTTAAATTTACAGGTATGTCAAATCAGGACTAGAATGAACTAGATAAACGTACTCTTACAAATGAACAAGGCAGGCCAGGTCACACCTTTAATCCCAGCACTTCACTCAGGAGGCCGAAACAGGCGGATCTCTGTAAAGTCAAGGCCAGGTTGGTTTACTGAGTGAGTTCCAGGACAGCCAGGGAAACCTTGTCTCCGCCCCCCCCCCCAAAAAAGGAATGAACACAAGGCAGCCCCAGGAATAATGACTGATTTTCCTCCATCAACAAGGCCGTAAACTGAGGGCGCAAAGGGAAGAGCAGAGAAAGGGCTGAAGCCAGAGAAATGACGTACTAAAGGACATGTCAACCCTATAAAGTTCGTAGGAGATCCTCCAATACGTCCCAAGCCTTTACTCCCAGCACACGGGAGGGCAGAGGCAGGCAGATCTAGTTCAAGGCCAGCCTGGTCTATCTAGTGCTAGTCCCAGGACAGCCAGGGGTACACAGAGGAAAAATATCCAAGGCACCCTGTGCTCCTACATCAAGCGTTATCAAAGCAGCTGAAGTAGTTTTGTGATGTTGGGACTGGAATCCCCAATTTGGTGCCTGCTCCCAGAGCCCTGCGACGTGTAAGCACTCGATGTGGCATTTTCGGTGTGCGTCCATCTGTGACCCTCTGCTGTTAACTGAGCAAACCTGCTTCAGATGGAGAGAAGACTCTCGCCCGCAGACAACATGTACCCAGACAGAATGGAAACCAGAGGGCCTGGTGGGAAGCACAGCAAGCAGCCTGGAGACAAGGCCTGTGCGCCTAAGAGCAGAGCTCCCCAGGGGAAGATCAGACCTCCATGCTTAGCTCCCCCAAATTCAAGGCCACTCAACCCAGGAGGGGTGTGCATATCATCCCCCAGAGGAAACACCATCAAAATTCCTTGTACTAGGCCAGTGAGACCCAGGTTCAGGTCCCCAGCACCCAGGGCCCTCTTCCGACCTCTGGAGACTCTGCATGACTGCAATGCATAGACATAGATTAAACAATTTTAATGCTGTCAAAAAGAAAAATAAGGCAGGCAATGGTGGCACATGCCTTTAATCCCAGCACTGGGGGGGGGGGGGGGGGGGGCCAGAAAGCAGGAGGATCTGTGAGACAGTTCCAGGACATGTTCCAAAGCCACACAGGGAAACCCTGTCTCAAAATAACAAGCAAACAAAACGAGAGAGAGTTAAGACAGATCTTTCAGAGATCCCAAGTTTGATTTCCAGAACCCACCACATGGCAGCTCACAAACTATATGCATGCTGCTCCGACTTCCAAGGACACCATACACGCACACAGTCGTGTGTGTGTGTGTGTGTGTGTGTGTACAACACCCCTAAACATAAGACAATAAATAATAAGAATGTTTTTTAACTGACTGCCAACTCTCACAAAGAGTTAGCCAAATGCAATCCAAAATTCCTTTACAACATCCTAGAGAAGCCAAACACACAGATGGAGTAAAGAGCCTGCGGCTGGCCAGACAGAGGGGGACAAAGGGGAAATCTACTCTGTGTTTTGGCTAGTGCAGTTTTTACCAACAGCAGGTGTTGCCCAAATGTGCTGACGTCCAGCCGAGGTTGAAGGACAGATGCCGTAAGAGGCAATCACCCACACTGACTTTTAGGAGGGGAAGGGGCTCCAACCCTGAGTGCCTTCCTGTAACCTGCACAGACCCTCGGCATCTCAAGGCTGAACGTAGTAACTGAACTCATGCAATTCCAAACCCCATCTCTGGAACCAACACCTTCCCTGCCCACTCACTGTCTTCCAGGGGCAGCCACGCACATAAAAAGCAACAGACAAACCTCTGCACTCATGTTCCATCTTTCCTTCAGTCAGGACAGGAAGATCAACAAGGGCAGGAAGGCTCACAGCCTGTGGGCTAAGAGGTAAGGGCACCAGACCTGTGAGAGGCAGTCCCCAGCAAGGCCAAGTCTGAGTGCTGGCCCCAAGCATTATGTATGATACTGATACTGAGATTACGGGTCGGGCCACTGTGCCAGTCTCTTGCCCCTGCCCCCCCCCCCAGTGCCAAGTCACCATACCCATGTTCAACCATGCCTTACCAACAAGGAGCCTCTCAGCACAAACCCACCTAAGGGCTGCAAGGTGGAATTCACTCCTTCCCACGGTTTGCTCAGATGACAACCCTTTTGCCAAGTGGGGCCCTGGGAACTGAACTCAGGTCTTCTTCAGGTTTGGTGGACATCATCTTTAGCAGTTACCCCCACTGGTCCTGTCTAGGCAGGCTCTTCCTATTTGTCCTTGGCTTGGCTGTGAATTTACAGCAATTCTCCTGCCCCCTGACTCCTGGCTGCTGGGATTATAAACATAAACCACCAAGGCCAACCTCCCGATCTACCAAAGGCTCCTAGCTGACACATTCCAATAGTCCACCACCCTCCAGGATTTTGTCCAGGGAAGGGTTGGTGAACCTCATACCTTCCTAAATAAAAGGAGGGTGAAGCCCTGCAATATGGCACGCTTCCTGGACTCCATCCACAGCAGGCTCTGTGAAGACCGCCCTCCACAACCAACATCTAAACTCCCTCATTCTCCAAGATTTTCAGCCCAACTCACCTGAACCTGTCAGACACCACCAGGCCCCTCAGTACTTGACTTGGGCTTCACAGAACACACCACACCTACAGCAGCCAGGCTGGGAAGGCTGAGACTTCCTGCCCAGTTCCCTTTCCTCTTCAGCCCACAGGCTGTGTGAAAACAGACATTGCACACACTAAGGAACCACCCAAAGCATTTCAGGGTATCAACTTTAGCCATCAACCAGAAACTTCTGTCCCAAAAGCAAGAAGGAGAATTGCTCTATAACCCAGAATGGCCGGAAACTTTCAATCCTCCTGCCTCAGCTGGAATGGTAACTCCAGCTAAATACAAACTGCTGCTTTAAGGGAACAACCTGGGAGGCCAGCATCACACCAGCAATCCCGGCACAAGAGAACTGCCTGAGCTCAAGGGTAGCCTGGGCTACAGACATCTTAACCAATGTGCTAGGTTGGTAAGCCTGGCCACCTGGCTTCATCTCTCCTGGCCAGGCCTGTCTATAGTCCTAGCATTCCGAAGGCAAAGGCAGGGAGATGTCCCATCCTACTCTGCATAGGGAATTCCAGGACAGCTAGGATGGATAAACAGTGAGAGACAGGAGGGGATGAACACCACCCACAAACTTGTCCTCTGACCTTCCTTCACGCGTGCACCACACACATAATACATAATGCATTGTCTTTATTATATCTTATATATCTTTACTATATCATATGTATAGTAACCCACACTTATGCATTCATTGGGAAAGGCATTGGCTAGCCGCCTACGATGGATTCTCAATAAACAAGCTCTTCTTTTGGCAGTGATCCTGGAGGGCACAGACCCAAAGAAACGGCAGGTGTTAAAATGTCCAGCACATGGCACTCCTTCAGCTAGAGTGCAGCTCTCTGCTTGCAGGAGACCTTGGGTTCCAAGCCCAAGGAAAACGACAGAACAAACCTAGTTTATGTAGCAAACTCTGGAGCAGTCTATTTTGCTTTTTTGAGACACGGGCCCGGTTCCTCCTGTCTCAACCTCCAGGCCTTAAGTGGCACCAAGGGAAACCTGGTTGGTCCACAAGTCACCACGTGTGTCTGTCTACACGGGAGTATATGGACACCCAGAAGCCAGCTGAAGCGGGGGGGGGGGGGGGGGGGGGTGGGGGGGGAATGGGGGGGGTGTGCTGGACACTACACTCAAGTCTTAAGGGATGAGCCGTTCCTCTGGCCCCTGAAAACATACTTCTTTTTTTAAAAGCTCTGTGAATGGGTACGGATAGAAAGCAGCTACTCAAACTTTCCTAAAATGATAGCATGGGGCTAGCAACAGGTGAGATACAAGACCTGCAATCCCATAGGCTCCCACCTAGTTAGGCTCCAAAATCCCAGACAGCCGCCCCACAGACACACCGGTTCACTGGGAAGCAAAGCCTTAGTATAAAGGCCTCCTCTGTCTCACTGTGCTGTATCTCCTCCACACTGTCACTGCTGAGTAACACACACTATCCCACGAAACCACTTGATTTCAATGTAATAGGAGGGGATGGGGAGAAAGAAGGTTCCAGAGGACCCGGTTCAGCTCCCAGCACCACATGGTGGCTCACACCACCTATAACTGCAGTCTCGGGGCACTCGACACCGGTTTGGCCTCCATCATCAGGTACATACAGTACACAGGCATGCATGCAGGCAAAACAATAAGCAAATTTTAAAGAAAGGAATTAATAGGGGCACACCTTTCATCCCAGAACTTGAGAGGCAGAGGCAGGAGGATCTCTGTTGAGTTCAAGGCCAGCATGGTGTACAGATCCAGTTTCACGCCAGCCAAGGAACTATGTCAAAAAAGAAAAAGAAAAAAGAAAAGAAAAACAACCAAACACAGCCAAATTAACAGACCGTTGGAGACAAACTCCCAGCCACTCTGCCAGTAGACAGTTACAGAAAACGGACCTCCTCGGAGAAGCACCTGGCTTGTGGAACTGTCAAGGTTTGGGGTGAAGATCCATGATAATTAAACTAGGATCCCTGCTGGAAGAAGGGAATCCTCACTAGGTGAGGTTGATCTAAGTAGAATTTAAAACCAATCTGAGAGGAATCTGTTTTACAAAAACAGAACTAGCCTGCTAGTAACCTAATATAGATTTCTAAAAAAAAAAAAAAAAAAAAGGTGTAAACAGGATTTCACGTTTAGCCACAAGCAAAACAAAACAAGGGGAGAAGCCACTTTCCGATGAAAATAACCAGCACCTTGCCCAGCCCCCCAAAACCTGCAGATCCATATGATTTCAGACTAAAAGGGTTTGGGGGAGATGCTGGTAGGTTAATGCTTTTGGTAATACTAAGGACCTGGGTTCCAAGCCTGCTTCTGGCTACCCAGGTTCCCTGAGCCGCCTGGGTCTCAAGGATTAAAGTAGAAGGTGATATAAGAGCACACTCAGAGTAGAAAGAAACACACCACACAGAACGCAAGGACTGCTGAGTTTGGTCCAAGCAGAGCTCGAATGAAAGGTGAGGGAACCACCAAGGAAGGACGGACGGACGGACGGACGGGCGGGCGGGCGGGCGGTCTTCAGGCTGCCTGGATGGCAATTGCCACTCTTAACCATAAGTAAAACCAGCCTTGGGGTGCTATGCTTCTCTTATAGGAGGGGGGAAAGGTTATTTTGAAACTGCAAACACAGGCTAAAACTCATCCCAATGACCTCCGTGCCATTATTTACTAAGAAGGAGCCCAGCTACAATAAACCTTGACCTGTGTTTGGAGCTGGATGGAGAAACAGCAAGAGTAACTGAGACTGAGCGCCAGACGAGGTTACTCTTTAGTACCGCAGGGTTCTCAAGTGGGGGGCCCTGCTGAGTGGGGCAGGCTTAGCCTGGGGAGGCTGAGGCAGGACTTTAACCAACACAAATGAGAATCTCATGTTAGATAGAACGTTGCACACCGGCAAAACTTCACAAACAAAACCCCACATCAACTCCCTCAAACAAGGACACACAACCAAGGTGTGCTTTGAAAGATAAAGGCTTTGAGGCTGAAGAGACGGCTCAGCAGTTGAGAGCACCGGTTGCTCTTCCAGAGGACCCAGGTTCAATTCCCAGCACCCACAAAGGCAGCTCACAACTGTCTGTAACCCCATTTCCAGGGGATCCAAAACCCTCACACAGACACGCGTGAAGGCCAAACACCAATCAATGAACAGAAAATTTTTTAAAAAGCAGCCAGTTTAACCACTGAGCCATCTCTCCAGCCTGTCTTTTCTTTCTCTTCAAAAATGTATTTATTTTTTTTTATTGTTAGACTTTTTGCCATACACTATGTCCTCATTACTGATCCCCCTCACCTAAATCTCCCCAGACCCTCCCTTGTTCCCCACCCATCCAAATCCATACATACTCTCTCTCTCTCTAGTTAGAATAAAAACAGGCATCTAAAACAGTGATAACAAAGAAAGTTTTTAAAAAAAAAAAGCTAAGAGGTAGACTCTGCAACTGGCTCAAGCATTCAGGAGAAAGTTGCAACCATTTTAAAGGGGTGTCTTTAACAAACTAGACACTGTAGCCTCCTGAGTCTGAAGGGCCAGGAGTCTTCTAAAAACTAGTATGTATATGACTAAAATAAAAGAGACCACCAGGGTAAGAGAGAAAGTTCCTTCAAGGTTTCTCTATTCCAGATTCAACTAAACGTTTGACTCTGAAAAATGGCAAGTGAAGTCTGTAAGTCTTCCTTCTTCCCCTACAATACCTTCACTGATAACCCATACATAATCCAAACACTGAACACCAATTTTTATAAACTATCATGGCCATGCAATTTCAAAAAGAGATTTTTTTTTCCTCCTCCTTCAAACAACTTCAGAAACATATACACAGAGGTCCCCCACACTATGCAGATCCCACAGTCTCAGTTCATTCCAGTCCACAGCCTTTCATGAACCTGGGGCAACCTTATCACCCTGCATGGACTTGCAAAGCATGGAAGATAATATCCTGCTCTCTGTGCATTTCAATAAATATTCCACAGTTTAGCAGTCAGCAAGTGCTCACCAAGTTCTTACATTCACTGACAACCTGACCCCCAGAGGTGGATGGATGTAGACAGGTAGGGGGTTTTACAGAGAAGGGTTTGGTTTGGAGACTGTAATCCCAGCACCCTTTGGCCTGGTGAGGATCAGGACTAATTGAGACCAACATGGACGATGCTGGCTGACTAAGACCGAGGAGAGGGGAAAAGGAACCATCTACTCTGACATTCAACTATAAATGAGAAACAAAATTGTAAGGTTTTAAATAGCCATTTTGCTTAGATTATGTAACTCACATAAAACACACACACACACAGAGAGAGAGAGAGAGAGAGAGAGAGAGAGAGTACCTGCACACTAAAGGCAGCTTCAATCCTGAGAATGCTAACTAACAACAGCAATGCAGAATGCAGGCATGATGCTCACTCTAAGATGGGAGATAAGGACTCACACAACCAATTACTTTAGACAGTAAACTGCCTTGTTCAAAGTGCAAGGCAAGAGCTGGAACTAATCCTGGATCTTTCCAGAACCCAGTTTCAGGCTGGATAAACTCCACGACGACCTCCACCCACCTTCAGTCCTAAATTCCAGAGTTTATTTTCTGCAAAGTCCCAGCCAGCCCTCCCCTATCTCCAATAATAATAATGCTGCCATCATGCTGTTTTCCTGGGATCATGATGCGACCTACCTGTCCCCTGCAGGCCCCTCCCCAGGAGTCCTGCCATTCTAACCAAGTTTGCTGCCCAGCCCTAGGACACACAGATTTCCTTCCCAAAGTGGCTTCTAAAGAAAGCAAAGGGCTCACTGGTAGGCTGTGGTGGTAGCAGCCAGCTCAGCGGCACACCTCAGAAAAACAGCAGTGAGCTCTTCACAAGGCACTATGGGATTCAGGACCTGTGGCCATGGGGAACTGCCTTAGCATCAGAAGCCTCTACCCCATCCCTGAAGGCACACAGGGATGGATGGCTCCCAGGCTCAGAACTAGGCAAAAGCCCAAGCAAGCAGGTCTCCCTTTGCTGGGAAACCCAAATGCCTTTTTCTTTTATTTCCTTTCAGTTTTTTGAGACAAGGTCTCACTTTGTAGCCCAAGCTTGCCTTAAACTCACAGTCATGCTCCTGTCTCATCCTAGAATTGCAGGTGTAGCCCATCCATGGCTGGGCTCAGATTCTTGTAATTTATTTGAGCCAAAAATGTTCAAACATCTTACCTCAGTTTCCAAATTCAGAGTTGGGGGAGGGATACCCAAGGCCATCTCCCTGGGGAAGCTGTGTGGTCAGTCATCTGGCCCCCTTACCGAAAGAAGGGTAATTGACAAGGCACTCCAGCCATATCAGTCCCCACAGAAGTAAAAGACACCCCAAATTGCTGACACAGCAAAAACAGAGTAGTTTTCAAACATGGAGGTATTATTCTGCATATCAAAGTCAAGGCAGGGGTCCATCTATCACCGCCCCCCCAAAGGGAGGACAGCAGCCCATCTATCAATCATCCCATCCCCCAAAAGGAGCCCAGGCCAGAGGCAATGACTTTAAAGGACCCACTTCCTGATTCCCTGGGAGATCACTTCCACAGGGAGGGAAAAGGAGGACTTGGTCTGCCGCCACCACACCCCAGAAGGAGGAGTAAGCATCTAACCATTTCTAAGCTTTTTGCTTTAATGGAAAACGGAGAAAGTAGAATCTTGAAGAGAGACTAAGCAAACTTGTTCCCTTCAACAGCCTCACATCTTACTGCTTCCTGCCCACCACCACGAGTGTTAAAAGGGACTTTTAAGGCATCTGGGCAAGACAAGACCCAGGTATCTCCCACATGGTTCAAATGCAATAATACTGAAGTCATGTCATCTGCAGGGAAATGAATGGGAACTAGGGCCATCCCCTTAGGAGGGAAAAGCCCGACTTTTCCTGTGTGGGGGCTTAAGGGGCTTCAAAGATGGGGACACAGACACCTGGGAGGAAAGGCGGGTGAAATCTGAGTCTGAGGCCAGCCTGGTCTACACAGTGAGTTTCAGGACAGCCCGGGCTACACAGAGAAAGAAACCCTGTCTCAAAAGACAAAAACATGGGGACAGATAGGACCACAAAGGAAAAACACAAGCTAGGCATTTAAGACACAAAAGCAGAAAAAAAAAAAAAAAACTAAGCAAGGGAGCTGGTCACGGAGGCAGCTAGGAAGACACGCATGCGAAGACGCCATCGAGGGACTCGTCATTATTTTCTCAGCTTACTCAAAAACGTTTTGTCTTCTTAAGTGAAGCCAGTCATGGTGGCTTGCTCAAATCTGTGGTTTGAGCATTTGGGAAGCTGAGGCAGGAGAATAAATAACTGGGTGGATTACACAGTTCCAGGCCAGCCTAGGCTAAAGAAAAGACCCTATCTCGAAATAAACACACACAGGGAGTTACAGTCACCCTATCAAGCAGCCAGCACCAAACGCCTACGGCCTCTGCCCACACGGAACATCTCTGACTAAAAATTAATAGGAAAACCAAAAAGGGGGCATTTCAACTCTTTCCCTCCGTGGAGGAAAACAAACCCGGACTCAGGGGCTTTCTTCTCTGCCTCGTCCTCGAATTTGACCCTAGTCTGCCAGTGAAAAATTGGCTCAGGGGTTTTCTAAAAAGTACTGAAGAACATGCTAGAAACACCAAACCAGGAATGTGAGAAAAAGGGAGTCGAGACCCAGGGCTGAAGACCGAAGTGAACCACCAAGTGCACTTCAGAAGAATCCTTTATAAAAAGTAATTTCCCCGCGTTAGAATTAATTTTTCCAACTTAAGCCTCCTCCCCAAATCCCCCCCCCCGCTGCGGCGGTGCCCGCAGTCCCACTGTGAGTCACGCGGGATGGCGAAAGCCTTGTTTGTCCCCTGCCCTGCCCCCAGCCAGTGCAACACCAACCACTGCGATCGCACGTGGGTCTCATATTTACCGGCAGTTAGACCAGGCTCCCAACCCATCAAGGGTGGTCCGCCAACCTCTGCTACCTTCCAGTGGGTAGAATAATATTATTAATAAGCGGTGACGGTCCAGTACATCCAAGTGGAGAAAAGGAAAAAAAAGAAAAAAACCAAGAGCCCAAAGAGATGATCAGGTCCGAGGGCAGCAGCGCAGCCCTCAGATTCCGCACACCCCCAGGCTCGACCTGCCGAGTGGAGGATGGGGAGGGTGGCGACCGGGTCCCCGCGGGATGGGAGATGGGGCCAGCTTGGGAACAGCGCCAGAGATCCAACTGCGGTGGCCCCAATCTGGCTTCTAGCTCTCTCAGGGGCCCCCACGAGGCCACATGGTCATTGCACGTGGGTGCTCACCAACCAGAACAGGATTTACACAGTACGTAAAACAACCCTAGAAGCAAAATTAGGCACTCAACACCGGGGTCCCTCAGTTCCAAAAAGTCCACAGGCTTTTTACCAACAACCGGACAGACAACCTGGTGAATGCCAACCCGTGCAGATGCCAGCCAGACCCAAGTCCTCCGGCCCAGCACACACGTGAGAAGCAAGTCCGTACCCAGCCATCCCTTCCCACCCCGGAGAGCCCTCAGCACGAAGGGCGGCCTCTGGCGGGCCCACACAAAAGGAGTCCACGACTCCACAAACACACTTATCTCCTCCAAACTCCTGCCCAACTGCACGCGCCAACTACACATTTTGTCACACAGGAGAAAAAAATAGAGATGAGATGAAGCTGGGCTGGCGAGATGGCTTACTGGTTAAGGGGCACTTGCCTCAAAACCTCAAAGACCCTACTTCGATCCCCGGGTCCCAGAAGATAAGGGACAAGAGAACCGACTCCTGAAAGCTGTCCTGACCTCCACACATGGATGCAAATAAATGTTTAAAAAAAAAAAAGATAAATAAGAAAAAAAAATCAAAATCCAGGGGCTGCGAGTCTATCCCACGGGTAGACTTGTCTAGCAAAAGGCAAACACAAACAAACGCGCGCGCGCACGACCTAAAAAAAAGGGAGGGAGTCTAACATTTTGGGTCTCTTCGGACAAGCCCAGAGAAGGAAGATGTCGTCAGGTCGCGGTTGTCTAAGGAAAGCTGGGAGGGGAGGGGGACGACACAAGTCTGCAAAAAAAGGGTCCGGGGTCCGCTCCCTCGCCCGCGTCGCACGCGCAACTCACCTCTTCGTCGTGGTGCTGGCAGAAGCCGAGCCGCTCTGGGAACACCGAAAGGATGGAGAACGGCGCGCCGGCGAAGGGCGGCCCGAGCCCCAGCTGCTGCGCCGCGGAGGCGGCCGCGGGCCCCGGCGGGCCGCGCTCGATGTAATGGTCCTTCGTGAGGCGCACGCGCTGGTGCGCGCGGACACAGTTGTCGCACAGGTGTTCCTGGCAGTCGAGGCAGCGCGACGAGGCGGCGTTGCCCTCGTCGCACGAGCTGCAGCCGTGCTGCCGGCGCAGCAGGAGCGCGGCGGGGGAGGCGGCCGGGCCGGGCGGCGGCTGCGGGGCCGGAGCGGCGGCGCGCTGGGGCGGGTGGTGCGCGTGATGCCGGTGGTTGCTGTGGCCGCCCGCGCCCCCGGGGCCGCCGCCCGCGCGCCCGTTCTTGGGCGGCGGCTCGTCGGCGGTAGCCACCACGGCGTCCAGCAGGTTGCTGAGCAGGAAAGCGGACGACGGCAGCGCGTCCATGCCCGCCGCCTCGGCCAGGACCACTTTCTGGTCGCACACGGGGCAGCGCAGCTTGAGCGCCTCGGTGGGGCCGGCGCCGCCGGCAGCGGGCAGCCGGTGCGCCTCGAGGCACGGCCGGCAGAAGGCGTGCAGGCAGGGCAGGACGTGCAGGCGCCGCGCCGCCGCCCCGGGGCCGCCGCCTCCCGCGGACGACGTGGACGTCTGCGACGAAGACGACGAAGCGGACGAGCTGGAGGAGAGCGGCGCGGGCGAGCCGCACATCTCCTTGCACAGCAGGCAGATCTGGAAGTCGGTCTCGGGGAACGAAGCCATTTGCAGGCGGGCCGGAGGGAAGAGGGCGCGCGGCGAGGAGGAGGAGGAGGAGGGCGCGCGGCTCACTCAGCAGAGCGCATCGAGGGCGCGGTGGAGGCGACCCCCAGGCCACCTCGGCGCGGCGGGCATGCACCGCCACTCGGCAGCAAGCGAGCGCCCGCCCAAGTCCCAAAGTCCGCCGTGGAATCCAGTCCCCCGCCGCTCAAAAAAAAAAAAAAAAATGGTCCTGACGACTCTTGCGCGTGCTACTTTTTTTCTCTTTTGCCCCGGGCTACACGGATTGAGTCTCCTGGAGGGAGGGGAAAACGCCCCGAAGTCGCAGCAGCCCGAGTCCCCGCGCGCGGCGCCGGCCGCCCCGCCGCATGACGCGGCGGCAGCAGCTCCTGCGTGGCGGCCGAAGCGCAGCCTCCCCCGCGGCGCGGTCGGCTCGAGCGCGCAGCTGCACCTCGTGCGGGGGCCCCGGCCCGCCCGCGGAAGCACGCGTGCCAAGTACGCACGCGCGCCCCACGCACTCCGCGCCTCTGCGCAGCCCGGCCGGGCCGCGGTCCCTGTGCGCTCGCACGCACGCGCGCCCCACGCGGCCCGGCGCCCGCGTGTCCCCGGGCCTCCTGGCTCTGGGTGGCGCGCGCTCCGACCCTTCTCCGGCCTCAGGCGCTCCGCGGCGCGGGGCCGCAGGTCCCCGCGGGCCGCCCTGAATTATTCATCGGCGGGAAGATATTGGATGTACCCGGCGGCCGCCCCGCGCGGGGCCGTCGTGCAATGCTATCCGCGTTCCGCGCGCGGCGCGCGCCCCTCCTCCTCACGGCCGTCCTCTCCGAAACCTGGGCAGCGAAGGGGGATCACATTTCCTTTGTCATCGGGCCATTTCGCCCTCGCTCGGGTCCCCCCTGCAATCCCGGAGCCTCAGGGACCGAGCCTCCCTCCCGGGCGTGCTGGAATCAGAGGAGCAAGCGAGGGACCCGCGCGGCCACTTCAGGAGCCGCGTGGCCAACGCCGCCCGCGGCTCCCGCCTGCGTCATCCTCCTGCAAACGAGTCGCCGAGCGGGGACGCGGGTGGCCCCGGCTGCGCTGCGCCTACCGGGTCCTGGCTTTCCCGGGGCCCTGATCTCCTGGGTTGCTTTGGGTTTTTATTTTTGCACAACTCCCCTGAACGGGGGGCAGCGTGCGCGCGCGTGTTCCCTCCTTTCTCCGCTTTGCCGCCTCTCGGAACGCCGGTTATTGGGACTGATCGGAATTCGGAATCCTTTTAATCTCCAAAGGAGCAAACTCACTTCCGCCCGAGTGCTGGGAGGGGTGGGGGAGGGGAGGCCGGGGAGGGGGTTCCAGGCAAACAGGAAACATTAGCCCTCTTGGCCCGGCCCGCTTTTGTGTGCACCTCCCCTCCTCCCACCACCCTCCTCCCCCGCTCCGGCCGCGGGGGAGACGATCGCCCCCAGGCCTCCGTGTGACGACCTTTGGAACCTCCCGGGCGAGGAGCGCAGAACGACTCTTCCGTTTATTTAAAAAAAAAAAAAAGAAAAAACGACTTCATTCGGAATCCCTGCCTCTTGGAGGCTGATGGCCACTGCCCGGGAGAGCTAGGGTCCCCCCCTCCACCACCACCCTTTTTTCCCTTTCCCTTTCCTTTGCATTTCTCTAGGATTCTGCAAAGCTGAGACCGACCTCGAAGTATCGCACAGTTGTGTAGTTGGACGTGTGGAAATAAACGAATCTGAATTCTGATCGTCCGAGGGGCCGGTTACTGTGTTTTAGTGGGAGCCCAGGCAGCTGTTAAGAGGAGGTGACCCACTGACCGCCCCTAGGCCATCTGGGTGGTGCCCCAGGCTGTTCTAGGGGAGGAACTCAAAGGCTCTGTGAAGGATGACCTGGAAAGGCTGCTCTCAAAGTTTTTAAAAATGTCATTTAAGATGGGCGTGGTAACGTACCCATTATAATTCAGCAGGAGCTGAGGCAGGAGATTGACTGAGACCCTAGGTCAGATTAACGCATGAGTAAAATACACAAATAAATGCCATCTACGGTGTGTATAAAATTTCACTGTGTAGATTGTACCCAGGTGGAAAAAAAGAAGATGGACCCTGGATCCACAGAAGTTCAAGGCCTGGGCCACATGAGACCTCTCAAGAAACGGATGAAAGCTGCAGAGATGGTTCTGTAGTCTTTCAAGAGGACTGGGAGTTCAAGTCCCAAACCCAGCATTGGGTGGTTCAGAACTGCCTGTAACTCCAGCCACAGGGAATAGACTTCTTGCTGCCTCAGGCACCTGGATTGGTGGACACATAGACACACATAATTTTAAAGAAGTAAATTTAAAGAGAGACCAGAAGAAAATTTAGCCTCCATTCTGAATAACCATGCCTGGGTCATAATGATAAGAATGGGATGCAATTCTAGATGCTGCCTCTCTATCCATGAAAAAACAAGGAAGATCATTCTGGAACCATGAATCAATTCAACTGGATTGACTGCTGTAGAGCCCTAAGGCTCCGAGGCTGCTGGGGTGAGCTGGGGTAAGAGCTTCCCAGGCCCACAAGAGCCCTGAAGCACTGGGAAGACAGAAGCTGTTTCCAAAGCAACGGTCCTCACCGTTTGAAACAACAGAAGACCTGTGACCATCTCCTCCTGGGAAAATCGGGGGTACCCTAAAACTGAGCAGAGCTCAGCTAAACAAAGATGATACACTGACAACTAACCAGGAGAAAGTCTTGTTTCTGTTTATAATAAAATTGTTGGGGACGCCTCAAAAACAAAACAAAACAAAAAAAAACCTTTTGAATGACCATCTGTGCACAGAAGATAGGTCTGCAGGCTAAAGGCATTTGCTGCTAAACCTGAAAAACCAAGTTCCATCCCTGGAATCCACATGATAGAAAGAGAAGCAAACCACAGGAGTTGTCCTCTGTGGTGGCAAGAGTATGCCACACACTTACAAATCAATGTAAAATGTAATGCAGATTTATTTAAAGATTTATTGCTGTACATGCGTGTGTACAGGTGTTCATAGAAACCAGAAGGGGGCATCTTGCATCTGATACCTTAAAATTGTCGCTACAGGCATTTTTCCAAGCTGCTGATGTAGTTGCTGAGGACTGAAACTCCAGTCCCCTGATAGAGCAAAAATACTAACTGCTCAACCTTCTCTATCGTCCCTGATATTGTTTCAATAAAATGAAGGGCAGGCCAGGAGGTAGTAGCACACTTGTAATCTCACCGATGAGAGATCAAGGCAGGAGTATTGCTGCCTGTTTGTAGCCAGCCTTGGCTACGTATTTAGATCCTAGCTCAAAAGACACAGCAATGAAATTAGGGGCTAAAGTATGGTGTGGTGTCACAAAGTATGGTGTGGTGTCACAGTCTAATATGCCAGCCTCTATGAGGCTGAGGTATCAAAATTGAATGGCTTAGGTCAGCCTGGGCTACATAGTGGCACTCTGTTTCAAAACCATAAAAGACAGGCACTCAGGAAGCAGAGGCTAGTGTGTTTGAGGGCAGCCTGGTCTAAAAACTGAGTTCTAGGCTAGCCATGGCTTCAATTCTTGAGACCTTGTCTCAAGAAAAAATAATAATAATAAAAAATGATAAAAATGAGAGTTGGAGTGTATGTGTGTAAGAACCTTCCTGTGACATCTTTCCATTTTTCTTCATACTAGCCTCAATATCTCGGGCTCAGAAGTCAAGAGCACTGACTGCTCTTCCAGAGGTCCTGAGTTCAATCCCCAGCAACCACATGGTGGCTCACAGCTGTCTGTAATGAAATCTGGTGTCATCTTCTGTCCTGCAGGCATACTTGCAGACAGAACGCTGTACACATAAGTAAATAAATCTTATAAAAAATTATCATATTTCAAGTCTCCCAAGTGTCCAAGATTTTGAGCACCAAGCCTGCCTGGTGACAATTCAGGATTCTTCTATTGTAATTTTAAGAGGTAGAGGCTGGAGAGATGATCCAGCAGTTAAAAGCATCTCTGTGCTTCCAGAGGATCTGGACTCAGTTCCCAGTTCCAGGAGATTCCACTCTTCCAGCCCTAGGCATATGATAGTCCACATGCACACAGACATGCACGCCACAGACAACACACTCACATACATTAATAAATCCTGAAAAAATATTATTTTGGCAAGGTATATTATCACATACTTTTAATCCAAACACTCAGAAGGTAGAGGCAGGCAGATCTCTGAGTTCAAGGGCAGCTTGGTCTACCTATTGAATTCTAAACTAGACGGGACTACATAGTGAGTTCCTGTCTCAAAAAAAAACCAAAAAATTAATATGCAGAAAGTTTTTCCTACTATCCAGGCCGACCTGCTTATAAAGGTACTTTATGTATTTTTTTCAGTTTGATTTATTTTTCTTTCTTTGATTGACTTTAATTTTGTTGTAGTTTTGAGTTGTTATTTATTCAAAATAATTTTTTTTTGAGACAGGCTCTCACTATGCCCATGTCTGACCTGGAATTCTCCATGTAGGGCAGGCTGGCCTTGAACTCATAGAGATGCACTTGTTTCTGCCTCTTGGGTGCTGGGATTAAAGGTGTGTACACAATACCTGACATAGTTGTCTTTTGTTGTTGTTTGATTGGTTGGTTTTTCGGTTTCTCTGTAGCTTTGGAGCCTGTCCTGAAACTAGCTCTGTAGAACAGTTTGGCCTCAAACTCACAGAGATCTGCCTGCCTCTGCCTCCCCAGTGCTGGGGTCAAATTCATGAGCCACCATCCACCCAGCCCCAGATTTGTTTTTATTTTATGCATATGAGTGCTTTTCTCTACTGATGTGTTCTACATGTAAGCAGTACCCTTGGAAGTCAGAAGAGGACCTCCATCAGGTCCCTGGAACTGGGAACGGAACCCTATCCTCTGCAAGAACCACAGATGTTCTTAACTGGGCCAGGCTTTGGTTGTGGCACACGCCTTCAGTCCCAGCACTCAGGAGGCAGAGGCAGGCAGATCTCTGCGGTGAGTTTGAGGCCAGCCTGTTCTCGAGTTCCAGGGCAGCCAGGGCTACACAGAGAAACCCTGTCAACAAAATACAAAATAACAAACAAATGTTCTTTGTCAACAAAATACAAAACAACAAACAAATGCTCTTCAGGGTAGAGCCATCCCTTCGCTCCTGCTTTGTGGTTGTTATTGAGATGGGGAAACTCACATGGCCTTTCTGCTGTCAAACTTGCTTTGTCCTTAAGGGTAGCCCTTGAATTTCTAGCACTATTGTCTTTCCTCCTAAATGAAGCCATTATGAGCACATGCCACCAGGCTAGAGTTAGCTTTATTGGCTGCTGAGAATCAAAGCTGCCCAGCATTCAAAGGCGGCAATCCAATGGCTGAACTACATCCTAGGCTTCTGGCCAGTTATTTTAAAAACAAACAGGTTATTTTTTTTTTTTTTAAAGCAAACAGCCAGGCTGTGGTGGCAGACAACTTTAATTCCAGCACTTGGGTGGCAGAGGCAGGTGGATCTCTGTAAGTTCAAGGCCAGCGGTCTACAACAGCTAGTTCCAGGACAGGCTCCAAAGCTACCCGGAGAAACCCTGCCTCAAAAAACAAACAAACAAAATAAATCCCTGTTTAAAAATAAAAAACACTAAGTAAATAAATAACAACGAGGCAAAAACAGATGGGGGAGGGGCACCAGAAAAGGGGGGGGGGAGAAACACCAGGAAGGTGGCTCCAGAGGAGAGCCCCACCCATCACCACCAAAAATAAACTGAAATGAAACAAAGGAAAGATAGCCCAATGGGGAAAAAACAAAAAACTGGGTCCTAAAGTGGGCAGTCCCTAGGAGCAGAGCACTGGGACTTGAAAAGGAGACACTTGACTGCAGAAGGGGAATTGTTTTCCTGAGCACAGCTGCTTAGAGTATCCAGAGAGAAAAGGAAGGAGGAAGGAAGGGCTGACTATGAGACCATAAACTGGGACAGTTAAGGTCATCCTTGGCTACATAGCAAGTGCAAGACCAGCCTGAGCTACATGAGGCCCTCTCTCAGAAACAAAAGTTACTTAGAACTCTGGTTTTTGGGTTCCATTACTCTACTCCGCGATTCTGGGGGAGATTACTTAATCTGTGTACATCCA
Organism: Phodopus roborovskii; assembly: GCF_943737965.1. Classification (NCBI taxonomy): domain Eukaryota; kingdom Metazoa; phylum Chordata; class Mammalia; order Rodentia; family Cricetidae; genus Phodopus; species Phodopus roborovskii. Next base: position 3,044,330 of record NW_026125295.1, read on the forward strand.
ATTTCCTGTCCACATAACACAAATGATGTAAACAGCGGGTCGGAATCAATGAAGCTCCTAATGTGATGTGCTTTACTTAGTACCAAGCACATAAAAGCTCAGTAAATAGATGGGGTTTTTTGTTTGTTTGTTTCTTTGGATTTGATTGTTTTGTTTTGTTTTTTTGGGTTTTGTTTTTGTTGTTGTTTTTTGAGACAGGGTTTCTCTGTGGCTTTGGAAGCTGTGCTGGAACTAGCTCTTGTAGACCAGGTTGGCCTTGAACTCACAGAGATCCGCTTGTCTCTGCCTCCCGAGTGCTGGGATTAAAGGCATGGGCCACCACCGCCCAGCCGTAAATAGACGTTTGTAAGTCTTTTTCTGTCTTGTGTTCCGGTGTTCTGCCTATAAGGATGTCTATGGACCATGCACATGAAGTGTCTAAGCAGGGCTGAAGACAGGGTTGGATCCTCTGCAACTACAGGTACAGACTGTTGGGAGACACCATGTGGGTGCTGGGAACTGAACTCAAGAGCAGCAGCCAGTGCTCCTAACTGCTGAGCCATCTCTCCATCCCTCAGTAAGTAGACTTTTTAAGAGAATCATTAGGAGTCACCCAGCTAGATGGCTCAGCTTGCCTTGAGGTCTGACACCCTGAGTTTGAACCCCAGGGCTCGACTGTGAGTTGTGCTATGACCTTCCCGTGCACACATGTGCACACGCCCCATGGCACAGAATAAAGGCTGTGGAAAAACAATTGCAAATGCTGTCAAAAGGGCCAGTGGAAAGCTGTTTGCCTTTTCCCAGTTTCCACTTAACATTGTCCCTTCAGCCTTTCCATCCGACCCCTCCACTCAGGGGTCCCCTTTAAAAGCTGATAATGGACCCCAAGTTGCTTGTCCTGATAGTTTCTACCCAGTCATCTCCCTCCAGTCTCCAGTCGGTCCCCGAAGCCCTTCCCCAGGAATGCCACTGTCACCTTGCAAGGAAGACTGATGTCCCTTCCAGAAGCGCCCCAGAAGTTAACCTGGAGCATTGAAGAGTCCATTGGAGCCCAACCTCCTGGCTGTCCAGATAGGTAGATGAGTGAAGCCCTCTTGGAGCCTCTCTCAGCAGACTCGGTCCGAATTCTCAATACACAAAATTGTGAACTATAACAAAATGAGGAAGGGCCAGCTAGATGGCTCAGTGGGTAAAGGAGCTTGCAGCTAAACCTGACCACTCCAGTTTTTGAGGGCCCACATGGTGGAAGGAAAGACTTGATGCTGGTAAGTTATCATCTGACCTCCTCCACAAACACACTGTGGCATGCATGCACCCATCCATTTACATACTTAAAACATGGACAGCTGTTTTGCCTGCATTAGCATGCCTGCTGCCCATGACAGGAAACAGCATTATATAGTCTGGAACTGGAGGTGGACAGTTGTGAAGTATCAAGTGGGCACTGGGAATTTAATTTGGGTCCTCTGCAAGAGCTGTGGCTTTAACCATTTATATGCCTCTCCAGCCCTAAACTTAGTACATTTTAATCTATTTATTGTGAGTGTATTGTGAATGTATCTATGTATTGTGAATATATGCCTGTGCATGTATGTACACATGTAAGAGCACAGAGGACAACTGTAAGTGTTGGCTCTCTCCTTCTCCCATAGAGATCCTGGGGATGAAATGGAGATCTTTAGGCTCAGCAGCAAGCCTCTTTATACACTGAACCATATTGCCAGCCCTTTGTGTTTGTTTACTGGGACAGGATCTCACTATATAATTCTGACTGACCTGGTACTTGCGATCTAGATCAGGATGGCCTGGAATTTGTGGCCATCCTCCTGGCTCTGCCTCTCCAGAGCTAGGATTACAGGTGTGGACCACCACTTTGTTTATTTACTTTGATTTTTTAAGACAGAGTTTCTGAGTGTGTAGCTCTCGGTGTCCATGCTGGCCTGGAATTTACAAAGATCTGCCTGTCGATGCCTCGCCAATGCTGGGATTAAAGGCATGCCCCCCCACCTGGCCACCACACCCATTTTAATGACTGGTATATGCTACTACATTTTAAAGTCACTTGATATGTAGAAATTGATCATTGGAACAAAAGAGCCCCCACCCAGCACCTACCTACATCCGCTGCCTGATTCAGGCCTCTAAGGGTTCCCTCCCTGGAGGGGTGAACACTTGGTCTCTCTTGCTTTGGCCAGATTTCCCTGGCCCTCAGCTACCCCTACCCCCTGACCTTGACACACTGATAATTACTTTGAAGTTAACTTATGTTGTGGTAAATTTCTGTCTGGCAGGTTTTTTTTGTTGTTGTTATTGTTGTGTAGGGTTTTGTTTGCTTCTTTTGTTTATTGTTGGAGACAGTGTCTCTAAATTGTATAGTTGAGGGTAACTTTGAACTTCTGATCCCCCCCCCCCTCATTCTCCAAATGCTTGCTCTGTTGCCCACTTTATGCAGTGCTGAGATCTCAGGATTTCCTGTATGCTAGGCAAACACTTGACTGGCGCCAGGCAGTGGTGGTGGTCCACGCCTCTTTTCGCAGCAACTCAGGAGGCAGAGGCAGGTGGGTCTCTAAGTTCAAGGGCAGCATGGTCTACATAGCCAGTTCCAGGACAGCCAGGGCTACACAGAAAAAGACAAAAACAAAAAAAAAAAAAAAATAATTAATTAAATTTTAAAAATAAATAATAAAATTATAATAAACTCTCTGCTGCTGAGACACATGCCCAGACCCAACTTTGTTTCTTTCTTTTAGTTGTTTTTGTTTTGAGGCATTATTTCTTTGTGTAGCCCTGACTGTCCTGGAACTGGGTATGCAGATCAGGCTGGCCCCAAACTCAAATACCTGCCTGTCTTTGCTTCCCAAGTGCTATTAAAGATGCATGCCACCACTGCCAGCCCAATTTATTCTCTCTCTCTCTCTCTCTCCTTAGTTTCTTGAGACAGGGTTTCTCTGTGTAGTTCTGGAACTTTATTTGTAGACCACGTTGTCTTCTAACTCATGGAGATCCTCTTGCCTCTGCCTCCCAAGTGCTGGGATTAAAGGCGAGCGCCAACACTGCTTGACTCACTTCCTTCCTTTTTATTATTTTTTCTTATTTTACATTTTGATCCCAGTTCCCTCTCCCTCCCATCCTCCCAAGACCCTGGACCCCTCTTCCCTCCTTCCCTCCTTCCTTCCTTCCTTCCCTCCCTCCTTCCTTCCTTCCCTCCCTCCTTCTTTCCTTCCTTCCTTCCTTCCTTCCTTTCTTCATGTCTTTCTTTCTTTCTTTCTTTCTTTCTTTCTTTCTTTCTTTCTTTCTTCTAAGACAAGGTGTCACTGTTTATGTAGCTCTGGCTATCCTGGAATTCACAACATAGACCAGACTGCCCTCAATCTCACAGAGATCAGCCTGCATTGGCGCCCCTGAGACTGGAATTACAGATAGCTGTGGGCCACCACGTGACTGTCCAGGCCACCATGTGACTGTCCAGACTCTAACCTGGGTCCTTTAGAAGAACGGCCAGTGTTCTTAACTCCTGAACCATCTTTCCAGCCCCACATTTTTTTTTAAGAACAGATTTTTATTATGTTGCCTGTCTAGCTCAGACTGACCTCCAACTTATGATTCTCCTGCATCAGCCTCCTGAATAGGTAGAATTACAGATGCATGCTAATGCGTGTCTTTCAGATTCACCCTCTTCCGCGCTTGGCTTCCCTCACTTAGCCAGGTGTCTTCCAGGTTTTTCCATATTGTTACAGATGGCAGATTTCCTTTCTTCCTGAAGACAAATGAGGCCTGGAGAGATGACTTAATGGTTAAGAAGTGAGTACACAGCCGGGTGGTGGTGGTGCATACCTTTAGCAGGCAGATCCCTGTGAATTCGAGGCCAGCCTGATCTATACAGAGCACATTCCAGGACTGCCAGGGCTACCCAGAGAAACCCTGTCTCAAAAAAGAAAAAGAAAAAAAGTGACCTGGTCTTTGAGGCCACTGCTCCTGTGTATATAAATCCAAACACAGATACACATAATTAAAAATAAGATTAATATCATCCAGGGCTAAGTAGTGTTCTGTTACTGGGCCTGCCTCTTTCTCTTTTCCCTTCTCCCTTCCATCCCCCTATCGTCCACTCATCCATTCTTTTCCTGTCTTCTTTCTGAGATGGGTGCTACAGTATAGTTGCCCGATACCCTCAAATTCCTGAGCCTCCTCCTTCAGCCCCCCAAGTGCCCACCCACTCCTAACGTCCTTCATGGACATGTATGTCAAAGGACACTTAAGCTGAGTTCCCAACTTGGCTGTTGTGAACACTGGAACATAAACATCCCTTGATTCAAGAGAGTCTGAAGAGGTTAAGAGCACTGGCTGTTCTTGCAGAGGACCCGGGTTCAACTTCCGGTATCCACACAGTGGCTCACTACCTAGCATATGTGACTCCAGTTAAACGGGAGTATCTGACACTGTCTTCTGACCTCTTAGGACGCCAGGCACACATATGGTGCACATGCATACATGCAGATGAAATACGCACACACATAAGATAAAGATAATGAATCTTTTCGAGAAATCTCTGTGGTATGCTGCATTCGGCTCCTCTGGGTGCGTACTCAGCGGTAGGGTGGTTGCTCTGGGTACATGCTGGCAGCAAGGTAGGGTTGCTTCGTCTCCATCATCTTCTGCTTCTGCCCTTTCTAGAGATCGCCAACAGTTTGCCTCAGTGGCTGTAAGAGATACAAGCCCTCCAACATTTCTTCCCAAACCCGCCCTGGGGGGAGGCGGGGGCTGAGCCTGGGACTGCAGCCTGCAGGCAGGTGAGAATGAACACCTTGCGACACCAGGCCTGGGCAGACTCTGTGTCTCCAGGTGTTTGTCTGCACAAGCCTGACCTCTGCTGTGTTTGGAACCTTCCCTGTCTGCAGGGTCTCTGTCCTAGGGCCTTGCCTCCCGCAGATCACGCGTGTCAGCTCTCTGGCCGCTGGGACTGGGGGGGGGGCCTGGTGGCCACTTGGGATCTCACTGCTCACAAGACAGGGAAGGGAGAGGGTTGTTGCAGGCCCAAGGGCGGCCTTCTAGAGAGGACAGATTGGCCAAGGCTACATAGTGAGTGTCTGTCTTACACCTAACAGCCTGTGTTTGATCCAGGGGACTAACATGACAAGGACAGCCACCTCTTCCTGCCGGTTGCTCTCTGACCTCCATAGGCACACCATGTACAGGTGCACACTCATTCACACTAAATAAGAATTTTTAAAAATTTAAAAGAGAAAAAGTGGCCGGGCAGTGGTGGCGCACGCCTTTAATCCCAGCACTCGGGAGGCAGAGGCAGGTGGATCTCTGAGTTTGAGGCCAGCCTGGTCTACAGAGTGAGTGCCCAGACTGGCTGCAAAGCTACACAGAGAAACCCTGTCTCAAAAAACAAAAACAAAAACAAAAGGAATGAATGAATGAATGAATGAATACAATAAAAGAAAAGCTGGGCACAGATGTGTACCTTTAATCCTAGAGCTGTGGAGACAGAGAGGAGGGTTCCCTGGTCTTGCTGACCAGCAAGTCTAGTCTAGCCAGATGGACCAGTTTCAGGTTAGTGATAAACCACGTCTCAAAAATAAGGTGTTTGGGCAATCCAGTTTCAGGGTGTTCTGACGCCCTCTTCTGGTCTCTACAGGCACTGCATGTGCTTGGAGCACGTACATATAAGCAGGCAAAACCACCACACACGTTAAATAAGTAAACCTAAAAGACAAATCGAGGGGCTGGAGAGATGGCTTGGTGGTTAAGAGCGTCGACTTCTCTTCCAGAGGTTTTGAGTTTAGTTCCCAGCAACCACATGCAGCTCACAACCATCTATAATGGGATCTGGTGCTTTCTTCTGGTGTGCAAGCATGCGTGCAGACAGGGCACTCGAATACATAAAACACATGAGCAAAAACAAGTATTTAAAAAGCCGGGTGGTGTTAGCACACGCCTTTAATCCCGGCACTCAACGCTAGGGAGGCAAAGGCAGGAAGATCTCTAAGAGTTCCAGGCCAGCCTGGTCTACAGAGTGAGTTCCAGGACAGCCATGGCTACACAGAGAAGAAACCTTATCTCGAAAAACCAAAATAAATAAAAAAAGGAAAGAAAGTTTAAGTCTGAAGGTATAGCACAGTGGGAAGTCGTAGAGTTTGCACCTAACACACATGAGGTGCTCAGTTTGATCCGTAACACCGGAAATAAAATAAATAACAGTACCATCAATATCATCAACCTGGTGGCTTCCACACGCACTTTGCGCACGTGTACGCGCACACATTCACACACAAATAAGCACAATAAAAAAGGGAAGGCTGAGACACAGCTCGACGTTGGGCACCTGCTTTGGGAAACGTGGCTGGCTTCAGCCCCATTCTATCTATATGCCTGCCCCGTAAAGAAAAGGAAACCCTGCGGGCCTGAAACCCCAGCCCTTGGAGGCTGGAGGACCATTAGCTCCCGGTTGTGCTGCAGTACACAGAAAGACCCTATCTAGCCCCCCCCCCCCAGCCACAGAACCGTAATAATGCAACTAACTCACGGGCACCTGTCCACTCAGCCCCCGGCCGATTACAAATCAAGCCTCGGCTTCTGCGAGCGGCCCTCTCAGCGACCGTTTCCGTGTGCGTTTCCTAAGACTGTCCACGTTATCTTAGACAACCCAAGTGCCGCTATCAAACCAGGAAACCCATGTTGATACAAGTTACTATCTAATCCACAGGCTGTTCGCATTTCAGCAGCCGTCCCAACCATGTCCTTGCAGGCTAAGTGCAGAATCTTCGGGCTCCCTGGATGCAGGACAGCCCCGAGCTCCCTTGGTTTCTCTTGCACCCTGCTTTGTCACAGCCCACACCGTGTTTGACAACTCCCCGTCTAAGGGTCCAATGTCACCTGGTGTGGGCAGCTCTGTGCCTGCAGACCCAGAGGACGGACTCTTGGGAGGGACTTGTAAAACCTTAAATAAACTACGCGAACTAATTGCACTTTGACCACTATCTTGTTAAAATTCCTGAAAAGAAAAAGTTAACTCGTTGGGCCCGAAGTCCCTTAACAAAAGGCCGGGCTGTGTTCAGCCCTGCGAAGTCTTTTATGTGCTGTTTAGTGATTTTATTTATTTAAAAAAAAAAAAAAAAAAAAACAAATACTTTCTCTTGCCCTTAAAGTTTGATGAATTGAAGTTTAATTCAGTGGGCTTGCTCTCTCAAGCAGTCCTGGTCTGGCAAGCGGACCCTCACTGGTAGACCTAATTAGGGTTCCTGTTGAAGCAGAATGGGATTGTGAGGGGAGGTTATTTAATGCCCCCATTTTGAGTCATAGGGAAAGAGTCCCTTTTCTGACTAGGGAAGAAGCCTACATGGTAGCTGTCAGGCTGGGTCTAGTCACGAAGATTCAGTGGACCCGTGGCGACTTGCCCAGACCAATTCTGGTCATACAGAGTTGGTAGACTCATGACGCCTTCCCTGGGGCCCATATCACGTCACATACTTCGTTCCGTTTCCTTTCCTTTGTTTCTGCTTTATACAAAAATTAATTGTATTTTTAGGGGACTGGAGAGACTGGCTGCTCTCCCAGAGGTCCTGAGTTCAATTCTTAGCAACCACATACATGGTGGCTCACAAACCGACTGTAATGAGATCTGGTGCCCTCTTCTGGCGAGTCGGTACTTCAACCGCTGAGCTGAGCCATCTGGCCGGACTGGGCCTGCCAGCTTTAAACTTCACTCAGGCTGGACAGGGTTCAGAGGCTAAGAGCACTAAACCCGGGTACAACACCTAGGATGTGGGAGGGGAGAGCCCACCCCTGCCCGCTGCCTTCCGCTCTCCACTCGTCCCATGGCAAACATCCCATGCTCTCACAGGTGCCATTCCTCTGTCTCTCTTGACTGTGCCAGCACAAATGAATACTATTATTATTATTATTATTATTATTATTATTGACAGGTGTCTTTGTCCCGTTTGTCTTGGAACTCGTTTCGTAGACGAGGCTGGACTTGAACACAGAGGGATCTGCCTGACTACACCATCACCATCTGGCAAAACTTTTTTTTTTTTAGTTTTTTTTTTTTTTCTTTTTGAGACAGGTTTTCTCTGTGGAACATCTGGCTGTCCTAGAACTCACTCTGTAGACCAGGCTCACCTATGAACTCACAGAGATCCTCCTGGCTCTGCCTTCAGCATGCTGGGACTAGAGGTGTGAGCCACCACCACCCATCAAGAGAGTGGCTTATTGACCAGGGCAGTGGCTATGCAAGCCTTTGATCCCAGCACTCCATAGGCAAAGGCAAGAGGATCTCTGTAAATTCACAGGACAGCCAGAGCTACACAGAGAAACCCTGTCTCAAACAAAACAAAACAAAACAAAAACAACCAAAAACAAAGAGGGAGTGATTTATTGATTGCAGATATGTATGGCCATTTGCATACTTCATACTATACATGTATGAAAATCAGGGGACAGCTTTTCCAGAGTGAATCTCCCCTTCCACCTCAATTTTAGAGGCAGGGTCTCTCTTCTGTCACTGTATTTTCAAGTTCCTGGCCAGTTCTTTCTCTTCTGCCTGGCTGATGGTAAGAGCATTTGGGGCTGGGGTTGGATCAAATATGGCCACTCCCCTAAGATTTATTTCCATTTTATGTGCATTGATGTTTTGCCTGCATGTATGTCTGCGAGGGAAGGCCCCAGAGATCCTGGAACTGGAGCTGCAGACAGCTGTGAGCTGCTGTGAGGGTGCTGGGATTGAACCCAGGTCTTCTGCTAGTGCTCTTAACTTGGGGCCATCTCTCCAGTCTCAACTCTGGCTTTTCAAGTGGGTTCCAGGGGTCAAATCCAGGCTACCAGGCTTGTATGGGAAGTGCTTATACCCACTGAACCGTCTCCCAAATTTTGAGACAAGACTTCCTAAGTAGGGGCTGGAGAGATGGCTCAGAGGTTAAGAGCACTGGCTGCTCTTCCAGAGGTCCTGAGTTCAATTCCCAGCAACCACATGGTGGCTCACAACCATCTATAATGAGATCTGGTGCCATTTTCTGGTGTGCAGATATACATGCAAGCAGAACACTGTATACATAATAAATAAATCTTAAAAAAAAAAAAAAAAAAAGACTTCCTAAGTAGCTCAGGCTGGCTTTAAACTACTCATGGTAATTCTCCTGCCTCAGCCTCTCAAGAGCTGGAATTACAGACTTACTGCCACCACACCTGGCTGTTGTAGTGACTGAATTGGAGAGTAGAGAATCAAATGTGTGCCTTCCATCATCCTGGATGACAGCCTGTGGCCTGGGGGGTGGGGCTGATGGACCAATCACAGAGGATTGAAAAGACATGTGCCATCACCACCCGGCTTCTGATTTCATACATTGTTCTTACGAAAAGGTACAATGGGACAAACAGGCCTCTCCTCCCCACAAACCAGGCAGAGGCCTCTCCCCACCTGACTAGGCAGCGTGGCTAAGGGCTAAGGACGGTTTTCTCTGTCTTGGCCTGGAAGAGAACATATCCTTCATTTCTATAGTGGAAACTGAGGTTCGGAGAGGCCGGAGCACAGGTGGCTCACACAGCAAGCAAAGGGGGAGCTAGGTTTGGTGACTATGGGGTTTGAAAGAAAACAGCCCCCAAACGGGGTGGCCCTACTAGGAGGCGTGGCCTTGTGGGAGCAGGTGTGGTCTTATCAGAGGAAGTGTGTCATTGTGGAGGTGGATTTTACTGCCTCACCGCCCAGTGTCTCAGACCATTTCCTGTTGCCTGCAAGATGTAGGACTCAGTTACTTCTCCAGCACGGTGTCCGCCTGCACACCGCCATGCTCCCCACTCTGATGATAATGGACTGAATTGTAAGTGAGCCACTTATCTTTACCTCTGCCTCCCCAGTGGAGGGCTTTAGAACTAGAATTTGAGTCCAATGAGTACATTCTGCCAGTTCTATGTGTCTGTGACGACAGCACTTGTGAGGCTGGGACAGATTACCTACCATGAGTTTAAGGGAAAGAAACCAACAGATGAAGTACATTTTCATGAAGTCATTTTACCCTTTATTTACATAACTGTGGGCACCGGGCAGTGGAATTGCTCACCTTTAATCCCAGCTCTCAGGAAGCAGAGGAAGGTAGATTGGATCTCTATGAGTCTGAGGCCAGCCTGGTCTACAGAGTGACTTCCAGGACAGCCAGGGCTACAGCCAGAGAAACTGTCTTGAGGAAAACCAAAAAAATTAATAGACCTAAGACTTTCAGTTATTATTATTTGGTTTTTCCAGACAGGTTTCCTCTATAGCTTTAGAGCCTTTCCTGAAAATTACTCGGTAGACCACCAGTCTAGCCTCGAACTCACAGAGGTCCGCCTGTCACTGCCTCCCAAGTGCTGTGATTAAAGGCATGAGCCACCACCACCCAGCTCAATTATCTTTTAAATTTATTATTATGTAATATAATTTCAATATATTATTATTTCAACTACTTTAACGACTGGAGAAGTATGTTCTATATTGTTGCTTGATTCTTTTTTTTTTTTTTCCGAGATGAGGTTTCTTTGTAACCCTTTGTGGCCTGGCTCTCCTGAGTGCCAGGATTAAAGGCACATGCAACCACATCTTCCCGCTTTGTTTGGTTTGATCTTGCATTTTCTGTATGGTGTTTTGCTTGCATGTATGCCTGTGCACCACTTGCAATGCCAGGTAGACCAGAAGGCGGCATCGAATACCCTGGAACTGGAATTATAGAGGCCTGTGGTCACGTGGGTGCTGAGACTCAAACCAGGTCCTCTAGAAGAGCAGCCAGTGTTTCTTAACTGCTGAGTCATCTTAAAGAGAAGCCAGTGTTTCATACTGCTGAGTCATCTTTCCAGTCCCTGTTGTTTGATTTTTTTTAAGGTTTATTTATTATGTATATGGTGTTATACTGGCATGTATACCTACATATTCAGGAGAAGACACCAGATCTCATTATAGATGGTTATGAGCCAGGGAATTGAACGCAGGACCTCAGTGAAGTTTCTGCACCCCAATAAGCCTCTTCACCGATGCAGCAATCCAAATCAGGCCAACTCAAATTAAATTAGAAGAAGCCCACGTTTAATGGATACAACGCTCCCCTGGGTGAGGGGAGATGGAAAAGAGAGACCGGAGAAACCACGAGTTGATTTTCTGAAGGGCAGTTTAAATACCCTGTGGGAGTGGTCTTGATCATCCCTGGGGGAGTGGTCATCATTTGGCAGGCTTTCTGAGATGCAGGGTTTGGAGGGAGATAGGGAGGGGGCTTGGGTGGAACCTCCACTATAACATCCCACACTCTTTGGGTATATGGAGCGTAGCCAGTGCTCTTAACCTCTAAGCCATGTCTCCAGCCACCCCCACCCCCGCCCCCATGTCTGATTCCCCCCCCCCCAGACAGGGTTTCTTTTATTTATTTTTCTTTCTTCTTCGGTTTTTTGAGACAGGGTTTCTCTGTAGCTTTGGAGCCTGTCCTAGAACTAGCTCTTTTAGACCAGGCTAGCCTCAAACTCACGGAGATCTTCCTGCCTCTGCCTCCCGAATGCTGGGATTAAAGCTGATCTGAAACTCATTACATAGCCAAGCTTAAATGTTGAGCAATACTCTTGCCTCAATCTAGTGACTACAGCATTCTAGGCGTGCTTCACATTGCCTAGCTTAAGTACTTATTAATTATATATATCCAATTAATAGATGCTTGCCTGGACTAGCGACTGCATAAAGACATAAAATATTGTTCCTGACAATACCTGGAGTACTTATGAAAGGCAGCGTTTTTTCTTATCCATGTCTCAAAACTGGGCAGAAAAGCCTCAGAAGGGAAAAAAAAGGGGGTCGCAGATAAAATAATTAAGAATAATTAAATAACGTGTTATGGCAAAAATTAAAAGCCAAACAATGGAAAGACAAAAAGCTGAAGACAGTGGCCAAAGCTTTTACTCGGCTAAAATCATTAACCACTTAAGTGATGGGCATAAAATACAGCTATAGAAAACGAATTAGTTGAATAAGTAAAACAAAATAAATAGAAGAAATGAATAAAATGCAAATAAACGAATAAAGCAAGTTCAGTTATCAATGACGAAAACTGGGTACACTTTTTTTGGTGGGCTGGGTAGCTTAACAGGCGGGTCTGCGCCGCGCTGCCGCTAGCTGGCGCTCAGCGACCTGGCGTCCATGCGGGGCCCCTGCTGTGTCCCGAACCTTTGCCAACCTCTCCGTTCCTTCCCGAGGGGGTCCGGCAGGCTTTTGCGCTGTGTCCCCGTCCCGGTTGTCCTCGCTGGGAACACTCTGGGAGTCGTGGGAAGCATCACATCGTATGCAGGATACATTGGCCACAAGGACGCATAAGCAGCTGGACCACGGATGTTCCAATGACTTGGACTTCCTTGGTGGGACAATTCACAATGAAGTTGTTTCTCATACATTAAAGGGTCAACATGTAAGTGTGGTATGAAAACTCCCCACCTGCCGGCTGGCTGCCTGTATTTGCTTCCTGAGACCTCAGCGGAGATGTGGAGGATGGCAGCCGGGCATTGCTGGAGTCCCAGAAGTCCCCATCGGGGCCGCACTGGGGGGTGGGGGTGGGGGTGGGGACAGGAGCAGCTCACATGCTAATGTGGCGGTGACAGTCGTGCTGGGCGCCTCTGCGCCTGGGGAGGCCGAGGCAGGAACAAAGCTTTTGCGTTTTCTCCATGTGAAAGGGCCGCATTCCTAGGCGGGGAGCGCGGCCCTCCCCATTCACACCGGGGACCACACAGAGCGCCTCTCGCCAAATGCTGGAAGGTTCGTTTCAGCTTTTCTTTTGACCCGGGCGATGCATACGAAATGTAGATATTTCCTTAAACGCAGGCTTTGACATTTAATGCGTTCCTAAGTAGTCTGAAATGTGGACAGGATTAGGAGGCGGCTGGGGGCCCACCGGGACACTCTGGCAAATCCCCCTAAATCCTCCAAGACAATTGTGTGTCACCACAAGGATTCGCTTTGCCCCAAATGAGGGGACTAATGAACTTCACTGCCTCCTCCCGTGGCCGCCCACTCGCACCCAGCCCGAGCCTGCTGCTTTGTGTCAGAGCGTGTTTACTTTAGACTAGGTCAGCTGCTTTCCAGGATCCAGTCTCACCAACAACCAACTCACTACCCTAGGCCGTTGTTGTTCAACCATCACTCCACAAGGTCGTGGATACTGAGGCCCCTCAAACCTTGGGGCTCTTAAGCCAGGCGCAGGAAGAAAAAAAATACCGTGTTATTTTTATTTTACGCGTCTGAGTGTTTTGCGTGTGTGTGCATGCGCGTGTGTGTGTCTGTGTGAGATGTGGCCACAAGAGGGCGTTGGATCTGTGAAACCAGCTATGGGTGTTGAGACTCCATGTGGGTTCTTGGAATCGAACTTGGGTACTCCACATGAACAAAGGCTCTAAATGGTCAACCCACCAGATTTCCCCCCATTCCTCCCTCTGAGAAAGGGTCTGCTTATGAAGCCATGGCTGGCCTGGAACTTGCTATGTAGACCAGGCTGGCTTCAATCTCACAGATTTCACTCTCTCAGATTTCAAGGCTTATGCATCATCACACTGAGTAAATTTTTCTATTCTTTTTTTTTTTTTTTCTTTCAGGATGGGGATTTCTCTGTGGTGTAACAGTCCAGGCTGTCACTTTGTAGACCATGCTGAACTCACTGAGATCATCTGCCTCTGCCTCCCAAGTGCTGGGTTTAAAGTCCTACCCCACCTCTGCATGGTGTAAATCTTTACTCAAAGAAAAAAGAAAATTCCATCAAGATGGTACACACCTTTAATTCCAGAACTTGGGAGACAGTGGCAGGTGGATCTAAAGTTTGAGGCTAGTCTGGTGTACATGGTTGACTCTCAGGACAGCAGGAACACAGAGACCCTGTTTCACACCTACCCCCCCCCCAAAAAAAAAACCCCACAAAATTTATCTAGGGAGGTGAGAACTCTAGGATTTGACTGACTCCCAATATCACAAAAACAAAACAAAATGTGCTGTAGATTTTCAGAGCCCCAATGGCTGGATAGAAAACCCTATCACCATGATATCCCCGCCATAAAGACCACCGATTAAAGCTCTGAAACTAAGCGAGCCCCAATTAAATGCTTCCCTTTTAGGTTTCTGTGCTCATGGCATCTCTTAACAGCCATAGAACATTGACTAAGATAACTACCACAACAGCTCAGTAAGTAAGGCTTGTATGCTGCTCTTCCAGAGGATCAGAGTTGGCTCCCACCACTCAGTACTGTCTGTAACTCTAGCTCCAAGAGATTCAATGCTGCCTTCTGGCCTCCTTGGCCACCTGCATACACATACACATACACACAAAAAATAAAGATTTACAGACCTTGTGGGACTGGGCTCAGAAGTTAGGGACGGTAACAACTGGGCCCTCAGCCTCTTCCCAACCTCAGGACTAATTTGTCTCCTCTTGGTGATCAACAGATGACAAACACCAAAACCAAAGCAACTTGGGAAGGAAGGGTTTGTCTTTGGACTTCCCGTCAGTCCATCACTGAATGGTGTCAGGTAGGAACAGAGGCAGGAGCCATGGAGAAACACTGTTGGGCTTGCTCTCAGGCTCAACTTTTTATTATTCTTGCTCTGCTGTGGTAACACCCATGATGGGCTGGGCCCTCCCACATCAATCAACAATCAAAAGATGGGGACATCTCCTCAAGCCGGGTTCCCTCTTCCCAGGTGGTGGCTGGTTTGTGTGGAGAGTTGACACACTCTAACTAGCACAGGCCTTTTTCTTCCATCCCATGGAAGGACCGAATCATTCATGCCACAGTCACCAAAACTCAGGCACCAAGCCAGGAAGTGCCTGGGCGGTGGTGGGGGTGGAATGAGCCTTTAATCCCACACTAGGGAGGCAGAGGCAGGAGGATCCCTGAGTTCAAGACCAGCCTGGTCTACAGAGGTTCAAGACAGGCAGGGCGGTGGTGGCGCACATCTTTAATCCTAGCACCGGGGAGGCAGAGGCACATTGATCTCTGAGTTCCAAGACAGAAGCCAGGAGTACAGAGCGAAACCCTGTCTGGGGGGGGGGGGGGATGGTGGGAGAACCTGGCTCCAGGTCAAATCTCAGTGAGAGAATCAAGATCCAGACCTCAGGCCAAAGGCTGACTGTGAGGCCCATGACATCATCTGTTGTTTCTCTTCTGGTGGCTTCCAAGGACAGGGGACCAGAGGCAGCAGAGGGGGAATGGCTTCATCTAGTCTGTGGGCCGGGCTCGCTTCTCCTGCACTGTGAGCCATTATAATTATGTGCTAAATTTTACATCTGTGTTCCGTCTATGCCACAGGACGGTTTTGGGGTCACAGAACTGGCTCCTACCGCCATGTGAGCCCTCAGGGCTAATCCATCAAGCCTTGTTGGCTTATTGGTAAATGCCTTTTCCCACAGGATCACTTCATCTTTAGACATACGTAGCCCATGCTGGCCTTGAATTCCTTCTCTTCTAGTTTCTATCTCCTCAATGCTGGCATTACAGGCATATACCATTATCCCTCGTTTTCTGAGGGCATGCTGAGTGCTCTCTACCTACCACAATACTGACCAGGAACCAAACTCTAATGCTCACACTGGGTGCTAAGAGGCCCTTGCACTTTACAAATAGTGACAGACACCTATACTCTTGGAGGCTGAGATGGGGGAAAAGCTAACAGCCTGGAGTTCATAGTGAGACCTGTCCAAAAAGACAAAAAACCACGGTCCTGGAGGTGGTTCAGGGGTTAAGAATATTGTTAGAGTAGGGTATAGGATCACAGGTCTTTAATCCCAGCAAAAAACAAATTGATAAATCAGGTTTCTCATCAGGGCAATGGTGGCACGTCCCTTCAATGTAGTAGATTAACCACAGGGCCTCGCCCCTGCTAGGCAACCGCTGTATCAGCGTGTCATCCCCAGCCTTAGCGATGAAACACACTATTCCCTGGGGACCTGAGTGACAAGTGAGCCACAAGTGTCCAAGAGAAGTGAGGTTGTCGGACGTCGCCTCTGCAGAGGTGCTCTCCTATTGCTTTTGAGAAAGGAGTCACGTAATGATTTATTTTATTAGTACAGCCTTTATTGCGTTCCTATGGTGTGCATGCAGGGGCCCATGCCACAGAGCCTGTGTGGAGAGCAGAGGACAACTGTCAGAAACCCCATGGGACCTGGGGTCAAGCCCAGAGCATGCATCAGGCTAGCACAGGGCGGCTCTTTATCTCAGCCGCTCACACAGCACTGTTTTTAGAATTTCACGTTGCTTTTCCTCTGGTTTTTGTCTTCACGTCCGTCCTCCAGGATAGCTGTCACACCCTAGCCCTGAACACAGAGGATCCAAGCCGAGGACTGCTTCTAAAGCCCTTTGCTGGGGTGACCGGAGAAGATTCAGGCGCACACCTTTAATCCCAGCACTTGGGAGGCAGAAGCAGGCAGACCTCTGTGAGTTCCAGGCCAGACCTGTCTCAGAGGACCTGGGTTCAGTTCCTAGTACCTACACAGTTGCTCAAAACCACCTGCAACTCCACTTAAACAAACAACTTAGACAATACATGGACGACCAGAGTTCTCAATTCTCAGTTCACAATCGTCTGTAACTGCAGCTCCAGAAACCCTCTTCTGGGCTCTGTAGCCGCCACGCCCCCCACAGTCTCACATTAATCACACACACACACACACACACACACACACACACACACACACACACACACACAAATTCTACCCCACAACCCCCAAAGCAGTCTAGCCCCTCTGTGTGCCCCACCTGAAGTGTGTGGCGACCTACTCAGGGAAAGCTGCGGACACCCCATGTTTGCCCACTATTCTCTGCAGGGTGACAGTGACACCAATCCTCTTCAGAGAAGCTGGATGGGCATCAAAGAAACTCCATGTGGAGCAGTGCTCTTTATGACAAAAGAGAGCAATATGCACAAAGAAACTGGCCTGGCCTCAGCTGCTGACAGTATATTGTCCAAATCAGACCAGCAGGACACAAAACAAAGTGACTCCTCAACTCTGCCAAGGAGGGCAGTCCTTCCAAGTTCCCTGCTTCTCAGAAAGGCCTGTCAGAGGTATGAGGCTTGTAGGCCAAAGCTGGATGCCCAACATTATAAAAGAGCCCAGGTTGACTGTCCAGAAAGCCAGATTATCCCTGTCATTAGGCAATGTTTTACCTTCCTGGGGTCTTCTACAAAGTTGCAGACTGGGTAGTCATAGTTAAAGTTTTCCTTAGTTATGGAAAAAGGTAAATTAGGTATAAAACTTTATATAGAGTCACAAAGATAAAAACAGGTAATATTTTCTCTAATTTTGCCAAATACAAATGAACCAGATACTGTAACTGTAATTTTTACTTGATAATTGTTGTACATACTATTACCATGTTAAAGTTAAAACCTTCTTTTTTAATTAGACAAAAAGTGGGAAATGTGGAATATTCCTTTACACTGTATGAATATTAATAAAGAAGTTGACTGGCCGATAGCTCAGCGGGATAAAGTTAGGTGGCGGAGCCACACTGAGAATGATGGGAAAAAGAAGCGTGGAGCCAGAGGGGAGCACGACGAGCATGCTGTAATGACAAGGGTAGGGTAGCAAGCCACGTGACAAAGCATAGGTAAGAAGTATAGGTTAATTTCCATGTAAGAGTCAGCTAGCCTGGGCTATTGGCTGCTGAGTATTTACAATTAATATCAGCCTCAGTGTTTATTTGGGACTGGACCTGAGAAGCCAGCGAGCTTGGCTGTGGCGATTGGCATGAGAATAGCCTCCCAGGCTTGGGAAGGCCTTGTTGGAAGACTTATGTCACTGGGGGCTTGTGGATAAGTTGCCAAAATAACCAAGACAGCTGGTATATATACTGGCCATGCCAAGGTGGTCTCCAGGATAGGAAGTGAAGAGAGGGAAGACACCAACAAACACCCCTAAATGAAAGACACCTGCCCAAAAACTTGTCAACAGTTGGGGCAACTCACTTTTTCTTTTCTACTTTTCTAGAGACAGGGTTTCTCTGTAGCTTTGGAAGCTGTCCTCGAACTCACAGAGATCTGCCTGCCTCCACCTCCTGAGTGCTAGGACTAAAGGCAAGTGACACCGTGCCCACGTGTCTGTCTGTCTGTCTGGCTACCCGTGAGTGAGCCATGAATGCATGTGTACTGGCTGTGCAGGTGCCTGCAGAGGCCGGAAGGCGGTGTCAGATACTCCTGGGACTGGAGAGCTACAGGCAGTTGTGAGCATGTGGGAGTGAGGGACACAACTCTGGTTCCT
The DNA here is from genome assembly GCF_943737965.1 of Phodopus roborovskii. Classification (NCBI taxonomy): domain Eukaryota; kingdom Metazoa; phylum Chordata; class Mammalia; order Rodentia; family Cricetidae; genus Phodopus; species Phodopus roborovskii. The sequence goes on from NW_026125295.1 coordinate 3,062,554, forward strand.
TGGAAGACCAGCAAGTGCTCTTAACGACGGAGCCATCTCTCCAGCCCCGCCTGTAATTTTTCACTAAGTGATTTCTAGTGTATTAAATCATCTCCTTTAAACCCAATTATACCCTGTGGTGGCTTCAATGGGATTCCCCCAAAGGCTCACAGACTGAATGCTTAGTCACAAGGGAGGGGCACCATTTGAAAGTGTTAGGCCTTGTTGGAGAAGTGTGTCCCTGGGGGTGGGCTCTGAGGTTTTGAAAGTCCATACCAAGAGCAGAGTTTCTCTCTTGGCCTGTTGACCAGGATGCAGCTCTCAATGCCACATGTACCCCATACTCCCTGCCATGATGACAATGGACTAGCCAACCTCTCAAACTATATGCAAGCTCCCAAGTAAACGCTTCCTTTCTTATGTTGCCTTGGTCATGGCGTCTCTTCCTAGCAACAGAACGGTGACTAGGACAGGCCCTGTAGGTGAGCACCAATCCACCCCTCCTCCTTCACCACAAGGACAGTTTCTGGCCTCACTACATGACGTTCTTTGCTGTTCCTTTTGTTTTTTTACAGCTTTGACACTAAATCATCCAACAGCTGTTCTGATAAGAGCATCTTTTAATGTCTAGACACAGACATACCACAGAATGGGTCACAGGTAAAAGCCTGGTAAATAAAAACTGAAAGCAGGTTTATGAGTCCTTAATTTTAAGTAAGCCTCTGGCAAAAACCCGTGCAGGTCCAACAGTCTTCAACTGTTCCAAACCCAGCGCCTTTACCGCCCGGTCTCGTCACTGGTGTCCCCTTAGGACGGCTGCAAGGCCACTGACAGGCCAGGGCTCAGGTAACAAACAGCTCTTACTTCCTCTGCACGGTGGTGAATGAGGGCATCTGGATGGGCTGCATGGGGTGAGCAGGCTGGAACACAGGCTTCTTCCTCACGTCACAGTGTGCCTTCACTGCGGGCAGCAGCTGGTTCCGCTTGATCATCTGCAGGGCCAGCTGTGTGTTGCCTAGAAACACACTGCCCATTAAAGAAAACCAAGCACACAACACTACCAATGCACAGACAGAGCCCCGATAAGGAGGCCAAGGAGGGCTCGACAGCGCTGCTCCCCTGGCCGTGCACCACCACAAGGAGCCACTGCTGAGGCCGCACATTCTCAACCGAGTGATGTGTAGTGTGGCTGGGTGACGTTTAGTCTTGTGCTAGGGTTCAGACACAGACCCTGTACATGTTTACTACTCAACTACATCCCTAGGCCAGCAACAGGGTAACAAAAACGTTCCCCAAGGGTTGTAAGGCATAGCCCAGGCAGACAAGCTGTTACAACACAGGGAGGCTGACAAAGAAGGGCTCAAGGCACTCAGGGCCACAAGGTCTTGGCTTTCAGCCAGCCAAGACCCTGGGAGTGCAGCGCCAGGCACTTAATGTTTCTTCAGCTATAAAAACAGAAGGAGTTAGAGAAATGGCTCAGCGGGTAAGAGCACTGGTTACTCTCTCAGAGGACCCAGGTTCGATTCCCAAGTGATTGGCTGAGAGGCAGGCAGATTTAGGAGTTTGAGGCCAGCCTGGTCCACATAGTGAGTTCCAGACACAAAGAAACCCTGTCTCAAAAAACCAAAAACCAAGAGGAAAACAACAAAAAAAGCTGATGGGTCATGTTCTCAAGGACTGTGAAGCTTTAAACTGTCGTTGGATGACATGACCTGCCTCTGCCTCTCAACACGCCTGGCCCCAAGTTTGAGTCTGAACAGAAAGAGCAGATAGCAGAGACAGTGAGCATTTTAAAGGACAGCCCTTACTGAGAACCACTCACCATTCTGCAGTTCAAGGTAGACGGCCAGTAGGATGGCCTCAGGGGGCACCTCTTTCGGATGGATCATCGAAGCCGCCTTTGCACAAAAGAGACAGACACTTGTGAAACCAAAGTTCTCAGTGACTCGGGGCTCATGTGCACAGGACTCCGAGGCCATCTCCCAGCTGCCTTTGCTTTTCTCAGAAACAGCGTCTCAAACTGTTGTCCAGAATGGCCTCACACTCAGTGTCCAAAAGAGGATGACAGGGCTGGAACACGCGGTGATGTCCTGCCTCCTTCTCTGAGTATAGAGATAGGATAGGCTACCTCACCCAACACCACCCTCATTCATTCATTCATTCATTCATTCATTCATTCATTCATTCATGGTATAGGATTAGCTACCTCACCCAACACCACCCTCATTCATTCATTCATTCATTCATTCATTCATTCATGGTATAGGATTAGCTACCTCACCCAACACCACCTTCATTCATTCATTCATTTATGGTATAGGATAGGCTACCTCACCCAACACCACCCTCATTCATTCATTTATGGTATTTTGAGACAGGGTTTCTCTGTAGCTTTGGAGCCTGTTCTGGAAAGACCTGCAGATCAGGCTGGCCTTGAACTCACAGAGATCTGCCTGTCTCTACCTTCCAAGTACTGGGATCAAAGGCATGAGTCACCATCGCCCAGTCAACAAGTGCTCTTAACAGGGGAATCATCACTGGGCATGGTGTCATACCCTTTAATCCCAGCACTCTGGAAGCAGAAGCAGGTGTCATCTGAGTTTGGGGCCAACCTGGTCTACAAAGTGAGTTTCAGGACAGCTAGGGCTACACAGAGAAACCCTGTTCCAGAAAACCAAGTAACAAAAACACAACGAAGAACAAACAAAAGCTGAGCCATCTCTCTAGTCCCTAATACAGACATACATACGCACACACACACATATTTATTTATTTATTTATTATTTATTAGTGTTTCGAGACAGGGTTTCTCTGTATTGCTTTGGAGCCTGTCCTAGAACTAGCTCTTGTAGACCAGGCTGGCCTTGATCTGAGAGATTTGCCTGCCTCTGCCTCCCGAGCACTGGGATTAAAGACGTGCACCACCACCATCTGGCTAATTTGTTAATATTATTTATTCTCTTGTATATGGGGGGGGGGACAACAGCGTGCATGCACAGGTCAGAGGATAACTTGTGCAAGTTGCTTTCACCATGTGGTTCTTGAGGAACGGAACTCAGGCCATGAGGCTTTACAGCAGTGACTTCATTAGCTGAATCATTCTACTGGTCCTGTTTTCCTGCTTCTAACTTTCTACACTGCTTATGCAAGAGTGTGTGGGTGCGGGTACTCACACAGGCCAGATCTAATCTTTCAAACACCCAGAGTTGGAGTCACAGATGACTGACAGCCACCTAATATGGGTGATGGGAATTGAATTTAGGTGTTGTAGATGCTTTAACTGCTGAGCTTCTCTGCAGCTCTGTGACTTTTACTTTTTATCTTACCTTTATTCTTTTTTGTTTTTGTTGAGAAAGGGTCTCTGACCGTGTAGCCCTGAATTGTCCAGAATTTGCTATGTAGACCAGGCTGATCTTAAATTCAGAGATCTACTTCCATTAAATGTGTTGTGACACCATGTCTGGCTTCCTGCTGTTCTGAGATGGTTGGTCATAAAGTTGTCCAAGCTGATCCTAACATTTCAACCCTCCTGTTTCAGCTCCCCAGTACGAGGGATTACAGGACTGCACCACCGGACCTGTCTTTCTCCTCTGCTAGGAATTCTGTGTGTCTGTCATACTGCACAGCACTGAGCCTACACTCCAGTCACAGGACCATGTCTAGAGTTATCTCTTCAGGACAGATGATAGTTTCATTTGTCCATCTGTATGATGATGGACAAGGTTGGGCAGAGGTTTTACTTCCCAACAACAGCAGGAAGACCCTAAGTTTGATATTAGCCTTGGTTACAAGGCAAGCCTCTGCCACAACAAACATACAATGTGCTTTTTTTTTTTTTTTTTTTTTTTTCTTTTTCCTGACACAGGGTTTCTCTGTGTAACAGCCCTGGCTGTCCTGGAACTCACAGACCCACCCCCAACCCCCCTTGTGGGGATTAAAGGCAACTCCCCAGCAGTCCCTGATTTTCCTACAGGGAGTGTGGAGGCTGGGATGGTAGGTGCGTTTCTTGCGTCTGTCTGTCCCAGGGAGTCTGTCCTCCGGTGTCTTCTGCTGCCTCACTGCTAGGCTTCTTTCAGCAAACTGGGAAAACTTGTCTTTTTTCCCTTCAGTTTTTTGAGGCAAGGTCTCACACTATAGCCCAGACTGGCCTTAAAACTTTTTTTTTTTTTTTTATTTCCCAAGACAAGGTTTCTCTGTGGGAAGCCCTGGCTGTCCTGGAAGTCACTCTGTAGACCAGGCTGTCCTGGAATTCACTGAGAGCCTCCTGCCTCTGCCTCTGCCTCCTGAGTGCTGGGATTAAAGGCGTGTGCCACCACTGTCCCGCAGAACCCATGCTGTGAAGACATGCCCAATGAGCGAGGTGTGTAGCTTTTTTCCTCTCAGGTCACAAATGTCTATCAGCTAGGTCTGGAAACACAGGCCCAGCTTTATGTGGGGAAGAGCATCACTATACCACTTGGTATTGAGATGGATCAGTGGGTAAAGGAAGTAACTCCCTCCAGTTGCCTTCCCCCACAATGTAAAACCTTTTTTTAAGTTCTAGTACTTTAGTGGCTAATAAACACAGGTCATTTTCTGTTGTGCTTCGCATCAACCACAACCTACAGTTTTTCTAACATAAGAATTCAAGACAACATCTTCTGAGACTTAAGGGTATTGGCTGCTGACTGCTCAGAATGGGTAGGGGTTTACTTTGGAAGCATCGGCTCGGAGCCCTTTCGGACTTCAAATCATTGCTCTGCCCTCCTAGACAGGGTGGGCCTCCCCATTAACAAAGGTCCCGCCACTGGATTAACCAAAGAACAGAGACCAAAAACAAACCCGAGACCCTGAAACAGGACTGACCTCATCTGCCTCTTCTTGCATGCATGGCCACCTGCAGTAGGTGACCCTGAGCTGGCTGTGCACACTAACTGCAGGTCAGAAGCCCTGCTGGCTGCAGGGGCAGGGGCTGGGCCATCAGAAGGGCCGGTGAACGAACACATAGCCCCACCACTGAGAACAGAAGGCAGTTCACAGCTCACAGGAGTGCTCAGCATCTCCAGGCTCCCTGGAGAACCCAACACCGAGTTTCTGATTTGCACTAGAAATGCTGACACGCTCAGGGATGGTTATTTTCCACGATGTAGCCCTGTCACGTTTAGACATACAAAGATCACCTGCATATGCAGATAGTGTCTGTAGGCTGAGCGTCCAATCAGATTCAGTGTCAGCTCCCCAACAACATGGGAGGAGGAAGGTTCTCTCAGGATGTTCTTTTCTTGTGTTTTGCTTTGCCTTTTTTTTTTTTTTTTTTTTTTTGAGACAGGCTGTCTTAGGATTTCTGTTGCTGTGATAAACTCCATGAACAAAATCAATTTGGGGAGGAAAGGGTTTATTTCCACTTACAGTTTATAATCAATCCATCATCCAGGGAAGTCAAGATGGGAACTCACTCAGGGCAGGAACCTTTAGGCAGGAGCTGGTTCAGAGGCCATGGAGGATGCTGCTCACTGGCTTGCTCCCCATGGCCTGCTCAGCTGCTTTCTTACAGCGCCCTCCCCATCCATCACCAGTTAAGAGAATGCACCAGGCTATGCTGTGCTGAAAGCCCGTAATCCCAATAGGAAGCTCCGAGTTCAAAGCCAGCCTGGTATACAGAGCAAACTCCAGGGCAGCCCCACCTCAAAACACAAGCAACATGTACTACAGGCGTGCCTGCAGGCCGGTCTTATGGAGGCATTCTCAATCAAAGAGTCCCTCTTCCCAGTGACATCTTATGGAGGCACTCTCAATCAAAGAGTCCCTCTTCCCAGTGACATCTTATGGAGGCACTCTCAATCAAAGAGTCCCTCTTCCCAGTGACATCTTATGGAGGCACTCTCAATCAAAGAGTCCCTCTTCCCAGTGACATCTTATGGAGGCACTCTCAATCAAAGAGTCCCTCTTCCCAGTGACATCTTATGGAGGCACTCTCAATCAAAGAGTCCCTCTTCCCAGTGACATCTTATGGAGGCACTCTCAATCAAAGAGTCCCTCTTCCCAGTGACATCTTATGGAGGCACTCTCAATCAAAGAGTCCCTCTTCCCAGTGACATCTTATGGAGGCATTCTCAATCAAAGAGTCCCTCTTCCCAGTGACGACTCTAGCTTTTATGAAGAGGGATAAAACTAGCCAGCACACAGGGTCTTCCTACATAGCCTAGGGTGGCGGGAACTCTCTTTGTAAGGCAGGCTGGCCTTGAACTCACAGAGATCCACCTGTCTATACCTCCTGAATGCTGGAATTAAAGGTGTGCCTCGCCACACTCCCACGAATATTTCAGGTGTTTACCCAACTGACTCCAAACCTCACATAAGATCACGAACCCCATCAACTCAGGTCCGTTAATGGCTAGTGTGCATGAATTCTGCCCTCTCCAAGTCCTCTTACCTGGTGCAGACACTTCCGGGCTTTGTCATATTCGCTCCTCAGGCAGTAGGCACTGCCCAGGTTGAAGAGCATCACAGTCCGAGCAGAGTTGACAGAACTGGGGTAGCACTGAGGGGCTCTCTTGCCAGCTGAGGAGAAAGCGTAGACAGCGATGAAGGGGACGGTGCGGAGGACACAGGGAGCACCACTCCACCGCCGAGCACGTGGTGGAGCACCACTCCACCGCCGAGCACTCGGAACAAAGCACTATTCCTCAGGCTGACAGATACACGGAGGACACAGAGATGCAGGGTCTAAATCTTTGGGATGCAGGCCAGGCTACTTAAGGGTTTACAAAACTTCTTACTTACAGGATTCCATTGCTTCATTTTCACCCTTGTCTGATCCTACAAATACATGAAAATAAATCTGAGGGCAGGGCAGCAGCACATCTTCTAATCACCTAAGTTTCTTACCAAGCAGGGACGGAACTTATGGTTGGTAGCACTTGCTTTGGTGCTGTGGAGGGTTTGCTAAAGGTGTCAGGGTGCAACCTCACCACCACCCCAGGGAGCTAGCCGTGAAGAGAGGGACGACACGGCTTCAGAGCCTCAGAAACTTAAAATGGGACTGAAGACTGTTTGAAAACCACGCCTCCACTCCCTCTCGCACAGAGGAATCGGTTCAAAGGGAAAAAAGAAAAGAAGAATAGCATCAGAACCAAACCAAACCGAATCCTCTTAAGGTGAGCTGGCACAAATGTCTGTCATCCTAGACTGAAAAGGTCCAGCCAGGACAGAGGATGGCATGAGCTCAGGAGTTCAAAGCCAGCCTGGGGCAAACAGTGAGATTATGTTTCTTAAAAAAAAAAAAAAAAAAAAAAAAAAGGGTGGGGTGGGGGAAAGGAAGGAAGGAAGGAAGGAAGGAAGGAAGGAAGGAAGGAAGGAAGGAAGAAGGAGGGAATGGAAGGGAAGAATCCCAACATTATCAGCCTGAGTGAGAATTCAGGCCATGTGACAATTAGTTCCCAGGCTTACTTAGCAGACAACTAATTACTACATAGTAAGAACAGCCGTAAACATGGAGAGCTGACTTCAAACTTCCTTCCCTTCGCAGCCATGCCCTTAGGTCTCTACATGTCCTGAATTATAGCAGGAAGGAAGTACCAACAATGGCCACTTCTGATCAAATGTGTCCTCATTAACCTTGGTCCTGCTCATTTGAAGAGATCCCTAAGGAGACATCAGTGACATTCTCTGGGTTCAAGTGCGTAATGGCATCGGATATTCTGTCAAGGGAGATGAGGGCTTCTGCAGCATATAAATGGCCCAGAAACCTGAAATGAAAAGGCAGAGTTCAGCCTGAAGAACAGGTCATCACAGAAACGCATAGGGTACAGGAATACCGGGCCTGGGATCCTGCACTCCATGTCCCTGCCCTGAAGGCTAAGCTCACTTGGGTTTCTCTAAGCCAGCAAGAGATCAGTGGGGAAAGCCACTTGCCACCAAATCTTATGTCCTAAATGTAATCCCTGGGAGCCTTGTGCTGGAAGGAGGGAGCTAACTCTTGCAAGTTGCTCTCTGACTGCCACATGCATGTCACTCCATGCACATGTACCTTGCACAAATACCACAATAAACAAACAAAAACAAAACAAAAAAATCAAAACCCCTCAAAAAAGCAAAAAAACAAGAACCAAATCATTGTAGGAGGGACTGGAGACGGCTCCTATGCTACAGACTGCTCTTTCACAGGCCTGGGTTCACTTCCCAGGGACTCAGAACCAGCTGGCAACTCTAGTTCCAGGGTATTCAATGCCCTTTCCTGGTCTCCACAGGACCCGCACTGCACACACGTGGTGTATGGGTCTACATGCACATGAAGCAAAAATAAGTAAGCCTCAGACACCACCCATCCCCCCAAAAAACCCAGTGCAGGTGAAAAGAAGCTGCTGAGGTGCAAGCCTGATGACCTGAGTTCAAGCCCCACAAAGCTGCAAGGACAGAACTATTTCAAGCAGAGTAAAACCAAGGCCGGTAAAGACGACCCTGAACCGAGGAAACATCTGTGAGTGCAGGTGAAGTCACACTTACTTGAGAGAGCCTGACAGCTTGGGCTGCTGAAGGAGCTGGTCTGCGTGACTCAAAGCCATGAGGTTATCACCTAAGGCCAGAGCCACGTAAGCGCTGCACGCAAGGATGGAGCACCTGCAACAGAGACGAGAGGCAAGCACCCCAGTTTCAGTGGACGCATCATGGTCCAATACCTAACGGCTAGCACCGAAGCGAGCAACGAAGGCTGAGCAGGTTCCATTTATACACTTAGGGATGCATGCACACACTGAACAGTTAAAAAAAAAAAAGGAGTTCATGAATTTGAGAGCAAGAGGGAGATATGTGGAAGGGGCTGTAGGAAAGGAAAGGGAGGAGTAATATAATTACACTATGATCTCAAAAATAAAATTATTAAGAAAGTAGAGAGTAAAATGAAACACAAAGGTTAGAGTGGGAAGCTACATGTGTTTCCAAATAATTTTTTGTTTGTTTTTGTTTTTTTGAGACAGGGTTTCTCTGTGTAGCTTTGGAGGCTGTCCTGGCCTCTCTGTAGACCAGGCCAGCCTTGAACTCACAGAGATCTGAGTTTAATGTATGTGCATCGCATCACACCACACGTGGACATGACAAAAGAGGGTAGCAGATGCTCCAGACTGTAGTACACAGTCATGGCTGTTCTTGAATTCACTATACAGATCAGACTGGCCTCAAACTCACAGAGATCCACTTGTTTCTGCCTTCCAAGTGCTGAGATTAAAGAAATGGGTCTCCACACTGCCCATCTAATTCTACATTAGCAAGTGTCCCAGTAACTTAAGCTGGAGACATTGCTCAGTGGTATAGTACTTGCCTAGCACAGGCAAGATCATGGACTCCAGTCTCCAGTATCACAAATAGGAAAAAAGCTGATAGTTTGGATGAGAAATGTCACCTGCTCATTTGTGTATTTGAGCATCTGGCCTCCAGCCAGCGGCACTGTTGCGGAGGTTATAGAACTATTAGGTGTACCCTAGCTGGAAGGAGGGGTCATCAGGGGCACGCTTAGCGGCTTTATGGCCCTGCTCTGCTTCTTTCCTTGCTCACTGGAGGGTTCTGAAGCCTTGCACTACTCTCATCTACTGGTTTCAGGACAAGGCTGCCCCATGGGCTTGGGGGCAGCCAGCCATCTCTTGGCTGGAAGACTAAGGGACCAAGGGAGGAGAGCACTGAGGAGCTGGGCATCTCACCTTTAGAAATGTGGCAGCAGGTAGAGCTGTGCAACAAGACTAGGTAGCTTAGTTTTCCTTTTGGCTTGTTTACTATTTATTTGGTTGATTAAGTGGTAAGACAAGGTCTCACGTAGGCCAGGTTACCTCCTCACACTCATATGGCCTTGCCCCCATTTCCTAGGTGCTGGGATTACAGGCATGTGTCATCATACCTGGTTGTTTTGATTTTAATTAAAAAAAAAAAAAAAAACTTAAAGGATAGTGTCTCATATAGTCCAGATTAGCCTTCAGCTCACTCTGAAGCTGAGGATGACTTTGGACTTCTGGTCTCCCTGCTTCTACCAACCGAGTTCTGAGACTGCAGACATCTACTCACTGTGTGGCTGTGGATCTAGCCCAGGGCTTCCTGGGTGGTATAAATCTGCCAACTGAGGTACATCAAGCTTCTTCTTTTAAAATTTTTCTTTATGTAGATTGGTGTTTTGCCCATATGTATGTCTGTATGAGGGTGTACCTTGGAACTGGAGTTAGGACTCTATAGACAGAGAAACCCTGTTAAAACTTGTTATTTCAATAAAATTTATTGTGTGTGTGTGTGTGTGTGTGTAAACACTATGTGCCACAGCACATGTGAGGTAGTCAGAGGACAATTTGCGGGAGTTGGTTCTTTCCTTCTACCATGTGGTTATGAGGATTGCACTCTTGCAGGTTGGGTCCAAGAACCCCTCTGTTTTTGTTTAAAAACAGAAATGTGCCAGGTGGTGATGGTGCATGCAGGCAGATCTCTATGAGTTCGAGGTCAGCCCAGTCTACAGAGCGAGTTCCAGGGCAGGCTCCAAAAGAAAAAAGAAAAACAAAACACCACCAAAAAAAAACAAACACCCCTCAAAAACCAAAACCAAAGAACAAACCAGAAACGTACATTCATACCCTGAGGAAGTACACAGTGTACTCAGAAGGCAGAAGCAAGAGGATGGAGTTCGAGGCTACCCTAGGGGACACTGAGAAGCATAAGAAGGAGGGAGATACTGGCGGGCGCCTCAGGGGCTGAGTACTAGCTGTTCTTGCAGAGAGCCTGGGTGAGATTCCCAGCACCACACGGCAGCTATCTGTGATGCCAGTTCCAAGAGGCAGCATGCTCTCTTCGTCCTCTATAGACACAGGCACACAGGAAGTACACAGACGTACACACTGGCAAAAGCACACATACACATAAATAAAAGTAAATCCATCTTTAAAAAAAAGGGAAAAAAAGTTTAAAAAGGATAGTGTCTACTCAAACTTACACATATATTGTTATAAAGGAAAAACACAAACACACACTTGTTTAGCATTAGAGACTGAACACGGGTCCTTGCAAGTGACATACAAAAAGACCCAAGAGTCTCTAGAGCTTGGAGGCTACCACAACTTGTGCATGAATGATGCTCACAAAGTTTAATCTTTTTTTTTTTTTTTTAAATCCAGTTTTATCTGTGACTCTTCCAAGGATGAAGGCAAAAAGTAAGTTCTTTAAAAGCAGAAGCAATTTCCTACAGTTATACAGTATCTCTCTCACTGTTCCCCAGGAGGTGTACAGACATGTAACTGCTGAAGAACATGGGCTATGCATGCTAGGCATGGTGGTACACACCTGCATTCCTAGCACTGGGGCACAGATGTGGGAGGACAGTGTTCAAGGCCAGCCTGCACTGCACTGCAAGATCCTGTCTCAGAACAAACAAACCAAACCCACAAAAGCAAAAGCTACAGCAGGCACACCCAGACCCCGTCCCTTTCCTGGCTTCCGAAGCCAGAGGCTGCCCTTGCGTGCTGTGGCTCCTGGAGGCTAGAACAGGACCACCTCAGTCAGGCTCACTGGGAGACACTGGCCCTGCCTCTCCTGACAGCAGGTGGGCTATTACCGCTCCCGCCAACTGTCACCATCACTTTGGGTTCAGAAATCAGTCACGTAAGCACTGGAGCAGGACAGTTTTCCAGCAAGCCCACATCAAACCCATGTGTAACAAAGTGAATGTCTCCCCAACTTTTACCCTAAGATTCTGCTAGTAAAATCAGCCCACTAGCATATTTAAGTATGTCAACAGAAAACTGAGGCCGGGAATGGTTCAGTGGTAAGAGACCTCTGCTAATACACCTCGGTTCAGTTCTCAGCAAGGCAAAACAACAGATCTGGCTGGCATGCTGATCAAGGGCCATGGAATGAGGGCAGTTTCCCTGCCCTGAATGGGTACCAGCTTTATGATGCTCCCCTCCTGAAGCCTGATAATCTACCTCAGGTCACTGCTCAGTGCCCTCTCCACTGTTTCCTGTTAGAAAACAATATTTCCCACAGGCTCTGAACACCAAGGAGGAACATTCATGGCTCCATGTACTAAGCCCTGGCAGAAAGTCATTTTACTTTTGGTCATTACCACTTAAAGCACTCCCATCCCCAACACACACACTACACCCTGCAGTCACTGTCCCATCCGTTTTACCTGACACTCAGTGGATCTGACAGCTCACTGGACTAGAAGATGGAAGAGGCAAGGGCAGAGACACTCTAGCTTCTGCTCCCTGTGGAGAAGCTGACAAAACCCTCACTCCATCCACATGCCTGAGGAGCGGCTAAGTCCTCAGACAACAATCAGAGAGAGAGAGAGAGAGAGAGAGAGAGAGAGAGAGAGAGAGAGAGAGAGGAAAGGAAGGAGAGGTAAAGGGGGACTCCTCCTCAACACAGCAAGTTACAATCAGCTGCAGAAGGCCAGGCATTAAAAACTGTCAAAGATATCCTGGGGACTAATGAATGTAGTCCAGATAATTCAAACTTCAGCCACCGACCAGTAAAGCTGACATGCTGAAATCAGTCGTTCACTGTTTATCAAGACCAAATGTATTTGCAGTGAAATCTCATAACGATATCATTTGAAAAATTGGCTAACAAAATCAATGCAAGGCAAACTGAGAAATGTAAAATTTCAAAGAAATAAAGCTACAACAAACAAGGGCCCCCAAACCACCAAGCTTACTCCACTTCTCTACAAGTAATTCAGAAAAAAAAACTTTGAAACCTGCCAGCTACCGCTAACCCGATTCTGCAGCCCCCACACTCAGAGTGTAAGATGATGGCCAGGAACTGCCATGTCCTTTTATGCTGTCGGAGATCAAACTCAAGGGCTTTTTGTACTTGTTGTGCAGGCACTGTACAAATGAGCTACATTTGTAGTCTGTAAGAGGCCCTCCCACATTTTGAGACAGAGCCCTGCTAAAGTAGCCACAGCTAGCCTCTCCATTCTTTCCCTCAGTATCCTAGATTATAGAATACAGGTGTGGGCCTTACGCCTGCATAATCCTCACCCCCACTGGACAGTCTGGAACCTGTTAAGCAGTCCAGGCTAGTCTTGAAATCACAGAATCCACCTGCCTCTGCCACACTAGTGCTGAGGTTAAATCCTACCACATTCTCAAGATCTTTCTTTGCTTGTTTTGCTTAAACACACACACACACACACACACACACACACACACACACACACACACACACACACACGAGAATGAGAAAATGTTTTGCTTGCTTGTGTGCCTGAGGAGGGCAGATGAGGGTATGTCCTAAACATTTCCTTTTATCCATTTTGGGGCCTTCTACCAAAAAAAGAAATTAAAATTCATTTCTACCCGCTGGGCGTTGGTGGTGTATGCCTTTAGTCCCAGCTCTAGGGAGGCAGAGGCAGGCAGATCTCTGCGAGTTCGAGGTCAACCTGGTCTACAGAGAGTGTTCCAGGACTGTTACACAAAGAAACCCTGTCTCAAAAAACAAAAACACAACAAAACAAAAAGTACAACTAAGGACTCTGGTTGTGTCTGCCCGTTTGTCAGGATCATTCTCAGAGGGTGAAGCTGAATTACTGTAACGTAGGGTAGGACTGCCGTCTGTTACATGTCTACAATCAATTCCAGGACTGGAGAGACAGAAGCAGGAGTACCAGGAGCATCCTTGGCCGCACGCCGGCCAGTCTGTGCTACATAAGACGCCCCAGAGAAAACAAACAAGAGCTGGTGAGCTGGCTCAGCGGGCAAAGGCCTTTGTTACTCAGCCTGAAAATCTGAACCCAATCCCCCAGAGCCACATGGCGGAAATAGGGAGTAACTGGGTTTTTTTCTTTTGGTTTTTCAAGACACAGTTTTTCTGTGCAACAGCCCTCACTGTCCTGGAACTAGCTCTGTACACCAGGCTGGCCTCCCAAATGATGGGATTAAAGGTGTGTACCACCACCACCCGGCTAAGGGGGCAAACTCTTACAAGTTATTTTCTGACCTCCAGGGATGTGTGTGCAGACACGCACACAAAATAAATGTAAAAAATGTGTCAGGCAAGCAGGACACTGTAAGGCACCTGTAAAGGCAAGTATTTGCGACAAGATAACAGTATTTTCTCAAATACTGTGTTGGTTAAAAACTTACCATGCATGTGTACTTATTACACCACACCTGGGTGATTTTTATAAAATTCACTTTGCTTTTCCATTTAGGACAAAAAATGTAGTATAGTGACTTTATTTTAGTTATAAAAATGAATTTTTTTTTCTTTTAAAAGCTCAGACATGACTCTCAAAGTCACCATGCAGCAGAGGCTATTTCCACCTATCAAGTACTGTGATTAAAGGTGTGGACAACCATATCTGACTCGAGGTGGAATCTAGCTGCTTTTAGCTTTTTTCTATTTACACTCGCATGTACATTCACATAAGCACTCAAGTGTAGAGGCCACAGGACAACTCAGACTCCTTTTTTTTTTCTATTTCATGAATGTGGGGATCGAACTGAGGTCGTAAGGCTTGGTGAGGAAACGTCTTTATCCACTAAGCCATCTTGCTGGTCTAGTGACTACATTTAAAAAACAAGACAAAAAACTACTTGGTAGACTTAGTGCTCTTAAACACTGAGCCATCTCTCCAGCTTCTATTTTTTTCTTCAGTCCTCCCCTTTTTTATGAGCCAACACCCTTTATGCAGCTCATTGGAAAACTTACCTTTTCGGGGAACAGGATCTTGTAACTGGGGGGGGGAGGGGAGGGCCTAGCTCAACAGCAGCGAGGAAGCATCAGCCCGACAAACAAAGTCCCCGACCGCATCCCCAGCATCATGGCCTCCCCATCCCAACTTGTTCCCATAAACTTCCAGGGGCTTAGAGTAGGCAGAGTGGGTAACAGCACATGCTGTGCAAGTATGGGGACCTGACTTGGCATCCCCAGCAACCACGGAAAGGGCCAGGTGTGGCTGCACACTTCGTAACTTCAGCACTGAAATGGGGAAAGGGAAGGAAAAGGCAAGACTGTCACGTCAGGTCACGAAGGGCAATCAGGCAGGAGATGGTGCTATGGGCAGGTCCCAGACAGTGGCTCAGGCAATCGGTCCACCATCTGACAGAGGTGTAATGGGGGGAGCCAGTGTGCTCACCTCAGTGGATGCTCACTGAAGCAGATACTCACTTTAGGTTTTCCAATTCCTGCTTCCTCAGTGGAGAAGAAGGTGGAGCTGGAATGAACTTATCTCCATCATGGCTTTTACTGCTGAAACAGAGAAAGATTCAGATATATAAACAAAGTAGTGTGCAATTTGTTTTCCTATCCTTACTTCATCACTGCAATGCAGTTCTTACAAGAGTGTGAGTTGGAGCAACTCATGAATGGAGACCTGGTACTACGTTCACTCTCTGCACTGTGCACTACTGTATTTCCCCTAGCACACAGCAGCACTTTTACAAAACTTCTAGCTGCAACCATCTCTACTCCGTAAGCATCTTCACACCCCTTTTAGTTTTCCTTCAAAATTTCTTTAGTAAATGGGCTGGGGCTGTGTTCGGTTGATGGTCTATCATGCATGAAGATCCATTCCCAGCACTGCATACACCACACATAATGGTGTGTGCCTTTAATCCCAGTATATGGGAGGTAGCAGCTTAATGGTTAACAAGTTCAAGGTCATCATCAGCTACACAGTGAATCAGTCAGGTCTATATGAGACCTTGTCTCAAATTTTTGTGACAAATACTTAAAAAATTATAATCAAGGAAGGAGGTGTTGGAATGGAGACATGGGTTTAAAGGTAATGCATAAGGACCAGACCTTCAAGCTGGGCATGGTGGCTCATACCATTCATCCAGCACTCAGGAGGCTAAGGCAGAAGGCTCACGGGAAATTGGAAGCTGACTTGGGCTTGGGCTATAGCTCTAGATCAACACACAGACAGACAGACAGACAGACAGACAGACAGACACACACACACAGACACACACACACACACACACACACACACGGAAAAAAAAAAAAAATAAAGGTTTTCTTTGTTTTCTCTTTTTGAGACAGGGTTTCTCTGTGTAATTCTGGCTGTCCGGGAATTCGCTTATAGACCAAGCTGGCTTCTAACTCAGAGATCCAAATGTCTCTGTCTCCTGAGTGCTGGGACTAAAGGCATGAGCCACAACACCCAGCTGGCACGTTAAAAAAATACATATGCGGTTTTAAATGTGCACGTGTGTGGCCGTGAGTGTGCCATAGTGCACACATGGCGGTGAGAGGACAACTTGTAAAAGAGTTGGCTCTTTCCAAGTTGGCTCCTGGGACAGAACGGCTTAGCAGTAAGTGCCTTTACCTAATGAAACCATCTTGTTTAACCCTTTTTTTTGGGGGGGGGGGTGGGCGGAGCCTCACAGATATAGCTCTGGCTGTCCTGGGCCTTGCTAGGAACTCAGAGACCTGCCTGTCTCTGCCTCCCAAGTGCTAGAATTAAAGGTGTGTGTCACCTTGGCCTAGCTTGGCACCTAATATTTAATAAATATTAAATACACATATTTTGAATATCTCCCACTGTTAAACTACACGGATTTCTTTTCTTTCCTATTTCTTCACAGAGTTTTGTTATGTAACCCAGACCCAATTTGCCATCTTCCTGCCTCCCCTGGCTCTAGCCTCAAAGCTGCTCCTTTAAAAAGTAAAAGAGCCCATACCCCAAGTTCGTTTCTATCTTGTCACAATGCCCTCTCATTACTTAGCTTTCACTTTGTTTCTCTTCAGAAACATCTCAGTCTCCTTTGTTGTGAAATAGTCTGGAACCGCTGGATGGGCAGTAGGAAGATACAGAAGGACAGAAGGGCTTGCTTGCTAGATGTCCTGAAGGGCTTTAGGTGTGTTGGTTAGTGGTTTGTTTTTTGTTTTGTTAACTCGACACAAGCTAGAGTAACCTGGGAAGAGGGACCCTCAACTGAGAAAAGGACTCCATCAGACTGGCCTATAAGCAAGTCTGTGGGGGCATGCTTTCAACTGCTGACTCATAAGGGAGGACCAAGCCCACTGTGGGTGGTCCATCAGCTCAGGGATGGGTGGTCCATCAGCTCAGGGAGGGAGTATCATCAAAGCAAATCCTTGCCTTCTTGTGGTGGTCCGAATCAGAATGGCTCATACATGTGAATGCTTAGTCAACAGGGAGCGGCATTATTTAAAAGGCTTAGGAGGTGCAGCTTTGTTGGAGGAAGTTGGGGATGGGCTTTCGGGGGTCAAAGACTCAAGCCAGGTCCAGTCCCTGTATCTCTCTTCCTGCTGCCTGTAGATCCAGATGTAGATCCCTCAGCCCCTCTCTGCAACACCATGCTTGCCTGAGTGCGGTCATGACAGTAATGGACTGAACCCCCAAACTGTAAGCAAGCCCCAATTAAACATGGGATAAGAGTCCCTCACCGCAGTAGGAGGCACGGGGCAGGTGAGGGGGACGGGTACCTGCACGTCTCGCTGCTCTCGCCGCCGCTCTCCGTGTTCCCTCCTAGCTGGTTGCTGTTCTTGGAGCCATTCTCCTGCTTTGGGTCCTGTTGTTCTTCAGGTAACAGCAACAAGGCATTTCTCAGACAGATGGCTGCGAACTCCACACTGGCTACAGGAATGGCTGAAGACTGCCCATCACTTCAAACAACAAGACAAATAAGCTGAGACAGCATAAAAATAAACTGGACACTGCTGCTATAAGGAATCATTAACTGTAGTATGGCAGTGGTGGTGAACAACTTTCATCCCCGCACCGGGGAGACAACAGCAGGTGGATCTTTGTGAGTTCTAGGACAGCCTGGTTGGTCTGCAGGGCAAGTTCGGGGGCAGCCAGAACTACACAGAGAAACCCTGTCTTGAAACAACAAAAAGGACCCCACAAAGGAGTGTAAATACATATATCAAACAAACTTAAGTACTCTCTACACTGTCAATATTAATGCAAGAAAGGAATTATCGATGAGGCCATGAGAATAAAGGGCGAACAGGTGTCGTAAGAAAGTGAAGGGGGTGGTGGGAAGCTGAAGAAATAGCTCAGTGGGTAAGAGCACCAGCTGCCCGCGTCGCTTGCCTTTAGTCCCAGCACTTGGGAGGCAGAAGCAGGTGGATCTCTGTGAGTTGGAGGCCAGCCTGGTCTACAGAGTGAGTGCCAGGACATCCAGAGCTGCACAGAGAAACCCTGCCTCTAAACAAACGAACATTGGCTGCTCTTGCAGAGTTTGATTCCCATCACTCACATGGTAGTTCACAACCATCTGTAACTCTAGTTCCAGGGGACTTGCCGCTGTCTTCTGAACTCCACGGGAAGCAGGCATATATGTGGTGCACATAAATAAATGCCCACAAAACACAGACACATAAAATAAATAAATAAAAAAAAAAAAAAAAAAAAAAAAAAAAAAAAGAAGAAGCAGGTGGCATCACCTCACACCTTCAATCTCACTCAGCACTCGGGAGGCAGAGGCAGGCAGATCTGAGTCTGAGGCCAGCCTGGTCTACAGAGTGAGTTCCAGGACAGCCAGGGCTACACACAGAAACCCTGTCTGGAAAAACAAAAACAAAAGAAGCAACTAAGTATATGTTCAGTAGGTTATAATTTTCTTGTTTGTGGGTGTTTTCAATCAAAGGTGGGTTGAGTCCATGGGTGGGGACTCACCAGAAGCGGTGTTATCTAAAAAGGAGACACCAAAACTCTGGACGTTCTGGTTCACAGCAATGTATGGACTGCCTCCTTAGGACACAGACAGTTTCAGCACCCACAGAGATACTAAATCAGTCACAGTAGACAGATCAACTCACTGTGGACTTACAATGGGCCTAGGTTTGTGGGTGTGTTTACTGATGCAGCCATAAAATGTCATCAGAAAGCAATTCCTCCTGGAAAACGATAAAGCTCAAGCTGCTTCCCATGAAGACCACAGTGTGAACAGGGTTATTACAGAGACACACTGCTTATGGCAAAATACTTACTTGTAGACAGTGTTCTGAATAGACTGTGATGCCAGAACTATTTTACGGTGATATCCTTGACCAACAATAGACTGTACAATTCCTTTTTTGGTAGGAAGACCTTTAGTTTCTTGCTCAGAAGTCTACAAAACAAAAAAATATTTCAAATAAAATTTAAAGGATTATAAGACAACATAAAATATGACCAATTTACAATTATTACTATTTTTTTTCCTGTTTTTCGAGAAAGGGTTTCTCTGTATTGCTTTGGAGCTTGTCCTAGAACTTGCTCTGTAGACCAGACTGGCCTCAAACTCACAGAGATCCTCCTGCCTCTGCCTCCAGAGTGCTGGGATTAAAGGTGTGTGCCACCAACACCCAGCTATTATGTTTAATAAACTTATTGTATGTACATAAGATCTTGCCTGTTGGTATGTATGTATGTATACCATGTGTGTCTGGTGCCCACAAAAGTTGGAAGAGGACATTGGATTCCCTGAACTACAGGTAGCTGTATGTCACCATGAGAGTACTAGGAATCTACTTGGGTTCTTTGCAAGAGAATCAAGTGTCCATCTCTAGCACTACATTTTACAATTATGAATACGTGTCTGTGTGTGTATTTAAGAGACAGGGTTTTGTTATATAGCTCAAGCTGCCCTCAAACTTAGAATCCTACTGCTTCAACCTCCTTTGGCCACTTGGTGAGGCTGCATTTTTTTTCACCTGTGTATCTGTA
The DNA here is from genome assembly GCF_943737965.1 of Phodopus roborovskii. Taxonomy (NCBI): domain Eukaryota; kingdom Metazoa; phylum Chordata; class Mammalia; order Rodentia; family Cricetidae; genus Phodopus; species Phodopus roborovskii. The sequence continues at coordinate 3,082,169 of NW_026125295.1, forward strand.
TGTGTGATGCATGTGGGCCTGTGTTTGAGCTTGGAGGCCTGAGGGTAACATGGAGTTGTCCTTGGTTTATCTCCTGTTTTTACTGAGGCAGAGTCAACAGACCCTATGGCTGGCTGGTGAGGCTAGTTTAGTTAGCCAGCTAGGGATTCCATCTCACTTCCCAGTTCTGGAATTATGCTCAGTTTATTCATGGTGCTGGGAAGCCAAACTCTAGTCTTCATGCTTAGTATGGCAACCATTTCATTTTGGAGCCATCTCTCCAGCTACCCCTCTTCACCCCCACCAAGAGTTTCTGTTATATAAGCTCTCACTACCCAGCCCTAGCTACCCTGGAACTTGCTATGTAGACCAGGCTGGCTTTTAGATGCCCCCCCCCACCCTGTTCCTGCCTCCCAAGTGCTAAGACTATAGGTACCGCCTTGCCCCAGCATCTTTTCCCTCTAAAGTAATAATTACATTACCAGAAACAACACATTTATAAAACATAATAGCCGGGTGTTGGTGGCGCATATAGAGTTCACACAGGTGTTAATCTTGCCTTCTAGGCAATTTAAAGCCCCAATTCATGATATCAACCAGCATTCAAATTTAAAGACACAAACTGCTTCACCACAGGAGCTTGGTAACAGCAGTGACACAAACCTCTCCCCCCACCTCCTAATTAGCATGAAGTGAACCCTCACCTAGTCGTCACCAGGGGACACCCTGAATCCCCTCTACAGTCACACACTGGAGCCAGCCAGCAGGAAAACAGACAACCTTGGCCTGGAGCTTTCCTGTAAACACACACACCTCCATAATCACTGTCTCCCGTCTCCCTCTAGTAACTACAAAGGGTCCCCACAAAGAGTCACTCTTTTATTTACACATTTAAATTTAGAAAATTGTGTGTGTGTGTGTGTGCGCACGCGCGCGCACATGAGTGCAATGTCCAAGGAGGCCAGAAGAGGGCGTTAGATCCAGTTTAGAGTCTAGAACTTTAGAGTCTAGAACTTAAATTATAGGCAGCTTGTACCACCTGATGTGCATGCTGGGTATCAAATTCAGGCCCTCTGGAAAAGCGCCAAGTCTCTAGGCCCAGTTAACAAGTCTCCCTACCCCTGGTGTTTACACAGGGTTTCTCTGTGTAGCCCTGGCTGTCCTGGAATTCAGAGATCCACTCGCCTCTGCCTCTACCTCCTGTGTGCTGGGATTAAAGGTGTGTGCCATCACCACCCAGCTCAAACAAGTGTTTTTTAAACAGGTATAAATCTGCCTAGAATTTACCAGTTAATATAAAAATGATTAAAATATGGCTGCTCTTTTAGAGGACCTGAGTTCAACTCCCAGCAACCACATGGTGGGTCACAACCATTTATAATGACATATGGTGCCTTCTTCTGGCCTGCAGGCATACATGCAACAGAACACTGTATACATGCTAAATAAGTAAATCATTAAAAAGGGAAATAAAAATAAATCTTAGAAATGGAAACTCTCAAAGTAGCTCAGTGGCAGAGTACTTTCCTGCTATGCACAAAGCTCTGAGTGTGAGCCAGCATGCGAACATGTGTGCACACACACACCTTGCGCCATGAAGGGTAAAGCACAGCTGAATACACCACCCAAGCCATTCAGGAGCGCCATTAGTCTCTTCTTCTCTGCTGTAGTCAAGTCATCGACCACCTCAACCCCGAATGCAAAAGCTGCCCACACGCATGCTTCCTTTAAAGCCCTGGGCTCTTCTGCCTGCTTTTCAGAAAAATGCTGCTCAGGGAAGAACCTCAACATCCTATATAAGCTCTGGCGGACAGGCATGCCAGGCAAGATCCTCTCGACACACGTGTCCATGCGTATAAAACTAGGCTGCCCCGCACCCTTCTCTGGATGAGTAGCAGCCTCCTGAACCTCTGGTCGAGAGAGGTCACTGAGAAGTGGGGGAAATAACTACCCAGTCCCCTCCCGTCTGTCCGTGTTCCGGGGTGTGGAGGGCGGAGCAGTTGACAAGGGTGTCCAGAGAACCCTGGCTGTCATGTGCTTTGCTGGAGGGAATGCTGTTTACTGTACTCCTGTCCACTGTCCATCAGAACAACCGTTCTGTCAGCACCACGTACACACACTACCCGCATGCTTGCAGATGGCACAGGCCAGACCCAACAGGAGCCACTGTTCTGACAGACACAGTCTTCCCATCCCCCAACTGCTAACAGAAGACTGTCCTGTGGATTCAGTGAGGCTGGAAAGGAAATGAGGTCTCAGATTCCCGAGTATGCTACGCTTCCTATGTAACAAGTATTGGGAAGGGGAAGCAGAGGTTCACAGAGACAACCAAGGAGCACTCACCCCTTTATTGGCAGCAATGCAGCATTCAGCCAGCCGCAGCCAAAGCCGGGGGTTTGCATGATAAACCTGAACAGCTTCAATCAGACACTCGAAGGCAGCCAGCGGCCTCCCGATGTGCAGCAGCTGGATCCCACAGTTATACAGCAGTTCATACCTCTTGTTGGTTAGCAATGTACACATGGGTCTTCCAGAAAACTTTTTGCCTAGTGATAAAAATTGGAGACTAGATTATTAAAGTTCAGCTGCACTGAAGGCATTTGTTCTCCCAAGCGAACATTTGCATGCTTAGCACCAACACCACTACTTGAAACTGTAAATAACGGCTCTCTCCATGCTTAACTCTACAAGTACCTGCCCGTCGCATCACATGTCTGTGCTAGCAGGAACAGGGCTGTCCTTGCTTGGATCAGCTTCTGGCAATGCTGCTTCAGGGAGGCAGAGCACTAGAGTGAGAGCCACTGGCTCCCCACGCCTATCTCGGCCTGCTTGGCCATCTATGCTACACGCTTTCAGTCATACACAGCCCACAATGTCACCACTCGCCATTCACCATTCAGTTCATCTTTTCTTCCTTCTCCTTTTTCAAAGAAGGGTTTCTCTGGGTAGTCCTGGCTGTCTTGGAACTCATTTGTAGACCAAGCTGACCTCGAATTCAGAGATCCACCTGCTTCTGCCTCCCAAGTGCTGAATTAAAGGCGTGTGTCATGTCACCACACCTACCCTAGAATATTTTTTTCATCAATTAAATAGATGTTTATGATTTAAATAAAAATTAGAAAACTAGAGACTGGAGAGATGGCTCAGAGGTTAAAAGCACTAGCTGCTCTTCTAGAGAACCCAGGTTCAATTCCCAGCACCTACAGAGCAGCTTACAGCGGTCTGTAACTACAATTCCAGGGGATCTGACACCTTCATACCAATGCACATAAAGATAAACAAATTATTAAAAAAAATTTAAAAACTGCTTGATTTTAAACATTTATGATCTAGGATCCACATAATCTGAATGTTAAATGACAAACTTTAAGGCTGTCAGATGTCACCAATCCATCACTTGGGAAGCTCTGTCAACAATTTACTTATTTATTTATGGTTTTTCGAGGCAGGGTTTCTCTGTGGCTTTGGAAGCTGTCCTGAACTAGCTCTTGTAGTCCAGGCTGGTCTCAAACTCACTGAGGTCCTCCTGCCTCCGCCTTCCTGCTGGGATCAAAGGCGTGCGCAGCCGCCGGCACCTGGCCCGCCAACAATTTATAATAATGCTGGCTGACAGTTGAGAAATCCTAATGACTAATTAAAACTGACTGACACACCCTGCAGGGTCACTGATTCTAATCGAAAACAAACTCAGGTAACTGACTTTTCTTTTGTCTTTTCTTTTTTCCCCACGTCTGTGTGTGTTCATGCGTGTACGTGTGTGGAAGCCTAAGTGTGAGGTCAGGGAGCTCCCTAATCATCTGTCTGTCTTTGCGGGCAGTGTCACTGGAGCCCCTGATAGAGCTGGCCTCTTCCACACCCAGGTCACCTCAGTCACACGTCTCTAAACAGACACCACAGTTCCCAGCGCTGCCTACCTGGATCAATGCCACCTGCACTGAGCTGGGCACACACATTGTCATTTTCTTGCAGAGCCTTCTTAAAGTAGAAAATTCCCAAATTGTGTTTGCTCATGGCAAAATGGATGCAACCAAGATTATTCCAGAACATGCACCTCAAGCATTCACCTGAAAACAACACAAACCACTTTATCCACACAATTTCATTTTTGCAGTCCCTCATATACAAATCAGACCTAGTTGCTGTCAGTTAGCTCATCTATGGAATGTCACTTAGTCACTAAAGGATGGTTCGAGACCACCCTGTTCTACAAAGTGACTTCCAGGACTGTTGCACAGAGAAAACCAAAGCAAAAACAACAACCAAAAAGAGTATACAGAGTACAGAAAACCTGTTTCATCTGAAGCTAAGTTTCCACTCTATCTTCCTTGCCTACCCACCTATCCATCCATCATACTACCTAGCACCTGAGACAGGGTCCTGTGTAAAAAGGCTGGCAGCACTACAAGTCTCTATGCAGTTGAGAATGACCTTGCCTCTACCTCCTAAAGTGTAGGGGTCACAGACTTGTACCAGCACACCTGGTTCACGTGGTACTGGAGATGAAACCCAGGGCTCTGTGCATAGGTGAACACTCTACCAAACGCTACAACTCCATCACCATTTTCATGATTGTGAGGAGGGGGTCTCAAACCGTGGTCCTGGTGGCCTAGAATTCACTAGGTAGCTGAGGCTGGCTTTGAACTTTGGAAATCCTGTCTCATCTTCCTGAGTATGTCAGGGAAGCCTTCTGTCTGTTTCAAATGCTCACACCCATTAACATTTGTCATTTTTTGTGACTTGATCTTATATGTACATGTGTGTATTTGTGTTTTAATCACAAAAAGCTGAACTTTTTTTCTTTTCTTTTTTTTAATTTGTGGTCAAATTCTTTAGCTATTTCTCCAAACTCTACGGCACTAGGATTTTGGGTAATGTTCAAGCCAGCCTTCTTCACCATTAGAATATTCATCCCAGCTTCCTTCTGCACTTTTGTTATTGCATTTCAATGCTTTACCTTGATAGATTATCACTTTGGTATAATGAAAATAACCCAAACACTCCAAAACCATTTACTGAAGCTTGTATGGTGGCAGAGGGTTAGCCCACGCTATAATCTTAGCACCTGAGAGGAAGAGGAAGTAACATTAGCATTCAAAGTTATTCCTGGCTACATATAGCAAGTTCAAAGGCAACCTGATCTATGTGAAGCTGGGTGTGGTGGCTCATGCCTTTAATCTCAGTATCTGAAAGCCAGAGTCTGGCAGATCTCCGAGTTTGAGGCTGGCCAGAGCTACATAGTGAGACCCTGTCTCAAAAAAAAAAAAAAAAAAAAAAAAAAAAAAAAAAAATTACAGTAAAATGTATAGAGCATACCCTACTTTACAATCACAGTACAAAATGCCAGATTATGACAAGTTGGTAACAGGATATTCACTGCTTGCTTAATCAATTAATTAATCTATGTTGGTTTTTCAAGCAGGGTTTCACTGTGTAGCCCTTGCCATCCTGGAACTCACTCTGTAGACCAGGCTAGCCTCAAACTCAGAGCTCTGCCTGCCTCTGCCTGCTACCACCACCTGGCTGTGCTTTGAGGTTTTTTTTTTTTTTCCTTCTTAGTTTTTCTGTGGTTTTGGAGACTGTCCTGGAACTAGCTCTTGTAGACCAGGCTAGTCTCGAACTCACAGAGATCCATCTGCCTCTGCCTCCAGAGTGCTGGGATTAAAGGCGTGCACCACCACCGCCTGGTGGTATGCTTTAAGTTTTAAACAAGACAGCAATATTAAAAGGAAAAGAAGGGGACTGGGAATTTAGGTCACTAGTACAAAAGCTGTTTCGTAAGCCAGACTCTGGGTTTGACCACAGACAGGAAAAGGAAGGCTGGCCTGGGCTGCACAGCAAAGAAAAAAACAAACAAAAGAGAACAGTAAAGCACACTAAAATGCTTAAATAGACTGACTCTAGGTATTACATTATGGGCAATTAAAGCTAAATTCTATCTTCCAAGTATTCTTTAATAAGCATATTTTATCAATAGCAAAAACTATGGTTTACATAGGAGAAACAAAGATTTCAACATTAGAAGCTGGATTGTGGTGGTGCGCACCTTAGTTCAAAGCCCACCTCGTCTAAAAAGTGATTTCCAGCATGGCCAGGGTTATACAGAGAAACGCTGTCTCAAACCATCCCCCAAAAATCTTCCCATCAGAGAGCCCTAACTTTGATTCAACACCCACTTCATGTCCAGCTCTTGACCTCCTACAGTTTCCACAGTGACTATGAAAACATTAGAAACAGAATTCAGAACAGGCTAGGATGTGGTTTAATAGGTTGGGTGCTTCCTGGCATTCATAAGCCCTTGCACCATATCGTCGTCCCTAGCAACATGGTAACAGGTGCAATGGTGCCTGCCCGGACTTCTACTGCAGACAGAGAGGTAAGAGGGTTATTTAAAAAAAAAAAAAAAAAACAAAACAAAACAAGGTCATCCTTGATACACTGAGTTAATAAACAAGGCCAGCCTGTGTACATGAGATACAAGACACAAAGCTGAACAAACCCAGGAGGATTAGGGCTGAGTGTGTAACAGAACGTCCAAGAGGAAACTGGAGCACTAGAGTAGAACCGCCTTTCTCCACTCTCCAGTGAACTCAGATTGCAAACTGGGGGAAGTCCAGCAGGTAGAGGTGGAGGCTACACATGCATCTGAACAGAATCCAAAGCAAAAACACAAACATTTAAACATTTGAACAAACAAATACACTCACACCACAGATAGGGAGGGAGGGAGAGGGAGAGAGAGAGAGAGAGAGAGAGAGCAGGAACACGTAAAATTAAAGCAAAGATGTGATGAGCCCTCTTTCAATGTGGAAACAAATTATACTATTAAATCTCAACAAATGTTTTTCAGAAAGAAATATGAAAACCCTGTTTTAAGAAAGAGCTTTGAAAGGCAGCCTGGTTGGCCTCAAATTTGAGACTCCCCTGCTCTTGTCTACGCAGTGATGGTATTAGAGTATGCCAACATAACAGATTTAGAACATTTATACTTAAAAACGAACAAAATAACCCTGAAATACACTGGCATGTCGGGAGGCAAGTTGGGGGGACCCCAAAGCAATAAGGAGTAGACCAACTAAAACGTTCCCATTGTCTTTTACCTGTTTTCATGAAGCCTGGATGCTCGGCAATGTTTGAACTATTTAAGAGCTTCACCGCTTTGCGATAATTGCCCCTTAAGTACTCAAAATTGCTTTTGAGAAACAGGGAGGGTGCAGACTGTAAAGGAAACATAAGAGTGATTTAAAAATTAGTTCTTTTTTGCATGATCAGAACTAAGAACTACATTGCTGTGCGTGGACGTGTTAGGACATAATTCAATCAGCTGAATCATGTCACAGAAAACAATCTCTAAATGCTGCATGGATCCTGATACTTAAGATACTGAAACCTTGCAGAGCACAGCCTGGACACATAACATGTGTGCATAAGAACAGAGTTCACAGAGCATCATCCAACTGTTTTCATCTACTGCAGTCATTCTGTACCCAGCGTGGTCTACGTTCAAGTGATCAGTTGGGGATACAAGCAAAGAACCCTGAGCCTGGCTTAACTGCTAGCCAAGTTTACAACATAAACAGACTCTTTTTTTAATGGTTGTCGCAAAACTGACGACTATGGTGGCCTGAATGAGAATGGCTCATATTTGAATGCATCTGAGGAGGAGTAGGAGGTGTGTCACTGCAGCCAGGCCTTGCCGTCCGGTTCAAAAGCCCACCTCATTCAGATGCTTGTCTTGTGCATGTGGACCACATGCAAGCTCCCAGTTACAGTTCCAGTGCCACGCAGCCAGACTCTAATCCTCTGGAACTGTGTGCCTCCAAATTAAACAATTCATCCCATAAGTCGGCTTGGTCATGGTGTCTCCTCACAGCAGCAGAACGGTAACTTAAGAGAGTGATCTTCCTTATTTCGTTTTGATTTTAAAAAAGGCTGGGGTCATTTAAAAGAGAATGGCCCCCGAAAACCAGACAGTGACGGCGAATGGCTTTAATCCAAGCACTCAGGAGGCAGAGGCAGAGGAATGAGTTCCAGGACAGCCAGGGCAACACAAAGAAACCCTGGGGGAGGGGGAGTTAGTCCCTACAGGCTCATATATTTGAATGCTTGCTCATCAGGGAGGGATTAGGAGGTGTGGCCTTGTCGAGAAAGTGTGTCACTAGAGGTGGGCTTTGACATTTCAAAAGCCCAAGCCAGGCCCAGTGTCTCTCTCTCTTCCTGCGGCCTGGGAACACTGATGTAAAATTTGAAGCTACTTCCCCAGTGCCATGGACACCAGATATTGATGCATAGATCAAGATTCACGGGACCAGGCTCACTATAGGTTAATACAATTTTATTTGGGGAGAAGTCACTTACACAAGAAACAGATGACAGTTCCCGCTCCAGGGATCCACCCAGGCTGCTCTCCGTGACCCGAGCGCTGGGGTCGGGACCCCACAACTAGTCCTACCCTCAGTCACATCTGCACCCGAGACCATGCCCAGTCAGCGCTACAGGGGTGTGCGTGCGTGCGAGCGTGCGTGCGTGTGCGTGTGTCTCACTACACCAGTCTGCTTATGTACCACCATGCTCCCCAGCATGTTGATAATGGATTAAACCTCTGACACTGTAAGCCAGCCCATTTAAATGCTTTCTTTTGTAAAAGTTGTCTTGGTTATGGTATCTCTTCACAGCAATAGAACAGTGACTAAGACAAAGACCTAAGTTTTTTTTTAGATTATGCATATGTGTGGGGGTATGGCAGGAGGGGACCACAGACATATTGAGTATGGGTACCTAAGGAAACCAAAACAGTATGCTGTGGGATATTTGTTTAATGATGCAAATATATATTGCATTCTTTTATGTCGCATATGTAAAGTTGTTTACCTACCTAAAATGCCTGATTGGTGGTGGTGGTGATTGCAGTGGCGCTCGCCTTTAGTACCAGCACTGGGGAGGCAAAGGTAGGTGGATCTCTGTGAATTTGAAGCCAGCTTGTTTTTACAAGTTAGTTCTAGGACAGCCAGAGCTGTTACACAGAAAAACCTTGCCTTGAAAGAAAAGAAAAGAAAAAAAAAAAAAAAAAAAAAAAAGCTGAATGGCCAATAGCCAAGCAGAAGAGAGGGATACACAGGGCTGCCAGGCAGAGGATACACAGGAGAAATCCAGGCTCAGAAGGAGGAGGAGCAAGGAGAGAGAGGAGGGTGCCAGGGTCCAGTCACACAGCCACCCAGGCAGCTGAGCGGTAAGAAGGAAAGAAAGATATAGGAAGAAAGACAAAAAACCCAAAGGGAAAACATAGTTAAAGAGAAACTGGATGATTTAATTAAGAAAGCTGGTTAGAAACAAGACAAGCTAGGGCTGGGCATCCCTAAGGGACATAAATTCCCACGTACTGATTTGGGAGCTGGGTGGCAGGACCCCAAGGATCAAGGAGTAAAGAGACTCACTACAAAGGACTGCATGCTATGACAGTGCTCCACCACTGAGCTCCTCCCAACCTTTCTCATTTCCTAGGACGCAAGCTCACCCTTCACTCAGGAATGCCCAATACCCAGCTATTCTCCCAAGCATGAAAGGAAGAATTTTCAGACAGCAAGTTTTGTTTGTAGGCAGTAACATTTCTCTTCCAAAACTCTTGTTTTGGATTTCAGGTCACTCCCATTAAATCTTTATGCTGGAGGGGCCTCCAGAAAGGTCTGGACACTGTACCTGTGAAAATTTCTCACCCAGTATTTACTCACTAGCTCATAAACATGCTTGCCTTCTACACCCTAGTTCTCTCTCTCTCCCTGCGAAGACTTCTGGTGGCCCAGAGGTCTTCTGGTCACAATGAATTAGAATCTCAGGGATTATTGTAAGTGGAGGAACTTCCAAGTCAAGATTAATGGCCTCAGGTAAAAGCAGTAAATTGCACAACACTTACCGATTTATTTTATTCATTTAGATATTTTATTTATTTATTTATTTTGACAGAGTTTCTCTGTGCTGAGATTAAAGGTATGTGCTGGCTACCATCAATTTTTAAAAACAAGATTTATTTATCTCTGTGTATGTGTACAGGTGCAGAAGCCACAATCAGGCAAGTATCCAAACCCCTCCCTATTCCATTCAGACAGGCTCTCCTTGCACCTGAAGCCTGTGCTTTCAATGGCAGACTGGAAGGCAGCTAGCCCAGAATCTTCCTGTTCCCCTCAGAATTCGGGTTAGAGGAATGTGTGCTACCACTAAGCCACCCTGTTACCAACACTTTTCCATCAGTCCGGTCCCAAAGCCACAACAGTTCCAAAAGAACACACAGAGACCCTAGTAGTAATAAAGCTGTTGGCCAAATGGCTAGAGCTTTTTATTGGCTACCTCTGTCTTAAATATTAATTCATTTCTATTAATCTAAGTGTTTCCCCATGGTCTTTATCTTACCGGAGAAAAGGTAAGGACCTCCTACTCCTCTTACGTCCTACATCTTGACTCCTCTCTACTACATCTCCCAGAATCCTCCCTCTCTCCTAGTCCCACCTATCTTGCTTTCCTATAGGCCAACAGTGTTTTAGTCATTAAGAGAAACATATTTACAGAATGACATCTCCCATCACCACCCCCTCACTGAAAACTGACAAACCTTAGTCTAAATACAAAAGCCACAAGCAGACAGCACCCAAGGAAAGTCCAGGAGAAACTTACATTTCCAGCTGTGTTCATGACAGACTTGATTTCCCGTTTGCATGCCTTCAGGGACTTCATTTGGATGTATGCTCTGACTTTGTACTGTCAAGGAATAATGGAGACATGTAAGAGGGTGGGTCACTTAAATGCATTCAAGTTCTGATTCCCAGAGCAGGATAGTACATCTCACCTCTTACAACATAGTCAAATGCCAGTTTCATGCAAACGTAACTTAAATATTATCTTTAATATTTGTTTCCTTTTCTTTTTTTTTTTTTGTGATTCTGGGGACAGAATCTAAGGCATCATACATCATAGGCAATCATCCTACTCCTGAGCCAAAAACCTACAAATCCAAACCTACAAATCCAAATCTGCACAGCACAGTTTATCTTATCTGCATAATTTTAAAATTCTATATATTGACTTATCATACATTCTAGGTTATTTCAAAGTTCTAAATAGTAATTTAAAGAAGTTATATTGTATGTATATATGTATGCAGAGCAAAATGTAGTTAGAGGAAAAACTAAACTTCTAAACTACATCCTTCCAACCCAAGTAAACACACTGCCTTGAGTTAGTGTTATGTGCCTCTCACGTGGCTTCCGCGCACGCCCACCCTTTGAGCATACACTACCTGGTGTATCTTGGACTTTGCAGCCTCTATTAGAGCTCCACTCTCAGTCTTAGGATTAGATCCATCCTTGTTGCTATTATTGCCAGTCTGTACAATAGTGAAACAAAATCAAGCAATAGTAGTGACCATAACTGATTTCCAAGTGAGCTAAGTAAGTACAAAGTGCCCAAGTCAAGTACCCAGAAGCCATTTTCAAATAGAACCTGCTGCAGAGCCCACCCCCAGGGACTGAGGGTCAGTGTGCCATTCCTAACAGGAACCTCACAGATGACATAACTATGGACCCATTTTAAAATCGGACTTTGTCTCTAAAACCCAAGACAGGCTCTGTCTTTTTCCAGCCCTCCTTTGTGATTACCCTGCCAGCACCACTGAGCCCTACCTTCCTGAGGAAGCCTCAATTCTCCTCCACCTTCCTTCTGTGCAGAACTACCTTCCCTCTAGTGGCTTGCCCAGCCACTCCCCACAGCTCAGACACATCAGGACCATCGTTCAGTCCTTTATGCTGTCTCTTCCACCACAACAGCTAGTCTACTATATCCCTCCTTTTCTAACTTGTCGGACTGAATATTCAAATCAAACACACAAGTCCTAGAGACTTCTCTAATTTTCTTTCTTTCTTTCTACACACGAACTCACTGTACTCCATCCATCCCTTCCCTGCAGAGGGCCCTGGGGACAAGGATTGCAGTGTTCCTACCGTCAGATTAGAACACATACAAATACATACATTCACCAAATATGGAAAAGAAATACTATACAACACAAAATTTAGGAAGAACGCTAAGAGCACTCAGCTGCAATCTCTTGATGCACATGTTGGGGTAGAAAAATGTAAGCCATGCAGATGTTTCGAATGAAAAGTTTTGAGAGGCAGTTTACAGGGCTTGGACAGATAGCACAGTTCCTGTGAATCACACCTCCAGAAAGCTGCTAGGATACCATATCTCATGTGACAGACATGGGTCCCACTTTCCAAGTCTCAGTCTGATGCCTGGAAACTCACCTCATTCTTCCCGTTTTTGTTGCTGCTGCCCTGTGAAATCATTTTTTCTAGGACAGCAAGAAGATGCAGAGCTTTCTCAGCTTGGTGGGTTAATATATACAAGTCTACAAGCAGAAAGCACACTGCTTGGGCAAACTTTTCTTCTGGCAAAACAAACACACAAACAAATAGGAAAAGTTACACTTCAAGGTGGAGCAGTATTCTAGGGCGGTTACTGTTCTCTGTATAATACATACCCCAGTGCGTAGGTACTTTGTCCAGATGCACAAAGTGCACATCAGGGGTAAATCCTGTGAGCTACAGACCCTGGGGGACTGGGATGTGTCAGTGTGGCTCATCCACTGTAACATACGCACTGATGCTTACCAACGAGGGGCGGTATTATGTGGAGTTATGAATGTTGATGAGGAAGACAATAGGAAATAGCTCAATTTTGCTATGAACTCAAAACTACTTAGAATAAAACCAAACAAACAAACAAAAAAAAAACCCAACCAGTAAAAAGTAAAATATTAGCTGCATGTGATATTGCATGCCTTTCATCCCAGCACTCAGGAGAGGCAGGCAGATCTGAGAGTTCCAGGCCAGTGTGCTCCACATACAGAGTTCCAGGACAGCCAGGGCTATGTGAGATCCTGTCTCAAAGATAAAATAAGGGCTAGAGAGGTGGCTCAAAGGTTAAGAAAGCTTGCTGCTCTTCCAGAGGACCCAAGTTCCTAGTACCCACATCAGGTGACCCTCAACAGCCTGTAACTACAGCTCTAGGGGACCCTACGCCTCTGACTTCCGGGCCTTTGTGTTTATGTGCACACACCCACACACAGACACACCCCAACACATACAATTTACAAAATATTTCAGATAGAAATACAACCTTTAAATAGAAAAATTAGCCACAGTAATTTTCACAAAATACATGGATCCAAATGACTGACCCTGAACTTTATATCCCTTAGCCACAGTACAGATTGACAGCACTTTGTGAGCTGCTGGCAGCGCCAGTGCTTCTCAGTGGGGACCAACTCTGACACAGCTTCGACGAGGGACTTAGTCCTCGTCACACAGTCCCTACCACTCACTGCCTCTCTCCTGGCCAGTCTACCAGTCACCAAGCCATCAGGACTAAAAGAGACAGGCAACTTCAAACAGTTCCCTAGAGGCAGTTACCCGAGTGCCACAGGAGTACCGGGACCACACTCCACCACCTGCTGTAGGGAACCACCGACAGACATCTCCTTCACGGTCTCATCTGACACAAGCAGACTCCCGGTGGGCTGGAAAGCACTGATGCTCTCTAACCACGCCCCAGCCTGTTGCTCATCTGCTGGCTCCTTCCTGCTCCTCACACTCCACCTCCCCCAATTCTCAAGGCCAGTATCAGAATGTAAATACAAACCCGTATTAGCTCTCTCTACCGGCAGACATTTCAGAGGGGCAACAGAGGAACATTCCCAAACGGTCTTTTAAGAATGTTTACTTCATGCGCATGAGTGTTTTGAGTGTATGTATGTGCAAGCCTGGTGCGTGCTGAGGCCACATGCGTGGCTGGGAACCAAACCCAAACTCTCTACAAGAGCAGCAAGTACTCCACAACACGGAGCCACCCGTCCAGCCCTCCCCATCTTTCCTCACCTGTGCCATGGTAAGCTCACTCAGGGATAGTTAACAGCAGAGAAGACAAAACGCCTTCCTACTACCCAACAGTTCATCCCTTCCCTTCCCCTCCGGCTACCTTCACAAAACCCAGGCTGGCCTCAAACCCCGTATGTGTCAGAGGATGACCCTGAACAATGGTCTACTGGATGCTAGGATACAGGCATGTGGCAGCATTTCGGGCACCTTTAAAACCCAGGCTGAAACAGCTTTATCTTTGGTCATTTTACATGTGTGCGCTCAGGTATGCAGTTGAATGTGTGTACAAGACGAGAGCAATCTCTGTGGTTGCTCCTTAGTGACTGCTCCCTTTTTGTCTGTGCACCACGTGTGCCTGGTGCCTGAGAAGGCCACAAGAGGCATCAGATCTTCTGAGAGTGATAAATGATTGCCAGCAGCTGGGAATTGAACTCACGCCACAGGAGGACAGCCGGTGCTCTCAACTGCTGAGCCATCTCACCAGCCCTGACCAGTTTCTGAGACAGGCAGCTTAGCAGCTTAGAGCTTGTTAAGCCAGGCAGACCACCTAGCCAGCAAACTCAAGGAACCCACCTGTGTCTGCCCTTACCACTATATTACAAGCATATACTACCTACCACGTCAGCTGCTTTTATGTGGGTTCCAGCCATTGAACCCAGATCCTGGCATTTGCAAGGCAAGCATTCTGCTGACTGAGCTATTCCCTTTAAATGCTGACATATAGCTCTAGTTTAGGTCATCTAGATTAAAAAAAAACAAAAACAAAAAAAAAACAAAAACAAAAAAATAAACAAGAAAACACTTGAGTTTGGAAGTTAGAGAGGATGAGATTTCTGGCCCAACAGATAACATACCAAAAGGTTCTATGAACTGATAAAGTTTTTCACCAACAGATATGGCCTCTGTATACTGCCGCAGATGATAAAGAATGACTGCTTGATTATAATACAACATGCTGTTTTCAACATCATCTAATCCATCCATTTCTTCAACAGCTGAGTGAACCTACAAAACAATCCAGGCAGAATGTGCTCTAACAACAGTTAAGAAAACAAACTGCAAAAGTGAAAGAATTCAGCTGGATGTATGGCACATTCCTGTAATCTCAGTACCTACAAAGCTGAGGCATGAGAAGGACTAGCCTAAGTTCAAGGTCAGCCAGGGCAATACAGTGAGCTCCAGGCCAATGTTTTGAATAGCTTTGAGTGCAGATGTTGGTACCATGCCCAGCTCCCACACTTCTTATTCTTATTTTCCTACATTTTAATAGTACCTTCACCAGGCTGGCGGCACATTTAGGAGACAGGGACAAGCAGATCCCTGAGTTCAAGGCCAGCCTTGTGTACAGAGCAAGTTCCAGGACTGCCAGGGCTACACAGAGAAACGCTGTCTTTAAAACAAAATATAAAATATAAAATAACAAAAAATAGTACCTTCAGGCTTCCTTTTTAATTTAGAAAATGTATTTATTTATATTTTATATATAAGTGCTCTACATGTACAGGCCAGAAGGGGGTCCAGTTCTTGTTAAGATGGTGTGAGCCGCCATGTGGGCGCTGGGAATTGAAATCAGAACCTCTAGATGAGTAGCCAGTGCTCTTAACCAATGAGCCATCTCTCCAGCCAAAGTACCTTTAGGTTTCAACTAGTCCTAACTACTAGAAATTATTTTATCTGTTTCATTCACATTAAAATCTTATTAAACAAAACATTTTGAGTCTGACTTACATAGCAAGTTCCAGGCCAGCCAAAGCTACATAGTGAGAATGCAGATATTTATCTAACAAATAAGGGAGACCAAGACCTAGTCCCACAGTGAAAAAGAAAAAACGCAAATGCTGTGAGCCACCATGTGTGCTGGGTCTTCCCGGGGGCAGTAAGCACTCTGAGTGCTGAGCCATCATCTCTCCAACCCATCCTTCCATTTTTGAAAATAAAATAGCCCCAGATGACCTCAAACACACAGCAATCCTCCTGCCTCGTCTTAACAAGTGTAGGCATTATAGACTAAGCTTGTATTTTACCATTGCCTTTTCGTTTGTCTGGAACAGGATCTCACTATGTAGTGTTGGCTGTCCTTGAACTCAGAGTACTGCCTCCTGAGTGTTAGCTAGGGTTAAAAGCATGCACATGCCTGGCTTACTTGTTTTTTTTTTTTTTTTTTTTTTTTTTTGAGACAGGGTTTTCTGTAGCCCCGGCTTGGCCTAGAACTTACTTTGTAAACCAGGCTGCTTTTAATCTCTTTACATTTCACAACAATTCTCTAATTACACATAACACACATAACTAAAATTCTAGCCACATTAAAACTAACATTTGTCATCATAAAATTAAAACAAATTATCATATAAAGTTGTAAAATTTACTGTGATTGACATTTCTCCAAAGCATGCAGTGGTGTGGTATACACAGATTTGACAACCTGGGTGCTGATGGCACGGAACCTAAAGTTTCACAGAGCACAGTGGTTCACAATCAGACTTCAGTCAGCAACATGGCTGAGCCTCACATGGCTGGGGAGCTCAGAGGCTGACCAGCAGCTCAAGGGGGCGAGCGCTTCCTTACTTAGCCAGCCACTACCTTCAGATTAAAAGGTATCTTACAAAGAGAGAACTCCATTTCCAAAGAAAGGCCTTCTTGCAGTGTTAGTTTATTTTAAAATTTGTCTGTGTATTTGTGTGTGAGGCTCCTACGAACGCTAGAGGTCAACATCACCCATCATCCTCTACTGCTCTCCATCTTTTTTCTGAGACAGGGTTTCTCACTGGTCTTGGCCTTGGCTTGGCTGGCTGGTCAATGCCTCCCCAATGCTGGGACTGGAATAATAATTAAATCCAAACAAAACTAACAGCAACAAAGGATTCAGAAAAGTAGAAATTCTGTTTTTAATATCAGGCAAGAAATCACATTTATTTTCCTTAACTATTTATATTTCACAAATTAACACAACAAATGTTTACAGTTAAATTCATTTATCACCTGATTCTTCAGCTGGTTAAGTGTTTGTCTCAAATTATCTGTTGTTGTTTGATTATTTTTAAAAAATTCAGCTACTGCTGTGTTCAAAATTATTTTGTAATCATCTTTGTTTATATCTTGGAGACAGGCAAGGTGTTGCAGACAGGCATCATAATTTCCAGACTAAAAAGAAAAAACAAAACCACACATATATACACAGAATTCCATATCAGCTTTAAGAACAATGCAGCTTTTCCAAACACGTTTCCTTCATTGACTTAGGTTCTAAAGGGGGAATCCCCTTAGTATTCTAAGTGAAAGCCCTAGGTAGAGCAATGTCAGTGAACACCTCCATGTTTATCTAAGACTCAGGCTCTATCCTCAGCAGGGAGAGCTGTAACACACATATGCAGACATGATACATAGTGCACATATCGCTGGCAGGGTATGGACAGGAGAGGCTAGAAAGGGGATGCAATTATTACAAGGTCAGATCCTAGAAAATATACCTTGAATGCAAATCAAATTCTTCTGCCTAATGTATATTTCCAATGTATGCACATGTATATCATAAGTTTTTTTTTTTTTTTTCAAATTGTTTAATGTCAGAGAAGTTGCAATTCTGACAACAAATATTTGGTGCTACACTTTAAGGTACATTCAAGACAGGAGATGAACAGAGTAGGGAAATGGAAAGACTAACCCGCACATTTACCTATCTAGATTTAAGAGACTCAAACAACACTGGAGTTAAAACATGTCTGGAAAACAAAAATTCGAGGGGCTCCAAGTGCTTCCAGTCTGTTCACCACGTTTACGTAAAACGAAACCTACTTCTCCCTAAAGTCAATCCCTGAATTATGACAGGATAAACTTGTAAGACCCGATTTGAGCAGGTGGGTGGGGAGAGAAAGCATCTCTTACTGTGAAGGCCTGGAAAGCACTGGTGGACAGCTCCTTCTCCTGGTCGGTGACCCCAGGCGACTGGCCTGCCCCTTCATGTTTCTCTGCTCCCTGATCTGCAAACACACAAAGTTCCTTTAGAAATGGAAGTTGGGGCTGGCAAGAAGGCTCAGCAAGAGAAAATATTGTCTGCATGCAAGCCTGACAACCCGTTTGATCCCCAAATCTTAAAGGGTGCAGAGAACAAGTTATCCTGACCTCCACATAGGTTCCACAGCTCATCACATGTCTGCACACGCACAAGAAATGAAACTGTACAATGAATTTGTTCTCCATGTTTTATTTTTTTTGGTGGGGGGGGGGAATAAGTTTAGAGCTAGTCTCGTGTAGTCAACAACCTCAAACCCAGGATTTCACTGATCTTACTCTACCTCCCACATGCTGGGATTACAGGCATGTGCCTCTACACCTGTCAGAGTGTGTGTCTGTGTGTGTGTGTGTGTGTGTGTTGCTGGGGATTTAGGATCTTGAGCACTGTGCGCCAACAAAATTTGGCCATTCATCCTTGATGAGCTAATTAAAATAGCCAAATTAATAGTAAAAAGCAGAAACAGGATTTATTAAATGTAGTCTCATTTGGGAAACAGGATAGAGTCCTAATAATTTCCTCAGCTTTACCTTCAGAGTTCTGAAGTTAGGCTGAAGTTTAAGTAGAAAGCCAGAGTTATCTGTATATCTAAGCAGACCCTAGCCAAGGTGGTTCAATCACGTATGTATGCTTCCTGTGAATTAAGACAATAGTGAGTTGGGACTGTAGTGATCTAGTGGGAGAACTTTTACCTAGAATATACAAGGCCTTGGGTTCGATTCCTAGTAACACCGAAATGAACAAAGGAACAGGATGCACATCAATTGGTAGAATGCTTGCCTAGCACCTACGAGGTCCCTGGTTCAGTCCTGAGCACTACAAAAATCAACTATGGAGATGCTTGGCACTCCAAAGGTAAAGTCAGGAGACTCCAGTTAGCAAACTCAAGGTCAGATTAAGACAGGAGACCCTAACTAAAAAAAAAAGAAAAATATTGTTGCAAGGGCTGGAGAGATGGCTCAGAGGTTAAGAGCACTGGCTACTCTTCCAGAGCTCTTGAGTTCAGTTCCCAAAAACCATATGGTGGCTCACAACCATCTACAATGAGATCCAGTGCCCCCTTCCTTCTGGCATTCAGGCAAACATGCAACAGAACACTGTATATGTAATAAATCAATCAATCTTTAAAAAGCAAAAACTAAAAAAACCACCCCCCCAAAAGAAAAAAATCATTGATGGTTTAAAAAACTGAGGTAGGAAGATTGGTAGAAATCCAGGAGTTCAAGACTAGCCCAAGGAAGATAGTGAGACCTTGTTTCAAAACTAAAATATAATAAAGTGCTCATTTTGGCAGCACACTTACTAAAACTGGAATAATAGCAGATCCCCGAGGCCCAGCTGTAGGGATGACTTGAAGATCTGTGAAGTGTTCCATACTTAATACCAAAACCAAACCAAAGTAAGGCAGGGATGCTGGCTGAGTTGGTAGAGGTGCTTGCCTAGCAGTTAAGGCCTTGGATTTGAGCCCCAACACTCTGTGTGTGTGTGGGGGGGGGGGGAGGAAGGGAGGAAGGGAAGGAGGGATTGATCCTAACTACTCAATGTGGCATTGAAGATCTCTCTCTCTCTCTCTCTCTCTCTCTCTCTCTCTCTCTCTCTCTCTCTCTCTCTCTCTCTCTCTCTCTCTGAGACAGGATGTTAACACTAGCTCAGTCTGGGGCTAGCCTCAAAATCATGGCAATCTTCCTGCCTCAGCCTCCCAAGTGCTGGACTTACAGGATGAGCCATGAGGTCCATCTAGGACACTGAAGATTTAAATTAAGCCTCTATCTTCCACTAAAATCAGACTCACACAGCCACAACTGTCATCATCCCTAGAAAACAGAAAGTGTCTTAAAATTCCCCAGGAAATTGACCAACTTCAAGGTAAATGACCAGACTGGGGCTGATAGACTCTGAAACTCATTTCTATGTCTATAGAGAACTGAGTTACATACTCTTTTAAATATTAGTCAACCATAATTCACCTACATTTTTTACTTCATGATAACAACTAAAAAAATACTTCCAAGAGATGACTTTTTGTTTTGTTTTTTACTTCTTGTGCATTTGCAGGGTTGAAATCAGGTTTTCTAATGTTTTAAAAGACATGCACTATTTGTAGCTGCTGACTTCTTACCAGACAGCGTCTGCACATAATCCCACAGTGTATCTTTACTTGTCCAAAAGTAGTCTCCATTGCCAATGGAAAGCGGGTAAGACCGCTCCTCCAGAAGCTTCACCTTCCTTCTGCCCTGGCCTAACGAACACGGCTGACGAAGGCGTACAGAGCTCTTGGATGCACAGACCTTGACACTCTTTACACTCAAAGACTTCATTCCTAACCACACACACACACACACACCTTTAGGTTTCAACTACACAGAAAAGAAACGCAACACCTCTTCCAAACTGAAAGTCAGTTAACTGAAAGCAGACATATTCCAACACAGAATGTTAACCGCTTCAAAGCTGATTGGAGGAGGATTACAAACTGTACTGTTCAAACACAGTCCCGGGGTCAAGGAAAAACAATGCCGAAGGGTAAGACACAAATGTCTTTTCGTTTTGTTGTTTTTGAGACAGGCTCTCACGTAGGCCCGGCTAACCAAACTCACTATGCAGCCAAGGATCCATCTGAGTCTTCTTGCCTACCTCCAACTGGTGCTGGCACAGCAGCCCTCACTGAAGTCACAGAGAGCAGTTAGGACAGCTCATGTGGTTTCTACCACCCAAAGGCAAAATGAACTCACCCAAACTCTCACAATGCCTTCAATACAATGCAAAGAAGTCACATGGCCAAAAGAGGAATGTGGGCTGAGTGGGTAGGGTTCCGCTCTGCTCTGAAAGCGTGGTGGTGTTGAGTATGAATCCCTAGCCCCTACATACAGAGTGGGAATGTCTGTGCATCCTTCTGCACACACAGGAGGATCCCGGGGCTCAGTGGCCAGCTTAGCCAAACAGGTAGCTTCTGGTTCACTAAAAGGCCCTAGCTCAGAGATGACAATGGAAGACATGTCCTCTGGCTTCCACATACTAGCTCACACTCATATGCATGTAACTAACACACACACACACACACACACACGCACGCACGCACGCACGCGCCTCAAAGCAGTTACATTCTACAGTTTCAGCCCCACAAACTATGTTCCTTCTACTTTAAGAAAAGCAGAACTGGATAAAATGGAGGACACATATTCCAGGGAGCAGAGTGAGATACTTGTAAGTCGCAGTGCTGTGGTTTCAAACATCCTGATCAAGTGTGTACATGAGACAGGGACACTGAGTCTAAGGCCAGCTTTGTTTTGTTGAGGTGAGGAAGACGGGGAATTTACTACATTTCCCATGCTGACCTCAAGCCTGTGGGCAATTTTTCTGCCTCAGATCCCAAGGGCTGGGATTACAGGCCATGTCTCCACACCTGGTTGATTCCTATTTTATCACACGATCTCTCTCATACACCTGCCATCCATCACATAACACAGCCACAAGTGTCCTCACCAGAGGCTGAAATGCTGCCATTTGATTTGGGACATTTAGCATCCACACTGAGATAAATTGGGCACGAGGAAACACATCTGTAATCCCAGCACCTCAGGAGGCTGAGGCAGGAAGATTGTGAGTCAGAGGCTAGTGTAGGACTTACCGGCTCATCAACTGTTAAACAGTCATACAATCCAGATGCAAAAGAAAATCTGTTCTTCCCTGTTAAATGATCTTTAACCAAATGGGAAGAGAAAGCAGGAAGAAACTACACAAATCCTCCCTCCTTTCTTTCCAATGTATTTCTTTCAAGAGGCTGTTTAAAGTGAGGTTCCCTTAAAAAACATCTGATAGGGGCCCGGCAGTGGTGTTACACACCTTTGATCTTAGCATTCAGGACGGGCAGACTTCTGTGAGTTCAAGACCAGCCTTGTCTACAAATTAAGGTCCAGGACAGCCAGGGCTACACAGAGCAATCCTGACTTGAACCCACCCACCCCACCCCCCAATTTCCACAGGAAGTGACTGCCACAGGCCAGAACTGACACCATTTAAGCCTTTACTAGATCTAGGAGAAAGACACCACCATTTTTACCTTTGACATAGGAACACTGAGGCTTAAATAAGGCTTCTCAGGCCACCAAGATGACTCAACAAGCCACCCAGACCGATGACCCAAGTTCAACTCTCTGCAACTCAAGTTCGATTCTTTGAAGGAAAGAACTGAGTCTCATAAGCTGTCCTCTGACCTCCACACGTATTGGAGCACACATCCTCATAGACACAATAGGTGGATAGACAGACAGATGTGTAATTAACTAGAGAGATGCCTCAGGGGTTAGGGGACCTGAATTTGAAAGCCAACTGTGAAAAGCTCACAACCCACATTAAAGAGTAAGGACAATCATGGGAAATAACCCAATGATTATTTTAGGAAAATAAAGAGCAGTGAGGGACTGGAGAGATGGCTCAGTGGGTAAAAGAGCTAGGCACACAGCCTTACAACCTGAGTTTAGATCCTCAGAGCCCATTTAAAGCCAGACAGGATGGGATGTGACTGTAACTCCATCACTCCCACAGTGAAGACAATCGAACCCCCTGGAAAGCTGGAGGGCAACTGGCTTGGAGAATGCAGCGCAGTAGCAAACAACCAGAGAGCTCTTGCCTCAGATACAAACTGGGCAGCTGGGAGATGGCTCCCTGGTTAAGGGCAGCACATTGTTCTTCCAGGGTTTGGTTCCCAGGACCCATGTCAGGAGACTCACAACTGCCTGCAGCTACAGTTCTAGGGGCCAACACTGTGCTCTGAATTCTGCAGACACTGCACTCACAGGCATATAACCACGGACAGACACACAAGTGTGCAGATAATTCCAAATGAAACAAATCTTAAAAAACAAAACAGTGGAAGATGTGGAAGATGAAGGCTTTCCCGTGACCCACCCACACACTATGGCATGTGTGCCTCACACACAAAAACACACACACATACATACCCTATGCATGAACTCACAAAATGAAAACTAAAACATCACTGAGGCAAACACATTGGACAGAAAGAGACTAATAACCCTTTCTGAAAACTAATGTGAATAGATAACAATTTAAAGAAGGGAAGGAGAGGGAACTACGATCGATATGTAAAATAAGAAAAAAAAAAAAAAGATTGTGTGCTACTCATCAGGAAACCAGTGTGGATCCCAACACCAACATGAGGCAGCTTAGACCCGCAAGTTAACTCAAGCTCCAGGGGATCAAAACACCTTCTGGCATCCTCCAATATCCTCCACATATGCATATTCCCACACAAAGACACACATACATATACATAACTAAAAATAAATCTGAAGGCCGGGCAGTGGTGGAGCTCATTTCTAATCCCAGCACTCTGGAGGCAGAGGAAAAAGCAGATCTCTGTGAGTTTGAGGCCAGCCTGTTCTATTACAGAGCGAGTTCCAGGACAGTCTGGGCTACACAGAGAAATCCTGTCTTGAAAAAACAAAACAAAAAGACTGGTATGAAAGAGAAAATATGGGGACCTGAGGGCCAGAACCATGCAGAGATTCATGAAAACTTTGCCAAACTCATCAACTCCACACAAATTCATCGTCTCAGCAGGAATGGTGTCCCAGTCCAAAAAAACCAAGGCTGCTCTGGATCTTTCTTCTTCAATTAGACATGTTATACAGCTCTAACCAAACCGAGTGCCAGGCCTCAGAGGCAGCCTGTGTTACGGGCACTTCAACACCTACAGCAGTGCCTGCAGACTCCTTGTGGGTGAATGAATGAAGCAGTGAGCCGATGCCGTACCTGAGATGGCTCCAGGGAAAGGAATGCAATGGCTGCACTAACGAGAATGGTAACTGGGGAACAAGCAGTGTCTTGATTAACAAGGACCTTGTCGGTTCCTTGTCTCGACTTGGACAGGCAGTGCCTATCCTTCATCCATCCTACAGCATACGGACCATCTCTTCACTTTGCTCAGAGGGCAAACGCGCTTGCAGTACGATGACACTAGCCTGACAATTTGAGTTCCATCCGTAGAAGCCAACACATGAATGCACACACACCACGCATCCACACACAATCACCTTGGGGCTCAGTGACTAAGAGAGCACACCGCTCTTCAAAGGACCTGAGTTTGATTCCCAGCACCCACAACCACCTGTGACTCCAGCTTCGGGGGACCCAACTCCTCTCACAGCCTCTGCAGGCATCTGCTGTACTCAAGTGCACACACCCACAGTTCAAAGTAATTCAAAAAGCCAAAAGCAAACCCAAAACCTCATGAGAGGCCGTCTCTGACCCACCTATGTAAAATCTGATAGCACCTTTAATCCAGCCCTCAGGAGGCTCTGCATTTGAGAGCAGCCTGGTCTACAAAGCAAGCTCCAGACCAGCTAGGGCTACAGTGTGACCCTGTCTCAACCACTAATCAACCAACCAACCAATCAATTCCACAGCACATTGTATTAGCCCCACTCCCTAAACAGTCACTGTTTTCTTGAGGGACCGCCAAGAAGATTCGCCAGTGGTTTTGTTTATCTGTATTGGGACAGGCTCATTTAGAGCTCACTTGTCAGGTGTTGAGATGAGGGGCACCTAAAATCTACGCCCACTGCAAATTTCTTCTTCTAATTAGATTTCACTTCAGATTGTTGTCAATTAATTTTCTTCCACTAAAACCTGAATACCACAAAGGATAATACTTTCTTGGTAGAAACAAAGCAGACTTTCCAAGCAATGGGCGAGAAACTCTCATATTCCCTAACGGAAAAAATTCTAGAGGGGCACTACAGAAAATCGTAGACATTAGGAACTTAACATCAGGGCTGAGAAGATGGCTCAGCGGTTAGCGGCACTTGCAGAGGACTAAGACTGGGTGGGTTTCCAGCAGCCACAAAAGGAGGCTCGCACTGGTCTCCAGCTCCAGTAGCTCCAACGTCCTCTTCAGGCCTCTGTAGGCACCTGCCCTCACGCACATAATTAAGATTTTTTTTTTTTTTTGGTTTGTTTTAAGAAATCAGTTAATCTCCAGAAGCTAGAGGAAACCAAGTAGCGAAACCGCGTAAACCGGGGGCCAGGCGGAAGACACGCGGAACCTTCTCGTCTATTTGGTCAGTTTTCAGAAGGGTTCCACGGGGCACGCTGACCAGAGGCAAGTCTCCGAGGCTGAGCCCGGGGACCTTGAGACCACAGTGTGAGCTCGGGAGCACCTCCCCTTGAAGCGTCGGGCAAGCGGAGGGACATGACTGAGCTTCCTTCCCGGGCCAGGGTGGGTGATCCTGGAGAACGAGGCAAGGACGGTGTGCGTGCGGCGGGTTCGGGAGGAGTCGCGGCAGAGAACCGCGGGCCGCCGAGGGCGCACCGCAGAGGCGGCCGTCAGGAGCCAGGGGCCGAGTCCAGCGGCCCTCGAGTGCCCCGCGCGGCCCGCCGTCCCCGCGCGCCGACTGTCGGCCCCTGGGGTCGCGGCGCGGGCGCCTCACCTGCAGGCTTGTCTGCAGCCATCTTCCCGCCTCGGCTCGGGTTCTTCCCTGCAGGTGGCGTGGCCCCGACTCCCGCCGCCGGGCTGGCCCCGACTCCCGCCGCCGGGCTGGCCGCAGCTTCTGCAAGGCGGGCGGGCGACAAGTCGAAGCTCAACCCGGCTCCCGGCGCCCCCGGCTCGGGCCTGAACGGACCACGGGCCGAGGAAGTGACGAAGCTACCGCTCGTCGTCTAGCAACAGCGCCAACATATCCGCCTGTGCAGGGCTCTCCTCCCCGCCATCCGCAGCTTCCGCCCTGCAGCGGCCCAGGAGCACACCACTTCCGGGGCGGGGCCAGCTGCGCCGCCTGCTGGGCGTGGGAACAGAAGCTGGCCTCGGCCCCGGAAGCTGGTGCCTATGCGAAGCCGGAAGTGTACTGGTGCAGGCCCGGAGTGAAACACGGAAAGGGTAGCGCTTTGGTTCCGCGCTTCACCAAAATGGCAGGCGCCACGCCTGATGTCTATGCGCCAAGCGCTGAGCCTCGCGTGGCCTGTGCTGTCTCAGTGGTTTCCCACAACCGCGCTAAGAGGGAGAGCTTGTTGCAGTCCCTCCCCAGATTAAAAAACATTTTTTTTTAAGTTTTAGAGCCGCTTTGTGATTTTTTAGCCAACTTGCAAAAATCACAGAGTTCCTGAATGTGTGCATCCTGTTTCCCTCATTGTGAGCCCGGCATCATTAATTTACTATGGTATTTCGGTCACGACTAAGACACCAGCCTGGTGCATCGCTATTGCTAAGCACACGATTTCAAGTTCAGACCCTCTGGAAGAGCAATACCCATTCTTAACCACCGGGCCATCTCCAACTCATAACTTGACAGTCTTTGTTTAATTTTGAGGGCACGGTCTTACTGTGTATCCTTGGCTGGCAATCTTTGTGACAAAGGTTTTATGCATCAGCTGCTTCTGGTTTTGTTAAATGACCACGGTCTTGGGCTCCAGAAGCATCTATTCCACCCTTCAAGGAACAACCAGTGCTTATGGCAACAGAGGCGCATATCATGGAGGAAAACAGACATCCAGGGCACATGTGTTAGACTTTCTGCTGCTGTGAGAAATACCTTGGCGGTGTCAGAGTTTTCAGCCTACTGTCTCTTGCTCAACTGTTTCTGGGCCATTGGTGAAGTGGTACTTTGTGCAAAGTAAAGTTGCTGACTTCTCAGTGGCTAGAAGCAGAGGGGGCTGGGAGAGGAGATGTCCTGGAAGAACACATCCCACTGAGATATTTACTCTAACTGGCCTCCACCTCCTAAATTCCCATTACTTACCAATAATGCATCAAATTATAATGAATCTGCTAGTAGATGAATCCATTGCATAGTTCCAAACCAGTGGAATCCTATCACCGCCCTCAATGACTGGGGCCAAGGCCTCCATATGAGAGCCTTTTGAGGAAATGGGCATTTCATATTTAAATGACAACAGCACTGAATGGTAAAGTGACCCAGACTGGTGCTTGATGGTGTGCAAGGGACTCTGTCACCAACAACAATAAAAACAAAAAACTAAACAAGGGAAAACAAACAAACAAAAAACAGAACCAACCAACCAAAACAAAACAAAGACTAGAGAGATGGCTCAGTGTACCAGGCTTTTTCTTTTTCTTTTGGGCCACCAACCAGCTCCCAAATCATGACACAGAGATTTATTATTAGTTTTGAATGCTCAGCCTAGCTTAGGCACATTTCTAGCTAGCTCTTCTAATTTAGATTAACCCAATTCTCTTTATCTACCTTCTGCCTCAGGGCTTATTAGCTCTCTTACTGTGTATCTTATAGTCACTGCTTTATCTACATCTGGCTGGCTGGCGTCTGCTTGGCTTCTTGTCCAGGGTATTCTCCTCCTCCTTCTCTTATTCTTCCTTTTTCTCTTTGAGCCTAGATTTCTCCTCCTATCTATTCTCTGCCTGCTAGCCCCATCCATCCTTTCTCTGCCTAGCTACTGGCCATTCAGCTGTTCATTAAACCATCAGGTGACTTAGGCAGGCAAGGTGAAACAGATACAACACATTTTTACATAATTAAACACACATTCTTGGGGCTGGAGAGATGGCTCAGAGGTTAAGAGCGATGGATGCTCTTCCAGAGGTCCTGAGTTCAATTCCCAGCAACCACATGTTGGCTCACAACCACTTACAACGAGATCTGATGCCCTCTTCTAGCCTGCAGACATACATGCAGGTGGAAACTGCATACATACTAAATAAGTAAATAATAAACACAGATCCTTACATCATTAAATAAATGCAGCATAAACAAAAGTAACACACCTTTACACAGTTAAAGTAGTATTCTTTTTTAATTTTATTTATTAATTATGCATACAGTGTTCTTTCTGCCTGTAGGGTGAAAGAAGGCACCTGTTCTCATTACGGATGGTTGTAAGCCACCATGTGGTTGCTGGAAATTGAACTCAGGACCTTTGGAAGAACAGCCAGTGCTCTTAACCTCTGAGCCATCTCTCCAGCCCCTAAAGTAGTATTCTACAGCATAAACAAATGTAATGCATCTTTGCCCAGTTAAAATATTCTACAACAGCTCAGTGGTCAAGGGCACCTGCCACTGGTTCAGAAGACATGAGTTCAGTTCCCAGCACCCATGTCAATTGGTACACAAACTACCTGTAACTTTAGTTCCAGCAGATCCAGTTTCCTTCTCTGACTTCCACAGACACCCATGCACTGACATTATCATGCACACACAGAGAAGAAGGGGGGGGGGGAAATCCAACCAAACACACTGCCTCCATGTTTCAAGTTCTGGCATTACAGATTTATGTGGTGCTGGGGATCAAATCCAGGCCTTCGTGTGTGCTAGGCAAGCATTCTACCAATACAGCTATATCACCAGATACAAACCAATCTTTAGACTTGTAACTTGTCCTTTTTTGCACAGCGTGCAGACATGTCAGTGGAGGGCTCTGGTGGAAAAATAGACAAGTGCAGATGCCTCTTAGATGAACTAAACAGGGTAGCTCTCTCCCAGTTTCCTTTGGGAACTATCAGTTTATTAAGTACTCTTATGTCGTCTCCAGGACCGCTGGGCATTGCAAGTTAAAGGGTGAGGTTACACAGGTATTTTAAATGTCCCTGAATTGTTGGTGTGAGCTGCAACTTTTCCTGAACTTTCCATGCCAAGAAGAGACCTTTCATTGGCAACTATATTGACAAATGTCAACAGTTGGCTCCAAGTGAAACAACAACAGCAATGAAACTAAGTGGATCACCAGTATTCTTTGGTGTGTGTGTGTGTGCGCGTGCGCGCGTGTGCGTGCGTGCGTGTGTGCATGTGTGTGTGCAAGGGCATAAGAATGGATACAAGCTGTAGGGCCCTACATGGACCCCTGAGCTAGCCTGAAGCTGTTGGCCAGAACTCTTTGCCCCAAGGCTTTTGTTGGTATTCTTCCTGTAACAACACATCTCGTGACACACACCCCGTGACAACACAGGGAGGAGCTAAGCCAAAAAAATTCCTGTAATTGTCCACTGTGCTGTAAGTCCGTATTTAAGCCCGTTCTTGCCCCTCAATAGACACCATTCGTGTCTTGTCTTTATTTCAATCTCTAGGCCTTCGCCCGATTCGTGGAAGAGATGGTAGCGCGGGAGCTACCGCAAACCTCATTGTGGCCATCTGAGCTTCGTAATAGAGTTGGGTGCCTAGGGAGACTACACTAGATTAGTGAGTGCAGTAGCTGGTTTTCTCCTTGTGGATCAAACAGATGATAAGAAATCACTTGAGGGAGGAAGGGTCCATCCTGGCTCACAGTTTGAGGGAATGTCATTTGTTGTAGTGGGAAAGTCTTGGCTCCAGGTGGGAAGCGGCATGCTCACATCTCTGTGAATCAGGAAGCAGGGAGAAGGAAATTCGAGCACATAGCGGGCTTTCTACTTTCAAAGAGATGAAGTGTGGCTGGAGAGACCGCTGGAGGTCTTGCAGAGGACTGGGTTCTTTCTATTCCCTCACTGGAGCAGCAGCTCCCAACTGCCTGTGACTCCAGTTCCAGGGGATCTGATGCCTCTTTTGGCCTCCATAGGCAACAGACATGCACACAGTGCACAGACATGCAGGCAAAATATTCATACACAATTAGTGTGTGGGGGGGGGTGGGTAGAAGACTACTTTTGGGACTCAGTTCTCTACAACCCTCACATGGATACCAGGGGGTGAAACCAAGTTGTTGGACTTGGTGGCAAGTGCCTATCCCCACTGAGTCATCTCATTGACCTCTGCTGTTTCATGTGAATGAGGCAGTGTACTTCTTAGTTGGTACATGCTTTAAAACCCTGTTTTGAGGTAGGGTCTCACCATATAACCCTGGCTGTCCCTAGAATTTGATTTGTAATCCAGGCCAACTTGAAATCACAAAAATCCACCCGCTTCCCGCTGTGCTGGGATTGAAGGCACTTACCACCATGTACGGTCTAAGTCTGAATACTCTTTCCTTCCCCCTCGTCATTCAGCCTGAGAGTTCAGCCCATGGCATGGGTGTTCTGGCTGGTTTTATGTCAACTTGACACACGCTAGAGTCATCAGACGGTAAGGGGCCTCAGTTAAGGAAATGTGTCCATGAGATCCAGCTTTAGGGCACTTCCGTAATTTAGTGATCAAGGAGAGAGGACCCAGCTCATTGTGGGTGGGGTCATTCCTGGGCTGGAGGTCCTGGATTCTATAAGTAAGCAGAGTGAGCAAATAAACAGGCCAGTAAATAGCACTTTTCAGTGGTCTCTGCATCAGCTTCTGCCTCCGAGTTCCTGTCCTGCTTTCCTTTGGTGACAACCCCCAACTTGCTTTTTGGTTGGTGTTTTGTTGCAGCAATAGAGATCCTAACTAAGACAGACGGTACCACCCACATTCAGCCTGCATCTTCCCTCCTCAGTTTATCCTCTCTGGAAACTCCCTCACAGACACAACCAGAGATGTGTCTCCTAGGTGACTCCAAATCATTATCAAGTTAGTAGTGAAAGTTAACCAGGCAGGGTGAGGTTACATTAGGCCTTCACTCCACTGCCAGCTTCCTCTCTGTGTGTAGCAGCCTGGGCGTGTGGTGAGTCAGGTATCTTTAACATTCTCCTGGTTACACAACATACAACAGGACTTTAGGGCAGGCAGTACTTCACAGCCTCAGCTGCAAAGGCTTTACCCTTCCCCTCTCTGTTCAGATAAATACAGCCTGGTCCCAAACACTCCTGTACTCAGAACAGTGGCCCTGGGCAAGACTCTAGGGTTCTAGAGACCAACCAAAGGTTCGTTCATTGGTCCAGGGGGCTAGAGAGATGCAGCTCAGTGGTTAAGAGCATTTGCTGATCTTGCAGAGGACCTGGGTTTTGTTTCCAGGAACCACAATGTGGTTCACAACCATCTGTAACTCCAGTTCCAGGGGATCAGACAAACTCTCTGGCTTCTGCATGTATCAGGCATGCACATGTACACAGACATACATGCAGACAAACCACCCATATGCATAGAATAATTTGAAAAATGTATTTTAAGAGAAAGATCTTGAGATTGTCTCAAGGCCCTAGTCACAAGCTCCTAAGGGTCAGGCCCTAGAGTCAGGTTATGTGTAACCCTCTATCTACAGATGATACTGCTATCAGTTTCAGAACCTCACATTCTGACCTCAGAAATTGCCTTCGTGGTCCCAGGTTCTCTCTACAACTATCTCATGTGTGGTGCAGGACATTTATTGAATGGCACCATTTTTGAACCTGTGTGACTTTGCTTAAATACATACTCCTACCAGAAAACTCCAAATTTACCATTGGCCACTAGATGGCGCCATCTCACAAACTATGCTACGTTTAGAGCATACATTTTTTTGAGACAGCTTTGAGAGTGTTTGGCATCTCCCTAAAGAGTGTCAAGTTTAAGCCTTGTGGACCCTGTCCCAGCATGAATGTAAAAAACTTGACTGAAACTATCATGGTGGCCTGTAATCCCAGCACTTGAGAGGCAGAAGGAAGTGGAATCCCGTGAGATTGAAGCCAGCCTAGCCTGATTTCTGAGTTCCAGGACAGCCAGGGATAAGTAAGGAGACCTTGTCTAAATAATGATAATGATGATGATGATAACAATAATAATAAGGTAAGATTTATATATATATATACATATTACATATGGAATACATACATACATACATAATCACAAGAGAATCATCCAGACTAAGAGAAATTTTGCCAGGAAGAATTAGAAAAACAGCAGTGTGCCTTTTCCTATCGGCTTCCCCCTGTCTGTAAATGCAGGCTGCGTCTAGACAGGGGAATAAACACAATTGTTCAGTGTAATCATTTCTATTGTTTATGGGGCTGAGTCAGCAGGGGGAGGGTTGACTAATGAAGAGGTTAACCATATTTCCTTCTTCCCACTCAAATGCAGATTGGAACAAATAGCTTGCACTGGGACAAACACAGCTTTGCAAAGGTAAAATAATGTTTTGGATGCCTTCCTCAGG
The DNA here is from genome assembly GCF_943737965.1 of Phodopus roborovskii. Classification (NCBI taxonomy): domain Eukaryota; kingdom Metazoa; phylum Chordata; class Mammalia; order Rodentia; family Cricetidae; genus Phodopus; species Phodopus roborovskii. Next base: position 3,114,017 of record NW_026125295.1, read on the forward strand.
CACATTCACCGATTTCCCTTTACTCTAGTCCCAGCGGTGCAGGGTGTGCCCGGTAGGTTTTGGTGTTGTTATTGTTTGCTTTTTTGTTGTTTTGTTTTTGTCAGCTTGACATAAGCTAGAGTCATCTGGGAAGAGAGACTGCGTTTGGGGAACTGCCTCCATCAGATTGTCTTGTAGGCAAGTCTGTGGGGTGTTTCTTGATTTACAGTTGATGCTGGAGGGCGCTGCCCATTGGGAGTGGTGTCATCCCTGGGTCGGTGGTCCTGGGTTGTATAAGAAAGCAGGTTGATCAAGCCATGGAGAACAAACCAGCCTCTGCGTCAGTCCCTGCCTCCATGTTTGTGCCTTGGCGTCTCTTCCTGTATGTAACCTGTAATATAGAACAAACCCTTTCCTCCGCAAGTCACTTTCTGTCACAGCAATGGAGACCCAGCACGGACACTGGTGTGGGGTTACAGCGATGTGGCACAGAAGCCACTGCCCGGGGCAAGCGACCCTACTGTCACGGCTCAGCTTTTGACTGTGCAGCCGTGTCCTTGCTAGGGCTTCTGTTGCTGCAAATGAAACACCATGGCCAAAGAGCAAGCTGGGGACAAAAGGGTGTGCTTGACTTACACTTCTGCATCACTGCTCACCAGGGAAGTCAGGACAGGTACTCACACAGGGCAGGGACCTGGAGGCAGGAGCTGATTGGCTGGGGTAGGGGAAGTTATGCTCATGAGTGCAGTGCCTGCCACGGCCGGAAGAGGGCATCGGTGCCTCTGGAACTGGAGTTACAGGCAGTTGTGAGCCTCCTCAATGACTATGGGAACTGAATTCAGGTCCCCTTAATCACCGAATCACCTCTCCAGCCCCCAAATAAACCTTTTTTTTTTTTTAAAGCGATGTCTCAGGTGTCCGTAAAGACTCTCAATATTGCTTTCCCTAAGGCAGTGGTTCTCAACCTGTGGGTCATTCATGACCACCAGGGTTGAGCGATCCTTTCACTGGAGTTGCCTAAGACCTTCTGCATATCAGATATCAGTTTTGGAGTAGCAACAAAATAATTTTATGGTTGGGGGTCACCAAAACACGAGGAACTGTAGCGTTAGGAAGGTTGGGAGCCAATGCTGTATGGTCTTTCTCATTGCCTTTAGACCATGTATGCTGTATGTGATTCTGGGTTATAAAGACTTAACATTGGTTTTTAAGATAAAAAAGAGTAAACAGCCCTTCCAATTTTTAAAAGTAAAAAGGACTATTCCCCCCCCTTTTCCCTTCTTTGCCAAATCTATGATGATCGGTAAATATCTTGGAAATTTCCATTCGAATAAAAAAAATATTGTTGCCAGGCAACAAATAAAAGGAGAGCATTATTTTTATGCCTTTTGGGAGGTATACCATCTCACTCTGCAGTTTCCATGGAGAATCCCAATTATCAGGATGAGTCAAACACTGCAACATTGAAATTTTATGCAAAGAGACTAGTTTTAGTGGGCAGTTACCAATGCTAGGGGACAAGGAGGAGGGATTTTTAGATTGAACCTTCTAGATGGGCAGATAGCAGCAAAGCAAGCCCCCTGAACCACTGAGTCGACTCTCCAGGGAACTGTATCCTTGTGGACAGATAGATATACCTAGGGGATTGAAAGACAAGACAAGCGGGCTGTTGCTGGCATCTGAAGTTGTTCTTTCTCTCCTGGGATGGAGAAATGTACCTGCCACGTGAGCATCTTGCAGGGCAGAAGGAAGAGAGAAGACTGGACAGGGCCATCTTTGGGTTTCCTGGCATGTTTTAGGGAGGGGGAACCAGCGAATTCTGCAGCCATGCCCAGAAGTTAAGAGCCCTCACTGTTCTTCCAGAGGACCCCAGTTCAGTTCCCAGCACCCACGTGGCAGCTCACGAGCTCCTATAACTCCAGCTCTAGGGTATTGATTTCTTCCAGCCACCTAGGGCACCTGCAGACACATGGCACGCACACACAGGTACACACAGAGACATACAAAAAGTAAATCTTAAATAAGAAAATATGCTTGATATTTTTAGCCCTGGCTCTACCCACCTGCTTCCTGACTGCTGAGGCGGTGTAGACAGCTGCCTCATGCCCCAGCCTTGGGCTTCCTTATCTTTAGAAGCTATGAAGTGAGTGAATCTTCTCTCCCATGTGCAGTTTCTGTCAAGCATTTTGTCAGTGATGGAGAAGTAACTAATACATGGTTATGTGAACCTTTAACCTATAACGTTTACATTTGTTTAGAGATTTTTGTCGTTGTTGTTTTTCAAGGCAGGGTTTCTCTGTGTAGATTTGGAGGCTGTCCTGGAACTCACTTTGCAGACCACGTTGGCCTCGAACTCACAGAGATCCACCTGCCTCTGCCTCCAGAGTGCTGGGATTAAAGGTGAGCGCCACCACCGCCTGGCTTAGATTTGTTTATAGATTTACAAGTCAGTCAGCTTCAAGGTGAGTTAGGAAAATAAAGCCCTTACCTGATAGCGTTAGAAAAGATGTGATACAGTTCTGAGTGTGTTGGAACTGAAGTTTTCAGTCCCAAACTTTTGTGTCGCCCGCCCCCTCCCGGCTTTGGCAACATCTGTTTGTTAAGCTTGATTATTTACTTAATGGTATTTAGAATCCCCCGTGGACAAGTCTGTGAGGGAGTTTCTAGACCGGGTTAAATGCGTGCCACCCTGAATGTGGGAGGCACTGGATTGGGGTCCTTGGATGAATAAAAAGGAGGAAGAGAGCTGAGCATCAGAGCCCATCCATTCCTGTTTCCTGACTGTGGATGCCATGTGACCAGCTGCCTCATGATCCTGCCAGCAAGCTCTCTTGGCCAGGATGGACTGTACCTTCAAAACGTGAGCCTCCAAACCGTGAGCCACACAAACTCTTGTTTCCCTAAGCAGCTTTTGTGCCTATGGAGGCCAGAGGTGCTGGAGGTACGGATAGTTGTGAGTTGCCCAGCGTGGGTGCTGGGAATCGAACCTGGGTCCTCACTAAAGCAGTGCACCCTCTTTCTCCAGCTCCGCCTTCTTTATTTTCCAGGCTGGTCTTTCAGTGAATAAGGAGCTTCTTGTTTTGACTAGATTGTCTTCCTGCCACTATCTCCTTAGCTCTGGAGTGACAAATGAATGCCACTGCAGTCTGCTGTATTCATTTATTTATTTATTTTAGACACTGGGTTTCTCTGGGTGGCTTTGGAGCCTGTCCTGGAACTAGCTCTTGTAGACCAGGCTAGTCTCGAACTCACAGAAATCCACCTGCCTCTGCCTCCCGAGTGCCGGGATTAAAGGCACGTGCCACCAGTGCCCGGCTGCGTTCAGTTTTTAAGTGGGTGCCTGGGATTTGAACTTGGGTCTTCATGCTTGCACAATAAACACTTTATCCACTGAGACATCTCCATAGACCCCAAATGCTTGAATATCAAAGGAGCAATCACTTCTATTCATACCTTCCTAGGCTGTAAGTCCATCAGGCCCTTTCTCTCTGGTAACACACACACACACACACACACACACAGTCTGTAGTATTTATGTGCACCACAATGTGTACATGTGCCCTTATGGTTCAAAGGTGGTTGGATCACTTAGTACCGGAGTTCCAGGGCTGTTGTGAGCCATTTGATGTGGGTCCTGGGAACTGAATCCCGATCCTCTGGAAGAGCGAGCAGTAGATGCTCTTAACCATTCAGCCAGTTCTCTAGCCCCTGGAAATCCCTGCATGATGGTGTGTGTCCGCCGATGAGCATCCAGGCAGCAGCTGCCTTGTACCCTGGCAGTGAGAGGTAATGCTAAATATTAACACATAAGAAGATTAGCTCAGACGTGGGAGGATTCTCACTGGGTTAAGGTCACTTGCTTACCAATCTCTTTAGTGCTGGGGAGGCTCTGTCCATGAGGAAGTAGGGCCACGAGATCGTAGGCTGAGAGGAAGACCTCTTCTTCTTCTCCCTTTTATTTTTTATTTTTTTTCAGGGGATTGGTTTTTCAAGACAGGGTTTCTTTGTGTAGCTTTGGCCGTCTTTGAACTTGCTCTGTAGATCAGGCTAGCCTCAAACTCACAGAGAGCCGCCTGCCTCTGACTCCTAAGTTCTGGGTTTAAAGGTGTGCGCCACCACCACCTGGCCCAAGCTGTTCTTTCTGTGAGAAGTCCTCTATTGTCAGCTTCCATGGCGATCTCTGAGGGATGGAGCCAAAGGTGGTTTCTTTTCTCAGGGGTCAGAATCAAACAAGCTTAAAAAACAACGTAGAACCAAATCTCTAATTCAAGTCTTAAACAAACACATGTGTACGTGTGTGTGAGCAGGTCAGTGCCTGTGTGCACATCTGGAGGCCAGAAGAGGATGTCTGGTACCCTACTCTATCATACTCTGCTTTGTTCCCAGAGGCAGGGCAACCTGCAGCTGGACTGACAACCAGAAAGCCCCCATTGAGGCTGGAGAGATGGCTCAGCTGTTAAGAGCCCTGGCAGCTCTTCCAGAGATCCTGAGTTCAATTCCCAGCAACCACATGGTGGCTCACAACCACCCATAATGAGATCGGCGCCCTCTTCTGGCCTGCAGGCACACATGCAAGCAGAATGCTGTATACATACTGAAACAAAAATCTAAAGAAAAAGAAAAAAAAAGAAAAAGAAAGCCCCCATTGATCCCCAGGCTTAAGTCCCCCACAGGACAAGAGTCACAGGCAAGCACAACCACACTGAGCTTTTTCTTTAATTTTTGAGTATTTTATTTTATGTACATGAGTATTAAGCCTGTTATGTATGTCCTGGTACCACATGCATGCTGTGCCCACGGAGGCCAGAAGAGGGTGTTAGATCCCCTGAAAATTAAGTTACAGATGATTTTGAGCACCGTTTGGGTTCTGAGCCTCAAACCTGTGTCCTCTAGTGGAATACTGAGCCATCTCTCCAATTCCCGCTACACCCGGCTTTTAATGAAGGTGCTGAGATACAAACTCGGGTCTTCATGCTTCAGCAGCCAGCACTCTTATCTGCTGAGCTGTCTACCCAGCCCCAGAACACTTTTTGATGTTGTCGTTGGTGCTGCTTGTTTTGAGGAAGGTTTCCTGGCTCCTACTCATTCACTGTGTGGCTAAGGATGAACTTCCGATCCTCCTGCCTCCACCTCTATTTCCTAAGTGCTGGAATGACAGGTGTGCACTACCACACCCAGCATGGCCTCTCTCCTTACTGGGATGGAGGGCCTGCTGTGTATGTGGGCAGGACTTACTTATCCGGCACTTGGTTTATTCAGGGACAGCTGGCACCTGGTTCCCATGTTGTGGCCTGCTTGGTGGGTCGCTGTTTCTTTCCTGATGTGACTTTATTGCAGCCCGCCTCCTACACCTGTTAAATCCATGAGTTTTGAGAGTTGCTCTAACCAACTGAATGGACCAGCAGAGGTGTCTTTCAAATTCTAGAACTGCCGCTTTCTTCTTTTCAGATTCGAGGTATGATTATTTATTTGTTACTCTTTTTTGTTTGTTTTTGTTCTTGAGACAGGGTTTCTCTGTGTAACAGCCCTGCCTGTCCTGGAACTTGCTCTGTAGACCAGGCTGGCCTTGAACTCATAGCGATCCACTTGCCTCTGCCTCCCGAGTGCTGGGATTAAAGGAGTGTGCCACCACTGTCTGGCTTCCATCTATTCTTTTGAGGCAAGGTCTCTCCCTGAACCTGGAGCTCATGTTTTCTCCACCAGGCTAGAAGCCCACAAACCCCAGTGATCCTCCTTTCTCGGCCTCCTCCAGACAGGCACACAGGCTCAGGTGGGATGCTGGGCTTGCTTCCTGGGTCCTGGGATCCGAACTCCCGTGCTCATAATTACCCCCAGCAAGCCTTACGGCCCAGCCCCTCTCCAGCCCCTACAGCACTGTTGTTTTAGGCTGTAGCCCTTTGCAACAACTTGCTATTCAGTCGTGTGTGGGAGACTCGGGCCCTCTCCAGTTTGCTTTTGTCTGGATTGCCACTGTCCCACATGAGTGAGGGAGGGAGTAGAGACATAATGGGTGTAGAATTTTGAAAACAGAAATTCATCTAAACTCATTCCCTGCCATCTCCCCAGTCCTTTGCACCAGATGTCTCCAAGCCCTGTGCCTCCCGTGAGGCAGACCACTGGCGATCGGACCCCACATTCTCTTTCCCTACTTAGCAGCACCGCTCGCTCTGATTTTAGCAATCTCTCCAACAAAGCAGTCTATTTCGGAGCCTCTTTTGTAAGGAGGGACTGCCGGATGAGAAAGCATAATGGGCTTTAAATGGAAGCAGTCTGTGAGATTAGCCAGAGAGACTCCCCAAGTGGAGCTGACTTACAGAAAGGGTTTCTTTTTGTTCATCTGTCCTTCCTTCCTCCTGTCTAGAACATAGATGCATTGGCTGGAGGTGACTAACAATGAAAAACATGTATCAGAAGACTGAGGGGCTGGAGAAATGGCTTGGTGGTTAAGAGCCCTGACTGTTCTTCCAGAGGACCTAGGTTAGTATCCCAGCCCCCACCCCTACATGGTGGCTCACAGCCATCTGTAATTCCAGTTCCAGAGGATGTGATGGCCTCTGTGGGCATTGTACGCATGCGGTGCATAGATACACATACCTGCAAAGCACTCACACACACACACACACACACACACACACACACACACACACACACACAAAGAAATAAATCACACCGGTGGTGGTGCACACCTTTGGTATCAGCATTTGGGAGGCAGGGACAGGTGAGTGTGAGGCCAGCCTGGTCTACAGAGGGAGTTCCAGGACAGGCTCCAAAGCTACAGAGAAACCCTGTTTAGAAAAAAAGAAAGGAAGGAAGGAAGGGAAAGGAAGGAAGGAAGGAAAGAAATCACAAGCTTGCAAAGGGGAAAAGAAAGAGAAGACTGAATCCCTAATGGCTCATTGGAGCGCCATTTAGCTTCGTCTTGCCCGCTTCCTTATTCCATGAACGGAACAAGGAATAGCTTTTCTGAGCTACGGCCGAAGCCTTCACCAATGCGTCTGTAAGCTTTAACATTTATATCAGCTGTGTTTCTGGCTCTGGTTTCTTAGATGGGGGAAGGGGTCCCACAATTACTCTTCAAAGGCTACCAAGGTCTTTAGTTGGTTTTACGGTTGCTTCATAAAGCTGCACTGGAGGAAGTGGCTCTCTGAGGGGCAGGTCTTCAGGTGTGTAGCCCCGCCCCACTTCCTGTCCATCTCTGCCAGCTTGGGATGTGGAACAGGAGCTTGAGGATCCTGCGGTCACAGACTTGAGAGGCTGTCACAACCACACAGATGCTGGTTCAAGGATTTGATGAGGGGTACCGGGTGGGGGTGGGATGAGGTGCTGGAGAGCACTAGTCAGCAGAGAAGAGACCAAAGGAAGGATGGCTGAAGATCAGACTCCTGCTTTAGGCACCCGAGGCCAGACTGTCAAAATAACGAGGGAATGGGCACATTTTGTTTTTGTATTGTTTGGTTTTTCGAGAAAGGGTTTCTCTGAATTGCTTTGGAGGCTGTCCTGGAATTCGCTCTGTAGAGACCATGGTGGCCTGGAATTCAGAGATCTGCCTGCCCCTGCTGGGATTAAAGGCGAGCACCACCATTGCGCGGTAGCAATGGGCATACATTGACCCCAGCTCCCACTGCGCGTGGGTTGCAGAGGCTCGCCTTGCCTGGGCTGGCCTGCTTTCTGGGATGTGCCTGAGCAAGCCCGCAGCCAGGCCAGGGCTCAGGTGGTCTCAGTCACCACAGTAGGAAGCTGTCTGTCTGGAATGGTGTGTGCTCAGGGAATGTGAGCCCAGCTCTGACAAGGTGTGCAGGGCAAACTCCAGACCCGAGAGGTCTAGTCTTTAACACGACCTAGGTGACCTTGTGTGGCGTTTTCCTCTTCCTGGTGTAGGGTGTGTGTGTCTTCTGCACATGGGTGTGGAGGCCAGGGGTCAGCCTCAACTTTTGTCCCTCAGGAGCCATCAACCTTGTTCCTTCCTTCCTTCCTTCCTTCCTTTCTTTTAAAGATTTGTCTCGATTGTTTTAAATTACATGTGTGTGGAGGGTGGTTGTGTGTACATCAGTGCGGGGGTCTGAAGAGCCTGTCAGATCGGCAGCCGAAGCGACAGGCTGTTGTGAGTCACCAAATGCTGGTGCTGCCATCCGAACTGGCGTCCTTCATAAGAGCAGCACCCTTAACCACTGAGCCATCTCTCCAGCTCCTCACTAGCCTGCTCAGCCAGCCCGGGCTAGCCCCAGGGACCCACCGGTCTCTGCCTCCCAGTGCTGGGACTACATGTGTGTACACTGCCACTTTTATCTTTTGTCACATGGGTTCCGGGACCTGAAGTCAGTTCTTCGTACTAAAGCCCTTTGCTGACCAAGTCATCACCCCAGCCTCCCACTCTAGGTGTTATCGCCTCTCTCAACGGCGGACTTGGCTCCTCCCGAGCATTAACTTTGCTCATAGGCACTCCTCCAAACCTCATGGTTCATCCCAGTGTAGGGAACGACAGTCTATTTTACTGGGCAGGGTCAGCTGAGGAGCGAGGAGGGTCACAGCTGGCTGGCTGGTCATCTGGCATGTCCTTTTTCTGTGTTATGATGCCATTGAGTTTCTAAAAACAAGCTAAGCCTGGAGTCTGGGGGCCTGGCAGAGTCTGAAGAAAAGATTCTGCTCTTAGAGAGGTTTGTCCAGGGCTGACATGGGTGTCCGGGACAAGTGGTGGAGAATTGCCAAGAATGCCAAGTGGCTCAATGCTTTGCCTGAGAATAAGGAGAGTGTTAAAGGAGCTGTCTAGGGCACTAGCAAGCTCAGGGAGCCTGGGGCTGAATGCCGCTAGCCTGCCCTGTACTCTCTAGCCAAGGAAAGGGAGCTCCGTGCCACAGACTTTTTTCTTTTTCAACCTGTAGCCCAGGCTAGCCTCAAGGATGACCTTGAACTCCTGCTCTTCCTGTTCCACCTCCTAAATGCTGGGATTATCCACACGCCATGCTATGCCCAGTTTGTGTGGGGCTGGGGACCAAACCCAGGGCTTTGTGCATGCTACGCAAGCTCTCTACCAACTGAACCACACCCCCGGCAGACTATCTTTTGTGTGTGTGTATTGCGGTTAAATAAGGATCAGGATAAACAAACAGGCCGAATAGATGTTTATTCAGGGAGAAATAACTTACAGCCTAGACAGGTGAACACCAGCAAGTTCCACCAGATGCTCTTCTGTGAGAGTCCTGCCTGCAAGAGAGAGCGTTCCCAGGCTCTTCCTCCGACCTCCTTCCACAGGTCACTTCCGCCCATGGCTCCACCCCCAACGGGCGTGGTCAGTGCCACAGAAGGAGACAAAGTAAATATCTCACTATAATTCCCCTTTTAGTCTAAAGAAAAGATTTAGGCTTGATGCAAAACTATATACAAAACAGTGAATAACAAGTGTGCTCTAAGAAAAGGAAAATCGAGAACAAAATGACCTACACATCTAGTCCTAGGGTGAAGGCATAACGGAGTTTACAATAGAGTTGTCCTAAGCTGGAAAACGTAAGTCTAGTACCTAATATATCTAACTAGGAAGAGAGAATAATAGTTGTGATAGTTTAATCTTCAACCTCATCAAGACCTGAGAAGGAAAATAACGATATTAGGGAAGACAGGAAGTGTGGATGGGCAACTTCCAAAAGGTGCAGCAAGGACAGAAACAGCAAGTTACCTGGACAGTCACCCTAGGTCTCACAGCAACGTTGGTACACCCAGATTTGGCTAAGGCCAAGAGAACTTGACAGACCACAACAACAGCAGGGAGGTAGAATGGCTGTCTTACCCTGACTTGACAAGGTCCAGCAGTCTTCTATATTTGTCTCCTGCAAGCACATAGGACTGCATGTCCAAATCAGTGGTCAAGGTGGGGGCAATTCTTTGCCCAACAGGCCATTAGCTGAGGCGAGAATGAACTCCAGCAGGAGCAACAATAGTGTCCAACATATTTTCGGGAAAGTGCACTGTGCTGTCAGGAGCAACAGTGTCTCATGTCAACGGAGTACTAATATTAAAACATTTAAATGCCATGTTCTGCATGTCTATGAAGTGATTGAAGATTAAGCATCTATATCTGACTAATCTCATAGGTACAGGAAATGTGAGTGAAGATAATCTGTAATACTCGGGAACTTAGCTAAAAAGACTGATTAAAACTTTCCTGAGTAAAGCAGGAACAAATACCTAAACAATATAACTATATACATATACATACATATAAATCCCTAAAATAGAGGTAGAGTAGAAATGTCAAGACAAGAGGTAGAACTATAAAAGGCAGCATGATAAATATCCCAAATTGTATCAATATACAAAATGTCTTGAATACAAGAAAAGTATACATACATAGAATATGGCAAGAATAAATGTGCATAAATTGTATCAATATACGAAACGCCTTGAACATAAGTAAAAGTATACATACATAGAATATGGTAAAAATAATGTGCATAAAACATCATAAGTTCCCCGGCTCTTCTCAGACCTCCTTCCACAGGTCACTTCCGCCCATGGCTCCACCCCCAATGGGCGTGGCCAGTGCCACAGAAGGAGACAAAGTGAATATCTCACTACATGCGTGTCTTTGTCTGTATGTATGCATATATGTGGTGTGTTGCCCATGTGTGTGGGGTGCATATGCTGCATGTAGTTGTGTGTACAGTTGCAAAAAGTAGATGTTGGGATGTATTCTTCAGTGGCTTCTCTGCCTTTTTTTGTTTTTGTGTTTTAGAGTCTCTCACTGCACCCAGAGACAGACTAGCTAGCCAGCAAGTCCCCAGAATTCATCTGTCTTCACCTACCTTGTGCTGGGGTTGTAGACACGTGAGGCCATGTCCAGCCTTTAAGTGGAGAGTAGGTCAAACTCAGGTCCTCATGTTGCCTAGCAAGCACTTTGCCCACTGTGCTAGTTTTTGTTAAGCTGACACAAACTAGAGTTATTTGGGAAGACAGAAACTTAATTGAGAAGATGGCTGCCAGCAGATTGGCCTGTCGGGGAGTTTGTGGGACATTTTTTTGTAGTGGTTGATGCTGGAGGGCCCAGTGCAGTGCCACCCCTGTACAGATAGGTGGTCCTGGAGTGTGTAAGAAAGGATGCCGGGTGTTGGTAGCACATGCCTTTAATCCCAGCACTCGGGGAGGCAGAGGCAGGAGAATCTCTGTGATTTCGAGGCCAGCCTGTTCTACGGAGCGAGTTCCAGGACAGCCTCCAAAGCAATACAGAGAAAGGAAGAAAGAAAGAAAGGAAGAGAGAGGATGAGCAAGTCATGGGAACAAGTCAGTAAGCAGAATCCATTCCTCCATGGGCATTGCATCAGTTCTTACCCTGACTTTCCTTCATGAAGGACATGTGGTCAAATAGAGTTTTTCCTCCCGATTTGCTTTTGGCAAATTTTAGTGTGTTTTATCACAGCACTGAAAACCAACCTCAAAGAGGCATAGAGCTGTCCCATCAGCCTGGATTCATGGTCTTGGGACCCTGTAATCCTATAAGGAAACACTCAGGTGTTGAGTGACACACACACACACACACCATTAGCCACAGTCATAGAAACTCAAAGCAGAGTGGCTAAATGATTTATAATACAATCAGTATAAAATATAACTGCAATTATAGAACGATTTCAAAGAATTTTTTCTTTGTGAATCTGGGGAATCCAACCCAGGCCTTGGGTACGTTAGACAAATACTCCATTACTGAGCTTCATCCCCAGCCCAAAGAACTTACAGAACCCTATGAAGTATGTATGAGCCATAGAAAACAGGACAAGGGGGCTGGAGAGATGGCTCTGTGGTTAAGAGCATTGACTGCTCTTCCAGAGGACCCGGGTTCAATTCCCAGCACCCACATGGCAGCTTACAGTTGTCTGTAACTCGTTTCAGGGGACCCACCAGTGTACATAAAATAAAAATAAATAAATTATCTTTAAAAAGGAAAACAGGACATAAGACCATACATGTACATGTAGAAGGATCCTAGCTGCTTCCAAAATATGATCGTATTACAAAAGATCTGGAGCCTGACATGGCAATTGTAAGGATCCAGGCATTATGCTGGCTTGTCCCTGTCACTTGGCAGGATGCACTCAGGCAGTACTGTGGTCAGCCCAGGGTCCCATGAGTACCAGTCTACAGGCAGGTGTAAAGGACCCCTTTAAAAGTCATATCCTGTCCACTTACGATCTTTTTTGCTTTGCTCTCTCTCTTTGGTCTCTTTCAGGCTCTCTGTCTGTCTGTCTGTCTGTCGTCTGTCTGTCTCTCCTTTTCCCCATGTCTCTGTGTCTCTTCACCTCCCCCTCACTCCCCTCTCTGTCTGGCGCGTTATTCCTTCCGCTACGCTCTCCCACGTGGTCCCTTACCTTGGGACCCTCACTAGGGACACCCCCAACCCCTTCTCCAGCTTTATCCTATAGCTGTTAACGAAAGAACAGTAATGCAGCCACCCCAGAACTCGGGAGGTGGAGGCAGGAGGGTCAGGAGTCCAAGGTCATTCACAGCCACACAGAAAATTCCAGGCTGTCTTGGGTTACAAAAGATCCTGCCTCAAAAACAAAAAGTGAAAAAATTTAATTTGGAAAAGAATTGAAATTTATTTGTATATTTTATTTCTATATTTCAAATGCAAGTTATAACTCCTCCCTTCTTTGTGTTTGTTTGTTTATTTGTTTATTTTTGAGGCAGGGTTGGATGATATAGCTTTGGATGGCCTGGAATTTACTATGTGGACCAGGCTGGCCTTGCTTGCGAGAGTCTCTCTGCTTCTGCCTACCGAGTGTTGGAATTGCAGGAGTGAGTGAGTCACTGTGTCTGGCTTTTCATATTTCCTAAGTGTTCTATAGTTACCCAAAAGACAGTTTTTTTTTTTTTTTTTTTACAGTCAAAGGAGGTAAGGAAAGTGTTTCTGTCTCTTTAATGGGACATGAAAACACTGCCCACGTGGGCCTCTTGTTTGTCGTCACGAGCTCTCGCGTGGGCGCGGGGGCATGGCTGGAGGGAATCAGCATCACCCCCTCATTGCTTGCTATGAACCTGGAGTTAGAGCTATTGCCTTGCAAATGCTGCCTTCTCAGCTTTCAGGGGTGTTTCCGTACCATCATCTGCCCAGACTTGCTGACTCTAGAGAGAGGCTGACATCGCCTATTCTTAGTAGGATGGAGTTGGGGGATGGGGACCACAAAGGAGAAGGTTAGTGTTTGTGGCGGTTTGAGTGAGAATGGTCCTCAGAGGCTCTTGTGTATGGATGCTTGGTTCCCAGTTGGTGGAACTGTTTGGGAAGGATTAGGAGGTGTGGCCTCATCGGAGGGTGCCGTGTCTCATGAGGGTGGGGGGCTTGGGGGTGGGGAGGAGTGGGCTTGGAGGTTTCAAAAGACAGCATTATTCCCAGTTAGCTCCCTCTGTCTCTCGGTTGAGTTTCAAGGTGTGGGTTCTTATCTATGACTGACACCCTGCCTGGTGCCTACCTGCTAATGATTATGGACTCTGACCCTCTGAAACCGAGGACACATTCTTTTATAAGATGCCTTAGTCATAGTGTCTTATCAAAGCAATAACATACTATTGCAAACTGCTTCCCCCCCCGCCCCCATTGCCTACAGAAATAGCTATTTCTGCTATCAAAGTCAAATAGATCTTGCAGGGCAACAGTGGGTTTCAAAAGACCTTACCTCAGGGACTGGAAAGGTGGCTCAGTGGTTAAGGGTGTTTGTCTCTGACCACCTGCACTTACGGGCACATAGCCAGAAATAAAAATAACATAAATATTCAAAACATTCAAAAACCCTATCATATTCTTATATACACATAATAAATAAGGGTTAAAAGTTTTTTTTTTGTTTTTGTTTTTAAATAAGCCATGTATTTCTGAGTAAAATATATGGTATGGAAGCCAGGTGTGGTGGTATACACTCGTAAATCAGCATTTGACAGGTTGAGGCAGGAGAATTAAAAGTCATTCTCAGGTCCGTGGCAAGCCTGGGTCACATGAGACTGTCTCAGAACACCAAGAAATTAAAAATAAAAAAATAAATAAGAAAGAGGCAGCGAAATAGCTCAGCAAGGAAAAGCTCTTACAACAAACCTGATGGAGTGAGTTTGATTCATTTCCGGAGCTGGTTCCCACACGTTATTCTAAGACCACTTTGACATATGTGCTATCACACACACACACACACACACACACACACACACACACACACACACGAATAAAGGCCGACAGAATTTAAAAAAAGAGGCTAGGGATGTAGCTCTGTGGACGGAGTGCTCACACAGAAGCATCTAGGTTGTAATCTCAGTACTCACAGGCCGAGGCAGGAGAACCAGAAGTTCAAGGCTGCATTTAGCTACATAGTGAGTGAGTGAAGCCGGTCTGGGATACACGAGACCCAGTTTCAGAAACCAAACAAAACAGAAAAAGCTATAGTAGAATCAGGGCTGTTGATTTTGTCTTCACAAATAAAGACCGTTAAGTGGGAAGACTCCCTTAACCCCAGTGGTTTAAAGATCTCAACACTTAAGATGATTAAGCACCAGTTAAAATCCGGGTAGAAGGGAGCAGTGAATTGTCCTTGCTTCTGTAGATAGACCTAACTCACTCTGGCTACTGGCTAGACTGGGGGCGGGGGGAGTCCTCCTTTTCCTGAATGGCTGAGGACATCCTCCTGCTCCCTAGGCCAGTCTAGCAAGAGCTTTTTGCATTGCTGTGCCTAAAAATAACACCCTCACTCCCAAGCGGGCTACAAGCCGAGGTGGTAGGTTCTTTACATCCACCTCCGGAGCAGCGTGCTGATCAGGAGTCCTGAAGGGAGCAGATTATGCAATGATTTGCTGGCTTGCCTGGGCAGGGCAGGGCATAGGCTTTCAGCACAGTGGCACAGGATGGCTGAGGACAAGACCCGAGGGCGAAGGCGTGTGAGGGATAAACAAAGGATTAACAGCAGGCTACGCAGAATCCCTCCTCAGCCTGGGCTATAGTGAGCTGTCCCAAACAGTAGACAATAGAAAATTAGAATGGAAGGTTACAGGACAAACAGATTGAGACATCTCATTATACAGTTAATGAAATTGTTGTGCTGGCTGTTTTTTTCTGTTTACTATTTTGTCAGCTTGACACAAGGCAGGATTGTTTGGGGAAGAGGGAACGCCAATTGAGAAAAATGCCTCCATCAGATTGGCTTGTAGGGAAATCCGTGGGATATTTTCTTGATTGATGGTTGATATGGGTGGGACCTGAACACCAGAGGGGGGACCATCCGGGGCAGGTGACCCTGGGTAATAGCTGGGCAAGCTGAGCCAGCCGTGGGGATCGAGCCAGTAAGCAGCTCTCTTCCAAGATCTCTCTGCTGTAGTTCCTGACCTGATAGTCCTCAGTGATGGATGCCAAATCAGTGCTTCCCTCTGCAGGTCGGTTCCTGTCAGTTTTATCACAGCGATAGAAAGCAAACTGGAACAATCACACTGTAAAGCCAGGTGAGTGGCTCGGTGGGTAAAAAAAAATGCTTGCTTGTTGCAAAAGAATGACAGCCTGAGTTTGATCCCTGGAGCCCAAGTTTAAGAAAAAGCAAAGGCAGGTGCTGGAGGTAGGGGCCCCTGTAATCCCAGCACTCCTATGCCGAGATGGGCGTAGGAGAAACTTCTGGAAGCTTACAGCCCAGCATAGCTCTAGAGAGATTGATTCTGAGGGGCTTCGAGAGATAGTGCATGAGACATGTTTAAATAAAGAATCTGAGAGGCGTATCGTACCTGGCGAACAGCTGATTCCAAAAATATTCATTTCCTTTTGTTCTAGAGCCCAGGAAAAGACACTGAACTCTCTCATCTCCAACTTTACTTTGGAGCCCAGTAGCTCAATATGGACACAAAAGCATGAAGGTCTGCAAAAGCGTCTCACCCTGGAGAGGGGCTCATGAGGCTCCCTACCCCATGGAATGGTCTCTTACTGAACCTTATCTCTAGTCTACCTTGTAGTTTTTACTTTGAGAGGGTCACACTAAATTGCCCAGGTTGGCCTTGAAGTCATTGTATGGGCCAGACAGGCCTGAGATTTGGGCGCATCTCTTTTGAGTAATCTTGCCTTGAGAATGCAAACTGAGCACACAAGGGGAGTTATTCAGGCTGCTGAAGGAGAGACTGACCCCACCACCATTTGAAGTGGGGTGTATGTGTAGCTCCGTGCAGGTGTTGGGGGGCTAGGCTGTTAGGTACACTGTCAGGTATGTAGTGTGTATTCCGTGTAGGGGCATGCAAATGCAAGCAAACTGAAATGATTGTTTGGGAACCTCCTGTATTTAAAGGTTAGGAGAGATGATTTCATTCCACTTCCCAAGCCTGGGCAGCCCTACTTCTCATTGCAAGTTGGTCCCAGTGGCAATGAGGCATTCACAGTTCTGTGATTGTCAGAGTGGATTGTTACCTTCACAGACTCTGCCTGCAATCATCTGGGAGACAGGGCTCTGGGCATGCCCGGAGGAGCACCTATCGCCTTCACTAAGGCGGGAAGACCAACTGTGGGTGCTGTCATCCCTGGTTGGGACCCTGGATCGTATAGACGGAGAAATGGGCTGAGTATCGGCACCCATTCAGCCCCTGCTGTGAACATGACACGATCAGCTGCTTCACCATCCTGCCCCTCTGGCTCTCCCACAGTGATGAACTGTGGGAGCCCTTGAACTGTGGGAGCAATACTTCTTCCCTTACATTGCTTTTGTAGGTTGTTTTTTTTCCCAAAGTGATGGGAAACTAAGACAAGCTTAGGGGTTCCCTTCACTGTATAAACCATATTCATTGCAAGCGCCAGACCAGACAGCCAGGCCTTCACAGCGAGACCCTGTCTCAATAATAATAATAATAATAATAATAATAATAATAATAATAATATCATAATAATAAAAAGAAAGAGGAAGAAAACGGTAAGCTCAGTAACACGATTTTAGTTGGTGTGCAATCCCAGAGTTTAGGGGACTGAGGTAGGTAGGAAGATTGCCAGGAGAGTTCAAGATCACCCTGTTAGACACGCTGAATTCCAGGTCCAGCCTGGGGCTACACAGATCATGTAACCAAATCAAACCAAACCAATCCAACAAAGCCTGTCTCTTCCTGTTTGGCTTGTGGTCCAGGTGTGACTATCCATTAGAAAATGTGTTAGAGATGGAAGCTCAAACGCTGTCCTAATGCAGGCCTTCTGAGTCAAAATTTGGGTTTTAAGGAGGTTCCAGGGGCATTCGTGTGTGCGCTGCGGTCATTTTCACTGTCGACTTGACCCATCTGGGAAGAAGAAGGATCGCCAATAGAGTGATTTCCCAGATCAGACGGGCTGGCGGCCAAGTCTGTGAAGGACCGTCATGATTGCTGATTGACATGGGAGGGCCCAGCCCACTGTGGGCAGCACCATCCCTATGCAGGTGGGCCTGGGATGTACAAGGCTCAGAGCTGCCTCGGGTTCTTGCTACCAAGTTGTTCCCAGGAGAAAGGACTGCACCATGGAGCCCTGACCAAAGTAAACCTTTTCTTTCTTAAGTTGTATATGCCAGGGGATTTTATTGCAGAAAGAGCGGAACTAATATAGGGAATTCCATTTTAAATATACTAATAGGGGCAACTCTCTCTTTATTACACACACACACACACAGAGAGAGTCTCATTAGGTAGGTAGGTAGATAGATAGATAGATAGATAGATAGATAGATAGATAGACAGACAGACAGACAGACAGACTCTTATGGAGCCAGGCTGGCCTGCCTCTCCTGGTCCTCTTTGTCTCCACCCTCTGAGAGTTGGGATGTGCAACACCGTATTTCTACTTTTTCTTGCCTGGCATTTCCACACTTCCTGGCACTAAGATTTGAAGTTGAGTGATAGTTCATCTGATAGAAATCACTGAGGGGTTGAGGGGCTGAGGAGCTGGCTCAGTGGGTGGGAGTGTTTGCTCTGTGAGTGAGAACCTCAGTTCTAATCGCCAGCACTCATGCAGAAAGCTGGGCATGGCTGCATGTGCCTGAAATCCCATCATTGCTGGGGTAGAGACAGACAGCTCCCAAGTGTCTGCTGGCCAGCTAGTCTAACCCAAACAGTGATCTTCCTGTTTAGTGGGAGACCCTGACTCAAAGGTCTAAGGCAGAGAGCAATGCCCTCGTCTGACCTGTGCATGAGTGCAGCTGTGTGCACACAGAAACACACTCGCGTGCATACACCAGGGCACCACACGCACAGACACACTCTTAGGTGAAGAAAGGAGATGTGTTCAGTGTGTAATTAGAGAGTGAGATCAGGAGAATGGAGCAAATAGCCGCCACTTGCCTCATTCTAAAGAGGCACTACAATAGGATAATCCAGACGAGCACTTTGGGACTCCTGTCTCCCGGGTCCCAGGATGGGTTATCTCAGAGAGGATGCAAGGAGGGTTGACACTCTGGCATTACTGTCTTTTCTCAAACGTCAGAGCTGTTAGGTGTTGCAGGGAGGTTGTTGGGAGGAAGAGATCTTCAGTATTGCATAGGCGTTGGACTATTTAAATTCTGAGGCCCATTCCATGTCCTATTTGCCCACAGTCAAACCATAAGGGCCATTTGCTTCCTTCCGTTTTTGGCTTTGTGATGCTTTAACATCAACTGTGACTTGCCTGTGTTTGGCACAGTACTTGAGGCAAGCCTTATCTGGCAGCCTATGGGAGCTGGTACAGCTTGCACAGGGATGTTCTTGTCCCAGTTTCCAAACCCGGAGGGAGAAACATCCTGCAGGGAGAGGAAGTGGCCCTCTGTTCCCCCAATCCTGGACTTCAGGAAGGTCTCCTCCCAGGCAAACCAAATGTTGGCAGAGTCCTTGTGTCAAAATCCCCAACTGTGTCCTCAGGGAAGCCGATGAGTAGGCAGAAGATGCTGACAGACAGAAGGAAAGCAAGCAGAGAAGACACCAGGCTCCTGGGAGACAGACAGCTGAGGGAGGGGCCTCTGTGGCTCCAGCTGGAGGGAGGCAGGCCCTAGCTAGCATTCCATTTTCCTGGGCCTCAGCTGAACTAGAAACCAACCCAAAAAGCAGAGCCATCTCGGGTTACATCTTAGATGATCGGGTAGAACCTGACTCTGATGAGCCTCAGGGAGGCCATAGCTTTCCACAGTCAACCTGTATTTATATAACCCGGAATAGTAAGTGTATAATGCATTCTTCAAGGATTTATAGCTTTAAGTCATTATCTTCTTTTGAGACAGGGTCTCATTATGTAGACCTGGCTGTCCTGGAACTTGCTCTGTAGACCACAATGGCCTTGAACTCCCAGAGATGTGCCTGCATCTTCCTCCCTAGTAGAAGAGCTAGAACAAAGGACTCAAAGCAAAGTGACACATTTCAAGGAGCAGCAGCAGGGTTGGCAAGACTCAACAGGAAAATCTAGAGGTAGAGAATGGCCAGGCAGAGGAGATCAGATCCTGCATGAACTTATAGATCCTTAGAAGGGCTTTGGCTTGTCCTCTGATTAAAATCAGGAGTTACAGGGGTCAGAAGATGACTCAGTCAGCACAGTGCTTGCTAAGCAAGCATGAGGACCTACATTTGGATTACCAGCACCCACAGTGAAGCATGGCAGGTGGTACACTTGTAATCCCAGCACTGGTAGGTGAGGACTTGCTGAATACTCATTCTAGTCAACTGGTAGGCTCCAGGTTCACAGAGAGACCCATCTCAGTAAGTAGAGAGCAACCAAACAAAAGACACTGGCTTTCGGTCTCTATACATAGGTGCACAAATGTGCACCACACATGAATATATGTGTGAACATGTCTGCAAACATGCACACAAAATAAATAAAAATGTGGAGGGCAAAAAAGTGGTACTGTCTGTGTAATGTCAAAAGATCACTTTATTGTGCTGTTCTTCAGCAAGGTCTCTGGCCCAGGCTGTCCTTGAACTCCCCATGTAACTGAGGCTGATCTTGAACTTTGCTTTGGAGCCTGTCCTGGAACTGGCTCCGTAGACCAAGCTGGCCTGGAACTCACAGAGATCCACCTGCCTCTGCCTCCCAAGTGCTGGGATTAAAGGCGTGCGCCACCAATGCTGGCTGATGATCCTGAACTTCTAATCATCCTGTATTCACCTATAGAGTGCTGGAATTACAGGTGAACATGACTGGCTAATGCAATGCTGGGGGTCAAACCTAGGGCCTCCTGCATACTAAGCTACATCCCCATCCAAAGACCATTTTAGATGCCATATTGAAGGCTTTTTATAGTAACTGAGACAAGAGGTTAAGTGGTCCACATTCGTCATACAAATACCTGATATAGAGGCAGATCACAGCAGGTCAAAGGGGAGCCCTGGCCATGTAGCTACATAGTTAAGTGTAAAGCTAACCTGTGCTACACAAGACCCTGTCTCAAAAACCATTGCCAATAAAACACCCCTTCATCCATGCTCAATCAAGCAACTATAACTAAACTCAGTGGGTAACAAAAACAACAACAAGACGGGAAAGTAGGGGAGGACCTTGATGGGGACAGCATTTCAGCGGGAGAGGGAGAGGATAAAGGGGGAGAGGTGAAATGGCTAAATCCCATTCTATACGTGTATGAGATCAAAGAACCAAAAAAGGGACTATGGCTCAGACCAAGGGGCTACAGCAGATGAGCGATGAGAAGTGGTATGGTGAGCCCAGTGTGGTGATACACCACTTTAATCCCACCACTGGGGACGCAGGGGCAGGCGGATCTCTGTGAGTTCAAGGCCAGCCTGGTCTACAGAGTAAGTTCCAGGATATCCAGGGCTACACAGAGAAACCCTGTCTTTAAAAAACAACGAAACAAAACCAACCAACCAAAAAAGTTGCATTGTGGGGTTGTCAAATGGCTCGGGGTGGGGATGGGGAGTAAAAATGCTTGCCAGCCCATGTAACCACGTAAAAGTAGGAGAACCAAAACCATCCACATAGATCTCCATAGAGGTGCTGTAGTATGTCCACACACAAGTGTATACATACACACACTAACACACACACACTCACACAGACACACACACTAACATACACACACACTGATACACACACTAACACACACTGATACACAGACACACACACATACACACACACTGATACACACATACTAACACACACACTGATACACACACACTGACACACTGACAGACACACACACTGACACACACTGATACACACACACTGATACACACTGAAACACACACACATACACTGATACACACACTAACACACACAGACACATACACACACACTGACACATACACACACTAACACACACTGATATATACACACAGACACACACTGACACACACACACACTGATACACACACACTGAAACACACACACATACACTGATACACACACTAACACACAGACACATACACACACACTGACACATACACACACTAACACACACTGATATATACACACAGACACACACTGACACACACACACACACACACTGATACACACACACACACAAGAAGCTATATTGCGGGTATTTGTTAAAGGTAGGTAGGCACAACAGGATTCCTCACAGTTTCAACTTTCAGTTTGAGGTTTGAGAGAAATAGAGAAGTTAAAAATGACTCAGGTTTTGGGCCTGGGCCACAAAGGGTTTTCTCTGTAATGCAGAAGTGGGTAATGAAGCCTTTATGGGAGAAGGCTAGTCTGAATTCCAGAAGAAGCTCTGGGCTGGAGAGATAAATGTAGAAGCCCATATCAAATGCAGACATCCATGGTACCTATGTGGTGTGGGTGTGGGTTGGTTCCAGGCCCCCCTGTGAATACCACCATCTGATGATGCCGAAGTCCCCGATATAAATACTGCCATATTCTTTGCATTTAATCTCTGCATATGCTCTCACATACATTTTTTTTGCTTTTAGACAGAGACTTGCTTATGCTGGTCTTGGACTTTGAATTTGCCTGTCTCAGCCTTTCTAGGGCTGGGATTACAGGCATGTGCCACTATATCCAGCCCGTGTTCTTTAAATCTCAGCTCCTTCAGTTGTGGACTGACTCTACATAGGATCTCATAACTGAACTGGGGTTATGAAAAATTTGGCAACAGTAAAGCGATTCTGAACAGACAACTCCAAATTAATAAGAGAATCAAATGCATAATGAATTCAAGGTGTTTTTTTAGCCCCACTCACTTGTGTGGCACCAAAGAGCTTTCACCACAGCCATGGTAAAGCTAACGGGAGCTGCCTGAAACACACACACACACACACACACACACACACACACGCACACACGCACGCACGCACACACACACAATCTTTTGTTTATTTTGGTTTTTAGAGACAGGGTTTCTCTGTATTACTTTGGAGCCTGTCCCGCAACTTGCTCTATAGACCAGGCTGGCCTCGAACTCACAGCAATTCACCTGCCCTGCCTCGCCAGTGCTGGGGTTAAAGATATGCGCCACCAAGGCCTGGTACACACACAATCTTTTTAAAAAATCATTAAATGAGGGGTTGGAGAGGTAACTCATCTGTTAAGAGCACTGGCTGCTCTTCCTGGGAACCCGTGTTTAATTTCCAGCATCCACATGGTGGCTCACAACCATGTAACTCCAGTCCCAGGTGACCCAACACCTTCTGGCTTCAGAGGCACCAGGTACTCATGTGGCATAGATGCAAACATGTAGCAGACATTCATACACATAAAATTAAAAAAAATAAAATCTTAAAGATGAAGACGGAATGTCACACTACAGAGCGTGAAGCCTGGTACATGCTAGGCATTTATAAGTAATCATTTTAATCAGGCGTCTTAATAGAAGAATGGTACAAAGTCACGGAATACAACTTCCCTTTTTTTTTTTCTTTTTCTTTTTCCTTTTTTTGGAAGTGAGGTTACATGTATCCCAGGCTGTCCTTGAGTTGATGCTATAGGCTGAGGATGACCTTGAACTTCCCATTCTCCTGCCCCCACCTTCTTCCTAAATGCTGGGATTATAGCCCTATACCACCACACCTGGTGTATTTGGTGCCGGGGACTGAACTCAGGGCTTCATGCATGGAAGACTGATACTCTACTAAGTGAGCTACATGCCCAGCCCCATAAGGATACAACTTTGACCTCAGTTTAAGTCTTTAATTAGCCATCTGAAGGTTTGCCATTGTTATGAAAGTAAATACTTCTCAGACTAAGCAAGTTTGGTACGGAAACCACCACTCTGTATAAACACAGTGGAGAAAATGCTGTGAGCAAAGCCGACTGAAGCAACAAAGTAGAGCAGAAAGCGAACCATCTCTCCTTCTCGGAGGGGCCGCTGCTCTACAGAGCTTTCCACTGCAGCTGTCATTAGGGAGGCCCAAGGATGCCTGGGCAACCTAGGATGCACGGAGGGCTTTGCCTCCTTCTCTGATCAAAAAGACATGCATTTTAGCTCCAGGAATTCATCAGGGCCACTTTTACCAGGCATTGGCAAGCTATGGTTTGAAAGGTTAAGCCGATTATTAATAATGATTAACTAGGTGAGGTGGTTTTCTCCTATAATCCCAGCACTTGAGAGGTTGGAGGCAGGAAGATCAGTGGCTCTTGGTCTTGGTCTCACACATCAGGAAAATGGGGAGAGGGGGGAAGAGGGCTCTGTGGGTGAAAGTGCATAGAGCTTGAGGACCTGAGTGAAGACACACACAGAGGACTGGACAGACAGACAGACAGACAGACACACACACACACACAAACGAGGACTGGACAGATGGCTCTGCCGTTAAGAGCACCAATTTCGAGAGGATCCTGAATCAATTCCCAGCACCCACATGGCAGCTCACAACAGTCTGTAACTCCAGGATTTGACACCCTCACACAGACATGCATGCAGGCAAAACACCAATGCACATGAAATAAAAATAAAAAAAAAATTTAAAAAGTTCTAACAAAGAATTATCTGGGTGCTAGCTTAGGTTCTCCGTGCTTGCTGTATGAACTATGGTGATGGAAAGAAGACTCTTGTTGGGGCGAGAAGGGAGGGTTCCCGGAGGGAGGGGTCTTTCCAAATCTCACAGGGGACACTTCAGACATCGAGATCAGAGTGTGCATGGTGATGTGTAATCTCAGCACTTGGGACAAGCAGGCAGGAAGATCAGTTAGGGTCCAGCCTGGGTGACACGAGATCCTCACCTGAAAACAAACAAAGAAACAAAAGATAAAAACAAGACACGAATCCATCAAGGCCATTAATTTTAGAAGTGCTGCCAACATTTATCGGTCATGCATCTTCAGGGAAACTGGAAGAGCCGGCTGCAGATGTGGGTCCAGCTTGAGGTACTCATCGAGCCTTGAGAATGCAGAGAGGAAATCCAGGACGTCAGGGCTAGTCCAGCCCGGCGGCGGCGGCGGAGACAGGGACAGCCGGTTTGTACCTGGGCGCGGTTAAGGTCCCAGGTTACCGCCGCATCGAAGGGCGGGCGGCTGTGCCGCTCACCTGACACATCCTGCCCGCCCTACCGCGCTGCAAGCCCGGAGTGACAGTGACGCGCGCAGGGCAGCGCTTCTACTTGGCGACCCGGTGAAAGGCAGGGTGGCCACCAAGCCTAGGACTAAGCCAGGCCGCGCACGCGCAGTCCCGCGGGGAGGGGGCCGGCGCGGGGCTCCCGCGCACGCGCAGCGGCCTCCCGCTCCTCCGGCAGCCCCGCCCCAGGCCCCGCCCTCAGGTTTGGTCCCCGCCCCCGCAGGCGCGGTCAGCGCCTGAGCCCCGAACGCCCATATCCGGGTTCCCGCCGCCGCCGCCGCCGCCGCCGCCGCCTCGGCCTCGCTCCCGCTGCCCTGTCAGGAGTGGTGTGATTCCCGACCAAGATGGCGGCCGTGGGGCGAGTCGGCTCGTTCGGTTCTTCTCCACCCGGGCTAGCCTCCGCTTACGCCGGCGGGCCCCTGGCCCACGAGCTGGCGTCGGGCAGCGGCGGCCCCGCGCCGGGCGACGACGAGGACGGGCAGAACCTCTGGTAACGACCGCACCCCTCTCTGGTCCCCCGCGGGTTATCGGCTGGCTCGGGGCGGACGCCTCGGGGATCCCAGAGCCCCGCGGGAGCCGGGCGCCGGGCGCCGGGAGCCGGGCGGGGCCTCCCGGGAGCTGGGGCCGGCGGTGCCCGCCCTCGGCCCGGCCCGGCCCGGCCTCAGCCTGCGCCTTGCTCCCCGTTAGGTCCTGCATCCTCAGCGAGGTCTCCACGCGCTCGCGCTCCAAGCTCCCGACCGGGAAGAACGTGCTGCTGCTGGGTAAGTGGGCTCGGCCGGGGCCGGGGATGTCGCGACGCTCACCCATCCATCCGCTCGCCCACTCCCTTTGTGCGGACAGCGGGCCCGGCCGCGACCCGCCTCCCGACCTGCGGCTGACAGCTGGGGGACGAGGGGACCCCGGTTCTCCCGGCTTGGACCCTCCCGTCCTTTCTCCTCCCTGGGATGTGGGGCGACCCTGTCATCTCCCCCTGGGAGAGACAGGATGAACAGAACACCCTAGGGGAATCCTAGTGGTCTGAGGGTCTACCTAGACAAACGGGGACAGTTTTTCCTTTCATAACAGAGATTGGTTAGCAGGAGGGCTCCAGCGCAAATGCATGCCGTTAATATTTAATAGCCGACTCTTTTGTGTAGTTGACAGGAGCCAGAGACTGGGTCGTGATGAGTGTTATTTGAATCAACTGTGCACTCGGGTTGCAGTTGCCTTTTTAGCTGTCACCTAATAACTCTGAAATTTGTAAAGGGCAGTAGAACAGCGTTCTCAATTATTTCCTTCAGCCGAATGGCTAGAGAATAAGGGAGGCATGTTTCTCCCCGTTCGCTTATGTTTTTTTTTTTTTTTTTTTTTAATCTCTACTGGTTGGAAAGTGGGGATAAAGGACGGAAGGACAGCAAGACAATCCCAGCCTCACAGTTTTGCAAGTTTTCCCAGCTCCGGGAGAAATTTCTCGTTTTTATTTTTTATTAATTTATTTTTCCATGCAAGATATTGGAGTGTATAATAAGATTACAATTATATTTTAAAACTTAGATGTGGATGTCTCAAGACCCTTGCATTTTAGCCAAAAGCCCGGGAAGCTGTGCCTGAAGAGTTTTTGTTATGTGTGCCTAGGAATTGCTACCTGAGAGGCTTTACAGTTGACTGTGAATGGGTAGGTAGGAAGAAATGACTCATTTTCTATGACCTGTCATTATATGCATATGTCTTTGTGTTGTATAAAGCTGTGGTCCAGCTAGTTGGAAAAATCGGCTTTGTACACTTACCTTGCTTTTCGAGTGATGGAAGGCACCACGTGCAGATAGCTTAGATTGAATAAAAGCCCTTGTCACATACAAACCGTATGATCTTAAGTAAGCCGGTAGGTGTCTGTAAACCTGGCTTCCTTCATCTTTCAAATGAGAGCTGTGGTAATAACTGTGCCTGGCTCCTGGAATTGTGGGAGGGTCAAATGAGGCGCTGTGGGAAACCAGGCAGCAGATCTATTCGATGGCTTGACTGAATGACAAAACATTCCAATCTGGAGACGACTGTAACAAGTGACTTAGAGTTGCTGTAGTGCCTGCTGCTCCTACTGCAGTGTGCCCAGTTAAAAACAGGAAAGGGTTACGGCCTACATAAGAAATATCGATAGGGCAGAGATAAAGGAGGGTCCCAAAGCAACAAACCCAAAGCAGTTCTAGACAATGTCTTTAATTGCTGATGTAGACAGATTACTAACTGCTACAGGGGACTTAAGACTGTGTGGCCACCTTGAAGTGGATTCTGTTTTGGTTACTCTGTTAGATTTCTTTTCTTCCCAATCTCACCAATGAAAAAGAGCAGTCTTGTTCCTGTCTGGTGTTTTCTAGATCCTTCTGACAGAGTTAGTCTATAAGACTTGGTGTACTTGGAGGCCCCACACTCTACCTAGGCTAAGTTTTCTTTCTTATGAACTTAATAGTTCAGAAAGCTCCATCTGGTGTCAGGTTATATAAGCCTGAAATGTCATGTTTTTTCTTTCAGTACTCTTAGGGTTTCCCTGAGTCCTTTTCAGAAAGCTTTGGGAAAAGCTGATCATTGATTTTTAGACACGTTATGCAAAAATACAGTTACTTTTTACAAAATTCTCTAAAGAGTTCTTAGAGCCACATAATTATCAGGTATTAAAGCTGCATTTAGTTTGTGGAGGTGGAGGAAGGAAACACACAGCAGGTGTCCAGGTGTCTTTGTTATGAGTTTGAGGCTGTCAGGCCTGGGAGGTAGATGCTAGGCTCTAATGTGTCACTCATGAGTGAGGGGGCTGTTTTGGAGTCTATATTCAAAGAAAAAAGAAATCTGAGCCTGTTAACAAGGCTTTGTGTTTCAGAAATAGCCCAGTAAGAGGGCTGATATAGGCCTTTGCCTGATTCCCTTGCATAGTGACACTATATACATAGCCACACACTACAGTGTAACCCTGAGCTTCACCTTTCCTGCAGTAGGATAAAGGAGTCAGATCTATAGGTAAGGGATTACCAAAAGTATTTTCTTTGCTTTGTGTGTGTGTGTGGGAGGGGGTTATATATACATGCATTCAGAGGTATCAGATTCCCCTGGAGCTGGGATTACAGGCAGTTGTAGGCTCCCTGATGTGGATGCTGTGTTTCGAATTCAGGTCCTCAGCAAGAGCAGTATGCACTCTTAACCACTGAGCTGTTTCAGAAACATTTTCATGCACATCTCATCTACAGTTCTGTCGCCCACTCTGGAGGGAAGATGATAGCACCCATTTATAGATGAGGTGTGATTTAGATACAGTTAAATGGTTCTGTGTGGTGTGGCACTGCTTTAGCTTTCTAACTGGATTGAAGTCCCTTCAAGGACAACAGTGCCATACATAAAAACTCTTACTACTCAATGGTTATTTTTGATTCAAAATACCAGTAATTATTTAAAGGAAAAATATGGTCTTAATGACTAAAGGCGCTGTATAGGGAGATCTGTGTTTAAAAAGAAGCTGGGTGATTTGGTGATGTGTACCTTTTGTCCCAGTATTTGGAGATTCAGTCAGGAGTGAATGCAAAGCCATTCCCAGTTACATAGTAAGACAACAACAACAAACCAGAATCACAAAGCAAACCTAGAGCAAGGGGCTGGAGAGGTGGCCGAGCAGCTAAGAGCGAGCAGCTAAGAGCACTTGCTCTCACAGAGGGCCCAGGGCCACATGGTGGCTCATAACCATGTTTAATTCCAGGTCCAGGGCTTCTGATGCCCTCTCTGGCTCCTCACCAGGCACACCAGTGGGGCACACACACGTGCACTAAACACTCATAAACATAAACAGCCCCCCCAAACCCTAAACAAACAGAACAACTCCTAAAAAACAAAACAACGAACAACCTAACAGGGAAAGATGAAGAAAATCCAAGTCCTTATTGGGCTTTGGGATGTGACTTATTGAGGGATATAACTGGCCATGACACTTGTGAATAAGCAGCCTTTAATCTACATGGGCCTGGCTCATAGTGAAGTCCAGAAAGACTGACAGCACTCGATCTGTATCTTTCTCCTTTTTTCGTGGGGGTGAGGTGGGTAGTAGGGATTGAACTGGAGCCTCACACATGATAGGCAGGCATTTAGCACTGAGGTGATCCTGAGCCCCTGAACTATTACTCTTTTGAGGAGCGGGGATTAAAGATCCCCAGGTTTCTGTACCCGGGAAGCATGTTTTTATTAGTTATGTTGATGCTGTTTCCTGGTTTAGTGATTGTGAGACTATGATACCAGTGATTGACAGATAAAAGCATCTCTCATAACTTGAGTTGAGGATTGGCATAAAATTATGTGTTTAGTATATGTTACTATTAAAAAATACACCAAATCCAAAATGTTTTGAGGATCAGATAGCATATTGTTATCTTAAAATAGCGTGGTGGTAGAGCATGCCTTTAATCCCAGCACTGGGGAGGCAGAGGCAGATGAATCTCTGAGTTCAGGCCAACCTTATCTACAAACAAACAAAAAGTCAGGGCCAGGCAAGTTTTCTGTGGAAGTAATGTATGCTTTGTGAGCCATATAGTTAGTCTCTTGCAATTCCTCAGTTCTGCTCTCTAGTCCCCAAACAGCCACAGATAATACATGAATGAGTGAAACATAGCTGCGTTTCAATAAATCTTTATTTGTAGAAACAGGCAACAGGCTAGTTTTTGTCCTGACCTGAAATTGGTTAGTTCCTATAATCCCTTTGTTTCTATTAGTTTTATCCCTAATCAAAAATGACAGTTAATGGAGGTTTTATTCAATGGGTTATGGTATTTGGCACAGTAGGTAATCAGTGAGTATGTGTTGCATGCATGATGAATTAACCCTCAGTATGGTTGAGTAGAGATTTAAGAATTAAGAGTAGACACATTTCCCCCAGTGCTACTGTCAAAAACAGAAAGCAGAGCTGCAATAGTGATAGATATAGACTGGTAGAATGGTTCTTCAGCTGGAGTGAAGTTCACCCAAAGAGAACTCCAGCCAAAGCACTTTGAATGTTGAGGTGAGTAGGTGGACATGGTGGCACACCCCCCTAATACTTGAGAGGTGGAGGCAAGAGAATTGGGAATTCAGCATCATCCCCATTACATAATGAGTTAGAGTTCAGCCTGAACTACATGAAACTCTTGTTTCAAAAAAGCCAAACCAAACAACAAAAAAAAAACTTTGTATTGATGGGCACACCACTCCATTTCTTCAGCAGTTTTAGAATTATACTGTGCAGAATCATCCAAGGAAAACTGGGTTGAGAGTCCCTTTCTGCTCTCCAGAAGCTTGTACAGTCCTATGGGAAGATGACTGAGTAAGACAAGCCCATGAAATGTCAGTGTGAAGCAGTACCTTTGAGAAACTTGCTGGAAGGACACTGGCGAGGAGATTGTTGGTGAAGGGCAGTGGAAAGGTTTGAGTACCTGCTGAGAAAGGCTGAGGTACCTCAGCTGAGGTGGAAGGGGTCCACCGAGAGGCCAGGCAGCTGGGAGTAGATTCTCTTCCGTCTTTGGAGGCGGAAGCATTGGTGACGTCACCTCCTGATCTATACTTTGAGGTAATTCCATACTTCATGGTGTTAAAAGAACCAAAGACATTGTCTAAAAACTTTAAAGTGGAAAGTCACTAACTTAAAAGTTGTGCATGTTTCATGCTAGAGAAAGAAAAAATAAAATGTTAAAAAAAAAAAAAAAAAATGAAGCCAACTGCCAGGCATGGTGGCACATGACTTTAAATCCAAGCACTTGGAAGGCAAAGGCAGGCAGATCTCTGTGACTTTGAGATCAGCCTGATCTACAGAGTGAGTTTCAGGACAACCTAATGAGGTCTTACTGGAAACAAAACAATACAAAACCTCCCCAAACCAAAAAACTATATATCATATAAGTTATTTATAGAAATATGCATTTAAATATGTATTATGTGTGTGGTGTGGAGTGAGGACAACTTTGCTGAGTTAGTTTTTCCTACCACTTTTTTAGCTTGAAGATTGACAACCTTTTTTAGTAACTAATTATTAAAAGATTACATCACAACCAAGTTTTGTGTTTCATATTTATGATCTGAGCAGTCCGTAGGCTGAGGAATTTAGTTTGAGACTACCCTGTGCTACAAGAGAGTTCTGTGAGCCCGATGTCTGTGGCACACGACTTTGATCCCAGCAGAGGCAGAGGCAGGCTGATCTCTGTGAGTTCGAGGCCAGTCTGGTCTACAGTACAGAGTGAGTTCCAGGACAGGTTCCAAGTCAATACAGAGAAACCCTGTCTCAAAAAACCAAAAAGAGGGAGAGAAAGAGAGTTCTGTGCCAGTTGGGCTACATAGCAAGATGTCCTCTTACGACAGCAAAAAATAATGAATTAATAACTTAATAAGAACAACAACATAAGAAACAGATTATTGCATTTTTATTCACAAAACATTTTCTAAACTGCAGGGAAGGAGGTATTTGTCTCAAATACTACATTAAATAAAGCCCCTCAGTGTATGCTAACTTATTTGCACATGACAGCCAGAGGTCTAGCAGAGTAGTATGTATGAGCATGTGAAATCAGTGTTGGTTGGTAATAAAGCTGAAACTCCCAGAAATTCTGCAGGAGCCTACACAGGGGAAACCCTTCCAGCTTTATGTGGGATCCAGAGATCAAACTCTGCTACCTTACCAGCCCAATTTTTATTTTTCCTTATTGAATAATGGTATATTTGATTGTATTGTAATTATGATTGATTATAGGTCATTATTGTTACATCTTACTTTCCATGTACCCAGTATTATCTTTGGGATAAATTCCTACGAGTGACACTGCTAAGTAACACATACCATAGCTGCTGATAAAGAGCCTTTAGTTCAGTGAGACTTTGACCTCTAGAGCAGAGGAGCTGGTATGCCATTGGGATCAGCATTTACTGGCCTTAGTGTTTATTGAATTAAACTGATTTTTAATTCCCTTTTAATCAGTTTGTGAGAGTCAGAAAAATAGCTGAGAATAGGTCCTAATGTTTTCATGTGATGGGAATTGCTAAGTGATGGGATCTATCCTGTTACACC
This sequence comes from Phodopus roborovskii, assembly GCF_943737965.1. NCBI lineage: Eukaryota > Metazoa > Chordata > Mammalia > Rodentia > Cricetidae > Phodopus > Phodopus roborovskii. The sequence goes on from NW_026125295.1 coordinate 3,145,466, forward strand.
AGTTACTCGCAGTGGTTTGTTGTGTAGTGTTTCTGCTGGCTTACAGACGAGGGCTTTGTGTTTCAGGCTTCACAGTTTCACTAGTTCAAAATTGGCTTTGTCTTTTTGCTCTGTGGATACTCCTTGATGCTTCTGAGCATTTAGTATGAACAGGTTTGTATAAAAGTTTACTCATGGCACCAAGACCTGCTGCTGGGGAACAGCCTATTCCCACTGTACCTCACCAAGGAGGGAGATGCTCACTGAGAGATGGGAGCAGGTCAAAAGCCCCATCTCTCTGGATCCTCACATACCCTGTGGGGGCTGAGTGGAAGATCTCAGCCAAAAGCAGTTGAGTGAAGGTCCTTTGTGAGGCTGGGTGTGGTGGCACACACCAGCACTTAGGATACAGAGGCAGGTAGATCTTTGTGAGTTCAGGGTCAGCCTGGTTACATAAGGAGTTCAGGGATAGAGAGACCCTGTCTCAAAAAACAAAACACAAAAAGAAAGGTCTCTCATGGGTTTTGTCACGAGAACTTTCAGATGAAACATGCTGGTTTATGTTATCTCATGCAAGATCAAATAAAGTTGCATCTTGTTTTTATATGACAGGTTGGGAATTCCTTCTCACCCGTTTATCATGATGTACACCCCGATGTATCTATCACCGGTGTGGAGATAGCAATCAAAGCTCTGCAGAGAAGGTGTGTGGCACCAAACCTATGCTAAGCAAAAGAGAAAACAGAAAAGTGAATGCAGAGCTGTTTAATTTGTCTCGTCGTGAGTGGCAGGGCTGATGCAGGCACATGGTGGTGATGTGGCTTTGTGTTCATGAGTGCTGGTGGGGCTTAAGTTGCTTTGCATTTCAGGCAGTACCACCCACTTCCTAGCCTTGTGAGCATGATGTACAGTAAGTTCTGGGAACCCTGGGAGCAGTGCTATGCTTTAGTGTTTGGGCTAGCAGTTACATCACATGCTGTGTGGCCTCTCACTTTCACCTGCTTCATGTTTTCATACAGTTCTTTTTAAAGCACTGCTGGTGGCCTACAGGAGTTTGTTGTTGTTGTTGTTGAGATTTATTTATTCATGTATTCAACATTCTGCCTGCATGTGTGCCTGCAGGCCAGAAGAGGGCACCAGATCTCATTATGGATGGTTGTGAGCCACCATGTGGTTGTTGGGAATTGAACTCCAGACCTGTGGAAGAGCAGCCAGTACTCTTTACCTCTGAGCCATCTCTCCAGTCCCTCCCCCACTTTTGTTTTAAATCTGAACTGAGGTATAAGGATTGATAGCTGTGGTTTTAGAGGAAACTGAAGTCTGGTAAGTGCTGGATCTTGTGAGTGGCTTACGTGAGCAGAGCATGGGCAGATAACATGGAATACAGGCTTGCTCACGTGGAGAGTGCCGCTGTAGTCTGCAGCAGTGATCACCAGGCTTCTGTGCCTTTGCTCATCTGTGGGTCACACAAGGCTCTTCCCTGACTGTGGCCTCTTAAACTTGGCTAGGGCAAAGCAGTTCCCAACTGTCATCAAGGAATAGCCCATGGTCATTTTGAATGGCCAACAAGCTAAGAGTGACTTTTGTTTATGTTTCTTTATGGTTTTAAAGAGCTACAGGGGGCGAGGCAGTGAGATGGCTCAGCATGTAAAAGTGCTTGCTACCAAGCCTGATGCTCTGAGTTTGGTCTTCAGGACTTGCAAAGTGGAAGCAGAGAAGCAACTTCCCGCACACTACATGTGATTAAACTTGTTTTTAATGTTAGAAGCTATAAAAGACTATGTGAGAGACCTATGTGGCCTGTAGCTTAAATTGATTTTTATAGCCATTTACATTACAAGTTTCCTGGCATCTATCTGTATGTGGACACGAAAATAACTATTATAATAGTATTTATCCAATCATGCTTTCTTCTTTTCCCATTCCCGCCTTGGAAGACAGAGCCTCCATATGTAGTCTAGGCTGACCTCAAACTTAGGATCCTTCTGCTTTTATTTCCAGAGGAAGTGCAGGGGAGTGGGATCACACCCAGCTTTCCTTTGTTTTAAAAGCAGTTTAAAATATGTCTGCTAGGACTAAGGATGCAGCTCAGTGGCAGAATGCTTGCCTACCTAGAGTATATGAGTTCCTCTGGTCAGTTCCCAATGCTGGAGAAAAAGGAAAAATGAAACCATGTTCTCCTTGAGAAAATGTAGTTTATAAAAATGCAAATTTAGATAAACTTATTTTAGCATCGTCCCTGCAGGACTCTTGACTTTACAGGGCTTTCACCTTGGATTGCCTACATAGGAACTCTACTATGTAGACCAGGCTGGCCTCACACTCAGAGAGATCCTCCTGCCTCTGCTGGGATAAAAGGAGTGTGCCTCCATGCCCAGCATATAGCCTCAAGTTTTATAAGCGTGAGTCGTGAGCAGTTTTAATAGATGTGGTAAAGGCCCAGTACAAGCAGGTACAGATGAGACACATTGTGAACAGAGAATGTGGTGGTGAGTAATGCTGGTAAAGGATTTTCAGTGGCTAAGACAGGGTTTTTGTTTTGGTGAGCAAGTAGCTAGTTATGCCAGAGAAGAATGGGATAGTTTCTAGTCTGGGACCTCCCTGTCTCTAAAGTGCTGGGATTAAAGGTGTGCCACCACCACCCAGCATATGTTTACTTATTTATGTGCCTGTGTCTGTGCTTGAGTATGTAATGGATGCCCTTGGAGGCCCCAAGAGGATGTTGGATCCCTGGAGCTGCAGTTACATGGTTGAAGCCACCTCCAGGCATGCTGGGAGCTGAACTCTAGTTAGTTCTCTGCAAGCTCAGCAAGTGCTCTAAACTTTGTAGCCATCTCTCCCGTTCCCAGTTTTATAGAGCCATTTACCTACTTTAAGAGTAGTGTTTTAGGAAATGGAAACGTATGGTAACATTCCCATCTTGTCATCTTTTTGACCTAGCTTCTTAACATTTTGATTTTCAGACCAGTTAACAGTAAAAAAAAAAAAAAAATTTCCTTTTTTTTTTTTTTTTTTTCAAGACAGCTTCTTTGTGTAACAACACTGGCTGTCCTGACCTTGCTTTGTAGATAGACCAGCTAAACGATTCTTTAAAATAGGAAAGGGGATTTGTGAAACTCACAAGAATTTGGACTTGTATTGAGTTGATGGTACCCTTCAGTGGCCATTCTATGGAAGACTAGAGATGACTAGATACTTTGTAGGCAGTGAGCAAAACATTCATACTCGCCTTCTGCAGCTTCCATTCGGAGACTAAGTGCAGCACAGGTGTGCTAGTGAGCTCTGTGGGGAAAAGGCAACAGGAGGCAAGGAAAGCTAGGGGGCATATTTCCTCCTTTACTTTTTGTTGTTGTTGTTATTACTACTGTAGAAGTTCTGGGGAGAGATGTTGCTGGATTAGTGCTGAGTGCTCTGTCACAGAGCTGCAGCCTTAGCTGCTTTTTTTGTTGTTGCTGTTTTCCAGACAGGGTTTCTCTGTGTAGGGATGTGGACCAGGCTGGCCTTGAACTCACAGAGATCCACCTGCCTCTGCCTCCCGAGTGCTGGGGCTAAAGGCGGGCGCCACCACCTCCTTACTCTCTCTCTTTTTTTAATTTTTTAAAATTAATTGTTTGGGGTGGGGAGAGAGAGAATGAATATGTATATATGTTTATCTCCCCCCTCTCCTGCCGCCCATACACACATAAACACACACACACACACACACACACACACACACGCGCACACACACACACACACACACACACGCACGCACGCACACTCACACACAGGTGTGCGTGCATGCCCTGGAATTAGGTGGAGGTCAGAAGACAATTTACAGGAGTCATTTCTCTTTTCTTTCCACCTTGTGGGTCCTAGGGACTAAACTCAGGTTGTTGGGTTTGGTTGCAAGTGCCTTTACTCCTACTGGCCATTTTAGTTTTGTTTTTATTTTAGATAGAGTCTCTAAGTTGCCTAGGTTGATCTTGAACTCACTTTGTAATTAGGACAAGACTTGAAGTATTCCTGCCTTAGCCTCCTGAGTGGGTACAGACTTGTGCTATTAGGCCTGTCCCAGACTTAAGATTCTTATACTGGCTTCTGCCACCCAGTCTTTCTAAAATATCTAAACTGCTGGTGGCTCTTCATTATCATAAGGACAGTTTGCCTTTTTAGCCTGGCATGCTGGCCTCAAGCTTGCCCCCTTGATCTACTCTTTATATAGCCCACACTGCTCTCAAGCTTGGTACCCTACCTCACTCACACAGTGCTGGGATTGTAGGCTGGGCCACCGTGCCAAATGTTTATTTGTCCTTGTTGGAAGGACACTTCCTTTGCCTGGGTTGCTGTACTCATTTTCTCTTCCTGAAATGAGTAACTCCTCGTGGTTAATTAATCCTGCAGGGTTTGGCTGAAGTGTTACCTTAGTTGTCTGACTTCAGACATCACTAGTCTCCTTTCTTAGGACAGTGACTGTGGCAGGTGGAGGTTGGTATTTCTTTTCTTTTTCATTTTTTTGAAACAAGGCTTTTCTGTGTAGCCCTGGCTATTCTAGAACTCATTCTGTAGACCAGGCTGGCCTCAAAATCACAGAGATCTGACTCTGCGCTGCCCACCTCCCCATGATGAAATTAAAGGTCATGCCACCATTGCCTGGCTGATTTTCTTTTCTTCCTTTTCTTTGTCTTTTTTAAAATTTCCAGTTAGTTCATAATTTGTAGGAGGCAGGCACCTTTCTTAATAAGCTTTCCCAAAGTTTCTCTATCATGGTGACTCAATTATTTTTAGTGTGAGAATCTACTCTCCCTCCTGAGGTGATGGATAGAAATTCTCTTCCTTATAGCCCTCAAGCAATTTCAAAGCTGTAAGTTAAATGCCATACTGCTATATAGAGCTGAGAGAATTCAAATTGCAAGACCAATACGGCAAACACTTTTGACATCCCACTTTGTAGCAGTTAGCTTTATTTCCAGCTTTTAAGCATGGTGGTTTATCATGGGAATAACTGTTATTATCATAGATATTACTGTTTTTAACCTAATCTGTTGTTTAATAGTACACCATAGAAGTAGTATACACTAGTCATTTAATTGCCACATCCTTCCTCTTAATTAGGTAAAATTATACATGCTTACTGTGTACAACATACTGTGTGGGACATATGCGCTCTGGGCAATGGCTTGTCATGTCATATGTTGCCTGTCTTGTGATGAGAAGCCTTAGCGTGCCCTGGGCAGTGCGCACACACCACACTGCAGGCTGGTGCCTAGTGCAGTGCAGGAGAATTCCGATACCACTTTCCCTTCCTACCTGAGACTTTGTGGTCTTTGTGATCTCGGCCTTACCAGTGTCTCAGCTCCGGGGAACCAGCACTGCACACTCTGTTCTATGGGCCTGTCTCTGGCCTGGGGAAGTTGTCTTTTGTGCCTGGCTTATCTCACTTAACATTGTGTCCTCTGAGTTTATTTCATTTTCACAAATTCAGTATTTCTTTTATGACTTTGTAGCAATCTGCTGTGTATTTATTTTATTTTTTTTTTTTTTTTTTTTTTTTTTTTTTTTTTTGAGGCAGGGTCTCATGCTGGCTTCAAACTCAAAGTTTAGGCTGGTTTTCCCCTTATAATCCTCCTGCCTCCAAATCCTAAATACTGAAATTATAGATATGCAACACCATGCCTGGTTTTGTTGAATTTTCTTTACCCATCTGATGATGACTCTTAGGTTGGGTTTTATATCTTGGCATTGTGGATAATGCTGCAATGAACAATAGAGTGAAAATACCTTTTCACCATACCAATCTGATTTAACATGTATGTATATTATGTATTATGTATGAATTATGTAAATAATGTCAAACTTCTGATTGATAATTATGGTTATATTTACTAATAATGAGGTGTTAAAAATGATGATGAAAATTACCAGTTTTCAACTACAGATGAAATAGTAGTGAATGTTGTGAGACACCTTCTTTTGCTTGTGGTATATGTAAGTCTGGTTTTGAATTTAGTGCAGATTAGCCTCAAGCTTTCAACACGCTGCCTCAGTCTGCTAAGTGTTGGGATTATAGGCATGTACCACCACTTCTGGTGTGTGTCAGTTTTTTCCTCTACTTGATACAAGCTAGAGTCATCAGAGAAGAGAGAACTTCAACTGAGAAAATGCTTCCATCAGATTGTCCTGTAGGCAAGTCTGTGGAATGCTTGTTTGATGATTGATGTGGGAAAGCTCAGCCTATTGTGGACCATACCCTCTGTGGAAAGGTGGTCCTATGGTTATAAGAAGACAAAGAGGGATAGAGAGAAGGTTCAAAGGTTAAAAACACTGGCTACTCTTTCAGAGGACCTGGGTTCAATTCCCATCACCCATACAGCTCACAGAAACCTGTAACTCCTGTTCCAGGGGGTCTGATATCCTCTTCAGACCTCCACAGGGCAGGCACTCACATGGTGAACAGTCGTACATGTGGGCAAAAATTCAGGCAATAAAATAAATGAAAAGAAAGAAAGCAGGAAGAGCAAACTAGTAAGTAGCACTTGTCCATTGTCCCTGCTTCAGCTTCTGCTTCCAGGGTCCTGCCTGGAGTTCCTGCCCTGCTTCCCTGCGTGATGGACTGCTGTAAGCTGTTAGGTGAAATACTGGCACACACCAAAGTTGTTTTTGGTATTGGTCTTTATTACAGCCATAGAAACCTAACTAAGACACTTGACATCTGGAATACTTTGCTTTTTTAAACTTTAATTAGGTTTATTTGAAGTGTGTTATGTGTGTGTGTGTTTGTATGTGCTGGTGTCTGTTGGATCCCTGAGTTTGAGGCCATCAGGCCATCCTGGTCTATTGTGTGAGTTAGGACAGGCATGTTGAAAAACCAGAGATGGAGAGGGAGGAAGGGAGAGAGGAAGGGAGAGAGAGAGAGAGAGATGGAAAGGGAGGGAGGGAGGGAGAGATCCTGTCTTGACTTCCTCTGGTGACACACTTCCTCCAACAAGGCCATACCTATTCCAGCAAAGCCATGCCTTCTAATAGTGCCATTCCTTATGAGCTTATGGGGGTCAGTTACATTCAGATTATCACAGTGATGCTGGAAAGGAAACCCATGGATTTATACATGCTAGATAAGACTCTACCAACTTATTTACATCCCAGTCCTTAAACTTTCTATATTTGCTAAGTTTAAATGATACACTTTTCCTGCCATTTATATTTATTTGTTACAGTGTTCTGCCTGCCTATATGCCTGCAGGCCAGAAGAGGGCACCAGATCTCATTGCAGATGGCTGTGAGCCACCATGTGGTTGCTGGGAATTGAACTCGAGACCTCTGGAGAAGCAGCCAGTGCTCTTAACCTCTGAGTCATCTCTCCAGCTTTTCCCTGTCATTAATATTTTTAAGGCTATTTCCTACTTATGTCTGTTCTATCTTCCTTCTCTTCTTTTCTCTTGCCCAACTTGCTATCTTTGCTCTCCCAACCCCATGACTCATGGTTAGTAATGGAACACAGTTCTCTGTCTTGACCAGTCAAATAAGCCAATGTGGGCAATATCAGGACACTCCCCAGGTCAAGAGTGGTAGCATTCCTGTAGTCCCAGTTGTGACAATAGATCATGAGTTGGATACCAACCTGGGCTATATAGTGAGGTCTTTTTTCAAAAAGGGATGGAGAGTACTGAAGAAATGGCTCCGTGGTGTAGAGCACATCTGCTCTTACTAAGAATTTGTGTTTGCTTCCCAGTTCCCATGTTGGGTGGTTCATAACCATGTGTATCTCCATGTTCAGAGAGATCAGATTCTCTGGCCTCCAGACACTGCACTTGTGAGCACATACCATGCACCACAACACACATAATTTTTAAAGTAAGCAGTTTGTTAAAATCTGGAAAGAAGGTGGTGGCTCTGTTACCATCCTTGCCCTATGCTGTTTGTGGTATACTTTGTAAGCTTGCCTGTCTCTGATCTTTAAACAAAGATGTCTCAATGTAGCTGAGATTCTTCAGAGTGAGGGGCTAAGAGGGAGCCCTGTGCTCCTTGTGGTTAAACTAGCATGATGTGTATGGGGCATTTCCTGAAGCCATGACATCCCACTTTGTCACTCTCCCCAGAGAAGACACCATTTATAGCAGGATGGAACAAGCTTTAACAAGAGTAACAATAACACTGGGAGAAGGGTATAGAAACTTCGGCTTCAATGGTGGAGCTGCCCATCTCTCTTCGGCTGGGCTACTTTTGTGGCGGATGCCAGTTGAACTAGCTTTTCACGTGGTACAGAAAGTGTCCTTGGTTCATATTAGAATTAAAACAGACTTTTTCTTTTTTTCATGTATCTAGGTGAAGATGGAGCTGGAAAAACAAGCTTAATAAGAAAAATTCAGGGAATAGAGGAGTACAAGAAGGGAAGAGGCCTGGAGTATTTGTACTTAAATGTGCACGATGAAGACAGGGATGGTGAGTGTGGCTTGTCTGTACCCTGGCCTTCTGCAGTCAACTCTGAGGGACCCTGCTGTTCTCCACTGCAGCTGGCTTCCCTCAATAGGAGGTCTGGGATGTCACTTGGGCCGGTGAATAGCGATGTAAATGATGTAAGGTTGGGTTTCAGGTTGTGTGGTTTTAAGCATTTTACAGTGTCTTCATGTGGGAAGTCAGCCCTCCAGTCAGCCCCTGCAGTCGCCCTCCAGTCAGCCCCTGCAGTCGCCCTCTGGTCAGCCCCTGCAGTACGCTGGTTGTTTTGTTTTGTCCGCCCTCTTTTCACCTTTCCCTCCTTTTCCTAGTGTGAGGACCCAGGCATTACGCTGGCCTGCCCCGTCACCTGGCAGGATGCACTCAGGCAGTGCTCTGGTCAGCCCAGGGTCCCATGAGTACCAGTCTGCAGGCAGGTGCAAAGGACCCCTTTAAAAGTCATATCCTGTCCACTTACGCTCTCTTTTGCTTCCCTTTTTCTCTCTCTCTCTCTTGCTTTCGGCTGGCCACCAGCTACTCCCTCTTTTTCTCCCCCCTCTCCTCTTCTGTTCCCGGTGCCTCTGTGTCTCTTCCCTTCCCCCTCGCTCCCCTTCTCTAAATAAACTCCTCATTGGAGCTCTGTCTGCCTGGCGTGTTATTCCCTCTCCCCTCAGTCACCCTCCCCTGCTGTGGAACCTGCCATGTTCTCCCACGTGGTCCCTTACCTTGGGGCCCTCACCACCACCCCTACTCCAGCTTTTATTCTTATAACTGTAACAAAAGAACAATACCTATAATAATGTAATTGTCTCCATAATTGTTTTCATTTTCTGAGCCCTTTTTTTTCTTCTTTAGGCCACTGTCCTTTTTGTGTGTGTAATTTCTTGAGTATGTGTAGTTCTATCTGCTGATGGTAAACTATGAACATGGTATTTAATGTCTTGGCCTTGATTAAGGAATAGGAGATAGAGAGGGGGTACTCTGTCCTATACTCACCTGTTACATACTTGTAGGCCTTCTGAATTGTCATACTTGACCCAAATAGTTGAACTTTACCAATGGTAGCAGGCACCTCTTGTGGATAATTAAATGGCTTAATAGTGCTGCTGAAAGAAATGGTCTGGATTCTTTTGTCTTTGTAGATCAAACAAGATGTAATGTGTGGATCTTGGATGGGGACCTGTATCACAAAGGGCTACTCAAGTTCTCTCTGGAGGCCCTTTCTCTGAAGGACACTCTGGTTATTCTGGTCGTTGATATGTCAAAGCCTTGGACTGCTTTGGACTCCTTACAGAAATGGGCAAGCGTGGTGAGAGAACACATTGACAAGCTGAAAATACCCCCTGAAGAGATGAAGGAAATGGAGCAGAAGTGTGAGTGGTCAAGAATAAGTAACATGGGCTTCCAATCGAGATATCTTAGCTGACTATAAAAATCATTCCAATTGTTTTTTCTCCAAACAAGATTCAGTGAAGGAAATAAGACTTTCATTCGAAATTCAACTTGAATGATGCACTGAGTTTTAATATTTAATATATATAATAGTAAATTCTTTGGCAGAAGTGTGTTTTATTCTTGCCAAATGGCTATGTATATTCATTTTGAAAGGTCATTTTTATGGGTAAAAATGTGAAGCTTTCTTCAGCTACTCACTTCCAATAGTTTTGTGACTAGTAGTCGTATCAACTTTGTCAATGTGAAAAGATGTTAACATAAATAAAAAGATGTTAAGTTGGTTTTGTTATTTATAGAGTACATTAGAAAGTGTGTGTTTTGCCTGTGGAGTCATTTCCCCTCCTCCCCCTACTTGTGCTAGGACCATTGCTCTCTGCTTCTGGTTCACACTTTTACGTGTGTTATGTTTGCATTTTTATGTTATATATATATATATGCTTGTTTGTTTTTGCTACAGTGTCTCCCTTTGTAGCCTAGGCTGGACTCAGACTTGAATTCTTTGTGCTTTTCTTCCCCAATGCTGAAGTCACAGGCATATTCCACTACACCTGTCTCAAAGATTTTAATCTGTGATTTTCTTTCATTGATGATCATTGCCTATGGAATCATGTCTCTCCCCAACCCCAAATCCATGCTTGTGCTTGAACCATGTTTGCTTCTAGTTCACACTATGTTGTGTTATGTTTGAGTTTGTGTGGACATGTGCATGTAGATCCCTTTAGTTTTAATTTTTTGTATATGTTGTAGGAATTGTGCATGTTTAAGTGTAGATCCTTACAGCCTCCAGGAAGTGCTTTGGTTCTCTTAGAGCTGGAGCTACAACAGTGTGAGCTGCCCTGGTGCTGGAAACCAAATTCAGCAAGAGAATGTGTGCTTTTAAATGCTGAGCCATCTTCCCAGCCTCTCCACCTTATGTTTTGAGACGGGGTTCTCTTGCTGAATCTGGAGCTCACATCTTGAGTTTGACTAGCTGACCAGTGAGCTGCAGACATTTGCTTGTCTCTGCATCCCCAGCTCTTGGACTACAAGTTATACCACTAGCTTTTATATGAGTGATGGAGATCTGAGCTCAGGCGCTCATGCTTACCCAACAAGTGCTTTCTTCAGTGTATTCGGTGTATTCTTCAGTTAGCACTGTTTGTTTATTCTGTTTTTAAGTTTATCTTTGTTTTATGTGTATGGGTGTTTTGCATTCATGTCTGTCTTTATGTCTGTCTGTGCCATGTGTGTAGAATGCCCATGGAGACCAGAACAGGGCATCGGCTGAGTTATAGATGCAGCTGAAATATAGATGACCGTCAGTCACCTTGTGAATGCTGGGAATTGAACCCAGGTCCTCTGGAAGAGTAGCCAGTGCTATTAACCCACTGAGCCATCTCTCCAGCCCCAGCACTATGCTTAAGTTGTAGATTCTTTTTCTTCCATAATTATTTTCCTCTAATTTCCTGCAGTATCCTTTCTTTAGAGAGGGCAGAGGGCCAAAGCTTCAGGGTGTGTGTGTGTGTGTGTGTGTGTGCGCGCGCGCGCGCGCGTGCGTGCGTGCGTGCGTGCGCGCGCGTGTGTGTACGTGTGCGCAATGCACACATGTGGAGAGTGTATGCAGGATACACACTAAACACAATAAATTCTATTTTCTTCTTGTGTGTGTGGATCCAGGTGCAACTGCACGTGGAGGTCAGAGAACAATTTGCAGGAGTTGGTTCTCTCCTTCCATTTCATGGGTCCCAGGTATCAGATCCAGTCATCAGGCTTGGCAGCAGGTACCTTTACCACTGAGCCATCTCTCTGGCCTCTAGAGTCGTATACACCTAACTGCACTGCACAGAGCCTGCATGGAGCCCCACTGTGTAGAGCTGCCAGTGTGGAATTGTGCTGTAAAACCAGTAACGTGGGCCCACTCTGTGTACATTTTTTTTTTTTTTTAAATATATAGCTCTTCTAAAGTCATTTCTTGTTCCTTCTCCTAAGTAAGATGCTATCTAAGGCCAGGAAAAGTAAACTTTGGTTGTGGCAGAAAGGAAAAGTAGACTTAGGTTGTGGCAGAAATAGTGGAGGCTCACACACTGCCATTTCTAAACCATGTTTACTTGGACTTGCAGTGATTAGAGACTTCCAAGAGTACGTGGAACCTGGAGAAGACTTCCCAGCTTCCCCACAGCGAAGAGCCACAGCCGCCCAGGAGGACCGAGATGACAGCATTGTCCTACCTCTGGGTGCAGACACACTCACACACAACCTGGGCCTCCCAGTGCTCGTAGTCTGCACAAAGGTTGGTTTGCTTCCTGGGGGCCTCACAGAGCCTGCAGCTGTTCTGTTTTAGGGCGTTGGTTTTCCTGGATGACTTTTTCCTTTTGAGACAGGGTCCCGTGTGTCCGTGGGCTGTGGTCAGATTCACTCTCCTCCCGTCCTGGTCTCTGGGTTATGGAACCACAAACATATACTACTGCGCTCATGAAGTGCTTGGGGTTGGAAACAGTTTCTTTGAAAGAAAATGGTATCTCCAATTGACTGCTTGTTGGACTTCGTTTCCATCGTTTCAGTTAGACCTCACTGTACTTTTAATTCGTTAGAAATTGTCATAGGTGAAATGATATTATTATAGTTCGTGTATTCTGTTTTATATGTATGGGTGTTTTGCTTACATGTATGTCTATGCACTATGCATGTAGTACCCTCATGGGCCAGAAGAGAGTGTCAGGTCTCCTGGGACTGGAATGTTAGATGATTGTGAGCTGTCATGTGGATACTGACACCTGGATCTTCTGGAAGAGCAGCCAGTGCTCTTACTTGCTTTACCTTTCTCCAGTCCTCAGTAGCTTATTACTTCTATATAAAATATCTTCCTGTTTTGTTCATCTGGGTTTTGTTTTGGTTTTGAGACAGGGAGCAACTGTAGCTCAGTGCGTGACCTTGGCTGTCCTGGCACTCTGCTTGCTCTGTGTCCAGTGCTGGGGTTAAAGGCGTGCACCACTCTATGCAGCTTAAAGTAAAATGCCTTCCAACACTGCCTTTTATTATACTATACTAACTTCTTTGTTGTTTTTGTCTTTTTCTTCGAGACAAGGTTTCTCTGTGTAGCCCTGACTGTCCTGGACCTTGCTCTGTAGACCAGGCTGGCTTCAAATTCACAAATCCATCTACCTCTGCCTCCTGAGTGCTGGGATTAAAGATGTGCACCACCTCCATCTGGCAACCGATGACTTTTACGTTCCCTGTATCACCTGTTATAGAATGTTGATATGCCAGTATTAAGAATTTGTTATTTGTGTATTTATTAAAAGGTGCTGACAGAATCATGTTTTCAGAAATCTGTTGGCTTACTGCCATATTCCTGGATCCCAGCTTTCAGGAAGGCAGAAGCTCATGAGTTCCAGATCAGCTTGTGCTACATAGCCAGACCTTACCTTGTACATACAAATGTTTCTGTTAACTTAGTTATTTTTACTGGATGTATTCTGTAATGAAAAGATATTTCTTTTGAAGCATAGCTTGTCTGTTAAGCCCATTTTCTGTTCACTTGGTCATAAGTAATGTGTGTTTACTATTTGTCCATTGTGGAGTGGTTGAGAAAGTGTCAGGATGTAAACTGTTCTGTTCCCTTCCGTCAAAACACAAGGTCTTGTATATTCTAGGTAAATGACCTTTGAACCCCACTCCCAGAATTAACATAACCCGAAAAGACTAAAATTATTCCTGCTCTTTATACTATGGAAAAGGTGCTTGTAATAAGAAGAAAGTGCAGAAATCTGTTCATCTTTGGGATAAAAATAATTAAAACTAAACCCAAAGACTAAACTAAGTCCCAAAGACCTGGCTTAAGTTTTATTTTAAATTTTACAAAAAATATTACCAGTAACTAAGGAATAAGGTGGAAGTATTTAAATGAGTTCAAGCCTGTTACTGCTTTTCTAGTTGTGATTTTGGTGTAATGCGTTGTTACATCTTTTCTGTAGAACATTATTTTATATACACTGGAATCTGTGTGTAGTTTATGTTTATTTGACAGCTGGTTATTTACAAATATGTCAGTGTTACAGAACTACAACTTAGTTCATAAAAACCATTTATGTTTTATATATTTGTGAGCTATTCTATAGTGACCAAGTGGAAGTCAGAGGACAATTTGTGGGCAGTGGCTCTCTCCTTCTACCATTTAGGACCTGGGATAGAAAGCCTGCTGTCTGTCAGGCCTACTGGCAAGTGTCACCTGCTGAGCCACATCACCAGCCTCTCCACTGTTCTTTAAGCTGATGTAGCGGAGTCTCATTTCCATCCCTTTACGGATACACACTCTTGGTGCTCTTATACTTTTTGTTTTGTTTTCTTCCCCCTTACACCTTTTTAGAGCGCATGCACTAATGTACACCTGATGGTGTCTTAAGGGTTTGTGAAATACAGTGTGCCACCACCCTGGCTCAGTTAACCTTTTGTAAGGAGTGAGAGGATGCAGGGAGCTGAATCCAGGGCCTCTGAGCCTCATCTCCAGCCCCAGATTTAGTTAAGTTAAAAGCTGTTCAGTAAACTGCCATACTTCACCAGTATGTCAGCAGCACAATAAAGTGTCTTTAATGATTTGGGATGTCACTCAGTAGTATATAAAATGGGCAAGCCAGTGTTTGTGATTACTTAGGAAGACTGTTCTGTAATGTATGTCTATGTAACAAATCTATATATAGACCCCAGACTAATGTTGCATATAATAATTAACAATATACAGTGTTTATTTTTTTATATTCTACGCTTTCAATTTGGAAGGGTTTCAGTGAAATTATTTGGATGTCATGGTGTTTGCCCGTGCCTCTCTGTATTGTCCTTCGTGTTTTTCTGTAGCAAGGAAGAGTAATAAGCCCTGTTGAGTGTGCAGGCGGTGTTTCATGGCCAGCCTCACTTTGTGTGTTGGGTCTGTAGCCGGGTGACCGAAGCGCCAGGAAAGAGGTGGGGCCATAGGTGGGAGGGAGAGCACCTCTGTGCTCCGCAGAGCTGAGGTAGGACTGGATGAGTTCGTCCATTTCAGGGGCTTGGTGGCCGAGGGGCAAGGGTGAGCACTGGACGGAAGTCTGGAGGTCTTCATTCTTTCATGTACTGAAAGTGCCTGGAGCACCCTGGCCCGATGGAGGCTAACACAGATGGGTGTCTCAGTTGATATCCCAAGTCCTGGTAGATGGCACCATAGTGTACTCTCATCAACAAATGAACTGTGTGGTTGTTTAAATTATCCTATGGGATTTCAGGGTTTAAAGTTACCCCAATGCCCTCTTATGACTGTTTATCTTCACAGTGTGATGCCATTAGCATATTGGAGAAAGAGCATGACTACAGAGATGAACACTTCGATTTTATCCAGTCACACATCCGCAAGTTCTGTTTACAGTGTATCCTTTCACAGTGGTCCCCCCCCCCCCCCCAGCTGAGCAGTTGTGATGACTGTAGAAAGTCTGTGAGTGTCACTCACCTGTCCCAGTTGCCCGGTCAGTCAATGTGGGTGTTCTGAGGTGCTAGGTTTGTGCTGAGCTCTCTGCTCTGTTGAAGACATGGGAGGTCGGCAGATATAAACGGGAGAAAACAGACTTGTTCAAGGCTGGCCTGAGCAGGTTTATTCTCAAGTCTGTCTTGGGAGAAGGGCACAGAGCTACAAAGGGCTTTTATGGGATACAAATGTGTTCAGCCAGAGAGTGAGCAGGAAATCCCCACATAGCTGGCTGCTTTTCTCTGGAGTTTTGGTGTGTGTGTGTGTTCTGAGGCAAACTGTGCAGCCTAGGCCACCCTAGAACCCAAGAGCCTCCTCTACACTCAACTCTGGGTGGGACCTTTTCAGAAAGGGCATCTCCCTGTGCAAACCATGTGGGTCAGCAAGTTACAGTTTTGTTTTGTAACAGACACATTGCTTTTTTTGAAGTCAGTTCATGTGAGCTGAAGAAAAGAGGGTCATTAAAGACGCCTCTTTTTATTTATAGTAGCACACTACAGGGATGGGTCATTAAAAAATTGGGGAAAAGGTGCACATCTTTAATCCCAGCACTTCGGATGCAGAGGCAGGAGGATCTCTGTGAGTTTGAGGCCAGCCTGGTCTACAGAGCGAGTTTCAGGGCAGGCTCCAAAGCTACAAAGAAACCCTGTCTTGAAAAACAAAACAAAAACAAAACAAAACCCCACAAAAAACTGGTGTGGGGTAAGATTGGGAAAGGGGCATAACCATGATTCTTCTTGCCTGCTCTGTTACACATGAAGGCAAGAATTGAAATATGCAATGTTAATTTACTATGTTTAAAGAATTGTGCTTAAGAGAACTAATTACCAGGTTGTGATGGTTTGAATGAGACTGTCCCTCATAGGCTCATGTATTGGAATGCTGGTTCCCAGTTGGTAGTGCTGTAGGAGGAGGTTAGATGGTGTGGCCTTGTTGGAGGAAGTGTGTCACTGCACGTGGGCTTGTGTAGAGGTGCAGCCTGCAACCCAAGCGCTTGGAGATTGCCACAGGAGGCTCTAAGTTCTAGACTAGTCTAGACTACAGAGTCTGAGTCTGTCTCTAACACCCTCTCTCTCTCTCTCTCTCTCTCTCTCTCTCTCTCACACACACACACACACACACACACTTACCTCCCCCCATACCCTCCTCCACACACTCACATACATCAACCAACCAACCAATGCTAGAGGAAAGTAAGCAAACCCTCAATGGAGCCTGGGAATCATAGCCTTTTATATTTACCTACAATTACATAAGATACCTATAAATATGTGCGGTAGACAGACAGATGGGTTTTAGAGTTAAAACTCACAGCCTTTTCCCTTTGTGTGTGGTGAAGGGTGTCAGCTCCTGGCATTCTGCTCCATGCCTGCTGCTTGCTGCCATGTCTCCCTGCCATGGCAGGCTCTTATCCCTCTGGAACTGTGAGCCAAATACACTCTTCCTTCTCTTAAGAAGCCTTGGTTCTGGTGTTTCCCACCAGAAAATTAACTAATAAACATATATGTGTAAAATATAATGTAACAGTATTGTCAATCTACCTGAAACCCTGTCTCAAAACCTAAAAAGCTGTATCCATTCATTCTTTCTGTCAGTCAGTCTGTCTGTCTGTCTATCTGTCTATCCTATCTGTCTATCTATCTGTCTATCTATCTTGGTTTTTTGAGACAGGGTTTCTCTATGTGGTTCTGGCTGTTCTGGAACTCATTCTGTAGACCAGAGTGGCCTTGAACTCAAAGAGTTCTTCCTGCCTCTGTCTCCCAAGTGCTGGAACTAAAGACATGTGCCATCAGCACACCCAGCTGTGTCCATTCAGCCTGTAGGTTTTTGTTACAAAGAGCCTAAGTTAGTGGTTTCAGGGTCAGGCTGTTTATCAAATCTTAGATTCTAAGACCTCTTAGTTTGGTGCATTCCAAGTTGAGAATGGAAAAATCTGCTTTTAAAACTTCCTGGGAGGGGGGTGCTGGAGAAATGGCTCAGAGGTAAGAGCACTGGCTGCTCTTCCAGAGGTCCTGAGTTCAGTTCCCAGCACCCACATGGCGGCTCACAGCCATCTCTAGTGTATGTCCTCTTCTGGCCTAAAGTTGTTCATGCAGACATAGCATTCATATACATAAAATAAATACATCTTTTAAAAATATATCTATATTACTATGTATACAGTGTTCTGTCTGCACATTGCTTGGATGCTAGAAGAGGGCACCAGATCCCGTTATGGACGGTTGGGGTAGGTGATCTCTGAGTCTGAGGTCCGTTGGTCTGCATTGTGAGTTCCAGGATAGCCAGAATTATGTAGAAAAACAAACACCCCAAAGTAAATAAAATTAATCTTAAAAAAACAAGCCCTTGTGGATTATTTTTATGATCACACATTTGGAAACATGTCAAATAGAGTCTTTCTAATTTAGGTAGCAAGGATTAGGCGAGTCAGTGAGTGACGTTTACCAACTGAAGAAAAAAATGAGGGTTCTAAGTAGAATTTTAAGAGAACTTACAGGGGAAAACTTAGGTCCTGCATGTGTCTTAGTTTACACATCATCTCCAGGTTGAATGTTTAAAGACCACGTAGGACAGCCTCGTGAATGAAATTTCTGGGCACGGCCGTTTCCTTCCCCTGTGCCCGTCCCTGCACACTTCTGTCCCTGTGTCCCTATGTTACCTCGTGGTTGAATTGTGCCGGGGAGGAGGGCACTTCTGTGTGCCGCATCTTCAAAAGAAAACAACAAAAAGAGCATAAGCGGGCAGTTTCAAGCACTTGTTGCTATGCAGAGTTGGTTTCCAGCACCTGTATCTGATGGCTCACAGCTACCTGCAGCACCCTCTGCTGGACTCCATAGACCTCTGCATTCATGCACACTTACCCATGATGCCATCCCATTCCCCTTAAGACAAGGGTCCAGGCTGCCTTCAAACTGGTGATCCTTCTGCCTCAGCTTCCTTGGTGCTGCCATGCTGCCATGCCCAGCATTTTCATGCACTTTAAATATGGTAGTGGTATTTACTTATACTTCTTCACCTAATGAAGCATCTGCCCTCCTAAAACTAAATTACATAAAATTTTCTATTTTCCTTGTAGCACATAAGTATTTTTTACTTTTGATTTTTTTTTTTTTTTTTTTTTTACAACCAACTCTCACATCACTGGGTTTAAAGTCTCTGTGTAGCTGAAGATGGCCTTGAACTTCTAATTCTCCTGCTTCTCCTTCCTGAGTGCTGGGAAATTCAGAAATTTATCTCATATTAGATACCTCCCTCCTAAGCCGCTGTGCATATATGTATGGGCATGTTCAGGTGAAAACATGGTCTGTGGTGTCTTCGTGGATCTCACACTTCTTTCCTTAATGAGAGGCCTAGACGGTGCAGCGCTTATTTACACGTCAGTGAAAGAGAACAAGAACATAGACTTAGTTTATAAATACATCGTCCAGAAGCTGTACGGGTTCCCCTACAAGATCCCCGTGGTGGTGGTGGAAAAGGATGCGGTGTTTATGTAAGTGTGTGCCAAGTGCAGTTTATCCTGTGCTGTCACTCAGGCTCTGTGTGCTGTGTTGAGATGGGACTCGGAGGCCTGGGTGGTGAATGGGTGGGGAGAGTTTGTTTATGACCTGCCTGGACCTGCATCTCATCGCCTCTCAGGCTTACTGCCTGCCTTGACTTTTGCAGGTTCTGTGCTGTTTTAGTTAGATTGTCTTCGAGGTGCTTTATTAGTGTGTCTGCTTATTCAGCTGTTACACTATATGATGACCAAGATGGAGTGTGGACTTTGTTTCACATTTTTCCCTGGATGGGTAGACTGCTTCCCTGCATGCATGAAGTCCTGTGTTTGGTCCCTGGGGCTGTAGCTCAGTGATAGAGCTCATCCCTTCACGCAGGAAGCACACGTTCAATCCTTAGTGCTGTGCTCCCCCAGATCGTTCCATGGGTTAAGTGGAAAAAATGATGGTGTAAATGCTTGATAGTTTTATGTGCATTTCTCTCCAGTCCAGCAGGGTGGGATAATGATAAGAAAATAGGAATATTACATGAAAATTTTCAAACTTTGAAAATAGAAGATAATTTTGAAGACATCATAACCAAACCTCCTGTCCGAAAGGTAAGTTTTAGAAATATTCTATCCAGACCTAAGCTGAGAGTTAATCTGAACCCTGACATATTAGAGTCCTGAAGAAGATGGTGTCCTTAGCTGTCATGATAGATGCTGAGTTTGCTTCACACATGCATCTGTCCCAGCAAATGTCAGCTGACTACATTAGTCCTTCTGCCTTGATATTTGAAGACACTAGCACTGAATAGGTTTCTAACATACCGTGGAAGCCACGTGAGTGGACGTGTGTCTCTTGAGCACTTAGAGTACATGAAGACTGTGGAGTTTTGAGGCTACAGCTCTTCCCGGAGCCAAGACAACAACACTACAGTGGTTTCTTCCACTCTACCCTTGAGGCATGTCTTGTATCTAGACCATATTCACTGATATCCTGTATTGGCTCATAGCTATCTGAAACTTCTCATTTTGTTTTAGTCCTGGCTAAGGTTTTACTTTAGGACTGTTAAATCATGTTCCAGAAGGTACTTTTCTTATGTGTACATCATGACTTTGTATTTAGCTGTACATACATAATATTGAGTAGTTAAGTACAGACCTAGATGTCTCTGGAAATAACATAAAATGAATATTTACATGTAATCGTCCTTAAAGATTTAACACAGCATTTTAGGAAAAATAATATTGATGGAATATATATTATAAACCGTATTTGAAGTATTCACAGTGTGCATCTGTCTTCTGTGTGTGGGTTGTTGAGTTGTGAGAAAAGCAAGCTCCAGTGAAAAATGAATCAACATGTTAATTTGGTTTGGATAGCTATTAAAAGAAATGGATAAAAAAGAAAGCCATACAAAAATGTTCCCGTTTTTATTTGTGTATGGGCATGTCTGTGGGTGTGGGTGTATGTATGGAGGAGCATGGTTGCCCATAGACAGACATCAGGAGAGGGCATTGTATCCCCTGCAGCTGAGTTACAGTGAGTTGTGAGCTGTCCATCGTTGGAGTTAGAAACCTAACCCAGGTCCTCTGCAGGATCAGTACACACTCTTAACTGTGAGTCATCTCCCCCACACCCCGCTTCTTGGCCAACGTGATTCAGCTTATGGTGTCCTTCATTCATTGCACCCAGGCACGCACATACAATAATGATGGGACATATAGCTGGGCCTGGTGGTACACACCTGTAATCCCAGCTCGTTGGAAACAGGTCTGGGAGGATTGGCGCAAGTGTGAGACCACCCTGATGTACATAATGAGTCCCAAGCCATCGAGGACTGCAGAGTGAGACCCTCTCAAAACAGCAGCACGAGCTCTAATGCATGGCTCATCTATCAAGTGATGGTGGGAACTGTGTGCTGAGGGACTAAGAAGACGGCCTGAGGGGCTGTTGTAGAAGTGGCCACTCTGACAGGGAGACTGTTAGAGCTGGGACACAGAGTGGTGGCCACTGTTCCTCTGCAGTTTCTCAGTATAAAGCTAACAAAATTACACAACCGCATTAGGCCGTCCCTTAAGCAAGGAGAGGTAACGTTAAAGCTCTTGAACTGTCTTTCAGTGAGCCTAAGCCAGGAAGTTATTGGTGTGTTAGCAAAAAGTATTCCACTCACTCATTTCATCCGACTTCTTTCAGTTTGTGCACGAGAAGGAGATCATGGCAGAAGATGACCAAGTGTTTCTCATGAAGTTACAGGTATGAAGTCACTTTAGAGGTGGCCTGGGTATAATTAATTATACAAAGGTGTTTTCCGTTGCCTTTGAGCCCTGTGAATATCTGTATAACTATCTTATATTTACATTTTATTACATTGTTTGTTTATTTAGTGTGTGTGAGGTGGGGTAAGGTGCACATGCATGCCACTGCTCCTGTGTTGTTACAGAACAATTTTGGGGGTTGGTCCTCCCGGAAATTGAATTCAGTTCATCAGGCTAGATGGCAAATGTCTGCCCTTTTAACCATCATGCTAGAGATTGCTTTTCTTTTCTTTCCTTTTCTTTCTTTCTTTTTTTTTTTTTTTAATTTTTAGTTTTGCAAGACAGGATTTTTCTGTGTAGCCCTGGCTATCCTGGAACTAACTTACTCTGTAGACCAAGCTAGCCTTGAACTTAACAAAAATTTCCCTCCCAAGTGCTGGGGTTAAAGGCATGTAGTACCATCACCCCGGCTGGTTTTAACTTTTTTAAAAAATTAAATTATTTTAATTAAAAAAGTATTTTCCATATATGAATGTTTGGCTTGCATGGATATGTGTACCAAGTGTATGCCTGATGCCCAAAGAGCTCAGAAGAGAGCTGTAGGATCTCCTAAGACTGGATTTTGGATGGTTGTGAGCTACCATATGGAGCTGGGAATTGAACCCGGGTCCTCTGGAAGAGCAGCCAGTACTCCTAGCAGCTGAGCCATCCTTCCAGCCTCTCATTTACTTACTTATTTATGGATTGGTTGGTTGGTTGGTTGGTTGGTTGGTTGGTTGGTTGGTTGGCAGGCATTTTGAGGCAGGAGTTCTCTGTGTAGCTCTCACTGTCCTGGGACTTGCTTTGTAGACCAGGCTATCCTTGAATTCACAGAGCTCAACCTGCCTCTGCCTCCTAAGTGCTGGGATTAAAGGCTGGTACTACCACCACCTGGCTTACTTAGTTATTTTTGACACAGTGTCTCACTGTGTAGCCCCAGCTGGCCTGGAACTCACAAGCATCCACATGCCTCGTCCTCTTGAGTGCTGAAAGTGCCTGGCCCATGGTTATTTTTAAGGTTAATGTGCTTACAGATGTAAAAGTTAAGCCGTGGCCAGGTGCTGGTGGTGTAAGCCTTTAATCCCAGCATTTAAGAGGCAGAGGCAGGCAAATCTCTGAGTTTGAAGCCAGCCTGGTCTACATAGTGACTTCCAGGACAGCCAGGGCTATACAGAGAAACACTGTCTTTAAAAAATGAAAAACTGTATATTTTCTTTAAAAAGACAGTATTCTATGAATGTCTAAATTAGAATTCTTTTTTCCTCCAGTCCCTTTTAGCAAAGCAACCACCAACTGCAGCTGGAAGACCTGTGGTCAGTATAACAGATTTTGACAAAACTATTTATGTTCAACACATGTTGTTATAGCTCTCTTAAGGTACACACACACACACACACACACACACACACACACACACACACACACACACACGCTTCAGTATAAGCTTCAGTTGACAATTCTTCTGTACTCCTTTTTAGAACAATGAAATATAAAGGTCTCTTCGGTGCTGATTTTATACCTGTGTGTCACTACACAAGCTGTGTGTGTGCTTTTACAAACCTTCAGAGCAGTCTTACACAGGAGTCCTTTTACTTAATAGTTCCGTGTTGTAGACGGGTAAGGGGGCCTAGAGAGGATCATGACATGCCTGATCATACAGCTGGGAATCAGCTTTGTCCGTCAAGCTTGTGCTCAAAGCTACACACACTTCCTTATCCAGTACTTTGCTCCTTGCCACTAGTGTAGTCATTGGTACCCTAAAATGTGCCAGGTCTGTGTCGTTCCCTAATAATGAGGATGGGATTGTTAGCTTTTTATCAATGAGTGGTAGTGTAAAAGCTAGCAGAACAGGTGGGGATAGTAACAGAATGCTTTTTTCTTAATTGTGAAGGTTTTAATTTTTAATATTTCTGCTTTTTTTTTTTTTTTTTTTTTTAACCTAGGATGCATCTCCAAGAGTCCCTGGAGGCTCCCCTCGAACACCAAACAGATCTGTGTCATCCAATGTTGCCAGTGTGTCTCCCATCCCTGCAGGGTCAAAAAAAATTGATCCAAACATGAAAGGTATAGCAGTATGTTTTATAATGAATCTACTGAAATGTTTTCCTTTTCTGCTCCATATTCCCTAAGCTTTTTGTTGTAGATGGGCGCTCATAATCAGGTTGCACACACCACGGTGTCTTCTCAGTGCATCACTGTGCTAATGGTAAAGCTTTAATTATTCTCCTGTGGAAGACTGCTGGAGAAATTAATGTTGGTAATTAATAAGTAACCTAGGTTTACCTATTAAATGGTTTAGCTGGTAAAGGCACTTGCCACCAAGCCTGACAACCTGAGTTCAGTCCCTAGAGCTACCCAATTGGTAGAAGGAGAGAACTACTCCTTCAGGTTGTCCTGTAACCTGCACACACACACAGACACACACACACACACACACACACACACACACACACACACACACACACACACACACAGAGACACACACAGTTGAAGTGAAAAAGGGTTATGAAGCTCTTTTAAAAGGTAGAGGTAGCTGGCAGTGGTGGCACACAGCTTTAATTTCAGCACCTAGGATGCAGAGCAGGTTGATCTCTGAGTTCAAGGCCAGCTTGGCTTACAGAGTGAGTTCCAGGACAGCTGTCATAGAGAAACCCTGTCTTGAGAAATGAATGAATGAATGAATAAGTAACTAAAACTTTAAAAAGTGTGTGTGTGTGTGAGAGAGGTATATTAGCATCTAACATGTATGTTTAAAATACTTTTGGCCCAAGGCTGCCTAGACGTCTGGCTCAGTGGTTTAGAGCACTGGCTGCTTTTGCAGACCACCTGGGTTCAGTTCCCAGAACCTACATGGCAGCTCATCCATATGTAACTGCAGGTCTAGGGGAGTGCCTCTTCTGGTCTCTGTGTAGCTCACATGCATACATACACACAGAATAATATAAATAAGATAAATAATACCTTTGGCCTTTTAGAATACTACTTTATGGCTGGCAAAATGGCTTAGCAAGTCAAGTGCTTGCGGAGCCCCCAGACTACTTGCTGGAGTTGGTCCTCTGCTTCACACGTACATGCTCTGTGCCTATGCTCAGGCTCGTGCAGTGTGGTGCCACACCCACTACCACCCACACGCTCACCCAGGGCAGACACACAATAATAATGAATGAATGAAGAAGAAACATCTATCCCTGTGATTGCTCTGTGTGTGAGTAGACAGAAGTAGAAATAGTCTTCGTTCTAAAATACTTCTCGTTTGTTTGTTTTAAAGCTGGAGCAACGAGCGAAGGTGTCCTGGCAAACTTCTTCAACAGCCTGTTGAGTAAGAAGACTGGGTCCCCTGGAGGCCCCGGAGTCGGGGGCAGTCCTGGAGGAGGGGCTGCAGGGGGAAGCAGCGGCTTGCCACCCTCCGCCAAAAAGTCAGGTAGAGCCTCCTGAGCAGGGGGTACAGTCTTCCTGGGTGTGATGTAAGATGAAGTCACATGTGGCTTTAGACGCTGTCACAGAATCTAGTTACAGCTCACGTTTCTCTCAAAAGAAAGTCAAACTTTCCATGCCTTCCAGTGTCTTGGCCTCTGGTCTCCTTCTCTGGGGCCTGCCTAGCTGGCCTTCACACAGCTGCAGTCTTAGCTGTGTTCAAGCTCCCTTTCCATGGAGCTGTAACACATCCTTGTGTGGGTAAGCCACACTTTATTTGACTATTCACTTCCTTCCTTCCTTTCTTCCTTCCTTCCTTCCTTCCTTCCCTCTTCCCTTCCTTCCTTCCTTCCTTCTTCCCTTCCTTCCTTCCCTCTTCCCTTCCTCCCTCCTTCTTTCCTTCTCTTTCTTTCTCTCTGTTTCTCTCTCTCTTGGCCATTTTGAATAATGCTGCTAAGAGTGTTAACTTTTATGTGAACTTAGGTTTTTAATAAGTTGGGGCAATATTTGAGATCGGAGTTCTGGGTCATGTCATGATTATTAAATTTGTGTGGGGAGAGGTCAGAAGACAACTTTGTGGCTTCAGTTTTCTTCCACCACGTGCGTCTCAGGGATTAAACTCAGGTCATCAGGCTTGGTGGCAAGTGCCTTTACCTGCTCAGCCATCTCACCAACCCTTACATTCAAAGATAGGAGACTGGCTGGAGTTTCAGAGGGTTGGACTGTGTTACCCTCAGCAGGCTAGGAGTGCTCTGGGGTCTCTGTCATCTATACCGACTGCTCCTTTGGAGGCAGCTCTCACTCCCTGTCTAGATGTTCAGCTCGGCTGTTTGCTGATTACTCACTGCCCCGTGCCCTAAAATAGAAATGACAAAACCCACAGATGAGGCTAAATGATAGGTACCAGTGCAGTGCCTCTCAGTTTAAAATGAGGAGCTGTATTTTTAAGGATGTTTATGTAACTTAGTAGACTACATAAAGTTTTTTATTGTTTTTCTTTTTTTGAAATGTGTCCTGAAACTTACTATGTAGCTCAGATTAGACATAATCTTATGGCAGTCTACCTTTCTCAGCCTCCTGCATGCTGCGATTATAGGCGTTGACCACTCCACCTGGCTATTATTTTCACTTGCCACCTTCACCCCCAATGCAGAGCCTTGCTGTGTAGTAGCTTATTCAGCAGTCTTCTGCCTTAGCCACCATGGGCTGCTTTAGTAGGCAGTGTAAAGTCAGTGAAAGCATGGTGGGTTTCAAGTTGAAGACTATGTCTAACACTTGTTATTTCTCTTTGAAACACACTGTAGGCCAGAAGCCTGTGCTCTCAGATGTTCATGCAGAGCTAGACAGAATCACACGGAAGCCTGCTTCCGTTTCTCCTACAACACCCACATCTCCCACGGAAGGAGAAGCCTCCTGAAGACACCAAACAAAGCCATTTGTTCATTCTCCTGGGTAACGTCAGCTTGCCTCTGCCTTTTCCTTCCAAGTGGAAGTTAGGGGCCTGGAAGCTTTTACAGACAGACTTTTTTTTTTTTTTTTTTTTTTTGGTGACTGCCCATTTTTAAAAGAGGAGCTACACAGAAGAAAGACAAAAGACAATTTTACATTATGTAGAATAACTGTTTGCACTGCTGTTCTGCATAAGGAAGTAATTTTGGACTTTGAAAAAAAAATATCAGACTGTGTAAGACTGCAATAGAGCCAGGTGACCCTGTTCTCCAGGCTGTATAAGCTGCATAGGAGTATTTAGGGACGTGCAGAAAAATATGTGATTTGGGCAGTTGATTAACTCAGAAGTCTAAATTGTTTTAGGTAAGACTATTGCAATCATTGTTAAAGATGCCTACTTTTTTTCGGAAGAACGCTGATCAGTTGTCAGATCTCACACCAGGAGCAGTTAGTCCACCTGAGGCCCACTCCATGATGGTGTAAGTTACGACTAAAAGGCTTAGAGCCGTTGGCCAAGATGCTCCTGTGGTCAAGAAAGCAAACACATCACCTGAGTGTGAGAGGTGCAGAGGTTATGAACATGTAAAGAGAGAACCGGCTTTGCAGGTG
This sequence comes from Phodopus roborovskii, assembly GCF_943737965.1. Lineage (NCBI taxonomy): Eukaryota > Metazoa > Chordata > Mammalia > Rodentia > Cricetidae > Phodopus > Phodopus roborovskii. Next base: position 3,172,027 of record NW_026125295.1, read on the forward strand.
TCCATACATATATATATGGCTCTGCCTTAATATACTCCTTTTTTGTTCGTGACTTTCAACTGTAATCAGTTAATAAAGTATTTATTCTCTGCATTCAGGGTCAAATAATGTGTTGCCTTTTCTTATATTTGAGTTTGATTTGTCAGCTAAGGAATGAAATTTGTTAGTAATTTGAAATGATTGACTTAAAAAGATTACTAAGCATTCTGATCTTTCTCAGAGGCAAATGAACAGGTGAAATTCACTCATGAGTTTTATTTGGGAGTTCTTAATCAGTACCTTCTCCCATAGGTGGGTGGAATTACAGGTTTTTTTTTTTTTTATTCACTATGTAGTCTAAATTTTTTCCTACCTCCTTTGTTTTGTGTGTGTGTGTGTGTGGGAATGTCTGAGACAGACTCATGTAGCTCAGGCTGGCCTTGAACTCCTGATCCTTCTGTCTCTACGTCCCCAGTGTTGGGATTGTGGATATGCACCACTGTGCCTTTTTTTCCTGTGGCACCAAAGATTGAATATGGGGCTTTGGGCATGATAGGCAAGCCCTCTACCCATTGAGCCATGCCCCAGCCAAGATGGTGTCTTTTTTCTTTTCTTCCCCAGAGACAGGGTTTCTCTGTGAAACAACTCTGGCTTTTCTGGAACTTGTTTTGTAGATGAGGCTGGCCTTGAACTCACAGAGATCCACTTGCCTGTGCCCCCTGAGTGCTGAGATTAAAGGTGGGTGCTACCACTGCCAAACCAGGACAATTTCTTATACCAACATTGCTATGAATAAAAATAGAACCTTAAAGAACCAAAACTTTGTGTGTGTTTATGTCTAGGCATTCACGTGCCCTGGTGCATGTATGCATTTAGAGGTCAGAGGACAGCTTTTATAGTTGGTTTTGTCCTTCGGCTGTGTGTGTCCTGGCAATGAGGCTTTGGTGTCAGGTTGGCAGTAAGTGCCTTTACCCAGTGATCTATCTCACCAGCCCTGTAGACTCTTAGTTAATGGGTGTAGTTGGGATTTTCTTGTTTTGGTATTTTGGTATTTTATTCTTTGAGAGTATATGTACACATATATACAGTGTATTTTGATCATATTCCCTTCTAACTCTGCTGACCCTCCTCCAACATATCCCCTTCCCAGCACGTGTCTTACATTTTTTAATAGCCCACTGAGTTCAGTTAAACACGTGGGCTTGGGGCTACCCAGTGAGCAGCATGGGCAGCCTACTACTAGCAGCCACATCCCTCAAAGAAAAATGAGTCTTCTTCCCACAGCAGTGCTATCAGCCAGACTGCTTAGCTAAGGTCCTTGTGAGGCCCTCTCCCATCTGTGCTGAGATGTTGGCTGATGGCCTTGTGCAGGTGCTGCTGCTGGGAATTGAAGTGTGGCAGCCATGTCATATCTAGAAGACAGCCAGTGTTTACATTATCTGTGTTCCCTCTTTGGTGATCTTCTCTGAGCTTGAGGAGCAGGTGTTGATGTAGCTGTCCCGTCAGGGCTGAAGACTCAGCAGTCACTCTTACCCTTTGATAAGGCGCAAGCGAGTCTCAGAATTAACCATTCCTCACTGCAGACTGAACCTTCTCTGACCAAGGATGAAAGCAGCACAAATCTGCAGCCATAAACATAGGTACGTTGGACAACACGACTCTCTCGCAGAACCATGTGGGTCCCCTCTAAAGCATGATTTCCATGACCAAGAGCTCTTGGCCAGCGTTACAGAATCAGGCTTGGACATCCTCTTGTGGAGTAGGGCCTCAAAAGTCAATCAAAAAGTGGTTGGTTATTCCCTTAACAGTCATACCACTGTTGCTGGCACATCTTGCCTAACATTGAAACCATATCCTACTATGTAGCTCAGCCTGGCCTAGAGTTTGGCATTGTCCTGCCTATGACTTCCAAATGCTCGGATTTCAGACATTCGCCTTCCTGCTCCCACCCAAATTAGAAGCTATTCTTAAACTTGGCGATTGCACTAGAGTAGTGAGTAGGTATAAACAAGTGTGACCAGTTCTGCCTGTTTTAGGATGCCCTTAATAAGGTGGTGTTGTTACTAAAACTCAGCTGAGAAAAGACATCCACATTTGACCTATTAGTCATTTCAGATGGACTTGTCTTTATTGTTATGATTTAAATCTGAAATATCCCCTTAGGCTCATTATTTAAATACTTGCTCTTCCTGGTGGTACTATGGGGGGGGGGCAGGGGTGCTATTGATTCTTTAGAAGGTGATTCCTATTTAGATGAAGGTCATTGGAGATGTACCTGTGTAGGCCTTGTCCCCAGGCTCCTCTCTTGCCTCTTTGTCTACCGTGAATTGATCATTTTTCCGTACTTTGCATTGCCTGCCACAATGTTCTGTCTCACCATGCATAAGTCCAGTAGCAAAGAAGCCAAAGGACAAGTGACATGTGCTTAAAAAAAAAAACAAAAAAAACTCACGCTATGGGGTCAACAAGATGGCTCAACAAGTAAAGGTGCTTGCCTCCAAGCCTGAGACCAGAGTTTAATCCCTGAGGTCCATATAGTAGAGGGAGAAAACAGACATTCACAAGTTCTTCTCTGATCTCCACACATGATCTGTAGTATGTGTACCCCTCTGTAGGATATGTAATTTAAAAATTACAAAAAGATAAATGCTTATGCTCTTTTCAAAGATATTTTGTCATAGCAGCTTTTTCCTGCTTTATATACTCATTGCTGTCCTAGAACTCACTAAGTGGCACAGGCTATCCTTAGGTCCTTCTCCAGTGCTAGGGTAGCCACCATATCCCAAAGACTTTTTCCAAATAAATATTTGAATATAAAATCTACACTGGTGGTGGAGGTGGCGCATGCCTTTATCCCAGCACTCGGTAGGCAGAGGCCAGCCTGGCCTACAGGGTTAGTTCCAGGACAGCCAGAGCTGTTACACAGAGAATCCCTGTCTGAAAGCAAAACAAAATAAAAAAATCTTGCCTCATGCAAAAGAAAGAAAAACTTCTTTAAAATCTGTGTAATTTTTACTTGCTGCTTGACACCCTATAATTTAATATAAAGATACATAAATATACAATAGAATAATAATTTGTTTTCTACTTGGGGAAAATTTTCTGAGTATAGGAAAATAATTCAAAAAAAATTTTTTTTTATTTGATCTAAAGGAAAAAAGCTGAGCCAGCATTGGTGCACACAGCTTAGATGCCAGCGCTTGGGAGGCAGAGGCAGGCAGATCTCTGTGAATTTGAGGCCAGCCTGGTCTAAAACAACACAGAGAAACCCTGTCTCAAAGTCAAAAGAAAAGAAAGGAAAAGAAAAAAGGTGTTAAGACAAGATATGGTACACATCCATACTCTCAGCTCCTGGGGAGACTCAGGCAGAGGATGGAATGTTTAAGGCCTGTCTAGGCAATTTAGTGATATTCCTCTTAAAGTAAATGGGCTGGCTGGGATGTTTAGGTCAGTGAGAACATGTGTGGCATACAGATTAAATACTCATTATTGCGCTGAAGTGGGAGTCATTGATGAAATCTAGACCAAAAAGGATCCCGTAATTTTATCAGTACAGGAGTTTCTATTTTTATTATTATTGTGAGGGCAGGTATGTGAGGGGGACAGCATGTGTGGAGGCCAGAGGACAGCATTCAGGATTTGGTTCTCTTGTGCTGAAGGATCTGGGAATCAAACTCAAGTGGTTAGATTGCCTTGGCAAATGCCTTTATCTGTAGAGCTGTCTCCTTGGCCCTGGAATTTTGCTTTAAAACTGGGTTGTTTGTGACTTTGGGTCCAGCCTGTTGGATCCAGCCTGTTCTGTACAACTTGCTAGGAGCAAAGAATGACCATGAACTCTTGACCCTCCTGCCTCTGCCTCCCAAGTGCACAGGTTTACAGACATGTGCCACCACACTCAGCTAACTTCATTCTTTTTTTCAGCAGATTGTTGAAGTGTGCAAATACAGAAAAGTGTATGTCACAATTAAAGATTTGAAATAACACAGAATGACCATATATAACCAGCCCCGAGATAAGAGAACACTCCAAGCATCAAAGCTTCTAATGCACTTCTCAGCCCACATGCATGTGCTCACACCAATGAACACACATTTCTGAATCTGTCTCTTTTCTATTAGAGAAACACAAGAAAGGTGTCTGGAGAGAACCGTCAGTGTTTATGAGGGTCTACTGTTTTTACAGAGGACCTCAGTCTGGTTCCCAGCACCCATATTGGTCAGTTCACAACCACCTATAACTCCAGTTCCAGAGACCTGATGCCCTCTCCTGGCTCCTGTGGGTACCTGCATGCACACAGTTCACATAACACACATACATGCACAAATAACAAAGCAATACAAAGAAGATAACCAGCAACTAACAAATTTTGCCATCTGTGGGAGAGGGCTGGGCAGGCAGGAATGCAGCAGAAGGGATTTGGATTCACATTATTCATAGCCGGAGAGAAGCTTCCTTTTGTGGGGGCTTGTGTGTGTCAGACAGGGTCTCGTGAAAACCAGGCTGGCCCTAAACAAGAGATCTGCCTGTCTCTGCCTCCTGACAGCTAGGGGTAAAGGTGTGCACTCTTACCTGGCCAGCCAGGGCTTTGGGTTTCCTGTTTAGAAATGGTTTCATGCAGCCCACGCTGGCCTGCAACTCACTGTGGAGCTGAGGGTGGGTGACTCTGAACTTGCGATTCTCCTGCTTCCCCCCAGCGAAGCGTGCTGGGATTACAGGTGTATACCACACCTGGCCTTGCTCTTCCACCTGGTATAAGAGTGGTTTGCAGTAGGATGCATATGTGTGGTGTGTGTGAATGAATGTTCCTGCGTGCGAGTGTAGGTGTGCGTTCATGTAGAGGTCAGAGTGCATTAGCATCAGGCATTCCCCTCCACATTGTTTGAGACAGGGTTATCCTGCCCACTGCTTTAGCTGGCCCCTGAGTGTATGGCTGCCTGTCTTCACCTCCCACCTTCCCGTAGCAGTAGGTAGGGAACTCAGATACAAGCACTGCTGGATCTTCCCAGCTTGTGTGTGGGTGCTGGGGATCTGAACTCACCTGGTCAGGTTTGTGTAACAGGAGCCATCCTCTGGCCCTTGTTTTCACTTTTATTTTATTTGTTATTCTTTTGGGTTTTTGAGACAGTGTTTCTCTGTGTAACAGCCCTGTCTGTCCTGAGACTTGCTAGACCCATGCTGGCCTCAGACTCACAAAGATCCACCAGTCCCTGCCTCTTAGGGCTGGCGGAGATTAAAGGCACGCCACCACACCTGGCTGTTTTCACCTTTAATGTTTTCAAGACCTGAATTTTTTTTTTCTTATTCATTTATTTATTTTTAATGCTCATGGGTGTTTAACCTGCATGTATCTGTGCACCACTGTGTGCCCCCCCAGGAGGGCATCAGACCCCCAGAACTGGACTTACCAATGTGAACCACCATGTGGCTACTGTGGTGAGAACTTGGACCCGCTGGGAAGAAGAGACGGTGCTCTTAACCGTTGAACCTTCTTTCTCCCCCTAAGATCTGAAATGCAATCAGTAGGGAAAGAAAGGAGACAAGTAAACAAACCACCCTAAGATGGATTTCTAGCTACCTGGGGTGGCAATTTGTTTGAAACACTGCCCAAGCTCTCTCCAATAGACTCCAGACTGGATCCCACCCTCGCCATCCCCAGGTTAACTAGAAGCTTACAACCCCCTCCCCACTCCAAAGTAATCAAAACTGCTTTGTCCCAAAGTTCTCAAGAGGAGGCTGACCCCTCAGCCTTTTCTTTCCCAAACAGCGCCCTGGGCTTCAGCTGCAGGTGACAAACACAGCCCCATGGCCTCCTTAGCATTCCTTTGCCTTTTGTTGCCCTCTGCTGGTGGAAATGGAACATGCAGATTGGGAATGCAGCTCCAGCTAAGCTAGATTCCGATGTCTGATCCGTTTAGACTGCTCCTTCTTCCATTCTGTGGAGTTCAACCTCAGACCCCTCCTTTGCCTTAACTAACACTGTTTCTTGTGTTCTTCCCCAACTCCTTTAAACGGTTATGTATGTATTGCCTGGCTGCTCGTTGGTTTATCTCACACTCTGAAGTGTAAACCTGAGGGGTTCCCCATAGGTGGGCTCTCCTTCAACACAAACACGGTGGTGCTCAGAGATACCTTTCCCCGCCCCCCATTTATGAAGGGACCCTTTCGTCTGCAGGTGTGTGTTCTTCACTGTGTCACAAGTACAGGGGCTCTGTAAACCCATCAGGAATTTAAAACGTCCAGCTTTTAAAACAAAAATTCATTCTTATTGGTGTGAGTGTGTACGCATAACACACTGTACACATGCAGGGCTATAGTGAGACCTTTTCATCAGGCTCTCCAATGATGACAAGGAGACTCATTTTTAATATGAAAGCTTGGCGGATAACCTAAGCTTGTTTCTAACTAGCTCTTATAATTTAAATTCACCCATTTCTTTTACTTTACTTTGCCTCGTGGCTTTATTATCTCATCTCCATAGTGCCCATCCTACTTGCTCTGCATCTCCTGGCATGGCCACCTTCTTCCCAGCATCCTCTCTGCCCGGAAACCCTGCCTAGCGTTTGGATATTCAGATTTTAATTTTTTTTTTTTATTTTTGTTTTTTGAGACAGGGTTTCTCCGTGTAGCTTTGGAGCCTGTTCTGCAACTAGCTCTTGTAGAGCAGGCTGGCCTTGAACTCACAGGAATCCTCCTGCCTCAGTCTCCAGAGTTCTGGGATTAAAGGCTTGCGCCACCACCGCACAGCAAATACAACTTCACAAAGTGTACACAAATGCCACAACAGTGGGAGGTGAGAAATAAAACTCCCTGGGAGGAGGTCGGGGGTGCAGCTCAACGTGGGTGTGTGGGTTTTAGCATGCCAAAGGAAGGCTCTGAATCCCATCCCTAGCACCTTTTAAAAACAAAACAGGTTGAGCAGGGCGGGGTGCAAGTCTGTGATCCCAGCACTTCAGAGAGCAAGGATGGAGGATTTGCACTAGTTCCAGATGCTACACCTGAGTTCTAGGTTCGTCTGGGCGGGTGAGATCTTGAGAGAGAGGGAGAGAGACTCAGACCGAAACTAAACTAAAAGTCCGGGCAGGGAGGTGGCTCAGTGGGTGAAGACAGCAGCCGCCACTCCTAAAGATGATTCAGTCCTCAGGACCCGCAGGAAGTCACGAGAACTGACTCCCTGGATAGTCTTCTGACCCCTCCACGGTGCCCCTCCCTAGATAGGTAGATTAAAAAATAAATGTAATTAAAAAAAAAAAGCCACCCCCAAACCAAAAGAACAAAACAGAAGTCCGCAGAAATCAATTCAAGAGCTGGGGCGAGCCGGAAAGGTGGAGGGGGCGTGGCGAACACGGGGTGCCGCGAAGCCAGGGGGCGTGGCTAGGGCGGGGCGGCGGCACGATGCGAGGGGCGTGGCAAACGGAGGGACTTTCTCCCAGCTGGGGCGTGGCGAGCGGGCGGGCGTGGCGAGGGCGTGGCGAGGGCGGAGTTGGCCGGAAGCGGGGGCGGGGCCCCAGGAAGTGACGCCCCCCGCTGCGCCGCCGAGGCTCTCGCTGGGCGGGCGACCTTTGGCGGGCCATGGACAACGGAGCGGTGTACGGTCCCACCACCGAGGCGGCCCCGGGCGCCGGCAGGGGCGCGCGCAGCGGCCTGGCCGCCTTCTTCTCCCTGGGCCGGCTGCCCTGGTCCCGGCGCGTCCTCAAAGTCTTGCAGCTGGTGGGTGAGGCCAACGGCGGCGGGGGCCGGGCCGGGACCCGTGGGCTGGGGAGGCTGGAGCTCGGCCTCCTCGGTCGGGAAGCAGCCCTTTCCACACCCCAGTTCCTTCCCTTCCACTGGGGAAGGGGGCGTTGCCGTCCGCCTGCTTCCCGTGGCCCCGCCGCAGTTCATCTCTCTCTCCCTGAGCCACCGAGAGCTCGTTTCCTCCCCTGTCTCAGACTCTCTGACTGCCGCCCTGAGTGCTCGTGCTTTAGACAGCGATGTGCTTTCTGTTTATCTTTTCTGGCTTCTGCGGTCTTCCGGGTGCGCTAGCCCAGTTTAACTTGTCTGACAATTTGTGCATGGGTTTAACTTGCACAGTGGGTTCTTTCTGGTTGGCGTGTGCGGGTGAGAGGACTAGATCTCGGCATCGTGCTTCTCTTCATTTTTGGCAATTAAGTGCCATCTTTGGTATTTAAATTATGATCTAACTGATACTCGTGTTGTGTTTCGGGGTCCTGGCTCAGCTGCCAGCGGATAGTACTTTTTTTCCAAAGTGACAATTTTAGGGAAAAGCAGACTGTTTAGGATGTTTATGGTTTTTGCTTTGTTTAGTGAACCTTTTAAAAAATGTCTTGGGTAAAAGTAGCTCATGGGTTTCCTTGGGGAGATTTAAAATTCCTAAAACTCTGATAACCAGAACTTAACATTCTTGGAACTCAGCTGACCTACTTTCCTGGAGTAGAAAAAAAGCAGTTAGAAAGCTGGCTCTGCTTTTTGTCGCTGAAGGGAACTGGGGATGAGGAAATCATTTGGAGAGAAGTTAGATGGAGTGGTGTGTGCAACCCTAGACCATCTGGCCCTGGGTGTGCCCCTCCACACGCTCTTGGAATGTCCACAGTGGGCACTTTTAGGTTCTTAGGCACTGGGATTCCCGTCTGTCATTGCTCCTTTACAGAAACAGTGTGGTTTTGCCCCCTCCCTTCACCTCCCCTCCCTCTCTCTCCCTCTCCCCTCCCCCTCTCCTCCTCCTCCTCTTCCTCCCTGCTCTCCCCCCTTTTCACAGGGTCTCAGTAGTCCAGGTTAGCTTCAAACTCACTACTGCGTTGCAGTGGATGACCTTGAGCTTCTCATCCTCCCGTGTGTGCTCCCCCATGCAGTTTATGTGGTGCTGATGTTGAGGCCGGAGCCCTGTGCATGCTAGGCAAGCACTCTACCAACTGAACTGTACCCATAGATGCAGATTCACGGTCCTCGCATATTTCCTAGATACCCGCTGTGCTTCTCTGCAGGAAGACACGTTTCTAATGAGACTTTCTGAACAGAGAGAAATTGCCATACAACGAAGCATTCTTGCTGCTCCAAGGAAACCATCCATATTGGACCATTAAATCTCTTATTTGCAGTTGCTTTTATTTTTCTTTCTAATAAGAAATGCTAAAGCCAAAGTTAAGAATTCTCATCACATTATTATAATCCAGCAGGTCTTAGTTCTTTTCAGAAGAGAAACCAGAAGTTTCCCTGGTACTTTACAGTTGGACCAAAGTGGTCAGTTTGCCTTGAAGAGATTGTTAGCTGTTCTCTGTATTGCCATCCTTCCTAAGGAGAAAGGGGAACAGAATGAAACACTGTCCGCATGCAATGCATTTGTCACGGGTAACTTGTAATGAATGCTACAGGCACGCTTCCTTTAAAATGCATTTGCATTTTCATGGCTGCCTTCTTTGTTTCTGCTTCTTCTGCTTTACTAATGAATGTCTTACCTATTAACAATACAATAGTTATTGTCAATAAATATGAATATATGAATACTGGGTTATTCATAAAGTCCCAAGGAAGTTGTAGATGAGAGCTGTAGGTAAGACTGTTTGCTGTAGACTCTGTCACTCTCAGGGTCTTTAGTTCATTTAAAGTCTGTAGACTTGCAGAGCTCTGGTAAGAAAACGGTGTGGAGACACCGCGATCAGATGAGCCACAGTGTGTTAACCTCCAAACCCTGAGAAATGTATTCAGAATGCATGTGTGTGATTTGTTCTTCTGAGTCCATAAATCTTAACAGCCTAAAGATTCCAAAGAGAAAAGAAGCCTGCTGTGAAACATGGGACTTGGGGCATTCTCTATCAGAGCTGTGGGAGGTGGGGCTGGGCCATCTCTAGGTTCTGTCCTGCTCTGGACTTGCTGTTGCCAAGCTGTTACCAAGGGGTACAGGGTGAACCTGCAAGCACAGGACATTAGGATAAAAGTGCAAAGCGTGTTTAGCTCTTGGGATTGTGCTGCTGAGCTTGTCACTCAGATCTGTTCTGCATTTTGTCAAAGGCTTGTCAGAAATGTAGAGGACAGTCTACATTTGTGAGGGATGAGTGAGTGCTTGAAACATTGTTGTCAGGAGCTACTGAAATCTTTTTTTTCCCCCTCTGAGGTAATGTTTCTTTGTATAGGCTGTCCTGGTACTAGCTCTGACATCGAACTCACGGAGATCTGACTGCCTCTGTCTCCTGAGTGCTGGGACTAAAGGTGTGCAACACCACCGCTGGGCTAGAATCTTAAATTTTATGCAATTGGACTTTTGCTTTTTTTTCTGTTTGTAGATTTGCCCTTATGTTCCTATTTTATTTGTTACTTTTTAAATGTTTGATGATAAATTTATTCAGGTTTTAATGTTGAAATGACTACACGAACCAGTCTGTGATTTAAGTTTTAACTTAAATTTATTGTGTGTGTTTGGTATGTGTGGGTGAGTATGCATGCCATGGCATGTGTGTGGAGGTCAGAGGACAACTTTGTGGTTCTGGTTCTTTCTCTCCTTCTACCGTTATGTGGGTTCTAGGATTGAACTCAGATCATCAGGCTTGCATAGCGAATGCTTTTACTCTGGGCAATCATGTTGTCTCATAGTCTGGAAGATTTTTTTTTTTTATGGATTCATATAATCCCTTTGTAGATTGCACAAATGGTTGAAAAACATTTATTGTTGGCTAGCATAATGCTATGAAACTGAATTGCTATCCAAAATGAATTTATGAATTTATATTTCTTAGAATCTATATTTAATTTTATGTGTATTTTTTCCTGCACATGTGCTTGTATACTATGTGCATGCCTGATGTCTCCAGAAGCAAAATGGGAATATCTGATCCTCTGGAACTAGAGTTACAGGTGGTTGTGAGCTGCATGAACTATATTATCTGCGTGTGTGCCCACGTGTGCTGTGTGTGTAGAGGGCAGGACACTGGGTGTCTGCCTCAAGGAGAAGGCTCTCTTCTTGAACTTGAAGTTCGCTGATTGGACTGTACTGGCAGGCTTGTGCTCTGGTTCCAACTGCGTGTTGCCGTACCCTCCTTTTCCTCTTCCTTTATCTCTCCCCTCCCCTCCTCTCCCCTCCCCTCCTCTTCCTCCTCTCTCTCCCCCCTCTCTTTGGCAAAGTCTCATGTAGCCCTGACCTGCCTTGAATTCCCCATGTCACTGGGGCATAGTGTTAAATTCTGCCTCTGCCTCCTGGGTGCTGGGATTAAATTATAGGTGTGTGCCACCACTGCCCAGCCAGTTATATGTTCTTAAATCTCTTTTTTTAAAAAGTCTATTCTCCCCTCGTGTGTGTGTGTGTGTGTGTGTGTGTGTGTGTGTGTGTGTCTTTTGTGAGGCTGTGTGCATATGAGTGCAGATACCTGCAGAGGCCAGAGATGTCAGGTACCCTGAGGCTGGGGTTGCAGGGGTTTGTAGACCACCCTGCGTGTGTGCTGGGAAATGGACTCAGATCCTTTACAAGAGCAGTAAGTGCTCTTAACCTCTGAGCCATCTTTTCAGCTTCTTAAATGTTTTAATAGTGTACTCTTCTCTAAGTACATGCAATTTTATAGAGGACGATGCCTTCTAACTAATGCCAGGCAGTTTTTCAGATGTTTAAGGGGACAGACTTTTACACCGTGTAGGACTAGCTCAGGTCCATGTGTAACTCAGATGGGAGACTGCTCTCCAGATGATCCCCACTCTCAATCCTGTTTCCGCTACTCATGTCTGGGTAGACACATCAGAGCCCTGGCTGCGTGAGCACTGTGCTCACTGACAGGCTCTCCTATGATAGGTCCTTCCTGTTAATAGTGTTTTTAGGAAAACAGTGAGGAGCCTTTTACCAACTCCGTTTCTTTGTATATAGGGGACTCTTGTTTCCTGTCCTTGACCAGTTGTGAATTACTGGTGACCACTATTTCTTGAAATTATTTTTATTTAATACAGAAAGTATCTGTTTACCAAAACAACTAAAATATGACTAAAATAAAATAGTCCCCCCCCCCATCAGATTCACTCTTAGGCACCACTGTTGGATAAATTGTTTGGAGTATTTTTACTTGCTTTAAAAGTTTACTTTTTTGCTTGGCGGTGGTGGCGCACGCATTTAATCCTAGCACTTGGGAGGCAGAGGCAGGCGGAGCTCTGTGAGTTCTGGACCAGCCTGGTCTACAAGAGCTAGTTCTAGGTCAGGCTCCAAAACCACAGAAAAACCCTTTCTCGAAAAGCCAAAAAAAAAAAAAGGTTTCCCTTTTTATTTTAAAACCAAAACCAAACTAACATATCCTGACTTACTTATTCTGTGCTCTTCACCTCTTTTACCTACCTCCCTCTCTCTCTCTCTCTCTCTCTCTCTCTCTAGGTAGGATTTATCTGTGTAATCTGGCTGCCCTTGAACTCACCTGCTTCTGCCTCTGCTGGAACTAAATGCATGCACCACCATCTCCCGGTTTACCTTCTACTCTTGAACTGGGTAACTCCCTTAATTCCCAGAGCCCTGTGCACCTCATCACATAGGCACACCTCCTCCTCCTCCTGCATCTCTTACCGTTCCCATCCAGTTAGGTCAGTACCCTTTGGACTCACCTGGCAGGTTCTTGCCCGCATGAGTCTGTCCTTTGTCCTTCGACTGGGGATGTCCTGTCCTGCCCATGTGTGTCTCAACCCTGGTTTGAGTTCCGTGTGTCCATCCACCCTTCTCTAGCTACTCTGGGTATTTCCCTGCATTGTCTCCATTCCCAGGAGGGCTGTCCAGTGGTGATGTGTAAAAGCACCGTGGCTTGTCGTCTGATGTGCACCTGTTGTACTGTGCTGTCACCCCATGCTCAAACACACACCCATTGTTGCTGCATATTAGAGGGAATGGTGCTGAGGGTGATTCTAAAGAGACTGTTGAGGGCCGTTTCATATTGACAGTAGTGCGCGACGCTAAGTTCTTGCCCTCTAAAACCTAGAGATCAAAAGTAAGCGTTCAGCCTGGATGTTGAACCCCTTCCTTCCTTCCTCTATGACGGCCAGGTAGAGCCTGTCTCTTGTCAGCAAGACTGACTTTTGTGGAGCAGGGCTGCTGGCGGCCTGGGGCCCTCTGCTTCTGGGGAGCAATCCTGCCCTTCTGACCAGACGGGCAGGCTGTGTCTGTGCTGCAGGTCAGGCGTCACTGTCTGGTAGCTCTCATCGGAGTATGTCAAGAACAGCCAGACAGATCCTCAATTAAAGTCTTCTCACTCTAGCCAAGAATTGCCTGGAAGTCTCCGTGTTCCGGCCCCTGCTCCTCCAGTGCATTTTTATGTCATGTTAGGAGTGTTTTGTCTGCATGCATTGTCTGCACTTTTTGCATGTTTGGTACCCAGGGCAGCCAGAAGGGGGTGTTGGATCCCCTGGAACTAAAGTTACAGACAGTTGTGAGCCTCAGTATGGGTGCTGAGAATTGAACCTGGGTCCTCTGAAGGAGCAGCCTGTAGTCTTAACTGCTGATCCAACATCCATCTCTGCAGCCTCAGTAGGCATGTTTTTCAGGTACTTCCTAGACCCTCAAACTTGGGTAACCTTTAACATATACAAATACAGCAAGTAGAACCTTAGGCGTTGAGGGTTCAGTGGACTCTTATCCTCAAATTTCACACTGTCGCCACCAGCACAGGAGGTTAAGGAAGGCAGTGAGGTGTGGTTTGTCTCGGTGTGTCACTCCAAATCCTGTGATGTAGCAGGAGGGAATGTCATCGTCGACATTGTTCGGGATGGACATCTGCTTTATGTCTGGCTAACTTTACAGGAAGCCAGAGCCGAGAGGTCTATTTTTATTCTGACATAAAATCCTTTTAGTTGTGAGGTGGGAAGTTTCCCTCAGGGGTTCTCAACCTGTGGGTCACAAGCCCTTTTGGGGGTTGAATGACCCTTTCACAGGGGTCACCTAAGACCATCAGAAAACATAGCATTTATATTATGATCCATAACAGTAGCAAAAGCACAGTTATGACGTAGCAATGAAAATACTTTTATGGTTGGGGGTCCCCACAGCATGAGGAGCTGAGTTACAGGGTCGCAGCCGTAGGAAGGAAGGCTGAGCACCACTGCCATGGGAGATTATGTGCTCCTGTGTGTTTGTTCTGTGTATCTATTATTATTATTATTATCATTAATTATTTTGTTGTTTTGAGGCAGGGTTTCTCTGTGTACTCCTGGTTGTCCTAGAACTCACTATGTAGACCAGGCTGGCCAGGCTGGCCTTGAATTTAGAGATCTGTTCTGCCTCTCAAGTGCTCGTATTAAAGGAGTGCACTACCACCACCTGGCTTTTTTTTTTTTTTTTTTTTTTTTTTTTTAACTTGTTTTTTTGAGACAGAGTCTCTTTTTGGCCAAAGTTGCAAAGTTGTGCTGTCCTTGAAGGCTTGATTCTTGACCTCCCAAATACTGAGATTGCACTTTCTCTCTCTCTCTCTCTCTCTCTCTGTGTGTGTGTGTTCAAGTGCATGCACACGTGCCTGCCTCGGTGCACATGTGAAGGTCAGAGGCTAGCTCTTGGGTGTTGGCTCTCTTCTACCATCTGAGTTCAGGCTCACCCCAGGCTCCTGGCTGTAACCTTTTATGGTTGAACTAATTAACTGATGAATTAATTTGCTAGTGTTGGGTAGTGAATGAAGGGCCTCATGCATGGTGGGCATGCACTCTGCCAGCCTAGCTATAGCGTCCCTCAACTGCTGAGATTGGAGTTTCATGCCTTGTACAGTTACCTGGAGGTTGAACTAGGCTGGACGTTTTGTACCTCAGCTTTCTGTAGCTGCAGAAGGACCCCTGCATTGTTTCTGGTTTGGGGCTATATGAATAGCGTTATCAGAAAGTTCCTGTACTTTTTTCTCAAGGTGGTTTTCATTTCTCTGGCGTGCCCAGGAGTGCTTAGCTGTGGAGATGCTGCTGGTGACCCTAGTGTCTGTTGATACTGGAAATGAACCTGTGGAGGATGAGATGCTCACTGTGCACTCTGAGATGCTGCTCTTGCTTTTCATTTTCTTCCCCAAGCTACTCTGCCTCTTGTTTGGTTTTTGTTTTTTTGTTTGTTTTGTTTTGTTTTTTCAGGGCTGGGAATCGAACCCAAGGCTTCCTGAATGCCAGCATACATACTACCACTAAGCTGTATTCCTGACTCATAGGTGTTTTTTGGAGTCAAGGTCTCACGTTGTAGCCCAGGCTGGCCCGGAACGCCAGTGACTCCTGCTGGATGTGTAGGTGTGCACCAACACTCTAGTGGGCGCTGTTGATTCCTTTGTAGCGGTTGTGTGCTCTTGAGTCTGCCTGTTTCTCCTGCCCTCCCTGGGGTGAGGTGCAACTTCCCTTTGCCTTTTCACTTCGGGTCATCCGTCCTTTCGATGGACTGGGCATTCAGAAGATCATTTCCCAAGCTTTCACCAAACCTGCTCTCCTGAACAGTCTTCCACTTTCTGAAGAGTTGACCCGAGTGGGCACCAGCTCCCCCGAGCACAGAGCAGCTCCCTGCCTGTTTCCCGGCCCTCCTAGCTCATGGTTTCTGCTAAGACAATAAAAAGTGTTTGATGCTGTCTGTCATGGTCAGCTTCCCTTCCTGTGACCTCTCCCGCTGTACCCTGACTTGACTCGGCTTTTCTAGTCTACTGCTGTGTCTCCCCACCCCCATCCACAAGTACAGGGTATTCTGACTCCTCTGCCAGGTGGGAGTTTTCTTGCCTGCCAGGGTCACTGATCCAGCTGTCAGCTTTCTTGTAGTGCAGTCTAATGCAGGTGCCCAGTGTTCTCACCTCCGAGTAGCTGTAGCCTGTCGCCTTCTTCCGGTGGCCACACTTCCTCTCACCCGCTACCCCTTGGGCCGCTGTTTCTATGGCTCTTGCTGGCTTCTCCCCTTTGCAGACTCTTCACATTTGCCCTGTAGGACGGCTGCCCCTCCCAGGATGCTCTTGACCTCTCGCGTGGCTGCCCCCTCTGTGTGCAGCCCCGGGTCTCCTGAGCTCTGGACTCACCATTTGCCTCCAACTATACCTCTGCTAACTCTCCTTCATTAGAGCACGGGGGGGGGGGGGGGGGGGGGGAGGGAGGGAGGAAAAGGAATAAAATGGTTTGCCTCCCGTGGTGGCACTCAGCTTTCTCTCCTTTGAGCTGTTACAACACTCTTTTCTGCGTCTCTGTGTTTGACACAGACTAGTGTTTCCCTTCAGGAAGCAGACTGTAAGTTCTGTTGATAAGTTTGTTCACTGATCTTGTTCGCCCTAGTCTCTACTTAAAAAATATTTGAGTGAACAGATTGTGGGTTTCAGTTTTAGAAGGGGGTGGTCTCACAGTCTTAGCAAGGCTGGCCTTGAACTTTGATCCTCCTGCGTCAGCCTCCCAAGTGTCTGGGTCTACAGGCGCGTGTCACCAGGCACAGCCTGCACATAGTTTTGAATGTCATGGGTTCTCTGAGTCACTGAGGTCTACGGTTTCCTTCTGTAGCTGCTGTCTCTGCTGGCCTTCATCTGTGAAGAGGTTGTGTCCGAGTGCACATTGTGTGGAGGCTTGTACTTCTTTGAATTTGTGAGCTGTAGCGCTTTCCTCCTGAGCCTCCTCCTACTGATCGTGTACTGCACACCCGTGCATGACAGAGTGGACCCTGGAAAAGTCAAGGCATCGGTAAGTGTGTCAGGCGCTGCTGTCTGGGAGTCAGCCTGGTTTATTGTTACAGCAGTAATGCGTTCAGAGCAAAGACCAGGAAGAGCGTGTCTGTGCGCTAGCCCTGTGTCCCAGCGGCTCCTGCTCCACTCACTCCCAGGATGGACGGGGAAACGAGAGGGAGAAACCACCAGAGATGTGTGGTTATTGGTGGCTTCGCCTAATTCACGTTAGACATTTTGTTGTTGTTTGCTTTAAGACAGAGTCTCACTAGCCCAGATTGGCCTTGAACTTACAGTTCTTCTGCCTCAGCTTCCTTAGTGCATGCCTGCATGCACACACACACACACACACACACACACACACACACCTGCCTTACCTAAACATTTTTTAATAGTGAGTTCCAGGCCAGCTATGTAGAAAGACTCTGTTTGAAAAACGAAAGAAGTAAAAAGGATGTTTTCCTTATAGGGCTGGGAAAGCTTCATTTTCACATAGGAGGTGCTTGGCTTTCTAGTGGCAATCTGCTGACCCTGGTGTTTGCTGTAATTTAGACTTGAGGGCTGACAGGTAATTCATTTGTCCCCTTAATTTAGGGGACATTGACTTCCTAGGTAGCATTTGAGTTGTCAGTAGTAGTTGGTGGAGAATGGGTTGGCATAATTAGAGGGTTGACATCTCCAGGGGAAGGGTGAAAACATTTTAAACCATTAACAGTATAAAAAGAAAGCCATATGGTTTTGTATTTTAGATTGGTGAGAAGTTGGCATAAGGTCAGGAATAGATCAAATGCTTATATACTTTTTTCTGTCTTCTCTGTGGCGCTAGAGAGCTATCTCATATGGCTGCTCACCTTTTATCCCACGCTGGATGCTGGAGACAGACTGAGTAGCCAAGTTAGAGAGCTCTGTGTGCCAGTGAGAGACGATATTAGGTGCAGAGCGTCTGGGAAAGATGATGGCATAGACCTCCGTTTCAGGCATGTACACACAGGCACACATACACATGCAAAACAAACAAACAACAACAACTGAATCCTGGGCTCAGTGAATTGATGTGGGTCTACATGCCTGTAATTCCAGCAGTCAGGTGTGAGAGAAAGCTGACTCTCCAAGGTTGCCCTCTGACCTCCACACACAGCCAGTGTCACTTGGCATGTCCACTCCCAGGCCCCCAACACTGACAGTAAGAAACAAACAAGAAACTGGGGCGGTGGTTGCTAACACCTTAATCCCAGCACTCGGAGGGCAGAGATAGAGGATCTTTGTGAGTCAGAGGCCAGCCTGGTCTACAGAGCAAATTCTAGGACAGGAACTACACAGAGGAACCCTCTGTCAGAAAACAAAACAACAAACCAAACAAAAAAGAAACAAACAAGAAGTTACTTCACTAGAAAGTGGTATAGCTCGGATTTGAACTGAGGTAAACTGACTTTAGAAGCTATGTTTATTGAACACTGCATCTTTATTTTTAAAAAATAGGAGGCTGAGCAGGGCGTTGGTGGCGCACACCTTTAATCCCAGCACTCGGGAAGCAGAGGCAGGAGGATCTCTGTGAATTCAAAGGCCAGCCTGGCCTACAGAGCGAGTTCCAGGACAGTCACCAAAGCTACACAGAGAAACCTGTCTTGAAAAACAAAAACAAACAAACAAACAAACAAAAATATGAGGCTGGAGAGATGGCTCAGGGGTTAAGAGTACCAGCTGCTCTTCCAGAAGACCTGGGTTCGATTCCCAGCACTCACCTGGCAGCTCACAACTGTCTGTAACTCCAGTTCCAGGGGACCTGGCACCTTCACAGACATACATGCAGCAAAACACCAGTACAAAAACAAATCTTTACAAAATATTTTTTGTTTATCTGTTTGCCTGCGTATCTGTCTGTCTGTCTGTCTATACACTCCATGCATACCTGGTATCCTCGGAGGCCAGAAGAGTGACAGATTCCTGGAACTGGAGTCACAGATGATTGTGAGCCACTCTGTGGGTTCTGGGAACTGAACCAGGGTCCTCTGGAAAAGCAGTACGTCCTGTTAACTGTTGAGACATCTTTCCAGCCCTCATAGTGCAGTTTTGTATCTCAAGATGTTTGTCCTAGATAGGCATGGTAATCCCAGCACTTGGAAGGTAGCTGCAGGGGGATCAAAAGTTCATGGCTAATCTGGGCTACATTAGGAATCATGAGAAATAAACATAAAACCACCAAACAAAAGTTTAGCTCAGTGGTAGTGTTTGCCTAGCATTCATAAGGCCATACGTGGTTCACTCCCCAGTAACACACACACACACGCACACACACACAGAAACACACACCTCATACACACATACACACACATACACAGACGTATTGAAAAATGAAGATGTGTTAGGTATGGTGACACATGCCTATAACCCTAGCACTCAGGACGCAGAGGCAAGTGTTTGGAGTGCTTGAATCTCAGAATTCAGGCCATTCTGGTCCACATACTAAGTTATAGAGCAGCCAGGGCTACATGGTGAGACCCTGTTTCAAGAAAATTTTTTGTAATATACTATTACATTCAGCTGGAAGTAGATAGTGTTAGCATTCAGGCCTATTGAAAGGCATGTTTACATTTGGGTTGCACCAAGAAAGTCAGTCAGGGTTTTTTGAAATTAAAAATGTTAAACTTGGTGTCTGCTTTTCTAACCTATTGTACTCTTACTTCCTCTGCATGTGTAGGATTTTTACATCACTCTGGGAACAGGCTGTGTATTTCTGTTGGCATCTATCATTTTTGTTTCTACCCATGCTGGGTCCTCAGCTGAAATTGCTGCAATTGTAAGTACTTAACCTTACTTAATTTTGTTTCCTTAGAAATAGAGAATTTAGCCAGGCGGTGGTGATGCTTGCCTCCAATCCTGGCACTCGGGAGGCAGAGGCAGGTGGATCTCTGTGAGTTTGAGGCCATCTGGTCTGTAGAGGGAGTGTCAGGACAGCCAGGTCTACACAGAGAAACCCTGTCTAGAAAAACAATAAATAATTTAGAAAGTGTTTGATAAGTTATATATAAGTAGTAGTTACTACTTACTCGTTTATATTAATGATGTGTGTGTTTTTGTGGGGTAGGCACCTGTATGCCATGATCTGTGTGGAGGTTAGGGGAGATCTTCAGTTTGGTCCTGTCTTTTTTCACTGCTGTATAGCCAGGCCAACCAGCCCACTAGTTTTCCTTTTTAAGATAGGATCTCACTATGTAGCCCTGGCTGGCTTAGAACTCACAGAGATCTGGGTGCTGGGATCAGGGGCATGAGTCATCTCACCTGACCCCATTAGCTTCTTGGAATCTCATATTTCCACTTCCTGTAGGTGTTCTGGGATCTGCTTTTGTTACTATGTTTGACTTTTTCTTGGGTTCCAGGATCTGACTAAAGATCTTCAGGCTGTGTGCCAAGCACATCTCCCCCACTGAGCCATATCCCCAGCCTGAGAGTAGTTTTTCTTCTACTTTTAAATGTAATAGTAACAAATAGTAAACAAATACGGTAGGCTTAAGAGCCCACCTTCCTGAAGTTGACTGAGTTGTGTTACCAAAGTTTTCTTTATGTTGCATATAAGTAAGTGTCTGCTGATGCAAATGGCCCGATGGCCTTTGTCACACACTTTTCTGCCCTTTAGTATTGCTTTAGGCACTCCGGAGAAAGGACTTGCAGGGTTAGCCAGGCAAGTTGTGATGGAGTGTTTGAGTGAGCCGACAGAGTGCTAAAAGATGGCTAGGCACTGAGAGCTCTGCTGCTTGTGTAGCCGACTCAGGGTCAGTTTCCAGTGCCCACATGACTGCTCAGAACCCTCCGTGATACCAGTCCCAGGGGATCCAGCTCCTTACAGCACTGGGCATCCACATGGTGTGCAGACATGCATGCCGACAAGATACTCAGACACAGCCGAGAAAAAGAGGTAAAATCGTTAAAAACAAAGTGTTGGGAGAGTTGCAGATGATGCCGTGCCAGCCTGGTTTGTAAGGTGAATGAGTGGATAGACAGATGCAATCAAGCCACAGCAGACTCCAGAAGGAACAACCTGGGTTTGGTAATGAGTTTATAAATTAGTTTGTGTTGGCTGTGCTGGGGACATGCAGGTGAATGAGTAGTGCAGAGCTCAGGTTACTGTGTTTGAGATGAAACTGTCTTCAGGGTAGAGGAGTAGTGGAGGAAAGGAAGAAGCCAGAGGCTGCAAGAGGTGGAAGTGTAAGGCAGCCATGCCACTGCCTCAGTCCTAGCATTCTGGAAACTGAGGCAGAAGATTGTGTTTGAGGCAACCTACCTAGGACACCCCTTCACCCCCCCATACAGACACACACACACTCTCTCTCTCACCCACACACTCACACCCATTCACACGCTCACACCTACACTCACATACACACACTCACTCACCCACACACTCACACCCATTCACACGCTCACACCTACACTCACACACACACTCACACCCATTCACACACTCACACCTACACTCACACACACAACTCACTCACCCACACACTCACACCCATTCACACGCTCACACCTACACTCACACACACACACTCACACCCATTCACACGCTCACACCTACACTCACACACACCCACACTCACACCCATTCACACGCTCACACCTACACTCACATACACACACTCACTCACCCACACACTCACACCCATTCACACACTCACACTCACACCCACACTCACACACACTCACACTCACACCCATTCACACGCTCACACCTACACTCACACACACACACTCACTCACCCACACACTCACACCTACACTCACACCCACACTCACTCACCCACACACTCACACCCATTCACACACTCACACCCATTCACACACTCACACCTACACTCACACACACAACTCACTCACCCACACACTCACACCTACACTCACACCCACACTCACTCACCCACACACTCACACCCATTCACACACTCACACCCATTCACAACTCACACCTACACTCACACACACAACTCACTCACCCACACACTCACACCCATTCACACGCTCACACCCACACTCACACACACTCACACACGTACTCACACCCACACACACTCACACATGCACACATACCCACACTCACACATACACATGCACACACACTTACACATGCACACACATACTCACACATACACACTCACACATACTCACATACGCACACACACACTCACACACACCCACACTAACACACATACTCACACACACTCACACATATGCACACAGCACGGAGTCATGGAGAAGATAGGCCAGAGTTGTAAGAGACTTGGTGCTGTTTTCTTCCTGTTTTGGTTTTCATCAACTTCCTCAAGGTTTTGCTATTGAGGAAGCTAACTTTGAAGCATGGTCTTTTGTCTCTTGACAAAATTCTCAAGAGTGTTTGGCCATATGTTAGAATAATACAATGAGGAAGTGATTTAAGGAAGAGGAAGTAGGTAGTGGCATCATGTCCCTGTGTTGTTATAGAGTGACAGGTAACTGGAGAAATGTAGTTTAGGTAATTGAACCTAGTAGTGTTTAATAAAATGGAGCTTTTGATATGAATAGCTTCATCTGTCTTCACCTCACCTAAGTTGTAAGTTACATGTTTCCCTTATCACATCTGTGGGTCGGTGACACCGTTGCTAATCAACATGTGTTTTGTACCTTTTGTGGAATTTCATTTATCTGCTGACCTGAGTCTCACTGATTGACAGCCACACAGACTGCTACATACATGTCAGTATAGCAGAGGCTGGGCGTTTCAGCTAGTAATGCCAGCCACCACCTCAGGGACTCAGGGACCCGACTCTGAGCCCACTGAAGAGATGGGAATGGCATTTTGTGATGGGGTGCTCTAAGGTAAAAATATGGCTCCGCTGGAGGAATACGAGCTTTGTAGGACTTAGATAAGAAGACCATACCTCAAGACTAGCTTGGGCTGGCAGGGCTGCAGGCTGGTGTATCTAGATCTCTTCCATGCTACCTTGACTGCTAAAGTGGCCAGGTCTTAAAGCAGTTGGCCTTTCCAGTCTTCTGTGTGTAAAGACACAGCTTTACAGCACATGAGGTGGTGGAGGAGTTGGGGTGCAGGGGATTGAGATGTTGCTTGAGGTCTGTCCTGCTGCTGTTATGCATACGTACTAGGGTTGAGAATAGGAAGGGTTGGGTTGATGTGTCGGTGGGTAATAGGATGAAGGGGGGACCTTTTTTTGTGTGGACATGTTTTATTTTTTGTTTTTCTAGGTTTTTCAGGCGGAGTTTCTTTGGTAGCCTATGTAGCCCAGCTGTGTAGACCAGGCTGGTCTCAAACTCACAGTGATCTGCTTCACCTGCCTCTGCCTCCTGAGTGCTGGAACTAAAGGCATGCACCACCACACCCAGCAAAGGGTGACCTTCTTACTAGCTAGATGGACTTCTCATCTTGAGGCAGCCATAGAAAGAGACAGGTGTGTGGCTTTGGATATCCCTGAAGGTATGGTAGCCTCTGAGCCTGAAGACGGAGCCTCTTTTCCACCTGGTCCCACAGCTGTTTGGTTCCAAATAGAATACACTGAGGCGGCTTATATTAATTATAAACTGTTTGGCCAATGGTTCAGATTTCTTATTGGCTATCTCTCTTTCTCTCTCTCTCTAAAAGGTTTTATTTATCATGTATATAACATTTTGCTTCCATTTATATCTGCACACCAGAAGAGGGCACCAGATCTCATTACAGACAGCTATGAGCCATCATGTGGTTACTGGGAATTGAACTCAGGACCTCTGGAAGAGTAGACAGTGCTCTTACCCTCTGAGCCATCTCTCCAGCCCGGCTAGCACTCGCTTAATTATTAACCCATTTCTGTTAAACTGTGTATTGCTGTGAGGCTGTGGCTTACCACCAATGCTCTGGCATGTTACTCCTTTGGCTACGTGGCCTTTGTACTGTTAGTACAGTGATTCTGTATAAGGCCACTCATTGCTCCATTCTACCTCATGATGGAGGCCTGTACAGGACCCGCGACTTCCGGGTCATGGGGAGAGCTTTGCAGGCCCCCTGTCTGGCATGAGGTATATGGGCAGGGTCATTGTCAGTCTGTATGGAAGCAGGGAGCCCATTTGGATATTACTTTAAGAATTCCAGGGCTGAGCAGTGGTGGCGCATGCTTTTGATCCCAGCACTGGCGAGGCAGGGGCAGGGGGTTCCCTGTCTACAGCCTGCCTGGTCTACAGAGCTAGTTCCAGGACAGGCTCCAAAGCTACACAGAGAAAACTTGTCTTGAAAAACAAAACAAAACAAGCAACCAACCAACCAACCAAACGAACAAACAAAAAAGATCTCCATTAGTATGTCAGCTGCTTTGGATGTGTGTGGAAGAGCTTCTACCTGTTCAGAAGGGCCAGGACTGGGACCCTTTAGGGTCTTTTTAATAGATGCCATATGGGTGACAACATGCCAGTCTAGGCCAGAGGCTTGTTCTCTTGGAGCCCCTCCCTGAAAAGTTTCTGCACCCCCTAAGCCTCTCTGCTGACACAGCAGTCCAAATCAGACCAGATATAACTGAATTAGAAAAGGCCCAGGTTTAATGGGTAAAATGCTCCGGGATGATTTCCAGCCCCAGAGAGGAGGCACCCTGGAGGTCACATAGCTTTCCCCTTCCTGTCCCCGCCACACAGGAATCAGAGACAGCTGGACTCTAAGCACACACTGTGCACTATTGTTCACCCACGTGCATACACCGTCCTCCTTCTGCCCCACACTCTGCCTTGTAGGACTCAGAGCCCTCATCTTTCCATGGCATTCATAACCCTGGTGATGAATCCACTTCACTGTCGCCTTGGACCCCAGTATCTGAGCCCTTTCAGATGCGCCTCCTTTTGGCAGCCTTTCTGTTTCTTCAGGAGAGGGTTCGTAAACAGAGCAAGTAGGAAGGGAGAGGTGTGTGGACCGAAGTTCAGTCTTCATGGCAGCCTTGTGATCCCCAGGCTAACGGGGTGTAGTGTCTCTTGTAGTGGAGGGTGGCTGCTGCCTTGTGATCCCCAGGCTAACGGGGTGTAGTGTCTCTTGTAGTGGAGGATGGCAGCTGCTGGAGTTGGAGGCAGCCTGCCTCGGTTAGGATTGGGGTCTTCTGAGTGACAGGTTACCTCTTGGCAGTTAGAGACTCTACCCCCTTCCTGCCTCAGGAATTGAGTTTGGAGTCAGCTAGCTTATCTGTCATGCACCAGGGTTTAGCTGGGAAGCAGGGATGGTAAAGCTGCTTTTAAACATAACTAGAGTAGGGACTAGTCTCCAAATCCCAACTGGGAGTCATCTGGGAATGAAAGGAATTCCTTCCACAAGTTTCCAGAGGAGATAAGCAATGTTCGAGGTGACTCCTGGCTGTCCTGCAGGGAGTATATGGCTTGGAGGTTTCAGGTGGAGCAGATGGGACTGGGGACTTGTGCGGGTCAGGTGGAGCGGGTGGGACTGGGGACTTGTGCGGGTCAGGTGGAGCGGGTGGGACTGGGGACTTGTGCGGGTAGCTATGGCGATGGAGGAGCAGGGAGACTAGATCTTTCCTGGACTGCTGTCTCCTCCATCTGACGGCACCTAAGCCTGGGACAGGGCCTGCAGCGCTGTGGTGGAGTCTGTGTCTGTCGGGTGGGGCTTTGAGTAGTACCTGTTACTCCGGAAAGTTTTCTGTCACTTCTTTTCCTCTTTTACTGACTTTTAAATTCTGTTAAAGAATAGTAAGTATGGGGCTGGACGGATGGCTCAGCAGTTAGAACACTTGCCGCTCTTCCAGGGGACCCTGTGATCTCTTTAGGCCTCCACAGGAACCACCACACATGTGGCTTTCATTTCCTCAGGCAACACATGCACGTAGGTAAAAACAAAACGTGTCTTTAAGAAAGTAGTTATAAGGTGGGATGGATATGGACGCACGGGCTGAGTAGCACACGTGAGTATGCCCCGCACTCCCTCGTCTAACTCCCCCCTTTTCCTCCCCAGGTGTTTGGGTTTATAGCAAGTCTGATGTTCCTACTAGACTTTGTGGTGATGCTGTGTGAGAAACGGCAGGAGAGCCAGCTGAGAAAGCCCGAGAACAACTCCAGAGCTGAAGCCCTCACTGAGCCTCTCAATGCTTAGGCCGGGAGCAGGCGCTGTGGACCAGAGGAGTGGCTCCTTCCGTGGGACGTGGGACCTGTGTCGAGTGTGTACCTCGTCTGTTGGAGAGAAGGGGAGGGTCAGAGGGCGGCTTCTCAGTGCAGGGTGGCAGCCCTGCCAGTTAGCGCAGAGGGTTTTTAATAACTGTGGGAACTTATCTCAAATGGAGGAGGTTTTGTTGTTGTTGTTTGTTTTTTAAAGATGAGTTCTGTTGTCTTTGAATTGTATGTCTGTCATTTGCTATAGGCTACACCAGGC
Source organism: Phodopus roborovskii (assembly GCF_943737965.1). NCBI lineage: Eukaryota > Metazoa > Chordata > Mammalia > Rodentia > Cricetidae > Phodopus > Phodopus roborovskii. The sequence goes on from NW_026125295.1 coordinate 3,197,965, forward strand.
TTAGCTTCCAGACCGTTCATTCTCTGTCCTTTCAGGAACCGTTTCATTGTAAAATCATTTGCTTTGCTATTAGTTTTTGGTGGTTAAATTCTGTTCTGTTGCTGGAGATTTAATTGTGTTTAAGGTGTTGGTGTAGGCTTCTTCCCCTAATACATGGCCCTTGACTCTATCTCACTCAGCCTTACACTTATGTGCTAACCCTCAAGGGCAGGCATTCTTTGTGACCCATGCATTGCCTAACAGAAAGTGCATGGGCTGGTGGTGTTTGTGTGCATAAAAGCAACAGTGTCGGCCGCCTTGTGGTTTTACATTGCACTCTGGTTGTCAGATTAAGTTTAAAAGAAAAAACAAGATTGTTAGGGAATGCAGAAAGGTTGAAGAAACTGATACTACATCTAAAGACCAAAGGTAGAATAGACTCTTTGTCTTCTACAGTGCACGTGATTGCACAGGTAGGCCTTCACCACTTGGCGGAGATGTGAAGGATAGTGCTGTGTGCACACACGGAAACAGACGGTTGGTGGTGTGTGTGCTGTGTGCACACACGGAAACAGACGGTTGGTGGTGTGTGTGCTGTGTGCGCACACGGAAACAGACGGTGATGGCGTTCGTCCTGTGCATTGGGAAGTGGGTCTCCCTCCTTGCAGACAGTCATTTCTGCTCTAGTGCACACAGCTCTGCAGGCTTCTCTTTAGAGTCCTGGTGGGCTTGCTCACCCTCCTGAGTTGGTTCCCTGCTTTCTGACTTTCCAGATGGTCCCTGGGCCGCATCACCATCTTGGAAGGGAGCCTTCAGCCTTGCTTTCCCTTCTCTTCTCACTGTAGCTCGTGGTCGGCTTTCTCCAGGCTGAACAGACTGTTGTGCCCTCCTGGTCACCAAAAGCCTGAGGCAGGAAAGTCAGGTTCTTATTCTCGAGGGCCTCTGCTTGAGTTTCTCTCCAGGGGAGGCGTCTTGAGGAAGTGGATCCTAGAACCCCTGCTGGTGAATGCTGTTGGTGCTGTCAGGAGTCTACAGACTGTTCCCCACATTCTGGAAGGATTGCTTGTGGCTGGAAGGCTACCTTAGAATCACTGGGACACCTGTGTGCCCAAAGGGGACCTTTCTTATCTTCCTTCTGGGGTTTGACTGAGGCCTTCTATGCTCGAGTGGAGGTTTCCCGGGCTGGGGTTTCTCTCTGAAGACATGGATCATGAGTCCAGGCCTTTCTGTAAAGTTCCCACTCCTTTTCAGTGTCTTGTCTGCCACTGTTCGTGGTAGATGGTTCTGGTTCCCCGAGTGAGGCTATCGTAGTTCTCAGAACTGGATGAATCTGGGCACACAACTTCTGCTGTTACTGACTCACAGCCTGATCTGCTGGCATCGGGTTACTTGCTTGGGAGATCATGAAACCAATCATGGATGTTGCCTTACTGGGCATGCCATCTAAGAGAAGAGACCCTTGAAACCAAGAATAGAATAATTCAAAAGGGACCGGTTTATAGCAGACAATTTTAGAATTTTATATCAAGCTAGCTGTGCTATAGTAACTGGGACTGTCATCTAGACCTGTTGACAACAGCAAATCAGGGCAACTTTAGTGTAACTGACTGTTAGTCAGCTGTCTGGTACTGTAACAAAATACCTGAGGCAGTCAACTTAAAAAGAGGAAAGGTTGGAGCTGTAGAGATGGCTCAGAGGTTTAGAGTGCTTCTTCCTTCTCTTCAGAGGACCAGTGCTGGCAGGAGATGGCTCTCTATTGCCTCATACTGTAGCGCAAGGGGACCCAGTGTCCTTAGTCTCTCTGGCACCCAAACATGCATGGCGTACATTCACATAGACATAAAGTAAATCTTAAAGAAAAAAAAAAAAAAGAGGGTTTGTCTTGGCTTGCAGTTCTGTAAGCTTCAGCCCATGGTCAGTCCTGTTCTGTTAGATGGCCGCACATCATGGTGGGGGCTGGGTAGCGCAGGCTCATCCTGTGCATTCAGGAAACAAGGAAAGGGTGGATGTGACTTGAGGTCCTGTGTCCCCTTTGGAGGGTATGCTCCACCGACCTAAGCTCACACAAGGCCCCACCTCTCAATAGTGCCACCCAGGCCTTGGGGACAAGTTGTCCCAACCGTGTACCTCTCTGCTAGTGTTTGGCTTGTTCAGGATGGACGGACACACTCTGGCCTGGACAAGCAGCAACTTAGCATCCAGTTGTTTACTGTGGGTTTGCTTTGTCCCACAGCTGAGGGCTCTCTCGGCTACTGCATTCCTTCCCTTTAAGATAGTTTGGTCACTCTTAGAACTTTCTCTTTGGGGGCACCTGTGACTGGTTGGCTTCTGCATCCTCTGCGGGGAGATGGGGTTAAAGACTGGCACCAAATGAGCTCTAGAAGAGCTGGGACCAGAGACTGTCAACGCACAAAAGATGTCCTTAGTAGCAGCTGTGGCGAATTTGATTAGCTGTATTTTATACAAATTGTTTAGAATGGTTTTTGAGACTTAGAAGGGAAATATACTTACAGCACAAGACTTTTATAATTACTATACTTAAATTATGCTTTATGTGGGGACTGGGAAATGTATTTTTACATTGCTTATATCCAATCACTTTTGTATTTGTTGATTTAAAGCCTGTGGGTCTTTTTTTTTTAATCACTCTTAATATAACTTTTATAATCTTTTAAAATAAACCCTCTTAATTCCAGTGTGGATGTCTTCACAGTTGTTCATTGATTGACTTGTTTAGAGAAGCCCCTCACTTGAGGGAGCTAGCTGTCCCTTGTAGGTGGGTGTGTGGTTGGAGGGGTCTGGAGGAACATGCCTGCTCCCTATCCACTGGCTGCCCTCGGGAGAGGTTTGTCAGTTATGGCGGCACAGGGGCCTCTAGCTCCAGCTCTTGGGGCCGAGGCAGGAAGATGACTACTTCAGATCAACCTGGCTTACATGGTAGTGAAAATATTCTTAGAACCAGCCGTGGTGGTGGCAGATCTCTATAAGTTCAAGGCCAATCTGAGCTACATAGTGAGTTCCTGGCCAGCCAGATAAGCAGAAATATTTTTAGGGCATCACATGGGATGAATTGTCAAAGAATGTCCTATACTGAATGGCTTTAAATCATTTCTGCTGCCTCTTTCCCCTTTCTCTTCCTTTCCTCTCCTCTCTTCTCCTTCCCTTCTGGTGTTTGTTTGTTTGTTTGTTTGAGACAGGGTCTCATGTAGCCCAGGCTGGTTTCAAATTCACTATGTAGAGAATGACTTTGAACGCCTGTCCCTTCTGTCTTCTGACTCCACCTAAGCAATTTGAAAGAAGCAAGTTTGAACTCACATTCTCGATGTGGCTCTGGAGCTATAGGGAGACAGATGCATCTGTTTGGGTCTGTTTGGGGCAGCCTGATAACTAGACAGTGAGAAGCCAAGCCAGGAGGTTCTGCTGAGTCAGAGCTATTTGTGGAGTCTGTAAAATTCCTGCCTCCAGTCTCTGGAGAATAACAGGATCTTTATAGTCATCAGGAACTCACTGGAATTTGTACATTCCGCAGGCTATTTTGTTTTATGTTGATAAAGAACGTTGTATCAATATGCAGCTAGCTGGAAGGGAGAAAAGCTACTGCCATGCCCTCAACAGTGAGGGCAGGTCCGGGAGAGGAAGGCTCCATGCCTGGCGGTGCGGCATGGCTTTAGTCCCGAGGCTACTTGTGAGGCGGAGGCAGGGGATCAATCACTTGGGCCCAGGAGTTGGAGACCAGCCCTGGAAATTCAGTGGCTTGATAACATCCCAGAGCAGCTTGTGTCCGGGGTTTCCTGTCCATCCTGTGAGTGTTGTCGTCAGAGTTGAGACGTTATGTGCCGACATACCTAGATGCCACGTGCTCACAGGAAAGGTTGTTTATTCTCCTATTCCTTTTGCCTGAGCCCTTGGCGGGCCGCTCATCTCACTGGTGAATCAAGGTGATGCTGGCTATGATGAAGGCACTCTGACTGGATTAACGTAATCCAGCCCTCCCCACCCCCACCCTCCCCCAGCATGCTTCTCAGCTTCCACAACCTACCAGAATTGATCCTGCTAGCAGAGGAAGGGATTAGCATGTTAGAGTGAGGAGAAGTAACATCCTGGTGCATTGGTGAGAAACCAACTCCCAGTTTATAAAGCGCTGGTTAAGGGCTGGGGAGACAGCCCAGTCAGTCAAGTGGATCCCTGGGGTTTTTGATCAGTCAGCCAGTATAGCATGCTCTGGAGCTCCAGGGAGGAGAGAAAGGGTGGGCGGGTCCCAAGGGACACTGGTTTCTTCTGGTCTCCACACCCGTGTGCATATACATACCCACATACCCACACACATGGACTGCACACCTAAGCACATGTGTCAGCACACATTTGTAGTACTGGCTGCCCTGAGACGTCCCTTATTTTTATACCTGTACAAGTAATGTGCATCATAGATTTTTTTTTTTTCTTTTTCTTTTTTTGAGACTGGGTTTCTTTGGGTAGTCCTGGTTGTTCTGGAACTCAATCTGTAGACCAGGCTGGCCTCAAACTCACAAAGATCCACCTGCCTCTGCCTCCTGAGTGCTGGGATTAAAGGCGTGTGCCAGCACCACTCAGCAGAAAGCTGTTTTTAATCAAGGCAGCTATGAAAGGCAGTGAGTATTGATTGCCATTACCCCAAATTATCTTTAACACTCCGTTTTCATTCACGTGGGTGACAGTACCGACTACAGGTCAGAGCTTTGGGACTCTGGGCTCTCCCTTCCACCACATGGGAGATCCGGGAGCCAACTCAGGTGGGCTGGGTTCACAGCAAATGCCTTTATGTGCTGAGTGAATTCGGCAGCCCTTTAAGAAGACATTTTGTATTTGCCTACTTTTAGGTTGTGCCCCCTCCCCTCCGCCAGGCAGGGTCTTGTGTACCCCAGGCTAGCCTGGAGTGAGCTCATTAAGTAGTAGAATTATCCTGAACTTCTGATCCTCCTGGTCCCACCTCCCAAGTGACGGGGTGACAAACATGGGGTCACCCACATGGTGGTTCACAACTGTCACTCTAGTCCCAGGGCACTTGACACCTCTTTCTGGTGTCTGCAGGTACCATGCATGCATGTATGCACACATGTACGCAAAACACTCATACACATGAAATAAAACTAGTAAGTCTCTTAAAAATAAGACAGAGATAGGAGAAGGAGCCCCCCAGCATGGTGGATCATTGAGTTCAAGGCCAGCATCCTGTGATACATAGGGTTCCAGGACAGCCTTGGGTACAGAGTGAGACCCCTTTTTTTCCCCTTGAGATGGTCTCACTACATAGCTCTGGCTGTCCTGGAAATCACTATGTAGACCAGGCTGGTCTCAAACTCACAGAGATCTACCTGCTGGCGGAGTTCCTATCTTAAAAGGGGTGGGGGTGGGGGTGGGGGAGGTGTGTGGTGTCGAGCCAGTGGAATGAGAACTGCCTGTTGTATAATATGAGAACAGAATTGCACACGCACACACGCACACACACACACACACACACACACACACACACACGGGCTTTATTTATTACAGTGGGTTACAGCTATGGGCACAGGCTTAACCAGGTTCTCGGGTGAGGGTTAGCTGATTCCAGACCTAGTGCACGATTAGCCAGCCACCACATACATGCTTCCCCCTCCCGCCTGTCTTTCCCTCCTCTTCAGCACGTCGGGAACTACCCATCAGCACAGTTGCTTTTCTTAGGGGTGTGTGTGTGTACAATTCTGTTCCTCTAGAGACCCCTAATACCAAGTAGTTAAAGAGTGCTTGGCTGTTTTCTTGATTATGCATAGTAAAAAAAACTAATCTGAAGTGGGGAGGGAGGGAAGAGTGTGAGAGACCAGGCGTGGACCAGAGTTGAGGACAATGACTAATGCAGCCACTGCTCTGGCGGTCGCGGGGCGGCAGTGTGTGCCTCTGGACGCTAGGGGGCGCACGCTGCACGGCGAGCGCAAGGCCTTGGCCTCCACCTCCGCGTGGAGTTTCATTTCTGCAACTGGGATGCAGTGCTGTTGAGGCTGCTGCAAGCATGCACAGCTGCGGCAGGAGACCTGGGGTCCCACGGGAGGCCTCCCCCTGCGCGGCCGCGAGAGGAAATAGCTGGCCACCCTGCGGGCCTCGGCTTGACTTCTCCACTTTACCCCAGAACTGCCCGGACTGGCCCGCGCACCTTCACTCACCCGTGGATGGCCCGCCGCATCTGCCCCCACACAGGTTTTGCTTGGACTCAGCTGTGTTTCTAGGTTTCTTTGGCAGCGTTTCCGGATCGGGAGATGCTTAGCTAGAAAGCCCAGATTTCCAGTTTTCTGGGTCACTGGGACAGCAGTGAGCGCTGGCAGCCCTGGGCCAGCTGCCTCCTCTGGAGCAAAGCCCCCAGCAGGCAGGGTCAGCCTGGGCTAAGAGAGCCCTGACTGATCCACACAGCGCTCCTCCTCTGGTGCGAGCCGGTTCCTTTTTTTGTGCAAGTGTATGTGGAGAATATTTTTGTTTTTCCTAGTTTTTCTAGACTCACAGGAAGACAAACCCATCGATTGTTCCAGCTTCCCAGGAGGCAGCGAGTATTTTCTGGTGGTCTTACTGAGGGCAAGCCTCTCGGAGCTGGCCACCCTTGCCATCCACCTGTTGCTCGGTGTAAGTCTAGCAGCGTCTTCATCCTATCAGCTTACAAACTTTTTTTTTTTTCCCTCGAGACAGGGTTTCTCTGTATTGCTTTGGAGCCTGTCCTGGAACTGGCTCTGTAGACCAGGCTGGCCTCGAACTCAGAGAGATCCTCCTGCCTCTGCCTCCTGAGTGCTGGGATCAAAGGCGAGCGCCACCACCGTCTGGCAGCTTACGAACTTGAAAACATGTGTTTTTACTTTTCTGTTATTTATTTTTGTCACTGTGTAGCTCATGCTGGCCTCAATACTTCTCACCTGCCTCGGTAGTAGCCTGAGCACAGGAGTTCCATCATACCTGCCTTTGCCTTTGTTTTTGATAAGGGATCACCAGTCCCCACCTGGCCTTGGTTGAACTCCTCATCCCCTGCCTCAGCTTCAGCCTTGCTAGGATTGTAGCATACACCACCGTGCCCTGTTCCTGCAGAGGCTTTTTTTTTTTTTTTTTTTTTTTGCACGTGGTTGAGCACTACAAACTGAGCTACATCTCTAGCACTAAATTGGTTTTTTAGTAGCAAAAAAAAAAAAAAAAATCCTCTTTTCAACCCAATGTATTCATGAAAATATATAGACAGAATGGGCAATCTGGCACAAACATCCATGACTGATACAAATAACATCAACGTATTGTAATGCTGGTTGATGAGAACAGAGGGATGTGTGGATCAGCAGTTCAGGGGCATCTTTGGGTATGTAGGAGGCCAGGGCTAGCCTGGGCTATAGGCCCCCATCTCACAATAGAAAAAGAGAAGAGGTAAACAACGCAGGGCTCTGCCTGAGGAGCTGCCTCGTTCAGGGAGGTGGCTGCGGACCTGTGTCTGTGATGGGTTGGTCTTGAGGAACTCAGGAGCAGGTGGACGGCCATGTCTCTCCGTGGTACGGGGGGCCATTCCGAGGCCAGCATCCCTCAAAGCATAGACAGGGCGGGTACCCACGGAGAGATTTGCATCATTGGTGTTTGCTACCTGTGGCTGGCCTATATGAACTATACGGGGATAATACCACATTTCTCTCTCTTTTCTTAAGATTTATTTTATTTTATGTGTGAGTGTTTGCCTGCGTGTAAGTCTGCACCACATTCATGCAGCGTCTCAAGAGGCCAGAGGAGGGCATTGGATGTCCAGGAAGACACTGGAGTTAGAGGTGGTTGTGAGCCACCATGTGCATGCCGGGAATGGACCCAGGTCTTCTGCAAGAGCAGTGAATGCTCTTAAGCGCTGAGCTCTCTCTCTAGCCCCAGGTAACACATACTTCATACATGTACCACATGTCTGCAGTGCCTTTTTGGGTTAACAGGACATGGCTCAGCCAGTGGTAGTGTTGAGCAGGGCCTTAAAGACCTGCTAACCATTTGAAGTTGGTCTCTCATGTTAGCAGACACCTTGGGTCCCCGCTGTGAGCAGACTCTTGCATCTGTTCCCCGCCTTTGGCCAACTGCTCCTGAAGAGGCGGGGCTCTGCTGTTCTGTCCAGGTTCGGGAGGGTAGCACCAGCACCATCGTCAGGCTCATGGCCTTCCTGCTCGTCTGTCACGGGGTGGTGGCTTCCCTGGAGGGCCTCAAAGGCAGCCAGTGTCCAGAACCCTTTCTGAGCAGCCCAGAACTTCTATTTGGAGCAGACGCCTGCCATCCACAGCCTCTCCCTACTTTATCTCCCCCTCCAGGGCCCAGTCGGGCCCGGAAAATGCTGCCCATGGTGCATTATAGAGGTGACCCAGCAATGGCCTCATCTTCAGGCCCCGGGGCTGCTGGGGAAGACTGGGCAGGCCGCAGCTCCCCTGCTGTCCCTGTGAGCCCCACTTTGTTTCCTTTCCCCAGTCACACACCAGCAGGAGGCAGGGGAATGCTCTTTGTTGTTATGTAGCCCTGGAACCTGCTGTGTAGACCAGGCTGGCCTTGAACTCAGAGATCCCTGTCTCTGCCTCCCACATGCTGGGATTAAAGGTGTGCACCACCTCTCCTCTCCTCCTGGCTCTTGTTGCTGTTTGTTTGTTTTTTAAATTGAGACAGGAGCTCATGTAGCCCAGGGTGACATCGGACTTTATAGTAGCTGATGATGACCTTGATCATGACCCCCTGCCGGCCGCTACCCTCCACAGTGTGGGGATTACAGGTGTGGGCTGCCAGGCCAGGAGGGAGGAGGCATGGGATCCATTGATGGCCAAGGGGCCACTTCAAGAAGCTGCTGCCTGGCCACTCTTCTCAGCCCCTTCTCCCGCAGAAGTGCCCTCCCCAGGCTCCCACCCAGGGCTCCTCCAGTCCAGCAGGGCTCCGCAATGCAATGCAGAAGAGCGCGTCCAGGTTGTCGGTGTGCCTGGGGCCTGGATTCCCACTTGTGTCTGCCCAGCCGGCAGGCACTTTGTGGGCAAGGCGTTAGGAGTCCCCTGCCTTGCGACGCATCTCTGTTTTCTTGGATGGAGTTGGTCAGCACATCTAGGGAACTTGGTGGGCCAAGGCCTGGGTTCCATTGTTATCCCTCTGCATCAACCTGCTGGCCCCCAGCACGATGGCCCCCATCACCTGCTCTGCCTACCCGGTCACTCTTAACTCCTCCCAGCTTCCATTGGTGTCCTCGTCACATGCAGTGACTCACCAGACGTTTGTTGTTGTTGTTTTGATTTTTCGAGACGGGGTTTCTTTGTGTGGATTTGGCTGTCCTAGAACTCACACAGCAGACCAGGCTGGCCTGGAACTCAGAGAGATCTGCCTGCTTCTGCTTCCTGAGTGCTGGGATTAAAGGAGTGGGCCACCATCGCCAGATTCTTACAAGGATCCTGACCTGTGTTCACACTGTCCCAGTGTACTCCTGGAAATGTCCTAACTAGGAGAGAATCTGAGGTCCAGGAAATTAAAAGTCAAAGCTGGACGTGGTGGTACACAGCTAGAATCTCAGTCCTTGGGAGGTGGAGGCTGGAGGATCACGAGTTCAATGGTCACCCTTGCCTACAAAGCAAGTTCAAGGCCAACCCAGTCTACGTAATGTTCTACCAAAAATGGGGATGGTGTGTGTGGCTGGGGATGCGGCTCCGTTGGTGAAGTAGTTGCCTGCTGTGCATGGAGCCTGGGTTCCATCCCCAGCACCACAGGAAGCTGGGTATCCTGGCAACACCTGCAATCTCAGCATCAGGGAGGTAGAGGCAAGAGGGTCACGAGTTCAAGGTCATCCTCAGCTGCAGTTTAAATGGAAGCCAGCCTGGGAGGGAGAAAGGGGTGATAGGGCCCGGAATCCATACAGAGCACAGGGGTTGAATGTGTAACAGACACAAACTGGTACAGAAAGGCCTGGTGTACAGACATCCCATTCAGTAAGAAAGCCTGCTGCAGTTGACTAATGTTTTATTAAAAACCACACCCTCCCACTCACACACACCACGACGGAGGCAGAGATAGGGACCGGAGAAACAGAGCGGCCACATAGTGTTTCTATGTCTATGCAGGCGGGCCCAGAAGTCTGTCCACTGTACTCAGTGCAGTGCTAAGAGCCCAGAGTGGAGGGGTGTCTTCTGTGGCAGGCTGGGAGGAGGCTGCAGCCGCTTGATGCTCAGGAGCCCAATGTCCTGACAAAGCCAGGGAAGGCCTTGTCACCGGAAAAGTCCATAGCCACGCCTGGGGTCCTCCTGGGGTGAGCCTACATTTTGCAGGTCCTTTTGAGGGGACAGAGGGCGATGGCCTTGTCAGGCAGATGCATCTGGAGAGAGAAATGGGAAGTTAGGTCACCTTGCCAGGACCTGGAATCACCCTGAAGCCACCCGCAGGCTCCTGCTCCACATGTCCCGGCTCTGGAAAGAGTGGGCGTCTCACTGGATCTGGCACTCGCTGACTAGGGCCAGGGTCTCTGCCTGCCTCCAGCTCAGCGCTGGAGTTACAGATGTAGCCACCATATTAGCCCCGTTCCACTGAGTACTAGGGATCTGAACCCTGGTTCTCATGCCCTGCATAGCAAGCAGCGCTTGCTATGTTCTCCAGAAAGGAAAACAGAGGAGCAGAAGGACGACTTTACCGGAAGAGCATGTGCTGCTCACGCTCTTCCGGAGGACCCGAGTTCTATTCCCAGCACCCATGCCGGGGGGCTCGCAACTGTCTGTAACTCCAGTTCCAGGGGATCAAATACCCTCTTCTGGCCTCTGAAGGCACCTACATTCACACACACAGGAGCCCGCCCCCATCCTTAAAATCTTAAACAGTTGTGTTGGTTTGGGCTTTCTGAAATCTAATGTTTTCGTGTTACAGGACTGTGAAGTGTAGTCTGGTAGCCTTGAACTCTGGACCTCCCTGCTTCCACCCCCCACTGCTGGGATCACAAGCATTTACCACCAGCTCCACGATGTCACAATCAGTTTTTATTTCGTGTGGTGGTGCACACTGGGTAAACCGAGGCAGGAGGACTGCCAAAGGTTCGAAGCTAGCCTCGGTCTCCAAAGAACTTAAGGATAAAAACCACTAAGGACGTATAGCAGGGTTAATTAGTAAGGGCATTCATTATAGCAGGACTTAGTAACAAAAAAAGTCAAGCAAAACCAAATCCCTAGAACCGAGTAGGAAAACGGGCGAATGTCCCCGTCACTGAAAAATGAAATGAAGATTGAGAATTCCTGAGGGCATCAGGAAAACGCCTGGCATACGATGAAGTAGTGGGGGGCAAACGGCAGGCGTGTTTTGAGATAGGGTCTCACCCTGGCATGACACAAGCCACGTAGACCAGGCTGGCCTTGAACTCACAGAGATCCACCTGTCTCTGCTTCCCAGTGTCGGGATTAAAGGAGTGCGCCACCGTACCCATCTCTGGTTCTCTTGTATAAGCACAATTGCATGACTTTTTCAGAGAGGAAACACTGGGAAGAGACCAGGCACTGCTTGAGTGCTAGGCTTGGTGTGACACCCCCTGCAATCCCATTGCTTTGGAGGCTGAAGTAGGAGGATTGCAGGTTCAAACCTACTCTGGGCTTCATAGTGAGACGTTGCTTAAGAAAAGGGCAAAGCAATGAAGACTGCCCACATTTTGTAAGAGTTTGAAATGCCTGTAGAATCCCAGTACTTGGGAGGCAGAGGCAAAAAGACCAGAGTTCAAGGTCATGCAGTGAGCATCCCAGGGTGTGTCCCTGGGTGTGTAGAGACGGGTAGGAAGGCAGTCAGGGTCCTTGGGCCCCACCCTCTTCCTTCGGTGCCCCGCCCTCCAACTCTACTTGGTACAAGGCATTCCTCCTACCCCGTGCACCCTGCATCTCGATGACTGGTGCCTACCTGCCGACTGGGTTATATAGGTGATCTTGTAGGACAGCCACAAGCTTGCCAGGCAGAGGAAGCAGGCCAGGAACCCAAAGATCTACCGTGGGAGAGGAAAGGATCAGAGCTGTAGGGCCATCGCTCATTTTCTTCTGTGTCCTAGGAACAAAACTGGGGAGCCATTTCACCTAGCCACCTGGTCCGTACTCAGTTGCAGAGGGCAAGTTTGGAAAGATCCAATCTGGGGCTTCTGGTCCCCTGGTCAGGCCCAGGAGCCAGGTAACTCTGGCCCCTGGCTTGGGTTTATATTTACAGCCTAGTTGGGGCCAAGCTCAGAACCCTGATGATCCAGAACCAATAAAAAATGAGAGAGGTGGTATTGTTTGTAAATTTTAATTTGGATTTAAACCTTGGAACGTTCCAGCAGATTGATTATATGGCTAGCATCATTGGGTTTCATTGGTAACAGCCCCTGGTCTCTGCCAGTTTTACAGCCTCAGAAGAGCTAAAAGCGGAAGCCTCGAGTTCAGCTTTATGTCTACGCATATTTAAATCATAACAGTAAAAGTAAGTTAGGGCCAGACTCCTACCCTTTCCAGGGTCCATCTAGTGCTGGGTTTGAGGAGGGCTGGACTTGACCTAATAGGCTCCTCAAAGATGGCTGAGGGAGAGCAATCATGGCCCTGGTATCTGGGGACCCGGGAAACTGGTGGCCATGCACTCTCCTGCCACACCCTCCAGTAGCCACTGGGGAGTGATTATACATCTGTCATGTTTCTAAGCCTCCGGGCAGCTGAGTCTTGAACCTACAGACCCCCAAGGGGGGGATATGCTCCACCCCCGCCCTTCCTGTTTCACAGCTAAACCAGGAGAGGGACAGGAAGCTACCTTTTTTGCTTAAGACCCCAGAGCTCGCCGGGGCCAGGTACAGGGTCTGACCCTGGGTAGTGGGCTCCAGGACTCACACTCTGCTAGCCTGTGGCCCAAGTGTCCTCAGACCCACACAAAGGCCTTGCTTAGGTCATCATGCTCTCACTAGTATAGCCCTGATTGACAGCTGACATTGGACAGGTGTGGTCCAGGAGCAGCCAGACAAAGGTTAGATTTCCAAAAAGGTTTGGTGTTCTTCCAGGCCCAGGTCAGTTAGGTAACCTGCTGTCCCTAGCAGCCTGTGCCCCAAAGCATTCTTGTTGCCTATCTTTGTACAGATTGTCTGAGTCACATAATTAGCTGACTAGGGCCAGGCCTTGCCTCCCATTGTCTGTCCTACACAAGTAGGACATTACTACCACCCAACCCCCAAGTGTCTGCACTGCACCACGGGACAGTTTATTATTACAACCCTACAGAATGCTAGTCTACACCACAGTGCCTCGTTTGCTAATTGTCACATGGGCCCCGTCCTCCTCGCCTAAGCTAGAGGGCTACTTCCTCATGAACAGGGAGCTCATTTTGTTTTATTTTTTTTCTGGCTTCCCTGTGGTGTGATAAATGTTAGCTACTGGGCCTGACACAGTTTATGTGTGGCCTGGTTATAAAAGCCAGTGGGAAACCCTTTGTGTGTGTGTGTGTGTGTGTGTGTGTGTGTGGTGCAGGGCGTGTGGATCCCTGCCCTCTTCCTTGGCATGTACCTTTGTCAGGCTGGTTCTAACCTGCAGGTAGCAGCCACCTGTCTGCTAGGAGGTTGCATGGAGCGCGGAGCTGAAGGTACATCGGGGCTCCACTGTTTACGGGCGTGGCCACCCCTTGCAGACATGTTTGGTCCTCACTGTGAGGACCTGAGCAGAGAGTCAACCTAGGGGAAACTCCAGGGGCAAATGGGCAAACAGGACGATAGGCCACAGTCTGGAGAATCCTGGGGATATTTGTAAGTGGAACTAATTGTAAAAGTCTGAGCTCAGTTGGTAGAGAGCTCGCCCAGCTTGCAGGAAGTCCTAGGCTCCACCCCCCAGCACCACAGGCTAGGTGTGCAGGCTGTTGCACACCTTAGAGCCTAGCACTGTGGGACTGCGGTCAGGACAATCTCAAGTTGAAGGACATCCTTGGCTACTTATTAAGTTAGAGGCCATCCTGGGCCACCAGAGACCAAGCCTTAAAACAAATACACAAAACAATTCTTGCCTGGGTACTGACCGAAGCCCGCTCAGATATGAAGTTGGCAAAATCACAAATCAGACTCTCTAGACCTTTGAAAAATGTTTCAGCCATGGGTCCATACGTGTGTGCACTCCTGTATGTCACGTATGTCCCACAGTGCTGAGTTCTGTACAGTCTAGCTAGCTGTGCACGCTATTAGATGGGTCACTGTCACTTCTGAAAGAGGTAAGGGTGCCCCTTCTAGGCCTGAACACTGACAAAATTAACGATGGGCGGTGGGATGAGCCTTGGTTGGTGCAGTGCCCGCCTACCATGCAGGCAGCCTAGGGTTCAATTCCCGGCACGGCAAAACATCTGGGCAAGGGTGGAGCACAGCTATAATCCCAGAACTCAGGAGGTGGAGCAGTAGGGTCAGAAGTGCAGGTCACCCTCAGCTACACAGTGAATTGAGGGAGGAGGCCCAGCTACTACTGTAGCCGTTTACGTCTGTCAGCAGTCCTTGTCTACCTTCCCGGACCCTCTGATTAGAGCGCAGGTGCCAGGCTCTTTGGAGAGAGCGGCTGTCTGGGTTGAGGCACACGTGGGTTCTAAGAAGAAAGGCCCCCAGATCTACCCCTTCCCCGGCCCCTGTCGGGGAGAAAGGAACTGAAATCTGAATGGATAACTAAAAACATGTCAGGGCTCCCCCTACCAGGCCAGTCTGGTAACTCTTGGAGGCAGCCACGATGGAGGCGATGAGCAGAAGCACGGTGCCGATTAAATAGTGCAGAAGTTCCTGGAAGCCGGGGCAGAAGAAAGAAGACGTGAATGGGCAGCCACACTCTCTCCCTTGGGACATTCAGGCCGGAAGAAGTGCAAGTCTCAGGAGACCAGTGTAGAAAGCTGCGCCAGGGAGAGCCACGCTGGAGAGAAAGGATGCCGGGCAAGCAGAAGGAGACAGAGACAGGGACATCTCTGGTGAACAGAGCCGGTCACTGAGAACTGCCCAGTTCCCTAGATGAATTTGTGAATCTTTTCCTTCTGTGCTAGGTTTAACCCAGCATAAAACAAAACAAAACAAACAACAAAAATAACAGATATCAAAAGCAAAAGCACCAAGGTCTCTCTCTCTGTCTCTCTCTCTGTCTCTCTCTCTCTCTCTCTCTCTCTCTCTCTCACACACACACACACACACACAAGCACTCACACATTGGGCTCTCTGTCTGGTGATGCATATCTATAAAAACTCATACCTAGTCTTACAGTCAACATGGAAGACAGTGCTTCCCTTCAGAGGTCACAGAAAAGGCCGTGACACGTGACACCCTCTTGCCACTCCTATCCAACATTCAGCCCCTCTGTCCTGCTAATTCTTCACAATAAGGCAAGGCGTCTACATTGGCCAAAAGTGAGCTATTGATATTTGTGGATGGTGTGATCTAGTACATAGTGGATCCTAAGGAATTCACTAGGTCCCTGTTAGAACTGATGAAGGAGTGCCTTTATGCTCCTAAAAAACAGGCACAAAATTAAGACTGTCGGGTGTGATAACACAGACTTCTAACTTGGGAGGCAGAGGCAGGAGGATCTCCGTGAGTTTGAGGCCAGCCCGGCCTACATTGTAAGACACTGTCTTCAAAATAGAGCCTTCTGGTTTATCTTCTCCGCCTCTGCCACCAAGTGTCACCATTGAACTCTCTCAACAGTGTACACACCCTCACCAGCTCCTTCCTTCAAGGCCTGTCCTCCTGTGCCCCGCACACACAGCAGATAAGAGTCCCAGCCTTCCGACCCTGGGAAGCGAGTTTGAGAACCCTCAGGAGGCCAGCAGAGATGCCCAGCAAGCAGTGAAGAGTCAGGGTGGAAGCAGCCATGTCCCAACCCCTGCGTGCTGACAGTGGGGCCCCGCCCTCCTTACCGACAGGGGCCAGCTGATGCAGGTGAGCACTCGGTAGAAGCGGAAGAGGTGGACCAGGTAAAAGATGAGAATCATTATCAGGTCGCAGATGGTGACGACTTCAAAGAAGGTGTAGGCGCCATAGTCCACCCGAGGGGAGCTTCGCACACAGATGAAGGCAATCAGCAGGGTGACCTGCAGCAGACGTGAGGATGCTAGCACACTTCTGCCCAACACGGGCACCCGGGAGAGGGGGGACAAACGGGAACCCAGTGGAACCGTCCCTCACAATTCAAGCCTGAATTGACACATTGCTACCATCCAGGTTATTCCCACACACATTGGCTGGGAGGATGGAAGAATTTGCTTTCACATAACACAGGCTTTAAAAATACATTCAGGGGAGCCAGGGCTTATGTATTAGCTAAAGCTAATAATATTCAGCTATTTCGGACGGCAAAGGCAGCAACTTATCCATTGTCCTCATCAGTGGACATAAGTTATCACTGACTGACGTGTGGCATACGTGATCCAGTTGGAGCATCCAAGAACTCTGCCAGGTAGACAAAAATCATCCTTTGTTTCATATAGGGAAATGGAGCCATACTGAGTCACTAACTAATCCAGCTGGCTCAGCTTTAGGCACTCACATATTTGAATCAGTGTCTGTGCATGTGTGCACGCACACACACACACACAGAGCCAGAGGCTGACATCCCATCATGCCCCAGAGATAACGTACACATGGCTAGCGTTTTCACATGGGTGCTGGGCACCCAAACTCGAGTCCCCCTGGCAAGCACTCTACTGAATGCCATCTCCCTATCCCTCTGCTCTGCCGTACATGCCCTTGTTCAGGTAAAGCCCACCTCAGAGATTCTAGCTTTCACAGCATCCACTGTGGACTTGGGTGGCTCCAAGAGGTTTCTGTTCTAAGGAGTTAATCATCCTAACTGGTAGAAAGAAACAAAACACTACCTGTAACCTAGGCTCTTCGGAGGCTGAGGAGATTGCTAAGAGTTTGAAGCCAGCCTGAGCTGCACAGGGAATTAGAGTCAGCTTTAGGTACATAGTAAGACCCCACCATAACACAAAATAAATACAAAGAGCAACAACACAGTGTCAGGGTATTAAAAGCTCGATGGTCCGAATTGGTCCCTGGGACCCACACAGTGGAAGAGAGAACTGACTTACACACATTGTCCTCTGGTCTCCACAAGCATGCCCCTGTAATAAATAAACACATATAGCAATAAAAGTGTTTCCAAAGAGCAGTAACAAGAGCTGGGCTGTGGTGGTGCACGCCTTTAATCCCAGCACTCAGGAGGCAGGCAAATCTCCAGGTTTGAGGCCAGCTTGGTGTACAGAGTGAGTTCCAGGACAGCCAGGGCCACACAGAGAAACTTTATCTCAAAAAGCCATAAAGGAAGCAAGCAGACTCTCTTAGTTCTTTTTTCCTGTTTCTAAATACTCTGACAAAAGCAACTTAAAGGGGGAAGGGTTTTAGTGTTATATTTGAATGTATTTGGCCCTCATAAGCTCATAGACAGTGCCACTCTTAGGAGGTGTGGCCTTGTTGGAGGAAGTGCGTCACTGCGGGGGCGGGCTTTGAGGTCTCATATGCTCAAGCCATGCCCAGTGTCTCAGTTCACTTCCTGTTGCTGGCAAGATGAAGCACTTTCAGTTACCTCCCCAAAACCACATCTGCCTGCATGACACCATGTCACCATGGTAACGGACTAAACCTCTGAACTGTAAGCCATCCCATTAACTGTTTCTTTATAAGTGTTGCTGTGTCTGGCAGTGGTGGCACACGTCTTTAATCCCAGCACTAGGGAGGCAGAGGCAGGCAGACCGCTGTGAGTTCCAGACCAGGTTGGTCTACAAGAGCTAGTTCCAGGACAGCCTCCACAGCCACAGAGAAACCCTGCCTCCAAAAATAAAAAACAAACAAAGAGTTGCTGTGGTCTCGGTGTCTCTGCACAGCAGTAGAAACGCTAAGACAGTCTGGCTCACATTTCAGTGGTGCAGTACTTTATGGCCAGGAACTCCGTGCAGCAGGATCTTGACGCATTGCTCACACCTCATCCACAATCAGGAAGCAGAGGGCTAACTGTCCCCAGCGTCCCTCTGTCTCCGTTTATACTGTCCAGAGCCCAACCAGGGATCAGTGTCTCCCACACTGAGCAGAATGTCCCACTTCGTGTGTGTAAATGGACACAGGGTACAGTGCAAGTGTGGAGGTCAGAGGACAAGTGTTCAGGGGTCATTTGTCTTCCTGCACCAGAGTTCTGGCTGTAAGAGCCGTTACAAGCTGAGCCATCGTGCTGGCCTTGGTTTATTTCTGAGACAGAGTTTCATTATCCCAGCCAGCCTCTGCTTCCCTGTGAATGAGGATGACTGTGAACATCTGTCCTCCTCTGTCCCCTCCTGGACTGAGACCACAGGCACGCGTGTGTCATCACATCCAGCTTTATGTGGTGCTGGGGAATGAATCCTACTCCGCAGCCCAGGAACAGCCACTTTTTAAGACTTATTTAATTGCATTGTATGTACTTTGGTATTTTGCTTGCATGTATGTCTGTGTGAGGGTGTTGGGTCCCCTGGAGCAGGAGTCACAGATAGTCTAGAGCTGCCATGTGGGTGTTGGGAATTGAACCCAGGTCCACTGGAAGAGCAGCCAGTGCTCTTTGCAAGACATTTATTCCTATTAGTTTTAATTATGTGTATGTGCATGTGAGTGAGTGCAGGTGACAGAGAGAGCCGGAGGCATTAGACCCCCTGGAGCTTGGAGTCACTGATGATCAGTTGTAAGCCACCTGACATGGGGCTGAGAGCCAAGCTTGGGTCCTCTGTTAGAGCAGTAAGTGCTCTTACTGCTGAGCCATCTCTCCAGCCCAGCAACAGGCACTTTTAAAACAGGCAAGGCAGACAGATCTCTTAAGAGTTCAAGTCCAGCTTGGTCTACATAGCAAATTCCCAGCCAGCCAGAGCTACATGGTAAGATCTCAAAACAAATAAAAACAGAAAACAAAACAACAACAAAACCAAAATGAAACCGTCAAACGAAGAAAAACTCAAAGAACATACTTGGCATGTACTGAAAGTAAGAGTTGCTCTCTGTCAAGGGACAATGATGGGCATGGGTGTGAAGGAACCACCTAACACCTGGGCCTGGGGTTCTGCCTGACACTGTCCTATGGCTACAGACACCACACGGGCAGGCTTAGCTGAACTGCAGCTGATGTCACTGACAGCGTTGTCCCAAGGGCGACACAATAGCCCTGTGTCAGGGACCAGTGGAGAACAGCGTGGTAAACCCCCACCTCTGGGCCACAGCCCTGGTGGGTGAGAGTTCTGAACCACCTGCTGCCTGGAGGCAGGCTTGCAGGCAGGCCTGGAGAACTGAGCTCTGCTGTGGGCAAATGACAGCTGCTGGCGACATTCAGGAGCATCAGGAAGAAGCACCAGCCTCCAGCATCCTCTAGACACCCATGTATGCTTCCCTAGGAGAAGAAGGATCTAGGACCGAGTGCTCTCACACATTGCTCTTCTTAGCATTAAATGTGACCCCTCCTTGAACCGATGAGATAGCTTAGTGAATAACGGTGACTGCTGCCAAGCGTGATCGGAATTCAATCCTTGGGGCCCTCGCGGGAGGGAGAACCAAGCCCCTGTGGGCTGTCCTTTGACCTCCACATGTGTACTATGGCATGTGTGTACCCACAGACTTAACAGCAGGCTTGTCCCGCCAGGCCTGGTTTTGGCAGTGCTGGGGATTGAACCCAGGACTTCTTGCATACTAGGTAAACAACACTCTACAGACTGAGCCACATCACTAGCCGCCCCTACACATTTTATTGCAAGCTACCATCCTGCTGGTTCTAGGACAAGCCATTCCAATTACCACACTGGAGGGTGCCCAGAGGAGGTGACATCAGCCTGACTCACAGCAGCTTAGACTCAGGACTCGCAGGGCTGACCCTTGAGAGTCCTGTCTAGTCAGCAGTAAGTACTTACTGGATGTCATTAAGATTTTTTTTTGGTGGGTGGGGATGGGGGGTTGGGACAGAGTTTCTCTGTGTAGCCCTAGCTGGCCTGGAACCTGCAGAGATCTGCCTGCCTCTGCCTTCTGAGTGTTGGGCTTAAAGGCATGCACCACCACTGCCTAGCTAAGATTTTAACTATTTATTGTGCAGAAAGCTAACTGATACATCTGTTTTCAGAACTTGCTTGGCTCAGACTACCCTTGCTTTTAGGAAGGGAACAAGAATATATTTATGTCACACTGGGGAGGCGGAGGCAGGCAGATCTCAGTGAGTTCAAGTCCAGCCTGCTCTACAGAGTGAGTTCTGGGAAAGCCAGGGCTACACAGGGGACCCATTTATTTGATAATATTCACTGAGTACCAACCACATCCCCAGTTGTCAGTCAGGATATTAGATTACACTGAGGCTAAGCATGGTGGCCCTTGCCCTTAATCTCAGCATGGACAGAGGCAGGAGGATTGCTTCAAGTGCTACAGAGTGAGACTATCTGAAAACCAAAACTAAAACCAACCAACCAAACAAACAACAAACAAAAAAACCAGTGTAGGGAGTGGGGTGTAGTTTGTCTGGCAGAGTGCTTGCCTAGTGCTCACAAAGCCCTAGGTTCAACCCTGAACCCTTTATAAGTCAGGCATAGTTAGCTGTACAAGCCCAATTCCAGCCCTTGGGAGGTGGAGGAGGGAGGATCTGAAATTCAAGGCCATTTTCTCCTATGCAGAGAGTTAGAGACTAGCTTGAGACCGCATCTCAAAAAACAAACAACTGGTCTCGGGTTGGTGGTGCACACCTTTAATTCTAGCACTCAGGAGGCAGAGGCAGGGGGGATCTCTGAGTTGGAGGCCAGCATGGTCCACAGAGTGGGTTCCAGAACAGCCAGGTTTACATAGAGAAACCCTTTCTCAAAAAACAAAAAACCCAAACAACTGGCTGATGAGATGTCACAGCAGGTAAATGCACTTGCCATGCAAGCCTGATGTCAGAGGCCCATCCCAGAGCCCAGGTGGTTTTCTTCTGACCCCCAAAATGTGAGCCACGGGATACACGCCTACACTCACACACACATGATAACGAGAAAGTTTGAAGCAAAGTTTGAAACAAAAGCCCACACTGGCTCCCATTTTGCCAGGGGGAGTCTCCAGGAAGCTCGGACAAAGGGCACATGGTGGGGCTGGAACTTTGGCCAGCATCATGGGAAATCAACTGTCAGAGACTCAGCGAGGCTAGCCAGACCCTGCAAGAGGCCTGGCACACCGCCTTGGGCAAGTGCCAGAAGTGTGTGTCTGCTGAGTGCCACAATGAGGCTGCAGGATGCCTCGATTAAAAACTAAAGCAGCCCGGGGCCAAGCCTGTGCCAGCCTGAGGAGAGGGTCAGTCTGGGATGAAAAATGGCCAAGCAAGCCCACGAGAACCATGGCGGGCCTGTGGCCCGGGTCACAGATGGAATGCCATCATTGTTCAGCATGTGTGATCACCCATCGTGGGGACCAGAAGTGAACCAGGGGACAGGCTGCCTGAAGACAAGAAGCCCTGAAGCCGGTGGGGGGGGGGCGTGGCTGGCAAGACGGTGGGGCGTGGCTGGCAGGATGTTTTAGAGGATGAAGGCTCTTAATGGCAAATCTGAGGACCGAGAGAACCATTTCCTGTTAACAGCCAGGGGAATGCCAGGAGAGGGGAAGGCAGCCAGCTCCCCGCCCCCCCGTCCCCAGGGCTTTGGGGGACTCTGCCTCATGGTGCTGCCAGGAGCCCTGTGGGCACATGCACTGGCCACAGCAGCACTTCCCTACCCCTCCCTCACCACTGCAGGGTCCTCAGAAATCTCACAACCGTTTGAAATTGAGTCCAGATCCTCCCACACACCAAGCATTAATGAAATCAGCTCGGGCCTCCCCACCTCAACCCTGCAGGCAGCCCTGGTCCCCGGAGGGGCAGGCCGCCTGGGAGAACCCCTTAGAGCAGCGGTTCTCACCCTCCTGATGCTGCGAACCCCTTAATACAGACCTCGTGTTGTGGAGACCCCACCGTAAACTTACTTCTTGTTGCTTCACAGCTGTAATGTTGCTACCGTTATGAGTCATAAAATGTAATTATCTGTGTTTTCCGACAGTCTTAGGTGACCCCTGTGAAAGGGTCATTCAGCAACCCCAAGGGATCGTGACCCACGGGTTGAGGACCTCTGCCTTATAGGAAGGACAGATGGGTCTGGGGTCTGAGGCCTATCCGGATACTGAGGCTGACTTGGTCGCTGTGGAAGCTCGTCGAAGGAGAAAGACAGGGCTTTTCATTCTCTACAGAAGGCCCCGCCCCGGCCTGGAGGCCCTGGGAGGAAGTGGGGAGACCAGGAAGCCTGATGACAGGTCTGTCCCCCGTGTACCCACACCCTTCCACCTGCACCTACAACTGCACAGCTAACCAGACACAGGCTGGCAGTCCTCAGGGGGACAGTTGAGGTGACTGACAGCTGCAGAGAGTCCCATGGCAAGGGCAGCTGAGGTCTTCATGAGCCTTGCTACCAAGACCAAAGGCTTCCCTCTAACCTCTGCTTCAGAGCCGGGGCTGCAGGATGCTCTCTCCTAAAGCATGGCAGGTTAAAAAATACAAGTTAAAAAAAAAGTCAGAAGGGCGGCGGTGGTGGCTGCGGGGCACACCTTTAACCCCAACACTCGGGAGGCAGAGGCAGAAGCCTCTGAGTTCTAGGCCAGCCTGGTCTACAAAGTGAGTTCCAATATAGCCAAGGCTACACAGAGAAACCCTGTCTAAAAAACAAAACGAAACAAAAGTCAGTCACAGAAGGGACAAAGGGTATGGATTCTGAATAACTCTAGTGCGCTGTTCGTATGCAGACATCTCAGAAGGAATGGCTGTAAGCCTCGGAGTCTCTGCCTTTCACCTGCATCCTAGCATGTAAGACACAGCGTGTCTCAGAAGGGCACAGCTGGTTTAATAGTTATTGAATCCACACACAGACATGAGAGAGGCAGCCACATACCCTGTCAGGTGATGTAGAAAAAGCAGATGGCCAAAATTTCAGTATCCATTCATGGTAAGAAACAAAACCAAAACCTCTCAGGAAGCAAGCAAGGACCAGCCTCAGTTTGAAGCTGTGACTTGAGTAGGGGAGTGTATAGTTTTATTCTAGGCAATATGCTCATGTCTACAGAACATCCAGTGGAACTAAAAAGGAAGGTTCTAGAAGGAATGCGAGTTCAGCAATGGCCCAGCCGCAGAGTTCAGCCTACAAGAGCGGTCATATTTCTGTATGTGAGCAATGACTGTTGAGTTTACACACTAAAAGCAAGTACCACCTCCTTTTTGGTTTTCCCTCTGACTCAAAGATTTGCCTGCCTCTGCTTCTTTCGTGCTGGGATCAAAGGTGTGCGCTACCACCTAGCTAACAAATACCACTCGTAACAGCAGCAAACTGGAAGATACTTTCTGAAAATACAACATTGTCAGGAAGTGAATTCTCCCCAGAACTGATGAGCCAGTTCAACAGAACCTGCATCGAAACTCAGCATCATGCGGGCTTTGTGTGTGTGTGTGTGTGTGTGTGTGTGGTGTGTTCACAAACTGATTCTAAACTTTCTATGGGAAGGTAAAGTGGGAAAAATCATAACAATTCTGCAGATGATCACTATCCAGTTTGAAGGATCACTGTAAAGGTAACAGTAATTAAGAGAACGTGGATTGGGGGGGAAATACAGACACCTATGTTAGTGACTCTGAAGAGAAGGGAGCAGGAGGGAAAGGAAGGGGAGGGAAGGGGTGAGACTCCCCAAGAACACAGTCAACTCATGTTTTGTCTGACGAAACAGGAAGGGGGTGGGGAAACAGCTCAGTTCGTGAAATACCACACACAGTGGGGACCTGAGTTCTGTTCCCAACACCCGTGCACACCTGTGATCCCACACCAGAGAGGTGGGGTTGGCAGCCAGCCAGTCTAGCAGAATTAGCGGGACCCAGGCACAATGAAAGACCTTGCCTCAAAAATAATAAGGTGGCTGAGGCTGCAGAGACGGCTCAGCGGTTTGGATCACTGGCTGCTCTTCTGGAAGAGTTCAATTCCCAGCACCACATGGCAGGTCACAACTGTGTGTAAATCTACTCTCAGGGGCTCTGTCACCCTCACACAGACAGACATGCAGGCACAACACCGATGCACATAAAATAATTAAAAATAATAATAAGGTGGGCTGGCTGTGACAGCTGCCTGGCTTTAATCCCAGCCCTCGGCAAGCAGAGGCAGGCAGATCCCGGTGAGTCTGAGCACAGCCTTGTCTACAGGCGGAGAGAGATGCAATGCATTGATATTGACCTCTTGGGAAAGTAATGCTGCAGTGGATGGAGGTTTAATGAGAGAAAGACCCTGCAGAGAACACAGGTCAGTTGGGACAAAGCCATAAGTTAAGGTTCAGTCTCCAGCGCCACATAAACCATGCGTGATAATAAACACGTAATTCCAGAAAGCATCTAGACTGAAGGGGAAGAGACCACGTGGGATCACGTGACCCTGGGGCCCCAGAGCAGACGCTGGCGGGTTGTGGTAAAGTCTAAGACTTGTAGATAACATCGTCAGTGCCATTGAATACTTCCCTTTGGCAATAGGACTGCAGCATATAGAGAAGGCCCTTTCTGGAAATGTACACTGGGTACATCACATGGTAGCATACAGTAAGCCAGGCTAGCTCTCTCCGCCTCCCAAGTCCCGTAGGCACACTGCTATGAGTACAGACTTGTGCTCCTGGGTCTGGATGTTCTGTGGGTTCTGGGGATCGGAACTCATGTCTCCAGGCTTGCAAGCAAGCACTCACCCAGAGTCATCTCACCAGGCATGTGTGTTGTCTGTCTTCGCTACTCTTTTCTTGCTGTGAAGAGACACGCCCAATGAAAGCAACTTACAAAAGAGCGTGCTCAGCTGGGGGCTGAGCCAATTGGAATGGCGTAAAGACCCCCCCCATGACACACCCTCTCCAACAAGGCCACACCTCCTAACCCCTGCCAAACGAAGAACGGTTCCAGCAACTGGGTACCAAGCTGTTAATATATGAGCCTATGGGGTACTCTCATTCAGACCACCACACCTCTCTTGCCCAAGAGTTCTTTCCCCAACCCAAAGTGTCATGCAGTGAACAGGACACCCTGACCAATGCTGGGAAGAAAACCCGGAACACCAATGTCACAGCGGGGGATGGTGGCACTCATGCGTCATCTCAGCACTAGGAAGGTGGAGAGGCGGGAGGGTTGTGAGTTCCAGGCTAGCTGGGATAGCATAACAAGACCTTGTCCCAGAAACAAAAGCAGCATCGCCCTACAGACATGCATGTCTGTGGTCTGATTTCCCAAGTTAACAACAGGAGGTAACGGGAAGGTCCCACTCTAGCGCTCACGGACTGTTCCCCAGGTCACATGTGTCGGTGGTGGTGACTTAGGTTGTTATAGGAGTTCAAAACAAAACAGTGTGCAGACAGTAGTGGTGCACGCCTTTAATCCCTGCACTCAGGAGGCAGAGGCAGGCGGATCTCTGGGAGTTTAAGGCCAGCCTGAGCTACAAAGTGAGTTCCAGAACAGCCAAAGCTGTTACACAGAGAAACCCTGTTTGAAAAACAAAACAAACAAACAGAGGTACAGAGAAGGGACAGAGAGTTGGCTCAGTTGGTAAAGTGTTTGCTGCATAAGTAAGAGGACCTGAGTTTGATCCTCAGCACCCATGTGAAAACAGCCAGGAGCGATGGCCATCGCTTGTTACCCCAGTGTTGGGGAGGTGGAGGCAGGCAGACTCCTGGGGCTTTCTTGGCTAGGCAGGTGAGCTCCAGATTCAGAGAGAGAACCAGTCTCAAAAGGGGACAATAACTGAGGATGCCTGAGGGTGACCCTTAGCTTCTATACACACATGCTCACATGTGCACCTCATGGCAAGCACACACACACACACACACACACACACACACACACACACACACACACATTCAGTTATTGCTATTACCGCAACATTGTTGAAACAGGAAAAGGCTGCTGAAATAATTTCCTTTCCCATCGACTTTATTTTTCACTCGGTAAATATTGATTCCCTACTCTACCTTCTCTTATTTTAAATTAGAGTTGGATAAAACAATAAAATAACACAGCTCCTTCAGTGGATAGCACAATGTGACATGAAAGTCCTGAGGGCATCTGTGCCTGGAGCTGGGGGTCCAGAGGGACACTAGGGAAGACAGCAGACAAGCCAGATGTCACAGCCAGGAGATGCAGCAGGTGCGAATAACCACAGAGCATCAGATCCCACCAGATGTGTTCAACCTGTGGCCAGTGGGCCACACGTGCCCCAGGACAGCTATGAACATGGTTTGACACACTGTCCACTTACTTAAAACATTTAGATGTGTGTGTGTGTGGGGGGTTGGGGGCAGAAGAGAAGAGAGAGACTCAGTTGTGCAATTGTGCAGTTCTCTGGTGTGAACGTTGTATATGGCAGCATCTGTCCCAGTGTGAAGACTGGACACGCCTGGCAGAGCCTCAGAGGGTAGGAGACAGACAAGAGGCAGCTCCAGTGGCTTCTGCAGAACACAGCAGGCAAGGACGCTCCATCCCCTTTTCGGACACCATCAGTCAGCACCAGCATCAGGAATTCAGTAAGAGCTTCTCCCTGGGGTTGGTTCCCCAAGGGCGTGTCTGTCATGGTGAGCCAGGCTGGGGGAGCCTGCTCACCACACACAAAAGCTGAGAAAAAGGTGACTTGGTTGGCCCTGGCCAGGTTCAGATGCAGAGGCAGAATTCAATAGATTTTTTTTTCCTCTTAAGCATGGGGATAGTCATAATTATCTCAATACTTGTGTTTATCCAAAAGGGAAAAGAAAACTACACAGCGGGGGGGGGGGGGGGGGGGGAGAAAGATAGCTCAGTGGTTAAGAGCTTGTACTTCTTCCAGAGGAGTTGGGTTCTGTTCCCAGGACTCGCATGGCAGATCACAACTGCCTATAACCTGTAACTCCTGTTCCAGGAAATCTTAGGTCCTGTGGTGCACATAAACCCATGCAAACACACACACACACACACACACACACACACACACACACACTAAAATAATAAGATAAACCTAAAAGGGGCTGGGGAGGATGACTTGGTTGGTAAGCGTCTATGATGTCTCACTAATAAGCTAGGCAAGCAAGGACCACAGCACCCATGCTTTTATTCTCAGCACTCAGGAGGCCGGGTGGGAGGGTCAAAAGGGCGGGCTTATATTTAGGTCACAGCAAACAGAGGCTGGGATGAAACCCTGTCCAAAAAAAAAAAAAAAACCTCTGACTTGATTGGAACCCAAGTGTCACTAGTCATGGCTTTCAGGCCCTAAGCAAATGACATAGCTCCTCTGCCTCAATACTCATCAGTAAACAAAGGCATAGGACATAGGACCCAGCCTCCTAAGACAGTGAGATTTCAACCAGGAAACACCCAGTGAAGCACCTCTTACTTGCTGGATTTAGTTAACTAACACGTTTCTGCTGCAGTGGGGGGGGGGTGCAGGGGGGAGAAGGTTTTTTGTTTGCTTTTGCTCTTTCTTGAGCACCCTGGGGAGTTGCAGACAGCTGCACACGCGCGGGGTGGGGGGTGGGGATGAACGCCCCGAGGTCCCACTGCAGGTTCTCATTTCTTTTTCCATCTTCCAATCCATGGCCTTGGGAAGAAGGGGCTCCTGAGATCCCCGTCCCTCAGAGACCAGCAAAGTTTCACTTGCTCCAGTCAAGCCTTTGGGCTAACCTGGGGTGGGTGTGCTGCCTCAGGGCGCAGGCAGTCGGGTCTCAGCCTCGCCCACAGCCAGCACGCGCCAGGGGACCTGACTGTTGCAGGCCACGCCTCTGCAGCTACACCTGCCCGGCAAGGAGCGCAGTGGGGTCCGCAGGAGTGTGGTCACATCCTGGAGTGCCCGGGTTCCCTTCCAGCTGGGTCGAGGCCCTGGAGAGCCCAGAATGCCTTTACTGGCCTGTGAGGAATACTGGGAGTGTAGCCAGCCAGCCAGCCATCGAGGAAGCTACAGGGCCAGTCTGGTGACAAGGGGAAGCAGCGGCTGGCAGCTGGCAGGGAGGAAACAGATGCACTGCCCATGGACCATGCAGGAAACCTCCCGGGGCAGGGGAGGAAGGCCTTCTCTTCAACCAGAATTTGAAGAACTACACTGTTCCAGGGCGCCACTCCCACACAGCCAGGAGGGCCCTGGAGGGTCTCTGGACCCACTGCACAGCTAAAAAACAAACAAACAAAACTCTGGGAGTATTGGCACACTAGGGGGCCAATCACTGGTGCGATAAGGGACCGTGTACCCTTTCCCCTCTGCAAGCCTGCAGCCTGGTGCCCCCTCCTCATGGTTTCCAGGCAGGGTTACCTCACCTGTGGCCAGTGGCTCTCAGTATGGCGGCAGCTGGCTCTTCAAGGTGCCTGGCACGGGGGACGGTGTGTGTGTGGGGGGGGGCGGGGTGAGGGACACTTTGGCTCTGTCGACAACATCCTTTGGATCTGCGGATATGAAGTTTCCCATTCGTGGGGCTCTACCTTCTAGAGCTGTCTACAGTCACTGTCACCATTAATTAAGTACAGGCATGTTTCAAAGCATGCCTGGTTGGCCTGTCATTGTTTTTTTTATTTTTCCCAAGATGCCAGGCACCAAATCCACTACTGCAATTAAGATTACTATGCCCTTTGGCACCCCGAAGTTTGTGGACAATAAAGGGACAGCCATTAGCTTATAGACACTAGAAGTCTAAAAACTAGACCAGGGAAGGTCGATAAATGCAGCCTGGGAGAGAGGCACCCGCTGTGAGAGCCAGATGACTCAAGTCTGGTCTCCAGAACCCATGTAAAAGCCACATGCGCAGATCAAGTTTGGATGTGTGCACATGCACACGTGCATTCTCGAAGGTGCGCGCGCACGCGCGCGCGAGCGCACACACACACACAGGACAACAAACACATGCACAGACAAGCACCCCATAAAGATTTAAAAGCCAAACAGCAGGTAAATGTAAGTTGTATTCAATAAGCCCAAAGCCAGCCTCTCATAGTACATGTACATTGTCATTTAATTTTGTCATAAAACAATACCAAAATTATATGTATCTCCTAAAAAAATTCTAAGAAGTTTTACTTGTTACTAAGATTGGAGGAGGGTGAATGGGAGAGTGTGTTCTCTGTGCTTTGGATGGTTTGTACAAAGACCACACCTCTTTGATTAGGACAGATAGAGCCCAGTTTTACTATCAATTTAAAGAAAGATTTCTTTATTTTTCTTCCATGTGATGAGTGTTTTTCTTGCATGTATGTCTGACTGTGTGCCTGGTGCCCACAGAGGCCTGAAGAGGGTGTCAGATCCCCTGCAACCAGAGTTACAGATAGTTGTGAGTTGCTATGTGGGTGCTGGGAATCGAACCCAGGACCTCAGAAAGAGTGAGTAGCCAGCACTCTTCACTACTGAGCCATCTCTCCAGCCTGAACAATTTTTAATTTGGTTTAGCCTTTAACGGAAAGTGGCTTCCTGTTCTCAGGATAGGACTGGGCACAATCTTAGCAGTGTGTTTCTTAGCTGCCCTCTGTATTTCTGGATGTAGACAGTGAAGGCTCAGGTCACACTTGGATGGGGTCTGATCGCACTTTTAATTATTATAGCTGAAGGTTTGAGGGACGCTAACATGTTTATTTATTTATTTATTTTGCTCCTTTTGAGGAAGTCTCACCATGTAGCCTTGGCTGGCCTGGAGCTTGCTATGTAGACCCCCTGGTGGGAATTTCTGGGGTCCAAGGTGTGCCACACTATGCCTCCCCCCACCCTAAAGGCAAGGTCCATTGTAGTCCAGGTTGGTCTTGGACTCTCTGTGTAGCCAAGGATGATCTTGAACTTGTGACCCTCCTGCCTCCACCTTCCGAATGGCAGGGATTACAGGTGTGCACACCACTTCTAGAAGATTCCACAAAGTTGTCCTCTGACCTCTACATCCATTCTTTCCCTTCCAGCTGTGACCCCTTGGATACCCAGGCAGCACCTGAAGACTGGCCCATCAGCCTGCACTCTGCGAGGCTGGGCAGGCTGGGGGTGTCCCTGAGATACAGTCCCGGAGGCTGCCCAAATGCTCTTTGCCCCCAAACTGCTTCTTTAAGGCCATTTTATAAATGGCTGACTGCGCCTTAATTCCCACCTCCTGTTAGTCCAGTGGCCTTTAGTACAGTCTAACGGTTGTCTAACCACCAACCACAACTTTCAACCGTTTCAGTCACCACCCCCAAACCTCTGCTCACCAACAGTCATGTCTGACTTCCTTCCTCCCATGCCCTAAGCAGCCACTGATTTTCGTCCATGTCTATAAATTTGTCTGTTTTCAACATTTCATCGGGTCAGGACCACAGAATATGGTCTTTTGGTGGGTGGCTTTCCTACTCCTACTTAGCACAGGGTTTTCCCAGCTCCAATACAGTTGCCTGCCTCAGTAGCCTGCCTCCCTTTTCTTTTGCTGTATAATACTTAACTGTAATGCTTTTATTTCCCTATTGTTAATTCATTCATTCACCGCTGAGTGGGCTGTCTGTTGTTTCTAGCGCCTGGCTATTGTGAATAATGCCACCATGGAAATGAACACATATGAGTGTACGTGTTCACGTCTGCTAGGCTAATAGGAATAGTGGTCACATGGCACCGTGTGTGTGTGTGTGTGTGTGTGTGTGTGTGTGTGTGTGTGTGTAGCAAATTCAGGTCTTTGTGCATCTGTGGCACAACATGCTTCGTCTTCCCAGTATCATTTTACACTCCCAGAGTTCCAGCCTCCTTACACCGTCCACACATTAGCCACTTGTCATCTGTCCCTTTTATGGCCATCAACTTCATGTGTGTGTGACATTGTCTTGCCATGCGTGGGTTTTGATTTCTCTGGATAGTTAGCAAATTCAAACTCGGCCAGAGTTGTGTGTCCTGGGGTGCGAACCAGACTTCAGCTGCTCCCACTGGCTGTGTGGCTTTGATACTCATAGCCTTTCAGGGTGCTTCCTCACTGGTCAATGACATGACTCACTCCATTCCTTAAAAGCATTTAGCGAGATGACACAGTCATGGTGTACAGTACGCAATTCCCTTCACATTATTGAAAGTTGGCTTAAAAAAAAAAAAAGGCAGAGCAATCTGGGTGTGGTATAGTACGTGCTTTTAATCTCAGCACCCAGGAGGTAGGAGCAAGCAGATCTCTGAGTTTAAGTCTGGTCTGAGCTACAGAGGAGTTCCGAAACAGCGAGGGTTACACAGACAAACTCTGTCTGGAAAACCAACCAAACAAAAAGATGCTTTTAAACGAATTCCTTCAAGTCAAGAACAGTGATCATATGGCTAGCCCACAGAGCAAGGTGAAAGACATCAAGCTCCGGAGTGCAACAGCCACACTTGGGTAAAGGGCATCCAGGGCTACAGGAGACTTCGTTTCCAGAAGTGACAAGCCCAGAGGGGCCCGAGGCAAGTTCCCCGAAGTTGTCAGGTCCCGTGTGGCTCAGGCTGGCTTGGAACTCACTGAGTAGCTGAGAACGACCACCAACACCTGCTCCTTTTGCCTCTACCATCTGAGTTCTGAGCCCCGATATAAGATAAAAGGCACACACCGCCATGCCCAGTTTTATGGGTGCTGGGAATCAGTCACAGGGTTCACATTCTAACCCAGTACTTTAACCAGCTGAGCTACAGCCCCAGTCCGGGCTTTTAGTTTTGCAGCTTTTAGTTTTTAAGGTATGTATGCGCATCTGTGAGTGGGCAGGTTCATGATAGCCAGGGAGGCCAAAGGCTTCAGACTTCCCTGGAGTTAGAGTTATAGAGATGCTGAAGTGGGTGTGGGAATCGAACTTGGGTCCTCTGGAATGGGAGTACCAGTTCTTAACCACTGAGCCATCTTTCCAGCCTCAACCTTTGTGGTTCTTAAGGTAACATGCTAAAAAAAAAAATCTCTTGGTCAGAACACACTGAAAACACATCCCGTGAGAAACAGAGGTCTGTATGTCACTGAGATGGTGGCCCCAGAGGGTGCTGTCAGGGCAGCTGCTTTTGTTCACCCACAACTGATAAGGGTTCCAACAGTGAAGACCCCATGTCAGAACACAGTCCCCGAACAGCTGGGCAGAGGCAGGAGCCAGGCAGGAGGCCCAAGCAGGCAGCCTCGCTCCCGCTCCCGGGATTTGATGAGCAGGCTGAAGCAAAGGCCAGGAGTCCCCTGGCCTGGGTTTTAAGAGGAGCAGAGAGGCAGCAGGCGGATGAAGTCACGGTTGAAATCTTTGCCCTCTGATTTGGAACACCCCCTTTCACTGTCTCCCACAAGCTGGCACATACAAACCCATGGGCCAGCGTTGACTCCCCCCCCCCCATCATTAATTTTGTGCACCAAAACCGCAGGCTAGCAGAGACGTTTTTCATCGGCTTCACTTCTTGTGGATTCAGGCAGAGACCTCTGAGCCAAACCTCTGCCCCTGGAACCCCATCTCCACCTGTGCCATCGTTTACAGATCAAAAGGGTGGCCTCTCGGTTTTGTTTGGCTAGTCAAGACTCAGCCTGGGTCCGCTCGGCTCAAACCAAAACTGCTGGGCACCAGACCTTTTAAGTTCCTTTTAAAAATGCCTGTGTC
This sequence comes from Phodopus roborovskii, assembly GCF_943737965.1. Classification (NCBI taxonomy): domain Eukaryota; kingdom Metazoa; phylum Chordata; class Mammalia; order Rodentia; family Cricetidae; genus Phodopus; species Phodopus roborovskii. The sequence continues at coordinate 3,230,470 of NW_026125295.1, forward strand.
CAATTTTGGTCCATCCAGGTACCCTTCTTAAGAGAGGAAGAGCTTTTCCTTCCTCCCTTTCTGCAAGGAATGCCAGTCACCTTTCTACAACCAAAATAACAGATTATGGATGGTGGAAAGCCCTGGCCCAGTACCCCAACCCCTGGGGGCTGCTCCAGCTTGGCAGGCAGGTCCCAGTTTCCGGGTTGTGACCTTGCACCCGGGTCCCTAAACTTACGTCCGCAGGGCTTTCTACAAAACTACCAGCCTCCTCTCCACCCACGGTGAGCGGGGCATCAAACCGCCCAACCCTGTTTCAAAGCACACCACACAAACAGAAAAGGGATTGAAGACGACGCATTTCAAAGAAGTTGATAACAAAAAACGGGAGGGAGGAAAGAACGGTGGGTAAAGAGCAAACTGCAACAGGCCAGGACACTTCTGGCGGGCCATCCCTGGCTCTCTCAGCCACAGGCTTTCGTGCAGCCCTGGTCACACTAACAACCGGCCCCCTCACCCTCCCTGGCTCCGAGTGACCCCCAGAAGCCCCTCGGCCACAGGCCTTTCCAGTTAACCATCTGCTTTCTGAGGAGGAGCCCGGCGATGGTCTTAAGGGCGGCGCATCTCCCCGTCCCCAGCAGAAATCCGAAAGCCACGCCGAGCCCTTAGCTTTCGGGCGGCCGGGCGCGGCCGGGGGTGGCAAGGGACAGCGCGGGACTCTCCCTCCCCTGCCCGGGTGCGAGACGCGCGGCCTGGAGAAGAGGAAGGAGGGCAGGGAGGAACTTGCACCCCAAGTTTCGGTGGGGAAGCGGGGTGGCGGCTGGAGAAGCGCGGAGGGGGTCGGGGATCCTGCGGGCTGCTCCGGGAACTTTCTAGCAGACACTGGGCGCGGTGCTCCCGGGCTTCCGTCCAGGTGCAGCCCCTTGTACGCGGCCCCAACCCACTGCACTCTTCTTACCATCTGCGCCACTTTGAGCAGGGCGCCCGGGGTGCGCGGGTACACCGTGTCCAGCAGTCCCTCCGAGGGCTGGCCTGTCCCCGGCGCGCCGCCGCTGCTGCACGTGGTCCGGATAAGCCCCGATCCGTGCGACATCGCGGGGGCCCAGACCGGCGGGCCGCCTCCGGGGCCCCGGGTCCTCCGGCCAGTAAAGCTGGGGCGGGACGCCGGGGCGGGGCCTCAGGGGCGGGGCGCACGGCTCCCTCTTCCCAACTGTGGGGGACCCAGAGAGGACGGGCGAGCAGATGCCCGCAAGCTCCTGCCCACCAGACGCGCGGAAGTCGGACTGGCGTGGGCAGGAAACCGGACGCCTGGGGCCCTGGCCTCTCCCAGGAACGCACCGCCCAGGTCACAGCTGGTGACGAGCCTCCAGGGATGTGTGCGTGTGTGTGTGTGTGTGTGTGTGTGTGTGTGTGTGTGTGTGTGTCTGTGCGCTGGGTGCTGACACCAGTAGGGTGAAATGCCCCAGAGTACCGTGCTGCGCTATTTATTTCTGCGTGTGCATGCGTGTGTGCGCACAGGTGCGTGCACACACCTCCCTTCCCCCACCCTCCCGCTACTCTGCCTCTTTTTTTTTTTTTTTTTTAAAGGCGGGCTCTCTGTAGCCAGCGGGGTGACACATATTTTCAATTCCAGCATTGGGGAGGCTGAGGCAGTAGGATCTCTATGAAACCGGGTTTACATAGTGAGCTCCAGGGACTATATAGAGACTTTGTCTCAAAAACAAACAAACTAACAAGTCAGAATTTCACTATGTACCCCTGGCTAGCCTGGAACTCACTATATAAACACGGCTAGCCACAAACTCACAGATACCCTGCTGCCTCGGCCTCCCCAGTGTTGGAATGTAAAGGATGTAAATGGCGCTGCTCCTTTTAGCTGGCCCTAGGCTGCGTGCGTAAAGCTGGCAGGCAGTTAAAGCCAACCAGGAAACATCTTCAGCATCATGATACGTCTTTCTCTCTCTCTTTTTCTCCCCCCCCCCGTGTGTGTGTGTGTGTGTGTGTGTGTGTGTATACGAGCACACACCTGAGCACAGAGGTCGGAGGATGCCCCGTGTCCCGCTCTGTCTCTCTCTGCCTTCATCTCTCAGAGGCCCACAGCCCTGGCTGTATCAGTTTCTCTTCTTCCCCTGACTGAGGAAATAACTGGCCCAGCAGCAAAGCAACCGAAAGAGATATTTTGGCTCATCTGGTATGTTTTTTTCCTGGCCTGTTATTGGACCTCAGAAGTCACACAGCTTAGTTCTGGTCCTTTCTTCCTTCCTTCCTTCCTTTTTTTTTTTTTCCTTCCTGAAACAGTTTCTCTGTGTAACCCTGACTGTCCTGGAATTTGCAGAGATCCACCTGCCTCTGCCCCCTCTAGTGCTGGGACTAACGGCATTCCACACTGCCACCTGGTTTAAGACTTTTTATAAAACACTCTTTTTGAGCTGGCCGTTGGTGGTGCAGGCCTTATCCCAGCACTCGGGAGGCTGATCTCTGTGAGTTCGAGGCCAGCCTGGTCTACAGAGTGAGTTCCAGCACAGGCTCCAAAAATAATACAGAGAAACCCTGTCTCGAAAAACAAACAAGCAAAAATACTCTTTTTGATTTTAAACATTTATTTATTTTATGTCTATGAGTGTTGTGCTTCTGTGTCTGTGTATCATGTGTGTGCCTGGTACCCGAGGAGGTCAGAAGGGGGTTGGATCCCCTGGAACTGGAGTTTCAGGACAGCCAGGGCTACACAACCAACAAAACACCCAGAAAAAAAATAAATAAATAAAAACCAGCACTATGCTGTTTTTTTTTTAAAACAACAAAAATCAAATCAAATTCAGTTCAAATGTTTCAACTATTGACACAAAACAAAATAAAAACAACCCCACCCCCATAATGCTCTCACCTTAAAAAGAATAAGAGATGGTTTATTCTCAAGAGCCAAATTTGAGTGACCAAGGCCCCGGAACACAGATTTGGGCGAACCCAAACTGGACGTTCCCCTGTGGGAGCACTTCTGTAGCTTTACAGAACAAAGGGAGTTATAAATCAAGGCACATTTGAAATACATTAGTAGTTGGGCGCATCAGAGGGAGCTGCTTACAGCAAGATGGGGACCTCTGATGTCTCTTGGTGACATTCTTAGCTTTGGGGCTGTGGAAGCCTGAGGTCTGCTAAGTTAATAGATTCCAGGAGTTTTCAATCTACTAGTCACAGGTTGTTAGTTGCTAATCAAACACAGAGGTGAGCAAACACAAAGGAATAGCCTTTGCGGGAGGTGGGGTGATGTTAGCCTTGGATAAGGTAAGTTATCTGAGGACCTGCAACATTCCAACCTCTTTGTACTGCTGCTGCTCTAGCAGCCAGTCCGTTGCAGACACAGCCTCTTCCCAGGAATTCTTGTTGACACCCGCTGTCTGGATTCACTTTGTCATCTGACATTGCAAACTTGGAGAGGATTCACCAGAAAGGTCTCTTGATTTTTCTTTTTTAAGAAAGAAAAATTGTTTGTTTGCTTGTTTGAACCTATGTTTATTGTTTTGATGAGTTCTCAGGGAAGCTTATGGGCCTGCTTTTGAGAAACCAGAGAGAAAGACAGTAGGTAAGACGCTGTTCCAGATGGTCTTTGGGATTTCCAGCCTAGGGAGGGCCGGGATCACCCCAGTGGACTTACTCCCTTGAGATTATACAGGCCTCTCCCAGAAGGTTCCCAGAAACTCCCCCTTAAACCTCCATTTCTCTGCCCTTTTATGGAGCCTTGAGGGCAGTATAAAGTACTTAACAAAATCCACGTGTCCTTGCTTTGTGAGAGAGAAGAGACAGACAAATAACACACTAAACTCTCTTAATTAATTTGTTTTTGTTTTTTGATGACCTGGGGGGATTAAATACAGTGAGATTATCCAAACTTCACTGTTTTGTAGTCTGACTGATCCGGAACTCTTACGCAGACCAGGTTGTTCTTGAACAGGAACAACCTGCCTCTGCTGGTGGGTTTGAAAGTGTGCACCATCACGCCTGGGTTTCTTAGTCAGTCTTCTACTGCTGTGAAGAATCACCATGACCAAGGCACCTCTAATAAATAAAGACATTTGATTGGGGCTTGCTTAGAGTCCCAGAGGTTTAGTCGTTGCCATTGTGGTGGGAACATGCCGGGCACGCAGGTAGACACGGTGCTGGAGTGGTAGCTGTTCTACAGCTGGATCCCCAGGCAGCAAGAAGAGAAAGAACCATTGGTCCTGGCTTGGGCTTCTGAAACCCCTCAGTGATGCACTTCCTCCAACAAGGCCACGCCTCCCAACCCCTCTCAATGACCAAGCATTCAAACGTGGGGGCATTCTTATTCAAGCCACCACACCTGGCTCCTTTTTCTTTTTTCTTTTTTTGAGACATGGTTTTGCAGTAAACTGTCATGGTGGGAAGTGGCTGTGGATGGTGAATGTACCCACCCTTTAGTGCTTTTCAATCTCCCTAAGGCTACGACTCTGTAATAGAGGTCCTTATGTTTTGGTGACCCCGCCCCCCCCCCCACATCACCATAAAATTATTTTCAGGGCTACTTTGTAACTGTAATTTTGCTGCTGTTATGAATCACAATGTAAATATCTGTGTTTTCTGATGGTTTTGCCAATCCCTGTGAAAGGGCCATTGGACCTCAAAGGGGTTGTGACCCACGGTTGAGACTGGAGAGTGAATGCATTCACTCTTTAGATGAGCATAGCAAGGAAAGCCTACCCAGTATACTCCAAGGCGCAGCGGCCAGGGCAGCAACATGAGGACTCCTGGCAGCTTTACTGTACATTTTGCAAAGTCACCAAATGACAGGCTGTCCCGGGTTGCCATGGAGAACCAACCCCGCCATACAGGTGAGGAAACGGGCCACGGAAAGCCCCAGAAGCCAGGGGGCATCATATTGAAAGAAGGCGTGCTTAGCCTTGTGCACGACAGCAACGCCTCTAGCGTTTCTGTGGTTTTTCTTGTTTTTCAAAAACTCAAGTTGAAAAGTCACCCCGAGATACTTGAAGTAGCGACAGGCACTGTCCCGCCTAAAAACACTTCCTGTCAGTGCGTGTGCCCGGCTCATCTGACTACTCCCACTATCTGATTGACCAGCTGCAGAAGACGTCATCACAGAGGAGATAGATGTGAGGTATGGAGACAAAGTTCTGCTCAGATTTGGCACAGACATCTCTGGGGTCAGCAAGATGTGTGTGTGTGCATCCATGCGGGCAGCAACCGCTGCTGTGGTCCCTCAGGTGCTGCCCACCTTCTCTGAAACAGGGTCTCTCACTGGCTGGCTTAGAACTCCACAAGCAGTTTTTGCTGTCTGTCTCTGCTTCACGAGTGCTGGGAATATAAGGAGAGAGGGCGCAGCCATTAAAGGCTCTGCACACAACCCAAACTAAATGTACTACCAGATATGGCCTGAGGCAGACCTTGAACTCCTAACAGACCAGCTCTTACCTCTTGGGTGTTGGGGTTACACGTGTACACTACTACAGCAGGGGTTGGACTTGGGGCTTTTTCTTTCATTGTTTCCTTGATTTTTAATTTAAATAACATTTATTTGTTTTACATACCAACCAATGAGTCCCCCCCCCCCCGTTTCTCTCATCCCCTCTCCTTTCCCATTTACCCTTCTCCTCACCCACTCCTCCTCCATAGATGCCCCTCAATCGAATGGGCAAGGAAAACGTGGTGCACGTTCACCAGTGAGTACTACTCAGCTGTAAAATGACTTCATGAAATTTGCAGGCAAATGGGTGGAACTTGGGGCTTCTAAAGTCCTCCACCAGTACCAGAGTCACAGCCTCAGCAGTTTTTCTTTTTTAATTTAAATCAAAAACAATCTTATTTTATATATCACTCAGTTCTGTCCTTCCATCCCCCTCACCCCCCACTCCCCCCATCCACGCCCTGGGGAGGGTGAGGTCTCCCATGGGGGATCATCAAAGTCTGTCACATCATTTGGAGCAGGACCTGGGCCCTCCCCTGTGTATCTAGTCTGAGAGAGTGTCCCTCCATAGGGAATGGGCTCCCAAAGACCATTTGTGCACTAGGGATAAATACTGGCTCCACTGCCAGCGGCTGCATAAGCGCCCAGGACCCCAACTGACATCACGTTCACGGGGCCTGGTTCGGTCCTATGCTGGTTCCCCAGCCGCCAGACCGGAGCCCGTGAGCTCAGGTCAGCTGTTTCAGTGTTTGTTTGTATGTGAGTGTAGGAGATCAAAGCTAGCATGACAGCTGAGCTATCTCCCAGCCCTCAACAGCATGATTTAAAGGTGCCTGTACTTACTGACCCTTTTAATGGCTACATATTTATTTTAATGTGTTCTAGAATAAACAAGTCGGACCTGGTGGCACCTTTTCCCAGAGCTCATTTCTGAGCCTGAGGCCTTGTCTCATTTGATCGTTCTAGTATGTGAGAGTCATGGATGGGCACTGTGGTTCCCAGAGCTGAAGAGACCTGTCCTGGTGACCAAGGACATAAACACACATACACAAGCATACATACCTAATATAATTCAGAAAGTTATCTTTACCGATTTGACGAATTCTTTCTTAACATTTAGCAATTTGTTTATACATTATGTAAGAAAATAAAGCCTATGAGGAGGTCAGAAGACCTCAGAATTCATGAGCAGTCACAGCGCTCTGCAAGAATCCAGTTTAATTGTAACAAGCCATGAGGAGGTAATTTAACTAAGACATAAAAACATTAAATACAATTCTGGGGCAATATACATTATAGCTACAACAGTTTTTACAGTGGGATTCGTCCTGGTGTGTTTTCTTCTCCATTATCCAAAGAGGACGTCACTGCGCGGTCCTGGATCTCCAGGCTATGAAACTGAAGTACGCGTTTCCGGCGTAACAGATGGTGACCAGGAAGGCGAAGAACTGTCGGGGGAGGGGAGCATGGTTAGAGAGGGGCTTTAGCACACTTCCGGATTAGAAAAGTATCAATTGCCCTCCACCGCGTCAGGTCTCACTGTCCTGGACTCTGGCCTTCCTTCTTCTTCAGGGGTGAAGATGGAGCTGTGTGCATCTAATCTAGTGCAGGTGACCTTAGTCAGGGGTCACCCTCCAGTGTCAGCCATCACCTCAAAACAACCTACACCAAGCCAGTGTGTGTCTGTGAATTTCAAATCCCAATTTGCAAATTTTGTTTAAAGTTAGGAGGGACCAGGGGGCAGCTCAGGGAGGGTGAGCTTTGTGGCAGCTGCAGAAAAGGAGGTTGTCACTGTAGCGTCAAGATTCACCCTGTCCTGCGACGCTTCTGACAGTATGCTGCACCTTCAGCCATCGCCCTCCTGAGCTGGTCCTCATCCTCTGCAAGGGAACTCAAAGAGCTTTTAGAAGGGCAGCTACTGTCACACCGGGCTCCTCCTTGCTGTGTGTTAACCTGAGTCGAGACTATAAGTTTTAATGCCTTGTTGGCCATCAACGGCTTTATTTTGTCACTATTGCAAGTGGCCCTTTTACTCTGCAGCTAACTTTGAGCCCCTCTCTCATCCCGAAGAGGCCCTAGGAAAAAGTTTTGGGAGGACTATGAGGTATTTGGGAGGACTCACTCACCGACGAGGCTGCCCAGCTGTTGAAGTTGTGGCTGTCCTTCTCTGGGGAGACAGAAGAAGCATCCACTACCGCGGCTGAGAGGTACAAGAGGAAGGCACTGCCATTAAAGCATAGGCCCTGTGAAGAGGGGCGGAGTTGAGGGAAGGGGGGACGCACAAAGGGCAGGCCCTGAGTGTGCGAGCCATCCAGTGGACAACTAGGGAAAGCCAAGGGGAGGCCCCAGAGGACAGCAAGTCACTGCAACCCCAGGCCAGGGTGCCACATGTCACAGAGGCCCCAGACTGCACTGTCCCTTTAGCCATCATCACTTTTCCTCCTCTGGTTCCTGTGAACCTCAGCATGGTGACTGTGTAGAGAGAGGCAGGCAGCAGGAGGGGCGGCCGTATAGTGACCCCAGGAGTGTCATCTAGGACATGTCCTCTGGCAGAGACGTTTCCTGAGCTCCTAGTCCCGGGGGAGAGGCAGTTAGCTAAAGTTACTTCCTAATATGTATGTATGTATGTATGTATGTATGTTTGCATGCATGAATGTATGTGTGTATGTATGTTTGGGGGCTGGCCTTGAACTTCTGATCCTCCTATCCTTATCTCTTGAGTGCTGTGATGCCAGGTATGTACCTGCCACCACCACCAGCTTCAGAGATACTTCTTAGAGGGGGGGGGGGAGGGCAGACATCTGAGCCCTTTGAGAGCTGTTGTGTCTCTTTACTCTTTAATAATGGAGATTTGAAAAGTGGGCAACATTGTAAATGGAATTCTTAGCTGACAGTTGTTCTTATATGTAGTTTCACTATGCTAAAGTTAAACCCTTTCCTTTTTATTTAGTCAAAAGGGGAAATGTTGCAGAATATTTGGTTACACTGTGTGAAGATGTGTGGCACTGTGACTGGCTCAGCAAAGAGCTGAATGGCCAGTAGCCAGGCAGGAGGGGATGGGTGACACTTCCAGGGAGAGAGAGGAACTCAGGGTGAATCTAGGCAGATAGGAGACACCATCGAGATAGTGAAGAAGTCGGACATCCGGTACGGAGGAGAGGTAACCAAGCCACGTGACAGAATAAAAATGTTAATTTAAGTTATAAGAGCTAGTTGGGGAAAAGCCTAAGCTAAGGCTGAGCCCTCCTAATTAATAATAATAAGCCTTAGTGTCATTATTTGTGAGTTGCCAGCCTAAAGGAAAGTCAGGTTATATCATTGATACTCAGCCACATTTAGACTCCAGGACACTGTACTCTGAACGTGTCGGGAGAGAGAGTAGGGAGAGAGGGGCCAACAGCCACTCAAGGAGAAAGCGGGGTGCACCCTGCTGCCAGGGCTACTGTGCCTGCCATCTTTCTCTTAGGAAGTCAGAGATGAAGGAAGGGAGTCAGGAAAAGGGAGGAAGCAATCTTTTCCTTTGCTGGAAGAAAAGGTACACAGAATTTTCCAAACAGATGCGAACATCCTGCAGCAACCTGTTCTCATCCCAGCCATGTGCCCACACTGGCCCTGGTCATCCACAAGGAGACAATCTAAGTCTTGTCAGCTCTGGAATAGTTCAAAAGACTCTACAAAGAAAACCTGGGAGGCGAGATGGAGCTGTTCTTGCAGTACTCAGGACAGGATGCTGGGCACCGTGAGATATCCTGCACGCTGACTCGGTCTATATGACGAGGCACTCTGCCAGACACATTAGGTAAACAGCCATGGTGTCTAACTTGGGCTTCACCCTAGAACAGCTGTCTGTGTTGAGAAAGTATTCAAGGTGTACAACCAAGCTGATGTGACCTCTACCCAAACAAGTCTCTACTGACTTCCTTGATACATTCCTGACCTGTCCTGTCTGCAGATCTATTTCAAGTTTATGAGAAACCACAGGAATCTTTATTGTGATTTATTAGATGATGGGCAGGCTTCAACAAGTCTGTCTGAGTCAGCCCCTTAAGGAAAGGAAGCTTAGAGGATCACAGACTGGTGTCCAATGTCTCGCACACCCGAGAGCCGGGTAGACATTGCATCTGTGAGGAAAATCTCTTCCTCTTGTGTAGCCTCGCTCTAGGGTTCTTTCCAACAAAGCCAGTGCTGTTAGAAGGGTGAGCAAGAGCAGTCACTCACTTCTGCCTTGAACAAGTCTGGGAACTTGAAGTAGTTTGTGGCATTTTATGAAGGTGTCCTGGTCTTCAAGTGAGTTACTGATAGTTTACATTGACAAAAGCAGCTCAGTTTTAGAAGTTGCAAGCAGAAACAAACACTATCTTATGTATTCTGTTCTTTCAGAAAACAAATTAGTACACGATGCTTTATAAATTACCTTTCGTCACTTAAGCCTAGAAGGAAAGATTAGGAGAGAACAAATCCTGTATCCCTGGATGGGTCCTTGTGACTGTTGGTAGCGTATGCAGGGATACACACTCATCATTTGTCAAATGATGGACTTCCCACCATTTAAAAAATGACTTGAGGCCAGGTGTGTTGGTCAAAAAAAAAAAAAATCAAATCTATGCAAATGGTAACTAAAGGAAGTAAAGAGGCGGTGTCCCTATGAGGATGTAGCTCAGTTGGTAGAATGTGTGCAGCCGTGGTCTCCACCCCTAGCCCTGGACAACCTAGGTGTCATGGTGCATTCTGGATGTGAGGGTTGGGGAGATGAAGTTCAAGGTCACTCTCAGCCTGGGCGGTGAGACCCTGTCTCAGAACCAAGTAACAACAGAACAAAGAAACTGGCCCCTCAGAGGAGAAATAGGGCTGAGGAGCCAGGGGAGGGTGTGTGTGCCGAGTGTCAGCATCATGCTGCCCAGCTGCTGTGAAGGGCCATGTGCAGCTCAGTCATGCTGGACCCCCAGCTCCTGCTGGTCTCAAACAGCCCTGCGCATGGGAGCGAGTGGAACTTTACAAAGGCAGCCGGCTGCTCTGTGTCCTGGGGAGAGGAGGGAGGAGAGGAGGGAGGAGGGAGGCCACGGTTTCCTCCTGAAATTCCATCCTGCTTTGCTTTGAAAGCTCTCTGTATTCTCTGGGATAAAGGCTTGCACAGATAAAAGCTTGGCTGGCCTGCTGCTCTTTGTTTAGCCTCAGCCTGTGGACCCGGGGGGCCCTGGGCTTAAGATGTTGACCTTCTGAGGACATCTATCCCTCCACAGGAGAGAAAAAGACCATCCGGTGTCTGGGTGGGGACCTGCAGGCCTGAAGTAGACACCAATTTCAGAGGAGAGTGTGTAAGATGTGACTGAGCCACCTTCGCACCCAGGCCAGGGGCTGGAGACATGGCTCAGAGGTTAAAGGCACATACTGCTCTTCTGGAGAACTAGGGTTTGGTTCCCAGCGCCCACATGAAAACCACCTGCAACTCCAGTTCCAGAAGAGACTAAACGAAGATCAAGTGAGAGGCGCTCTCTCTCTCTCTCTCTCTCTCTCTCTCTCTCTCTCTCTCTCTCTTTCTCTCGTTCGCTGTTTTGAGTGTGTAGTGTCAGAACTTTCAGGAGTTGGTTCTCTTCATCCACTGTGCACAACCCAGGCATTAAACTCAGGTTGGCAGTTTGGGTGGCAAATGCCTTTACCCACGGAGCCATCTTGCCATTCACTGCAGCTTTCTACATGGGTCCAGGAGATCTGAACTCAGGTCCTCAGGCTTGTGTGGCAAGCGCTGTGCCAACTGAACCATCTTAGCCCACGATTTAATCTTTCCTCTTTCTTTGTGATGGGGTTTCAAATTAAAAGCACTGACCTTCACTGCTCAGCTTGCTCTTCTTTTTTCAAAGAAGGTCAACTTTTATTTAATGTGTAGGAGTGTTTGATTGAATGTACATCTGTGTATCATGTGTGTGCAGGGCCCCTGGAGGCCAGAAGAGGGCGTCCAATCCCCTGGACCTGGAGTTAGACATGGTACTGTCATGTGGGTGCTGGGAACTGAGCCTTGGTCCTCCGCAAGGAGCAGCAAATGCTTTTAATCATTGAGCCATCTCCCCAACCCCCAGACTTGCGTTTTAAACTGGCTTGATGATATTCAGGTATACACAGTACTTTCTAGGGTTAATTTTTTAAAATTACATTTATTTATTTTGTGCATGTGCTTATAGCAGGCTGTGTGAGAGTAAAAGTCAGAGGACAACTCTTGGGAATTGGTTCACCCATTGTACCATCCGGGTACCAGGGATCAAGCTCAGAACATCAGTCTTGGAGGCAAGCGCCTCTGAGTGCTGAGCCATCTAATCAGCCTTGGGCTTTGGTATGAGTCTCCCTTTGTAGCCTAGGCAACCCTGGTGCCTCAGCCTCCTGGATGTGGGGACCATAGATGTGAACGGGTTCTCTACTTCCTTTCCAGTTTTGAAGACAAAAGGATACTTAGAGGCCACCTCACACAAACCCTGCAGATATCAGTAGGAATACCGGGTCTACAGATGGTGGGGAAAAGCCCTGAGATGATGGACAGCTCTCTTAGGGACATGGGGCCCGGAATAAGCAACTTGGGAGTTTGTTCTTTCATGGGACAGGCTGAGCAGTCAGAACAGTCTGGCTGTCTCCTTCCAGCCCAGGAACACGGGTCATGTCCAAGAACACACCCCATCTCAAAGGCATGGCCCAGAGGCCAGACACGCATGTCTTTCTGTTGCAGGCATAATGCTTGGAAATGCCAATAGAGAGTCTTCACTTTGGGACGTGGGAAAGCCGTCACGAGTTAATCTGTTTTCGGAAGTTAAAAGGAGCCTTGTTTCTGGTTTTAGTTTCTGGCTGGGTTTACTTGGACTCTGAAGGCGGCTCAGAAAGAAGAGGAGCAGGTGCGCTTTGAACAATGCCTGCTGGTGGCGTGTGAAAGCCTGTCAATGTAACCTTGGGTCACGACTCCTGAGGAGGTTGACTTTCAGGTCGAGTGAGAAGTGGCTTTGTGTGTGTGTGTGTGTGTGTGTGTGTGTGTGTGTGTGTGTGTGTGTGTTTGTGTGTGTGGTATTTGGAAACAAAGTAACCAATATGTCTTTAGAATTCTATTTGTACGTGTGTGTATACATATAATGACACATTATTATTATTATTTTGTTTGTTTGTTTTTTGAGACAGGATTCTTCTGTGTTACAGCTCTGGCTGGCCTGGAACTCACTGAGATCCACTTGGCTCTGCCTCCCAAGTTCTGGGGCTAAAGGCGTGTGCCACCACTGCCTGGCATGATGCCACTTTAAAAGAGGCATATTATTTTAAGTGAAACAGGGTCTTTCTATACATAGACTAAGATGACCTTGAACCTACTGTTCAGCTAGCTTGGATTCAAACTTGAGATCTCCTTGCCTTGGTTTCCCAAGTGCTGGAATTGCTAGAATTATTTAGGCATGAACCACTATCTATCTGTCTGCCTGTCTACCTATCTATCTAATCATCTTTGTTATATGTCTAAGACAGGGTCTCATGTACTGCAGGTGGGCTTCAAACTCCACATCACATACAGCTGAAAATGACCTCGAATTTGTGATCCTCCTGCCTCCACTTCCCAAATGCTGAGATTAGAGGTGTGAGCCACCAGGGCTATTTAAGTGGTGCCGAGGATTGAACCCAGGGCTTTGCACACGCCAGGCAAGCACTCTTCCCGCTGATACGGCCACTTCCCGTTCCCTACCAGGACTTCCCACACTCCAAGGCACACTGCTTGCCTGAAGGCTGTGCGATCACCATAGTTTTCCTATGTATGGCATGCCGCCTGGAGCCAGGGCAGAAATCCAAACCCCTTAGTTTTTGCTTCCAAATGGGAACATACCAAGTCAGTCTATGTTTCAGCGGTGCTGGGGTCTAAACACATGACGTCAGACATGCCGGGCAGGCCCTCTACCACCATGCTGTATGTATTCCCAGACTACTGTTTTGTTTTGTGTGTTGGGCTTTTTTTACTCCCTTTTTCTTTGCTACTGGTCATAGAAAGGAAGGCTTTTTCCAAACACATCAGTCCTGCCCAGACCCCTGTCAAGCATCTTTTACACCAGTCGAGTACATAGGACTGCGATGTAGATTTAGACACTGGTGTCCTGACACACCTGTTTGCAGGTGACACTGTCGACGGTGACAGACCCAGTTTTCCTTGACTCGGCTGGCCTGAGAAAGTCCTAGGCCATGCACACACCGTCCCGCTGTGCCTGCTCAGGCCATCGGGCAACGAGGAATCAGCTGCTGCTGCTGCTGGCTTCTCCAGCACTGTCCTCTCCTGTGTGTAGAGGTGACCCCGAACCCGCCCCGCCTCGCAGCCCTGGGCAGGTGAGTCCCTGGGGTAGACTCACCACTGTGGTCCAGGGCACCTGGGGAATCCTGGTGTAGGTCATGGTGATGTAGACGATAAGAAAGAAGACGGTGAGGACCCAGTAGAAGACAGCTACAAACATGACCCAGCCGAAAGCAGGGACTCGGAAATACTCAGTGCCGGCGATGAGCGTCCATACCAGCAGTCCTAAGACCTGTGGAGTGCGGAGGCGATGCGGAGGGCGGCAGAGTAAGGGAAAAGAGCAGGATGGAGAGAAGTCGTTAATCAGAGTGACACACCTGTACACGCTGAACAAATGTCTACACACGCGAACACATACCCACAGATGCACACACGCGTGCATCCGTCCCCTGCAAATACACATAATTAACAATGAGCCCTTTAAAACAAATCCTCCCTTATCCTACGGCTCAGATAGTCTTCCACAGCACGAGGAAGTAACAAATACAATCCCCATACAGCAGCAGGGCACGAAACACATCCCCGGAGGCAGCACCCACCCCGCAGTCCATGGGCGGGGCTTTGGCTGTAGGGCTGTGTCACACAGGCCAGCCTCCCCTTTCTGTGGTGGCTTTCTTTGTGCTAAACAAAGCAATTTGGCCTACTGGCCCCTCACATCACACCCTGGTTCACTTTAGACACAAAATAGAAAGGAAAGCTCGGATGGCAGCAAGTCCCCATCTGCTCTGTTGGTCTAAAATGGCCAATCTGGAGGACACACTTTTTGTCCCTCAGTGGATTCTGGGAAATTCTGGAATGAAGTTGCTGTGTCACAGAGGTCAGTCAATACGAGCTATTCTGGGAAAGCAACATGCTCTCTGAGCACCGGCTTCTAACCACGCACGGTGCTCAGCACCCAGGTCACAGATGTGAGAGGCTCAGTGTCACTGAACCTGAGGAATTCACTGTGTCTTGTGCTGGACACATTATTCAGGTCCGTTTCAACACAGATGACAAATGAGGGTCATGACCAGGCGCAGCTCGTGGCCTGTATCAATTTGTGATGATGATTGTTGCGTGTGTGTGAGTGTGTGAGAGATAGAGGAGAGAGCCCTGTCTGTCTCTGCCTCCCAGCACTGGGATATAATGGTGCACCACTATGCCAGGCTTTTCATGTGGGTGCCGGGGCTTGAACTCAGGTCCTCATGCTTGTGTGGCAAGTACTTTACTAATCAAGCCATGGCCTCAGCTCACATGACCCATTTTATCTGGCCAGAGCACTTAGCTGTGCTCTTTGCTTTTTCTGTTGCCTGTGGTTTTGAGCCTAAAAGGGGTAGTCTGTGGCACCTATATGAAGCCTAAAATAGTCACCTTCACAGAAGCCTGCCAGCTCCTGCTTGACACACACACACACACACACACACGGTTTTGTAACCACACCATCTGTCTTCCTATATCTGTTAACGTTTTCCCTTCACAGTCAGGGACTCACTCTTCCTGTCCACCATCTACTGCCTCTCAAGTCTGTTCAGCAAGCATGGCGATCATCTCCATTCATCCGCCAGGGGGCACCAACACACTGCTGATGAATGACCCGGCCAGCCCAGCGCCGGCTGTCTGCAGGCTGTTACTTGAGGAAGGAGTAGGGAGCAGAAGCACAAGAAACTTGACTCTTGTTGTTAGCACCAGACATCGGCACATCCAACATGAATTAATTAATGAATTAATGCAAAAGCCCTGGACGGCCGATTTAATCCCTGAGTCGTTGACGCTCTCGCAGAGATTTTGCTGAGGTGTCTTCATGAGCTGCAACACATCCACCAGAGCATGCAGCCAAGCAGGGGCCTCAGGCCTTGCTGCAGTCTCTAACAGGGCACCTCTCCTTTCCCAGTCTTGGAAGCAAGCGGATAGATGTATGAGACTTAGAGGTCCAGCGCCTAGGTGGAGAATATCCAAGTTGCCTCATGGGGCAGATTTCAAGCCGCATGGCTCTTATTTGTTCTGAAGGACGTCCTGAGGGTGTGTCCTCTCATACCCTCCAGCCCTTCCTCAGCACCCCTGTGGAGTCCTCCGGTGATCTGAATGAAGCCCCCAGCCAAGGTGCTGTTAGGACTCAGGACATTTTAAGATTGACCAAAGACCTACACAGAGGCTGTGTCACAGGACCCTGTTATTCCCAGCAGCCAGTGCAATGGGAATCTGCATACAGGGTGGGTGTTAAATTATGTCTAAAGACTGAATTTAGGCAGCATTAGGCAGCACCGGTGACCCGTCACCCACGGACAGTTGCCTTCGAGTCATCTGAACCCCTGTAAGTGACGCCAGTGGAGTCAGTGGTCTCACTACAGCAGACTTGCACGCGGTCTGTTGTCTGTCCCCAATGTGGGTGAGTAAAGACACAAGAGAAAACGTTACCCGTATACCAAGTCCCGTGTAACTCTGCAGAGATCAGGGGTCTCATGTTTATTTCCCCCTGCAAGCATGGCCAAAAGCTTTGCACACCCTGCATGTTAGCAGTTAGGGCTCTCGGGGTCCTTGGCAGCGAAAGTGGAGGGGCCAGGGCCCCATGCGTGCCCGTAGTTAGAACCATGATGCATGTATGCAGCTGGAAGCTGGCACACTCATTCTCTGGTCATGACAGCTGGTGACTGTCTTGGGCTTTGAGTCCCGTACAGTCCCTGTCCCGGCCATTCATTTTGCCACTGTGGTGTGGCCTTTGCCAAGCCAAGCAGCCTGTAGGATGCCGTGGAGGAGGGGGGAGTGGCCGGGTTTCACGGGAACTTTATTTACAAACAAGGGCATGCTGGATTTGGCTAGCAGGCTGCAAATTAGCCAGGCTCTCCAAGTGTGTGGTCCCAGACAGGAGGTCCAGAGAACTAAGAGGAGACATGCAGGCTCCATCTAGACTTGCCACTCAGCAGTGCTGGGAAGAGGCAGGGCAAGGGGTCACAGTCCCCACCCCCAGGCAGCTCCAGGGACTAGCCCTGCATTTCCTCCCCTTTCCCTTCTAGCCCTCCCTCCCTCTTTCTCTTCCTCCCTCCCTCCCATGCATCAGGGGCTCAAGTGTGATCTTAGATGCTGTCTTAGGGTTACTACTGCTGTGGTGAAACACCATGACCGAAAGCAACCTGGGCAGTTTACTGGCTCACATACACTATAGTCATCACTGAAGGAAGCCAGGGCAGGCGCTCAGACAGGGCAGAGACCCTGACGCGGAGGCTTACTGTTTTGCTTCACATGGCTTGTTCAGCCTGCTTTCTTATAGAATCCACCACCACCAGACCAGGGGTAGCATCACCCACCATGGGCTGGTCCCTCCTGTAAGGAGTATGGGTTTTTCCTCCCGCCCGCCGCCGCACCAGCCCCAAATAATACACAGAGACTCTGTATTAGACATTATACTGTTGGCCAGTTACTACTTTCTTATCGGCTAGCTCTGTCTTAAGTATTAACCCATTTCTGCTGATCTATGTATTTCTCTTACCGGGGAGGCGGCATACTGCTTTCTCCAGACTCTCCATCTTGACTCCTCCTTCCTCCTTCCTATTTCCTCCTTGTCTCCTAGTCCCTCCTATCTTCCTTTCCTATTGGCCAACAGTGCTTTATTATTAACCAGTATGAGAAACATATACAAAATGACATCTCCCATCACCCTCCCCTATCAATCACTGATTAAAAACAAAAACAAAACTGGGCAGTGGTGGCCACATCTTTAATCCCGGCACTAGGGAGGCAGAGGCAGGCGGATCTCTGTTGAGTTTGAGAACAGCCTGGTCTCCAGAGTGAGGATTACCAAGAGAAGGAGGAAGAAGAGGAAGAAGAGGAAGCAGCTCCTCTCCAGGCTGGCCCACAGCCCGATCTTACGGACGCATTTTCTCAGTGGAGGTTTCCTCCTCTCTGAAGATTTCGGTGCCTGTCAAGTTGACATAAACTCTCCAGCACAGATGTGAATGATACAGCTCTAAGCTCTGAGACCTCCCAAAGGACACGGCCATCACAACAAACCTTGTCAGTCAGCCAAGAGTGCTCTGTCCACATCAGTCACCAAAGGCAAACATCAGGCAAGCCAGAAAGCCGATTAGTCTGCAAGGGCAGAGGACTGTGTGGCGACGGCATGAAAGGTCTGGGTTTCCTGACGCTCCAAAGCTGTCCCTGAATGTTAGACTTGGATGAATTGTTTTGATGCTAACCTGACTCTCTGTTCTGGTGAAGCAGAGTAATAAAGGAGAAGACAGGGAAGGGTTAAAGAAACAAAAAGAGTTACAGGCTCACATAAGGGCTTGGGAGGGTCGAGGACTTAGAGCCTTAGAGCGGCTGGTAGAGCAAATCCCAGTCTGTGTGTGAAGCCCTAGGTCTGAGACCTCACACCACATAAGACAAATGTGGTGGCCCTCATCCATGATTCTAGCACACAGGAGGGGGAAGCAGGAGGAGGAGAAGCCTCAGCGTGGGGCTGAAGAGATGGCCTGAGTGGGTAAGAGCATGTATTGCTCTTGCAGAGGACCTGGGTTCAATTCCCAGCACCCACGTTGAGTGGCTCACAACAGCCTGTAACTCCAGGGGAATCTGGTACCTCTCAACTCCAAAGGCATCTGCCCTCATATACACTGACACACATACTTGTGTACATGTATCCACATACACAGACACACATACTCATTTACATATGCCCATATACTCATACCCACACACATAGACACACATATACAATATACTCACACAGACACATAATACCAACACATAGACACACATACTAATTAATGTACATATACCCACACACAGATACATATACATATACACATAGACATACATAAAAAACCCACACACACATATATATACTCACACACATAGACATGCATACCAACATACTTATGCCCACATACATAGACACATACACACCCATAATTAAGGAAAAAAAAAAAAACCTAAGTAAAATAATGCAAAACAGCTTCTCCGCTACGGGCTCCCACAAGCTGTGCTCAGCACCTTGCTCATTAGCCTCGCATGAGACGTTCCACTCACAATGATGTGGGCTCTTAGGTTTTCTGCAGTCTTTCCTGGCTCTGGGGGAGCTTAACTGAGGGAGTGGGGAGCAAGAGCAGAGTGCTGGGCCACCCAATGGTCTCCAAGGCCACCCAGAGCCAATGGCTTCCTGGTTCTCTGTTCTCGTGCCCAAAAATGAGCAAGGAAAGCAGGGCAGGAAGTGGGCGGAATAAACGCAGATTCAGTAAGGAAAAGCAGAGAAGAACTCTTGGGAATAGGAGGGGGCTCCAAGGACAGGTCTGAGGATTCTTTCTCTCCAGAACCTTCTGGAAGGATCCCCAGGCCCACATCTCTCATGTACAGGGTCTTTCTTGACTACACATGAATTTCAAGATTTTTATTTTTTGTCTATTTCTGCAAGATGCGCCATTGAGACTGCTAGGGACTGCGATGCACTGAATGCACAGACATTGCCCTTCTAATGTTTTAAGACACATCGACAAAGGGGCTTCTAAATCTAGGTGAGCCTCACTATTTGAAGAAAGCCCTCCCTCCCTCCCTCCCTAAAAGATGTTATCGATTGCTTCTAATCAAAACTTACTTGCAAGACAATAGGAAAGGGAGAGATTCAGAAGAATTCTGCCTGGGTGTTTAGTCACCTTAGCATCTTTTCCTGGATTCCTCTATACAGCATCTCTGGGGAAAGCTCTGTTGATTCATTCTTCTAGCTGCCGAGTGAGGGTCAGGAAGGTTAGCAGACAACCATCAGCCCCGCACCAGACCAAGGCATACAAGACAATACGGTCTCCTTTTCTAGACCGTGTGCGGCGGCGTCGCCTGGGAGATAAGGCAAACAGAAAACTAATGCTCCTGTGCAGCCTGTGAGAGATCAAGGAAGTGGACTCGGGGAGAGACATGCTGATATTCCACCACGGGTGATCCTGTGGGGAGTGTCTGCATCCCAGGCACCCACGCTGAGGATGCTGGCAACAGTAGATCTGGCAATGAGGGACAACGTGAGAGAGGTTGGGACGGCTCTGTGGAGAATTCAGAGGTTGTTCACTGAGCAGGCAGACGTGGCCTAGAGGTAGTTTTTGCAAATATATCCTGGCTGCAGCATGTCACACAGGCATGTCTTCCAAATCTCCTTGGCAAGCCGGGCATAGCGGTGTGCACTTTTTATCCCAGTTCTCTGGAGACAAAGGCAGACAGAACTCTGGGTTTGAGGCTACACTGGTCTATGCAAAGAATTCCAGACCGGCCAGGGCTACATAGTCAGACCTTCAGAAACAAACAACCAAAACATCAACCAAACAAACAAATTAACAACAACAACAACAACAAAAAACCCAGAAACAAAAAAAACTCCAAAAATAAAACAAGAGCAAAACAAAATAACAAAAAACCCTAAGCCATTCCTTGGAATTGTCTGTCTGGGGAGGAGCATCTCATGGAATCAAACACAGGCGGTCCCTAGAAGGACGTCATGGTCGCAGAGGCCAGAGGGTGGGCCGTGCCGCATGGCTTCCACACCATTCCTGGCTTCGCTTGCCTGCATGTTCCTGAGAGATGGTTCCGAGCCATTCTGAACTGGCCGTGTCACAGCATTAGGTAACCCACGCTGATTGGAATCACTGACTGCCGTGGCTACAGGGAGAACATCCATATCCATCTGCTTGGGGCGTGTGCGGGTTTTATGTCAGGTTGACACAAGCTGGAGCCATCTAAGAGGAGGGAGCCCCAACTGAGAAGAGAGCAGGCTGAGCATGAGGAGCAAGCCAGTAAGCAGCATCCTCCATGGCCTCTGCATCAGCTCCTGCCTTGGTTTCCCTTGGTGGACGGATTCAGGATACATAAGCCCAAACAAAACAAGCAAGCCAAACCCCTTTCCTCCTTTTGACCATGGTGTTCAGTCACAGCAACAGTAAGTCCAACAACAACAAAAGTCTAACAGAGACAGTGAGCCTCAGATGGTCAACCTGGAATTTCAGTCAGCCACTGGCTCCTGGGGACTCCCTCAAGGACAAGAAGGAATATCTCCGGGGTGGCAGTGTGCTAGAACATGGAAAGTGCACCAGTTTGCCTAAAAGATTCTGAGATGAGCTAGGGAAGCAGTTAAGTCCTACTGTGGAGAAATGACTAAGTACCTCCATAGTGTGAAAAATCAAACCAGACACAGTGAAACCCTGAAACCCTGCCTCAAAACAAAAAAAGGCAACCACAGTACTACACGGGAGACGATAGTTCATAGAAATTTAAAGAATAAACTTAAAACAGAAAAGATCCCTGTTTTAACCGGGGCAGCTTCTGGCTTCCTTCTCACACAGTGAGTTCACCAGGAGGTCTGTGATATTTCAGATGGAAAGACCTAGAAACCGGGTGTGCCCCTGTGCAGAGACAGCCTTGTTAATTTAGATCCCCCTACTGTGACATTTGCATTCCCTCCATTAGGTGTTTAAAGAAAAAAAGGAGTTCCCTCCTCTGTTCTAGGAACAAATGAGGTGGCTTTTGTCTGAAGAACAGAGGATTGTGGGGGATTTCAAAGGCAGCCAGTAACAATGCAGCTATCATTTAGAATCTTTTTTTATTTCTTTCCCTTAGCTCTAGGATTCCCAAGGCACTCTGTCTGGTCTGTTCCACAGTTTTAAAAGGCCTGTAAAGTCCCCCACAAAGGTTAGGAGAAGACCAATGAGTTAAATATATGGACAGTTCCCAGAAGGCACAACACGACACTTCAGCCTACAGACTATTCTGACATTAAAGAGACTCTTGAAGAGTAGCAGATGCAAGAAAGGCCACCCTAGCTCTGCCTTTGCTTCCTGAAAATGGGGTGCAGAAGTTCTTTATGGGAGGTACCCTCCCTGAGTCACAAGGACAGTAACATTTTTATGGCCAGAGTCGGGGAGTTGAAGCCTAGCATCTGCACAAGTGAAATTAGTTAAAATATTTCTTCCCTTGGTCTCCCATGGTGTTTCCATCCTTTCTTGACGTTTAAAAGGCATGTGCCTATTCAGTGTGTGTGTGAATGTGTGAGTGTGTGTGGAGATCAGACTACAACTTACGGGAGTCAGTTCTCTCCTATCATTCCTATCATGTGGGTTCTGGAAATGGGACTCAGGTTCTCGGGGTGGCCGGAGTAATTTGACTCTTGTCCTCTGACCTTTGCAGGCAATGGGACACACAAGCCAACTTAGAGCAACACTGCAGTGGGAACGTTCTTTCTCAGACAGGGCCCACAGTAAACAGGACAGTGGCACGAACTTCTCTGCCACTAAGGCTTGAAGTTAGCCCATGTGGACAGCAGTGGGCGTGGCTACGTTAGAGCAAAATTTTCCAAAAGACGCAGCAGCCCAGGTTCCCCTTCATGTCAGATGGGATTTGGGGTGATGTGATGGGGGCTCTCCACCAGGGAGGGAACAGTTTCGGGATATTTGACCACACTGTGTAAAGATGTGTCTCTGTTTTACCTCACCTGCCCGAGGCACCTTCTGATTGATCTAATAAAGATCGGAACAGCCAATAGCTAGCCAGGAGAGGATAGGTGGGACTTCCGGGCAGAGATAGGAACTCTGGGAAGGAATCTGAGGAGGGAGATTGGCCAGCGATACTCAGATGCCTCACATGCCGTAGTGAGGGAGAGGCAGCGAGCCTTGTGGCAGGACGTAGATGGATATAAACGGGTTAACTTAAGTTATAAGAGCTACTTGTGGGAACAAGTCCAAGCTAAGGTCAAGCTTTCATAATTAATAAGAAGTCTCTGGGCCGTTATTCAGGAGCTGGCAGTCCAAAGAAGGACCTGCTACAGGTCTTAGCAGAGCACGTCCCTGGGTTCCTTCCTATACACCAGGCTCTAAAGAGTTAATTGCCACTAATGAACCAATACACATGCGCGTGCGCGCGCGCGCACACACACACACACACCCTCTCTGCAGTTGTGTGTCCTTGCCTTTCTTTTCACATAGTCTTCCCACATACTTTCCTCTATTCAGCACAAGCCAGCATGTGACCCTCTCTCTCCAGGTCCTGAGGTTGTTTGAACAGTGCCTCATGTTTCCCTGGGAACTATGCTGGGCCAGCTGTTTCAGCAGCATGAAATAACCTCGACTTGGGTGCTATTTTTAAACCCTGCTTGTTGAGTCATGTCAATAGGAGGGCCTGTCATTAACGGATAGCAACAGTGTTTGTGAAGAGCGAAGCGATCACCCACGTGGGAAACCGCCAGGAAGGGCAGCCCTTGGCATCCACAAACGCTTTGCTGTACGTGTCAAACAAAGGGTGGGTTGGGACAGCTATTATCCACCCCAGGACAGCTGTCACCCCAGATGAGGGACTGGAGGCAGGTCACAGGGTCAGGGATAGTCACTACCAGTCCATGGGGGATCGGAGAGACATCGATCGTTCAGGTGGCGCCACTGAGAATAAAAATAGAAGTCTGTGAATCAGGTCCTTCCTGAAAGCTCTCCCTGGGCCTGGAGATGGCTCAGCTGTGAACAGGGCTTGCTGCTGTCGCTCAGGCAGGTGGCTCAGCACCTGCAGGGTGGCTAACAACCACCTGTGATTCTAATTCTGAGGGATGCGATGCCCTCTTCTGGTCTCCGGGGGCACCACACATACATACAGGCAGCCAAAACACTCATGCAGGTTAAAAACAAAAAATTAAATCTCTTTTTAAAAAAAGTTTTTTAATCCTGGCGCTCAGGAGGCAGGGGCAGGCGGATCTCTGAGTTCCAGGCCAGCCAGGGCTACACAGAGAAGCCCTGTCTCCAAGAACCCAAGAGTTTCTCTCCCCACACTTCCTCCCTTTTCCCATATGACTGATCTTATTTATTTTAGACAGTCTCACTGCGTAGCCTCAAACTCTTAGGGATCCTCTTGCTTCCGCCTGCTGAGAAAGAGTCCCATCGTCCACTGCTTGACATCAGTCAGTGGCTCTAGAGGTCTAACCCTGCCTGCCTCTGGCCACCTTCCAAGCTCCGAGAAAGCTGCCGCCTGGCAGAGCTGGGCCACCTTCGGACTCAGGGCATTTGGAGAAGACCAAGGCAGTAGAATTTGCTGAGTCAGTGGATGACCTAGCAAAGTGCACTCAGAGAGACCGAGTTCAATCCTGTCACAAGCCAGTCGTTTTTCTTTTGCGATTTCCCAGCGGATATCAGGTTATTTCAAGGAAAGCTGAGTTTCTCAAAATAGATTTCATTCATTAAAACATTCTTAAAAAATGAGATGTTATTTCAAGCTGGCCTTCAGCTCACTAGCTCTGTGTGTGTGTGTGTGTGTGTGTGTGTGTGATATTCCAGGCTGGCCTTCAACTCACTAGCTTGCTAATGATGCAATCTTGAGCTCTGATTCTCTCCTTCTCCCTCATGGGTGCTGGAATTACAGGTGTGCACCCGCACATCTGGCTTGTACAATGAATGCCCAGGGCTTTGCACATACATGCTAAGCAAGTGTTCTACCACCCGGGGCTACACCCGAAGTGCCATTAAAGCCATGTAACTTGCGGGCTGTAAGATAACCGGCCAGTGGGCTTGTCAGCTGGCTGCCTGTTGGTCTCAGCCGAAGAGCCAGTCCAGACTTAGCAGTGTGCTCTTGGGTCTTCTGACACCCAGCAGCATGGAGCCCAGCCACTCACAGTGAATGGATGAGTCGCCGCTGTTAACTAATCAACTTATTCCTACACAGGTGCCGCCCGTTTCCATTTCTTTCTCATAATCTTTATTGTTAACAGAGTAAACAGGCCTGGCTGAGTCTGGCAGTGCTGGCCTGAACTTCCCGTCACTCCCCGGGTAGAAATGGGAGGGTCACAAAATCAGAATGAACTCAAGGCCAGCCTGAGTGAGTTAGTGAGGCTGTCTCAAACTAAAAAGCAAAAAGAAAGGGCTGGCGGGAGAGATGGCTCAGTGGTTCTTCCTGAGGACTTGGGTTCAATTCCTAGCACCATCTGTAACTCCATTCCAGGGGCTCTGACACATTCTTTTCTAACTTCTGAGGACATCAGACACACACGTGGTACACAAAGACATACCAACAAGCAAAACATTCATACACATAAAATTAAACCACAACAAAAAAGTAGGGCAACCACATGGTGGCTCACAACCATGCATAATGAGATCTGGTGCCCTGTCCTGACCTGCAGGGATACACACATACAGAACATTGTATACATAATAAATCTAATTATTATAATAAACTAATTGTTATTATTATTTTAATTCGATGTGCATGCCTGCACGTCTGTCTGTGTGAGGGTGTCAGAACCCCTGGAGCTGGAGTTAACAGGCGGCTGTGAGCTGCCATATGGTTGCCGGGAATTGAACTCAGGACCTCTGGAAGAGCAGCCAGTGCTCTTAACCACTGAGCCATCTCTCCATCCCAGAAAAAAAGAATCTTAGTGAGGAAATTTCTAGAGCAGGTTGCCTGTGGGCATGTCTGTGAGGGACTGTCTTGATTGTTGAGGTCCAGGAAGAACCAGCTTGTGGACGGCATTTCCTAGTCTGGGCCCTGAACTGCACAGTGAAGAAAGCTAGCTGAGGAGATGTACCAGCAAGCAAGCAAAAATGTTTTCCTGTATAAGAGTTGCTGTGAGCTGGGTATTGGCGGTGCACGCTTTTAATCCCAGCCCTTGGGAGGCAGAGGCAGGCAGATCTCTGTGAGTTCAAGGCCAGCCTGGTGTACAGAGTGAGTTCTAAGACAGCCCCCAAAGCAATACAGAGAAACCCTGTGTCAAAGAACAACAACAACAACAAGTGTTGCTGTGGTCATGGTGTCTCTTCACAGCAACAGAAACCCCGACTAAGACAGTTCACAATATCCACTTTGGGCTGCTCACAACCGTCCTCTACCTCCAGGGGATCCAACATCCTTTTGTAGCAGACGTGCTTGCATTCACACATACACATAAAATAAGAATAAGCCAATCTTTAAAACAAAACATGGTGACACATGCCTTTACTACCAGCACGCGGGAGGTGTCAGCAGTCAAATTCGTATGAGTTCCAAGCCAGCCTAGGCTACGCAGAGGGACCCTGTCTCAGACAGATATATAGGTAGATAGAAAAGACAGAAACAAATAAAATAATTGTGCTACACAAAGCTACAGCTTTGCGGTAACATTGAATGCATGGTAAATAACATCTGAGGTTACGGAATGCCACCCTCCTCTGTCTACTTCCGTCAGTCAGGGTGGCGTCGAGGGTCACCATTTACCCTCCTCAGGGTGATGGCTCTCACCCACTAGTCCAAAAGGAATGTGTCCATTCTTTACTTTGTGGGGAAAGATTAAACACGATTCACTTCGGGTTTCGTATGCAAGCAGAACAATTTTTTTTTCCCCCATTAAGCTTCCTTGAAGCCCGTTATTTACCAAGTTTCAATCTGTCTCCTTGAGTCAATGGTGTGAGCTGCTGCCTTTTCTCTACTATTCTGTGAGCCTCTGCAGCCCATTCCCGTTCAGTGCTGTTGTAAACTGCAGCATGAAAGGCACCAGGTAACCAGGCCAAAGGAATCCTTCCTCTTTGGCCCATGTGAGCCACTGGGGCAAACACCAGGCACCTTAATAACCCACGCAGCCCTTCAGCAATTGTTTCGGGCTACTGACTCCAGACAAATATTTGCCTTGGAGGCTTTGGTGTGGAGAGACAGAAGCACACTGGCTTCCTTTGTTTGTGTAGACAGAGAACAACGGCCTAGAAGACACAACACTGCCGTCGTTCATTTCTTGCAAATGTGTAAAGAAGCAGCTTTACAAAGATCTCACCCGACACACTGCCTTTATGCTCCCCTCTTCCCAAGCTTCCTCCAGCAAGACAGCAACAGGAGGCCCAGGAGGCCCCCAGGGGGTGCGTGGTCCATGGGGGAACTCTGTAAAGAAAAGGCCCTGAACCGTGGGGATGGCTAGGCAGGTAGAGTGCTTGCCTGGAGAACAAAGACCTCAGTTTGATCCCCGTAGGAATGTGGGGTGTGGTGGGGTCCACTTATAATCTCAGCACAGGTGGTGGAGACAGGTGGTGCTCACTGGCCACCCAGCCCAGCATACTTGGCAAATTTAAGCCAACAGGAGACCCTGTTTTGAAAAAGCGAGGTGAATTGTGCTACATACAGCTATTTTCCAAAGACCGCTTTGTGGAAATATTTGGTTGTCCTCTGGCATCCATAGACAGACAGACAGACAGACACACACACACACACACACACACACACACACACACACACACACCATTCATACCGTCTCAGAACCCTATGGAGTATCACAAGTCCTTGTCATTAAGACCTGGCAGAAACTAAGTGACTGAGTTTGCAACACCAATTTGGGACAAGCTGTTATCACATGCCACATAATGTGACCCCACCAGACAGACACACAGAACAGGACGAGCTATATTCTTTGCTCAGATTGATAACATAAGCCTCACCACAGACAAACCGAGTTACGGAAGAATCTAGAAGCCAGGTGGCCTAGATTCTCTTAAAATATCTTGAGTTGCTTCTAACTGGAAAAGTTGTTTGCCCGTAGTGTCAGAGATGATCAAGACACAAGACATCAGACTGATCCAGACAGTACTTGACTGGATCCTCAGACAATAAGCCTTAAAAAAAAAAAAAAAAAAAAAAAAAAAGGTAGAGGGCAGCCAGAGCTGCACCATGGGTACCAGAATTGATGCTGATGCCGTCAGTGTGCTGAAGGCGTTACAGTTGCTTGCCAGAGTATCATTTTTTTTTTTTTCCTGGAGAGACACTTACTGATCTACTTAGGGAAGACGTGTCCTGTATCTGCAATCTCACTGCTTCAGTAGGATAGCTCAGTGTGTGTGTGTGTGTGGGGGGGGAGGTGAGATGGCTCAGTGGTTAGGAGCACTGGCTGCTCTTCCAGAGGACCTGGGTTCAATTCCCAGCACCCACATGCGGCATCTCACAACTGTCTATAATTACAGGATCTATCACCCTCACACAGTCAGACATGCATACAGGTAAAACACCAATTTAAAAAAACAAAAACCAAACAAAACAAAAAAGATGGCTCAAGTGGGCAGAGGTGCTTGTTGCCAAGACTGATGACCTGAGTTTGATCCCCGAGATTTAGATGGCAGGAGAGAACTGGCTTCCTCACACTGTCCCCTAACTTCCGCAGTAATGCACACACAGGCACGCACGCACACTGTAATAAAGATCCATAAAATTTCAAAATAGCCCATTATCCGTAAATGTAAAAGAAGGCCCCTCGTGGAGGATGCCTTTGATCCTAGGGTGATCAGGCCTGCCCCATCATAGCAAGGTCCGAGCTAGCCTGGGCTCTACAGGAATCCTCTGTCTCAAACAAAACAGTTACACGTCAAAGGGCTGGTATTGTAATTTCTACTTTCTCCAAGGTTGATCAGATTTTCAAAATTGAGACTTACCTCACGGGTGCAGGACCCTGAGTGAGCACCAGCATTGAAGGCAAATCCACCACTGACCAAAACTGAAGTCAAGGGGTAGAAAACAGCTAAGTATGTATGGGTGTATGGCCATGGGAATCTCAGAAACGTATCACTTAGGGGTAATCTCTGTGAGTTCGAGGCCAGCCTGGTCTACAGAGCGAGTTCCAGGACAGCCTCCAAAACAATACAGAGAAACCCTGTCTCAACCAACCACCCCCCCCCCAAAAAAAAAAACCCAAACACCATCTTCTGTCTCGCCTCTGAAGCTACGTTTGTGGCCATGCTGTGTGTGGAAGTCTGAGACACACACACAGCTGAAACCCCTGGGTCTAAAAAGCCAACAAGGGCCGACTCTGTTGTCACTGTATTCGATAGCAGAAGTCTAGCACGCTGCGTATTTCAAAGTGCCTAGAAAATTCTCACTGATGCAATGTGCTTGGAGATTTGTGCATACACTAAATGAACCCTAAGCATACACTAAAGTAAATTCTGCAACTTATTCTTATTAGTACTAGTGCTCTCAAGAGAGTATCAAAAAATCGCCAGGAGAGGGCTCCACTCCCCAAGAGGAAGAAGGCAGGAGGGTCTATGAGTTCGAGGCCAGCCTGGTCTATGCAGTGTTGGGATTAAAGGCGTGAGTCACTATGTTGATGTGAGGCCCAGGTCAAGACTCCAACTCTGGCTTCTCTTGTCTTGGCTTCCCAAGTACCAGCACTTGGCGAGGATGTCTTTAATTTAATTAACAGAGGTTGAGTGGAAGGTCTGCCACAAAAGGACCCCGAGGCTCATGCAAACAAACACCTCTGTAGTTCAGCCTTTGGAGTTACAAGCCTGCACCCCCATCACGCCTGGCTATCGTCTTAAAATCTTTGGCCGTTAAAATGCCGCTCCTATCCTGGGCTCCCTTATGAACGAACGCTTACTTTCTTTACATTGATTCCGAAGTATTTCCCAAATCCTTCCCACACAGACCTTATCATCCCACGCACAGGCTTTTATTTTAAACTACCAGCTGCCCTGAGTTGTAAGCCCCTCCCCCAACTACTACAAACTAGTAATTAAGTCCTCTTCAGAGTTTGTGCCATGAGGGGAGGCAGCCAGAATGCTCATACCAGAGATGCGGGGCTGATGCCCACCGCACATGCTCAGTAGGAGGCTCCCACTGTATCTCCAAGGTCACAAATGCTGATTCAAAAATGAGAAAGGCCTCATCAAAAAAGGGTAAGAATGGGGAGTGAGGAGATGGCTCATCCGGAAGATCGTCTGCCGCTGCAAGCACAGGGGTCTGGGTTCAAATTCAGACCCCCCACATAAGAAGCCAGTTGTGGCTGCAGCATGCCTGTATCTCCAGCATTGAGGCTGGGGCTGGCTTCAGGTTCAGTGAGAGACCCCGGCTTAAAGGCCCACAGGAATAAAGGG
Organism: Phodopus roborovskii; assembly: GCF_943737965.1. Classification (NCBI taxonomy): domain Eukaryota; kingdom Metazoa; phylum Chordata; class Mammalia; order Rodentia; family Cricetidae; genus Phodopus; species Phodopus roborovskii. The sequence continues at coordinate 3,259,976 of NW_026125295.1, forward strand.
CACAGTGGGAGAGCGGGACACTTGTCACCTTCTCTGGCCTGTGTAGATTCACACACACACACACACACACACACACACACAGAGAGAGAGAGAGAGAGAGAGAGAGAGAGAGAGAGAAGAAATTGCATGATTTTCCTTCAAATCCTGGGATACAGTTTTCCTGCAATCATCTTTTTTATATCAGCACATCATCTTAGGGAGGTTTGTCTTCCTTGTTCAATGTTTTGATCACAAACCTTTCAGAAAAGGTGTTGTGTTTAGTGTGGACGCTGGGGAGGATGGCTCTGGTGCCCTCTGTTGGCCAGAAGGAGCACTGTCACCCTCAGACACTCCTGACCTTTGTGGTAGTATTAAAATCTGAGTAACAAGGGCAGGAGGCCCCGCCCCTGAATTTAGGCTCTAGTAGGAATGCCTACATCAATACAGGCACATCACACAACCCAAAGGGGCACCATTTCCACAGGAGAATCCCATGGAGCCAATCTGAGGACTATAAATTTATCACATAGACCTATAGGGGACACTTGAGGTCTAAATCACAGGGGCTGGAAGAGAGGGCTCAGTGGTTAAAAACATTGACATCTCTTCCAGAGAATCTGGGTTTAATTCCCAGCACCCACATGGCAGCTCACAACGGCCTGTAACTCCAGTTCCAGGGGATCGACACTGTCACACAGACATACATACAGCAAAACATCAATGCACATAAAATGAAAATAAATAAATCATTTTTAAAAAGTTAAAAAAAGATAAGACTACTTGTTGCTCTTGTAGAGGACCTGAGTTTGATTCCTAGCACCCACGTGGCAGCTAACAACCATCTCTAACTCCAGTCCCAGGAGCCCCAATGCCCTCTGGGGAATCAGACATACACGTACACAACACCCATACATGGAAAATAAGATAAATAAAACACATCAGGCAGGGGGTGGGCAAAGCCTTTAATCCCAGCACTCAGGAGGCAGAGGTGGACAGATCTCTGTGACTTTGAGGACAGCCTGATCTATAGAGTGAGTTCCAGGACACTCAGGGCTACACAGAGAAACCCTGTTTGGAGGGGGGAAGATAAATAAAACATAAACAAAAAATCCCCCAAGTTCTAAATTCCTGGGTCAGGTATGTGTGGCTTGTCCTATACATTGACTACCCATCTGTAATCCATACATTGACTACACATCTGTAATTCATATACTGACTACACATCTGTAATCCATACATTGACTACACGTCTATAATCTATGCATTGACTACACATCTGTAATCCATACATTGACTACACATCTGTAATCCATACATTGACTACACATCTGTAATTCATATACTGACTACACATCTGTAATCCATACATTGACTACACATCTGTAATCCATACATTGACTACACATCTGTAATCCATACATTGACTACACATCTGTAATTCATATACTGACTACACATCTGTAATCCATACATTGACTACACGTCTATAATCTATGCATTGACTACACATCTGTAATCCATACATTGACTACACATCTGTAATCCATACATTGACTACACATCTGTAATCCATACATTGACTACCCATCTGTAATCCATACATTGACTACACATCTGTAATTCATATACTGACTACACATCTGTAATCCATACATTGACTACACGTCTATAATCCATGCATTGACTACACATCTGTAATCCATACATTGACTACACATCTGTAATCCATACATTGACTACACATCTGTAATCCATACATTGACTACACATCTGTAATTCATATACTGACTACACATCTGTAATCCATACATTGACTACACATCTGTAATCCATACATTGACTACACATCTGTAATCCATACATTGACTACACATCTGTAATTCATATACTGACTACACATCTGTAATCTATGCATTGACTACCCATCTGTAATCCATACATTGACTACACGTCTGTAATCCATACATTGACTACACGTCTGTAATCCATACATTGACTACACGTCTGTAATCCATACATTGACTACACGTCTGTAATCCATACATTGACTACACGTCTGTAATCCATACATTGACTACACGTCTGTAATCCATACATTGACTACACGTCTGTAATCCATACATTGACTACACGTCTGTAATCCATACATTGACTACACATCTGTAATCCATACACTGACTACACATCTGTAATCCATACACTGACTACACATCTGTAATCCATACACTGACTACACATCTGTAATCCATACATTGACTACACATCTGTAATCCATACATTGACTACACATCTGTAATCCATACATTGACTACACATCTGTAATCCATACATTGACTACACATCTGTAATCCATACATTGACTACACATCTGTAATCCATACATTGACTACACATCTGTAATCCATACATTGACTACACATCTGTAATCCATACACTGACTACACATCTGTAATCCATACACTGACTACACATCTGTAATCCATACATTGACTACACATCTGTAATCCATACATTGACTACACATCTGTAATTCATATACTGACTACACATCTGTAATCCATACATTGACTACACATCTGTAATCCATACATTGACTACACATCTGTAATCCATACATTGACTACACATCTGTAATCCATACATTGACTACACATCTGTAATCCATACACTGACTACACATCTGTAATCCATCAGGGTCAGTGCTTGCTCCAGATGCACTGGGTCAGAGGTGTCACTACTCTTAGAAGGGCTGAGCAATCAACATAACTCAGGAAGGAAAATCTGCCGACATGACACTGTTGGAGGAGTCTGACGGGAAGGAAGGTCCTGCCTGTTCCTTGAAGCACAGAGGAAGGGCACATGGTCCAAAGAGAACAGGGCACCCACCCACACAGAAGCAAAATCCAAACCTTAGCATATTATTTTCATATTTTAACATATTTTGTGTACTATATATATGTGGACACCCTGTGCATATGATATAGACAAAAAGGAGGTGTGTATAGACTGCTGCTTTTCAAATATAGAAAGGGCTGAAAAATGAAAACAGAAAGTCATATTTGCTTCTATTTGCATAAAGCAACTTCTCAGCCGGAGGTGACTTTGCCCCTTTGGGGCCTTTAGCAGTGCCTGGACGTACTTATCAACACCATGACTCAGGCCAGCGGTGTGCTACTGACATCTGGTAGGTAGAGTACAGGAATCCTGTTGAGTGCACATGAGGTCCTCCTCGGAGCTTATCCAGCCCAGCATGTAGGAGAGTCGATAAGCATCTCACGTCATCTGTATGATACAAGGTCAATGGACGTGGGAGGCGTTCATCGAGAGTTTGTCACACATTGGTCATTTGAATCATGTGACACATTGCCTAGTCAATGCCTATTTGAAAACTGAGTTTAATTTGGAAAAGTAAGTCATGCCATGGGAAACGGGAGCCTGGGTTTAGACTCCGACCATGTCAGAAACTTATCACCTGAGCGTCTCTCTGCTCCTTTTCCTGGTCTGGACGCATCGAGACAGGAAGAGCCCATTGACACTTTGACAGTTTAGTTCAGTACTGCTCAGCTGTGATGATTTCATGGACCTAGTTAAAGTTAAAACAATTTATTTTTTATTTTCTTTTTGAGGTAGGGTCTCTCCATGTAACCTTGGCTGGTCCTGAACTCAATGTGTTGACCAGGCTGGCCTCAAACTCACAGGAATCCTCCTGCCTCTGCCTCTGCAGAGTACTGGGATCACAGGTGTGCACCACCACACTTGGCTCAAAACAATTCTTGAAGCAACACACAGTAGGGCCGAGTCCTGGAACATGAGGAGGAAAAAGAGGCTAAAAGTAGGGGGCCGGGGAGGTGACTCAGTGGGTCAAATGTTTGTTGTATAAGACCAGGAGGGCCTGCGTTGGAACCCTAGCACCCACATAAAAAAGCTGGGCAAATCAAGAGTCAACAACCCCAGCACCGGGGATGCAGAGACAGGTGGACCCTGCCTGAATAGCCAGCGCAAACGAAATGGTGAGCTTCGGTTCCGTGAAGAGTCCCCGGCTCAAAAAATACGGTGGGCCAGCAAGCCACACACACACACACACACACACACACACAAAGACATAAAAATTAGGAGGACTTGTTGAGAAGATGGGGTCAGTGAGAGGGGAGGGGGGAGGGATGAAAATGGCTAAAATCTACTAACTAAATGTATAAAACTGTCAGACAATTTTTAAAAAAGGGGAAAAATACAAGACAGAAAAGCAGTTGAGGAAGATGTCCAATGTTAACCTCTGACCCCCACAAATGCACCCACACCCACACACACACATGCACGCACACACACGCGCACACATACGCGCGCACACACACACACACGCACACACACACCTAAAAGTACGTTGCTTGTGACAGAAAAAAAAAATCTCATTAAAATTTCAAATCAGACATGAAACCGTAAGCCAATGAAATTCAAATCAACACCTACTTATTTTTATGAAGCCGAACCATTATTTACAACTCAAATATGGTACTGACAACAGCCGGGCAGATTCTTTTGGGTTTATCCAAACAATGCCCATGTCATCTAATATATCCTCTGGAACAATGACACATTTTCTTCTCCAACTGCTCCCACAGCTGCCGCCAGCCCTTTCTGGCTGTGGCATTACTGACCTACTGGGGCCTAACTGGGTATTTACACAGTCTTTGTCCCAATGCCACGAGCCCATGGCAAAGCTCCACAGTTTACCACCAAGGTGATTGTAACACAAACACAGGTGTCTGTTCTGAAATAATGGCAGGCTTTGGGCAAATTCAGAATTCCAGAATTTGCTCATAGCATTAAACTAATTTTGCTATTAATAATCCCTGAAAATGTAGACACGGGCCATGGAGTGGAAGACACCAGCAAGGTGGATTAGTTCTGAGCTCCACCTTCCTACACCTTAGACAGTCACATGTAACATACTCAAAGGCAACCTGTCAACCCCCAACCCCCACGTCACGTGTCCCCAAACAAAACTGTTATGACTCGGGCTGTAATTATTTAAATGTGTTTGGCAGAGAATTGACATCTGGCCTTACACTATTTATTTAGTTACTGGGGTGGGGGTGTGAATGTCACATGTCTGCTGTGGAGTCCAGAGGGCAACTTGCTAGAGACTCTGTCCCCTTCTTCCACCATGCTGGCTTGGGGGATGGAGCTCAGATCTTCAGACTAGGTGGCAAGTGCCTTGATGTCCCGAGCCACCTCCCAGGTCCAGAGTGGACATCTTTACAACACCAGCATGCCCCTGTAGGCCCGGAGTCTAGCACTCTGCTCATTTAGATTGCTTCAAGCCAGTGGGGTTTTATAGTCTTGTTCTATAAAGGTCACAGGTATGGTAATTTATATTTTGAAATTGTTTATTACTGTGTACAGAAATGGAATTGGCTTGTGATTTACGTTTTTATGTTTTTGGAGGTGTGTGTGTGAGTGTGTGTGTGTGTGTGTGTGTGTGTGTGTGCCAGTTTGAATAAGAATGGCCCTACAGGGTCATATATTTGGAAGCTTTGGTCTGCAGTTGCTGGAACTGTTTGGGACGGACTGGGAGGTGTGGCCCTGTTGGGGGATGGGCTTTGGGGACGGAGCCACAGCCATTCCCAGTGTCCCTTCTCTCTGCCGTGTGAGTGTGGTCAGCCCTGAACTCTCAGGCACTGCTTCGATTTCACACCTGTCTGCTGCCACGCTCCTACCGTAATGGCCATGGCTCTCTGTAACCGTGAGCCCCCAGAAATGTTAGCTTCTGTAAGGTGCCTTTCTTCTGTAAGCTTAGTCTCTTCAGAGCAGTAGAAAAGTAACCAAGGCACCGTGGAAGCCGGAAGAAAACACTGGATGCCCCGGAGCCGGAGGTACCAGGGGTTGGGAACTGCTAGACAGCGGCTAGACACAGTGCCTAGACTCTCTCCAGCTCCTCTTCTGTCTATCTTAAATTTCTTTTCAGGATTGGGGGGGGGGGGAGGATTTCAATCCTTAGCTCTCTAAAATCCCCCACTTGCTGCTCACTTGGGGAAATGCCATCAGGTTTTGTTTGTTTGTTTGTCGTGGTTCTCAAATACAAGAGAGAGCTAAGACTCAAACCTGTGGTCCAAAGACCAGCTCTGTTTAGCACTGAGCATGCATAGTCTTTAGAAAAAAAATTTTAAGAGAAAGTTAAGACATTTTATCACATTTGTGATTTCAATTTTTTTTTTTTTTAAATCAAATTTAGATAAAACCCAGAACTACTGCCATGGGCCATCCTTTCTCCACTGTCACAATCAGTGGCAGCCTCAGTCTCGTGGCAGTGTCCTGTTTAGACAATGGGAACTGTAACCTCTGGGTCACTGAAGGCTCACCATTCACTGCCACCTCCATTCACTTGTGCTACGGGGTGATCTCGTGATTGCTGCCATAAAAAAAGACTTTAAGAGACACACATAGGGACATCAGCCTTTCTTGTCCCTGGCTTTACCTTGGGGGTGTCCCCGACTCTTGCTTTCTTCGCCATGATAATGAGTGAATGGCATGCATCTGGGCTAATTTGTAGCGTAGCAGATTCAAATTCAATAAACCACTGGAAACTAAAGTACCTTACGGAATGCTAGCTGCATTTGCATCTAGTTCCCCTCGTGTATGAATGTTAGTTCCTCCACTACATTGTAAGCTCAGGCGCAAGGACCTGTCATGTGTTTGCAGAGTCCCAGACACAGAAACAAAGTAACGCTGTAATGACCATGGAATGTCCAGTCAGGTGACCTGGGGTTAGACTCCAGTCTAGCTATGTACCATCTGTCAAATGAGTCAGTCTTCTGGAACCTTAGTTTTATGGTCCCCAATATAATATGGCAAGTAAATAGTATGTATCACATGAATTGAGATTTTTATTATTTCTTTTTAAAGCCATAGATGAGTCATTCATTCCAGGTCAAAAGTTAAACTCAAAACTCCATTTTGGATAGCGGCCAGCTGGTAAATGCACACTTCTCAGGTTCTTGGTGGTCTCCTCTACAATCTTACCAACACTATCCAGACAGCTGTGTGTGTCCATGTGTGCAGGCAATCCTATGTCCATGTACAGATCAGGGCTCAGCGTCAGGTAACGTTCTCAGTCACTTTCCACCCCCACCTCCCCCCTCTCGACTTTCAATACAGAGTTCTGCTATGTAGCCCTGGCTGCCATGGAACTCACTCTGTAGACCAGGCTGGCCTCGAGCTCACGGACATCCACCGGCCTCAGCCACCTGAGTGCTAGGATTAAAGTCGTGTGCCACCACTGTCCCGGTGTTGCGACAAGGTCTCTCACTGACTGAATCACCCCGATGTAGTCAGACTGGCTGGCTAGGAAGCCCTATGGTCCTTCTTTTCTTCCCCTTCTCGCCACTGGGCTCACAGACATGCGATGCTGCTTGTGCTTGTTTAGGGAAACCCTAGGGGAGTGAACCCAGGCCGTAATGCTGATGAAAGCCCCTTTCCCAGCTGAACCAACTCTCCAGCATTCCATATGGTTTGCATACTTTCCCACAACAGCCAGAGCCAATATCTCTCCTACCATTTTTAAAAAAGATTATCTTTAATTATGTGTGTATGTGTGTTCGTACAGATGCCTGTGGAGGCCAGAGGCTCTGGCTCTCTGTGGAACTGGAGTAGCCAGTGACTTGAGCAATTGTACATGGGTGCCTAGAACCGAACCTGGATCTTCTGTAAGACCGGTACATTCTCTTATCTTTTGAGTCATCTCTCTAGCCTCATCTTTACCATGGCTTTGATTGATCGTGTCCATAAGGTTGGAGAATACACATAGCAGTGTGCATTTTAAGAAGAGATTTCTCAATGTGTATTTCAATTCTTGTCAACACTGAGATGCATTTTCGTCTTAACCAGATCATTATTTTCCAGGACCTTGATGTTTTACTTAACCATCTTCTGAATTAGTATCCATGCTCATACGTGCATGCAGGCTTGCACGCACGTGCACACACACACACATACACACACACATTAGGTAGGTGAAACATACCTTTATTTATATCTAGTTTCATCTTGGTCCCAAAAGCAACCTAAGGTGTGGGGTTGGTACTAATGATTCAGAAAGGGAATGTACCATACAACAAAGCAAAGGCCTTCATAACCTGACCCTGCTGTACAATACTCCACTTCTAATTGGAAGTCAGGCATTTCCACGGCCCAAGAGTCCTGTACGGCTCAGAGCTTGTGCCTGGGTCTACCTGGCCTAGGCATTAGACAGGTTCACCGGGGGATGGTCTCTATTGATGAGTCCAGCTGAGAATATTCTGTTAAACCCCACGTTAGTCAGACAGTGGTAATGGAAATGATGCACAGGGAGGAAGGTCTGATGGGCCCAGCCTTCCAAAGGTTTCCATCCACCGAGATGAGGAAGATATGAGCAGCAGCGTTTGTATCATGGTGGCCTGGAATCCAAGAGAGAGCGCGCATGCCTGCCAGTGCCCCCATCCCCCTTTGTCCCAGCTGGGCTGAACTTATGAGCCCATCTACCGGGTGTCACTGTGCACATTCAAGGAAGGCCCTGCCTTTAGCTGATCCTCTGCCCTTTAGCTGATCTGGAAACGCAACCATAGACATGCTCTCTTCAAGTAGCTTCTCCATTCGATCAAGTTGGCAGACAAGACCAACAGTGACCGTCCCCGTAGAAAGTGTCTGAACGAACCACAAGGCTTCTTCTTCAGTAAACCCAGGCACGGTGGCCAGCAAGATGGCTCAGCAGGTAGAGGTGCCTGGGTTTGACCTCTGAGATCCACATGGTAGAGAGAATTAACTCCCTTTAGCCGTCCTCTGTCCTTCACATGCTCACGTGTGCTTGCACACATATGCACACATGTGCGCTAACACACACAAACTGATAATCATTAAAAAATTGGCCGTGATGATAATCAGCCATAGAACTGAACACCTACAGTGGTAGACTCTAATAAAAGTGTCCTGCGCCAAGGTTGACTTCAATAACTAAATGTACACAAAGGGAAACTGGGGATAAAGGCGGACCACGGTGCCTGGCTTCTAATGTGGTTGTATGCACCTGTGGCCAGATGTGTAGAGAACCAGCCTGTCCCAGATGGTATTACTGCCTGTTGCAATGAACCAGGTGGCCCTTAAGGCCACATCTGGCTGCCATTTCATCATTTGTCTTCATTGTTGTCAAATGAAGTCTTATTAATTTGTTTGCTTGTGACACAGGCTCTCACTATGTAGCACTAGCTGGCTTCAAACTCAGCATGTTGTTGACGATGATGACCTTGAATCCCTGACCCTCTGCCTCCACCTCTCACACGTTGGCATTTAAAGGCGTGTATGTCTCCATGCCTGGCTTGTTTTTAATTTTACAGATTTAAAAATTTTTAAATTCTCATAATTACGTGACCCACATCGTCGTATTCACTGTTTTCAAGCCACAGCGGCAGAAGTGGCTCAACAGTTGGCAGAGACCACATGGCTTGCGAAGCCAGAAACCGTGCCATCTGGCCCTTGCTTGACAGAAAAAGTCTGTTGACCTCCGAGCTGAAGCCCTTGTTCTCTAGCAGGCCCTGAGCATTACTGACTAAAATGAATATATTCATTACGTCCCAAGGAGACGGTATTGTTCCCACTGCAGCAATGTAACCCCTTTGGTGTCATTACCACGGCAATGACAGTACCAAAGGGGCTACATCACCTATGCCCCCAATTGCTGCAGCGTTGAGACATGTGACTATAAAACGTGGGCATCAGACACCACACCAGCAGTGGCAGTGGGGAGTTAGCAAGGAATGAAAATGGCTTCTGCTTTCAAGGAATCCATGTGCTCATGGGGGAGTAAGGGGAAGTGGAAATACAATCGTGTGCTGTGGAATGAGGTCAGCCAACAAAAGACGGCATGCGTGACAGGGGTCTGGGTCATACTGCAGCAGAGAGATTCTGCTTGCCTAGGACACCATGGCCGATGTGATGTCTGAGCGCGATGTGAAATGCATGGTAATATTTTATGTAATCAATCCACTGGCTGCTAGTCACAAAAAGGGGTAGCAGGATAGTGCACAGTATGTATTTGGTATATAGACTAGGTGGTTTATGTATTCACCATACTATGCTTTTCATCAGTATCATATATAATATGCTGTCTACTTACAAAGGTTACTGTAAAACAGTATGTTGGGGGCTTATCAGTTAAGAACCATTGCTGTGCAATAAGTCATTTAGGACTGGAGTTTTGAATCACAGCACCCATATAAGAAGCTGGGTGTCCTGATCACACCTGTAATCTTCTGGTCTCTGCACATGTGTGCAGGAGCAAACACACACACACACACACACACACACACACACACACACACACACACACACAAATCCTTTTTAGAAAGGAAAGCAGTATTCTGTGCTATGCTGGCAGCAGCATCAACTATCTTACGTTTGTCACTGTTTTTTGGTTTTTCTTTTTTTGGGGATCATTTTCCTTGGGCTTGACGATCTCGTGATGATTTCTTCACAGACCTAGGGGCCTTGGGCTGTACATGCTATCCAGGTTTCTGTAGTATCATCTACGATGTTTTAAACATGACAAAACTGTGATGATGCATTTCTTAAAACACGTTCCTGTCAGAAAGTGACTCGTATCTGCCCCCAGCTGCAATCATGGTTAAGTGCTGAGGTTTAAAAAAAAAAGTCACCATTTAGCAGGATGAGTGGGTTTCACCCCAGCTCGGTGGCCGATCCTCACGCTCTGCTTTTACAGAGCCTGCTTCTTTTATTTCCATGTTGTGTGTGTGTATGGGGGTAGAGTTTAGGTGCACATGAGTGCATATGGCTGAGGAGGTCACAGGCAGTTTTAAACCATCCACCCTCAAATGGGTGAGGGGAATTGAACTCAGGTCCTCTGCAAGAGCAGTAAGTGCTCTTAACCACATAGCCAGCTCTCTAGTCTCAAACCTCCCCCCTTTTTAATTAATTATAGACTTATTTTAAAAAAGTATAGAGAGACCTTCTACACAATCACCCACCTCTTCCTAACAGAAACATCTTCTGGAACTACAGTACTTCAGATTCAAACCAGTTTAAGTGGATCTCACCATTTTTGCAGTTACTTATTATCTATTATCTATCATTTTTTTTTAATTTGTTGTTTGAGACATGGTCTCACTATGTATCGAAGGCTGGCCTCAACCTCTCAATCCTCCTGCCTCAGCCTTTCAAGTGTGGAGAATGTAGCCCCCGTGACCACACTCATGTGTACATTCACTGTTTGGTTTCTGTGTGTGCCAGATCTTCATGGATCATGCAAGGCCTTGCATTTGACCCTTAGATGTGACCTCACACTAAGCCACCTCCAGTGTATAAACAACACTTCACTGGAAGCAAGAACCAAGGACTGTTCTTTGTCCTCCTCACCGGATCTGTGTTTACTCTTCCGTTGGGTCAGAGGGCAAAGAACCAGACCACATTTGATGGCTCTGAGGGCATCAGAATGGCTTGCGGATCAATCTGCATCTGGTTCAGGCATGGTGGCTTAGACCTCTGATCCCAGCACTTGGGAGGCAGAGGCAGGGGGCTCCCTGTGAGTATGAGATCAGCTTGGTCTATAGAGTGAGTTTCAGGACAGCCAGGGCTAGTATGACCATGTCTCAAAACAACAACAACAACAAAAAAGACTAAGCCTACATCCATCCTTGCTTTCTTGAGAACAAGGCACTATTGAATCGCCCTGCTCTAATGCCCAGACAGAGAGCTCCCAAAATAGCAACAGGAAAAAACAAAACTTTCCCCTCAAACAATTGACAGGCCTTTCCTTTTTGGCATGGGAAATTCATTCAGCCAAACATTTTTACTTCCACGTCCTGTAGAATGAATACAAATAAACACAAATAGTAATAGTTATGCCCACTGGGGCTATGCTCCCAAGCCATACATATTTATAAATGAAGTCTCACAGGAAAGACACGGAAGCCACTTCAAGCTAACTAGTACTTTGTGGCCTTGAAGAAATAGGAGAGCAGGGTGAGGAGTAATAAGCCCTTGTGGTCTTAACTTCTGGATGAGGCAGGAAATTTGAGGACAGCCTGGGCTACACAGGGAGACCCTGCCTCAAACAACCAACGAACAGAGATAGCCAAAGGGAACAGTTAAAATCCAGAAGGGCACATGAGCCCTTACCTTTAGTTGTTATTCCAGTACAGTCTCCCTGATACCTTGATTCTCAAACTGGTGTGTGTGTGTGTGTGTGTGTGTGTGTCTCCCCTTCATGTGTGTGTCTCCCAACATGGGGAGAATTTACCCACTTCTCCAGCAGAGAGGAGACAGCCATGTGACCAAACTAGGTCACCTAGGGATGTCCTTCTGTACTTGGTTACTACCAAGAAGAAATAAGATCATCTGCCAGGCATGGCAGCTCACACCTTTAATCCCAGCATTTGGGAGGCAGAGGCAGGTGGATCTGTGTGAGTTCAAGGCCTACCTGGTCTTCATAATGAGTCCCAGGCCAGCCAGAAAAATACAGTGATATTCTGCCTCAAACAAACAGTCACCCTTCCCCCCACTCAGGGTCTGACTATAAGGTTAACTGAGATAGTGTGCAGCATTTGGACCACAAAGAGAACTTCCCAAGACACCCATGGGGAAGCAGGCCCGCCATGATGGACCCAGCCCCATGCAACTTGGATGACCTCAGCCTCCTTTTCTATCTTATTTAAGCCAGTTTCGTCAAATTTCCATCATCTCCAGCCACCTCACTGTGGAGAATTAGAAAGAACGCTGGGAAGAGTTTCAGGAATGTGGCCCTCTGAGCAAGGACTCAGCAAGGGCACTGGTCACTAGTGCACGAGGTACAAAGTGCTGTGCCAGACACGGTCCCTACGAAGGGAAGAAAGCGGAAAGCCTGACAAGCAGTTGCTGGCAGCCCTGGGATTGATCCCCAGCACCCGTGACAAAGTAGTCATCCACCACCCCAGGCACCAAGCCATTTGACTGTCAAAAGAGAAAAGCAGGTTCCAGCCTGGTCTAGGCCACTTCTCCAGCCTCCCTTTCCACATTCAGACATGATGCCGCCCTCCCAACTCTCGGTTAAAAGTGCAGAAGGCAGGTCCTTCCTGGATCCAAAATAATTGCTACAGGCTCAGCATGGCAGAGTTGTTCAAATTTCCAAGGGAAACCTACATCTTTCGAAAGCTGTTTTTTTTCCATATTGGCAATGAATTCAATAGCATCAGCGTCATGTGTTTGGGACAAAGGACACAGTTCCTGTCCACTCTAATGGACAGAAGGCAGCTTCTCAAAGGCAGCCCACAGAGACATCAGTCCATTTCCGTTATTATTATGTCGAAGGAATATGTTTATGTAGCAAATAAAGGTGACAGTGAGCCTTGAGTCCTCCTGCCTCCGCCTCCTAATGGCTGGTGTGTACCACGCTACCAGGGTTATGCCAGGCTGAGGAAAACCAGAGCTATCTGCATCCATGTAAGCACTCTGCCGACCGAGCTTCTGTCTCCAGCACACCCCTGCCTTCTTTTCAAGATTAAACAATTCTCTCTAGCCACAGGACTGGAAAACAGCGCCATGGAAACGCCAGCTACTTATTCAGTGAGGAAATAAATAAATTATGCCAGCAGGTGAAAAGGTCGCCTTCCGTTTCTTAAGGAAGTTCTTCTGGGAGCCTCACAAAACGAGTCCACCCAGACCAGCAGTTTCCTCCCAAGAGGAACGAACTGGAGAGAGAGGACTCAACCTCTGGTGCTCACTACGTGAGACAGGTCGTGGGACAGCAGAAACCAACCTGCAGGGGTGGAGACGGACGGCTCAGCCGTGTAGAGTGATGCTCTTTTAGAATGACCCTTCCCAGCACCCACATCAGATGGCTCACAGCTGCCATCTCCAAAGGTCTCACACTTCTGGCCTCCACGGACACCCAAACCAATGTGGCACACACACGTAAATACAATATAAACTGCGACATGTGTGAGCTTCTTGTAAACACTGGAACTGGACAACAGCCACAAGGGGACAGGGGAAGTCGAAGAAAGTGTGGGCTCATTGGAATCCAGAGATACGCAGGAGGCTCTGGGACACGGATTTTGAGCCACTGAGGGACAGACAGCAAGGTCCGTACCACTTAGGCAACATCTCGCCCGTCCCAAACAAAAGGCTTTGAAATATATTTAAGAAGAAGGAAGCAGGAAGGAGAAAACTTGGGGAGGGAGGAGGAGGAAGGCCGGAGGGTGACATGGAAGACACAGTAGAGATCTAGTGCGTAGGTAACTTCAGGAGGAGACAGAGCAAACAGGAAGGGCAGCATGTCCAACATGCCAAGAGAGGCCAGCTGAGCTGGTCTCCACAGCACACATCTGCAATCCCTGCACTTGGAGGCAGAGACAGGAAAGCATTCAGAGTTAGCCTTGACTACACAGAGCAAGGTCAGCTTGGATATAAACAACAAATGGACAAACATAAATGCAGGACCCAAATTAAATGAAGCGGAGACACCCGCAGAGTCTTTTCAATGGAAGGCTCAGTAATCCAAATCCCTAGCACTCAGGAGGCGGAAATGGGCGTGGGGGTGAGCTCCAAATGTGAGGGAGCCAGGATAGCCAGAGCTGCATGGGGAGGGGGGGTTTAATCCAAATCACATCTAAAGCTAAGTAAATAATTCCCCTGCTTGACATACTATAGTGAGGCTGCTGTTTTCAGGACAAAGGGGGAAAAATGAAAATAGAAGGTGTTAAACCAGAAAGAAATGTCAGTTTACAGCCAACCGCCAACTTGGACACCATGCTTAAAACCAGTAACAGGAGGAAGACACCTCTGATACAGTGCCATGAAACACAGTAACTGCCAGTTTACGATTGTGTGGCCTACGTAACTATCTCCCAAGAATGAGGAAGAGAAAGATTCTTCAGAAAACTGAAGTAGTTGGGAGGTCTGAGACGCGGGCTCTGAGTTTGGCTCAGCTGCTGATTGCACTGGGCAGTGAGGGCGCTTCCCCAGGGCGAAAGAAAGGGGATTACATGGACATGGGTTAGGTAATAAAAGCTCCTTCCAGGCTCAGCAGAAGTAAGATGGGCCTCAGGTGAACTATTCTTTAGTAACAGGGGCCACTCCGGGCAGGTAGGGTAGGAGCGGGTGGGGGGGAGGGTAGAGGCTTCAATAACCAACATAACACTTGGCATTTATAAAATCTAGAGGGAAGGGTCTCTGGTCTGAGAGAGAAGGGTTAGTCCAGCTGCAGTTTTGTTTAGGAGCTGGGAGAAACTCTGGATCAACCTGCAGGCTGAGCATGCACCGTAGCTGGGGAAGCCTCTGGAACAGACGTAACAGATAGAAAAAAAGACTGAGGGAGCAGAACAGGAAAGTTCCGGTGTGGCTGCCCAGAGGGGGCCCAACCACGCAACATTCATAAAATGGACTGTGACAGTGACGTAGACATTAATGAAATGGAATGCGACAGTGACGCAGACGTGAACGAAAACAGCTGAGTGTCGTCCCCGTGGGAAACGGTAATGAATGCAGAATGAAATCAGCTAACTGTGGGGAGGCATCCATGCAAGCCTGTGGTCCTTGGAGTTCAAAATGAGTCATCTAAAGGACACCTTGGCTGGGACCAAGTCTCAATCCACGTGTCATTTATGCCCAGGAAACAAATGCCACGTTTAGATTTTTGTTTTTTTTTTAATTTGTTTTTTCTGTTGTTTGTTTGTTTGCTTTCTTTTTTCTTTTGAGACAAGATCTTACGTAGGCTAGGCTGGGCTCAGATTTACTAAGTAGCTTAGGATGACCTTGAATCTTGATAATCCTTTCGAAAAGTACTGAGATTGTAAAGATTCGCACCGCCACACCCAGTGCTGAGGCTGGAGCCCAGGGCCTCCCACGCTAAGCAAGTCCTCTACCCACTGAGCTCCATCCCCAGCCCCGCACATACGAGACTGACACCCTGCTTGTCTCGCTATCCTGCACAAAGGATACAATACACAGCATCACTTCCAAGGGATGTGCCCACTGCACACAACCCAAGTCTGCCTGCCAGAAAACGGCTGCATAGCAAGTCTCACTGCCAGTGAGGGCTACTAAATCTCAAAATAAGTAAACAAAAATGAATGGCAAGCAAAACAAGGGGGGGAAATGCAGTTCCTAAACCAAAACCTTTCGAATTATTGTTATTGTTTATGCAGGAGGGTGTGGACAATGTGTGTACACATGCCTCCGCACTTATGGGCGTCAGAGGGCGATTCTGTGGTTATTTCTCTTCAACTCAAAGACGTTTTTTAAAGATGTATTTGTTTCTCTGTCTGCCTGTGTGAGGATGCCTGGAGTCCAGAAAGGGGGTCTGAGTCCCTGGAACTGAGGTTACAGGGGGCTGTGAGCCACCCACCGGATGTGGGTCTGGGAACGGGCCCTCCGGAACAGCACTGAACACTCTTTACCTGACAGCCATGTCCATCTCCATCTTTCTCCATCTCTCCAAACCCTCCTTTGCTTCAAGAGGTTGAACTTAGGTCAACAGACTTGGGCAATGTGCTGGCTAGTTTGATATCAGCTGAGGAGGGCACCTCAGATAAGAAAATGCCCCTATAAGACAGGCTATAGGCAAGCCTGTAAGACATTTTCTTAATTAGTAATTGACGTGGGAGGGCCCAGGCCATTGTGGCTGCCATGCCTGGCTGGTTGTCCTGGGTTTTATAAGAAAGCAGGCTGCAAACTGGCACTCCTCCATGACCTCTACACCAGCCTCTCCAGGTTCCTGTCCTGACTTCCTTCCGTGATGAGCTGTGATGTGGAAGTGTGAGCCTAATAAGCCCTTTCCTCCCCAAGTTGCTTTGGTCATGGATTTTTTTTCACAGCAACCCTAAGACAGGCAGCAGGTACCTTTCCTTGCTGAGCCATCCAACAGGACGGACAGACGGACGGACGGACAGACACACACACACACACACAATTTTAATGCTTTAAGAGATTCTAATTGTTAAACAAGTAAAAGAAGGAGGCATCGAGCCAGATGTTGTATAATCCAGAGTTTGGGAGATGAAGGAGGGAAGATCAGATGTTCAAGGCCAGCCTATGACACACAAGATCCGTCTCAAAAAGTGGAAAGCTGGGACTGTGGGAGGAGCCTTGTTAAAAATGCCTGGGAAAAGACACCACCCTCCTTGTCACTTGCCCAAGCCTGCAAGTTAACCACAGAGCTAATCCCCAAGCACTTTGTGGCAACTCCTACCTGTTACCGAGACCATCAGCTGCATCAGTCAGCCTTACCTGTACCATTTAAGCTAGCCCAGGGCTCCCACCTTCTGTTAGTTCAACGTAATCACATAATGGAAAGTTAAAAAAACGAAAACCCAGCATTAGCTTCCCAAGCAGCGCAGACATTAAGTCAGGATGTAGACTATGAAAGAGAAGGAAAACCACTGGGAAGCCCTGTCAGAGCTGAAGACCCTTAGATAGAAGTGGGGTGAGAGGGTGCACGCATGTTATCTGCACATGCATTCAGGGGCGGGCACTGAGGCCAGAGTACAGGGGTCCTGTCTCTGCCCCCACTATATATATATAGCCTGGGATTACAGGTGCCTGGGGATTTGAACTCTGATCCTCATGCTTGCACTGCAAGCTCTCTGAGCCCCTGAGCCATCACCCCACACCCCAACAGACCATTAACATAACTCTTGTAGGCATCCTCAAACCTCTCCAACACCAAGGGAATGCTTTCCCTTGTGAGACAGAAGGCACAGCACACAGACCGTCTTCCTCCTAAGGTAAACCTGGAGCTGAGAGCTTAAGACTAGCATTTCCCCTCTTGACTGTGGTTACAGGGACGGCCACCCAGGAGTCCCTCTGAAGCCCTTCAAGCCTGCTCAAGGTTGGCACTTCCGATAGAGACGGATTCTCTACATCCATCTCAGAGACTGATAGAGATTGCATGTTGCTTTCATTTCAAAAACTCTCTGCTACTTCCAGCTGTTCCTAGAAACAAGGCAGTTTTTAAATAAATACAGCTCTCATTCCTTGGACTTATATCCCGCCCCCTTGAGGTGGAACCTCTTAAAGTTAGATCTGGGAGCTGGGGAGGACAGGGCAGGTGAGATAAGAAGCAAGGTTGGAAATAAGGAACAAGGTTGTTCCTAGGCATGGGTCATTAAGCTTAGACCTCTGGAAAATCAACCACCCTGACGTTTTTTCAGGGTTTCTTTGACTCCAGCCTTAGAGGACCGAAGCTGATATGATCTTTCCACTGTAGATGTAAAGTCGAGCCATTCACAACCGTAGCTAGATCATTCTATTAATCTTTTACAGAGACTAAATAAACTCAGCGTGGTAAAATAAGCAGGTCTCTCAGTTTCTCTTTCTTTTTTGAGAGCCTGCCTTTGGAGCCTGTCCTGGAACTCAATCTATAGACCAGCTGGCCTCAAACTCACCAAGATCTACCTACCTCTAGTTTTTAACCTTTAAGATTATTAGTGGGACGGTGATGGTGCACACCTTTAATCTCCTGCGCTCAGGATGGCAGACGCAGGCAGATTTCTGTGAGTTTGAGGCCAGCCTGGACTACAGAGTGAGTTCCAGGACAGCCAGAGCTGCCTCAGGGGTGGGGGTTGGGGAATTCTTTGTTGTTTTGATCCTGCTAGGCATGGTGGTGTACAATCCCAGCACTTGGGACAGCTGAAGCCTGGGCTACACAGGGAGACTTCATCTCAAAAACAAGGAGCTGGAAGTGTAGCTCTGTTGGTATATGGCAATCCACAGCATCGTATAAACCAGGTGTGGTGGTACATGCCTGGAATCTCTGCAATCAGGGGCAGAATCATTGTTGGCTACATAGTGAGTTGAGGCCAGCCTGTGAGACAAGAGGCACTATCACTAACAAACAAGCAAGCAAACAAACAAATATATGCAGCTGATATTAAGCACAGTTCCTATTAGGGTTGCTGCATCTATGGCGAGGCAGGCAGCTTGCCAACAAGTGCTGGAACAACTGGGCAGCTGTGTGCAAAAGACTGAAGTGAAATCTTTACCGCAGACTATATTTAAAAAGTTCAAAATGAATCGCAGACATAAATGTAATATCCAAAAGCAAAAAAAAAAAAAAAAAAAAAAAAAAAAAAAAAAATCAATGGGGAATAAAAACAGGAGTGAATGTCTATGACTTAATTAGGCAAAGATTTCCTGGAAATGACAAAATGTACATACAACAAAAGGAAAAATCGGGGTCCGGAGAGATGGCTCAGTGGTTATCAGCACCCACATGGTGGCTCAAACCACCTGTCACTCCACTTCCAAGGGCTCTGACACCTTCTGACCTCTGCAGGCACCATCTGTCCACATGGTGCACATGCATGCATACATCCATACATGCATGCAGGCAAAACACTGAAATACATGCAATAAAAAGAAACCCATAAGGATAAAAAAGAAAAACTGGATCTCATCACAATAAGCTGTCTGTGCATCAACTCCTAGCGTGGGAGAAAAGTGTCCAAGGAAGGGACCTGTTGAGGAACTTACAGCAGGTTGTAGAGAGAACTCATGACAAAAGCAAACCAGGTCTGGGGAAACAGCAGTCAGTGAAATGCTTGCAAACACTCAAGACAGCTTCTCTGTGCAGCCCTGGCTGTCCTGGATTCCCGCTGTAGACCAGGCTGGCCTCGAACTCACAGAGATCCCCCTGCCTCTGCTGAGATTAAAGGCATGCTCCACCAGTCCCAGCTACAAGGATTTATATTTAGGGGAAAAGTCTACTGTGGAAATGCTTACTTGTAATCCCAGAGCTGGGGAGGCAGAGATTGGAGGATCTCTGGGGATCAGTGGCTACCAGGCTAGCCTGTTGGGCAAGCTCCAGGCCAAAGAGAGAACCTGTCTCAAAATAGGGTGGACATTAGAACACTCATTCCATGTTCACCCCCGACAACATGCATATACACACACGCACACTCATACATACACACACACACAAATTAACTTTTAAATTGGCAAAGGATTTTTCATCCAGTTACTGATGGAAGCAGACGCTGAGATCCATAACTAACCACTAGGTCAAGCTCCCGGAGTCCGGTCAAAGAGAGCGAGAGGCAATAACATGAGCAAAGGGAAAACCCACAGACACAGCTGACCCAAGCTAGTGAGAGCTCACTAACCCCAGACATAGGACTGGACTGGACTCCCTGAATGCAAAGACAGTGGGTGGCTTGGGCAGTCTGTGGAGCACTGGCAGTAGGACTAGCATCTGTCCCTAGTGCATGAACTGGCTCTCTGGAGTCCATTTCCTATAGAGAGATACCTGGCTCAGCCAGCCCAGTCACAGCAGGGAGAGCCCTGATCAGGCCTCGGCATGATGATGGGACCACGGGCGACCATACCCTCTCTGAGGAGCAGGATGGAGGAGGTGGAGAGTGAGGGGAAGGTGGAGGAAGCAGGATGAGGGGAGGGAGAACTGGGATTCATATATAAAATTAAAAATAAAATAAAAATTTTTAAAAATTGGAAAAGGATTTAAATAGACATCTCACACACACACACACACACACACACATAACACACACACACACACACTCACACAGAGGACAAAAAGACATGAGAAGATTGCTCAGGGATTTTGGTCAGCATGGAAAAGCAAACCAAACCCACAAGGGTGAATTGCTTCACACCCAACAGGATGACTAGAATCACAGTACACCCGGGTAAGAAATGAAAGTCTCATATCCTTGATGGGATGGCAAGCAGTCCAGCTGCTTTGGAAAGAAGTGTACTGAAGTCCCAAGACATTTATTTGGTCATAAGATTAAGCAAAACAAAAAAAACGCATGTCTCTTGCTGAAGTTTATCTATTAAGGTTCACAGTAGGATTAATCACAATGGTCAAAATATGGAAGCGACTCAAAAGTATGCCAGCTGGTGAATGCATAAACTAAATCATGTATGTACCCATGGAGGGGATGGAATCGCATTTGACTACAGAAAGAAAACACTCATATACTCTACAGAATGTGAGTATTGATATCAGTTAATGCATATATGTATAAGTTCGTGTATATATGTGTGCGTGCGTGCGTGCGTGTGTGTGTGTGTGTGTGTGTGTGTGTGTGTGTGTGTGTACAGTATGCATGTATGTGCACATGCCCATGGGTAGACATGTAGAAGCCAGAGGTTGATTTCAGATGTCTTCCTCTACTGCTCCACACTCTATACCTTTGAGCCAGGGCCTCTCATTGAACTTGGGGCTCATCAGCGGGCCAGTAAGCTTGGTGATCCACTTGTCTCCATCCCCTAGCACTGGGGTTACAGGTGCATGCCGCCTCCCCCAGCTTTTTACGTGGGAGCTGGAGATCCAAACTCAGATCCTCCTCATGCCGTGCTGAAAGCATGTTATGGACTGCGGGGTGGGGGAGGTAGGGGGGTGGGGAGGTGGTGAATCCTGGATGCAGGATGCTAAGTGACAGCCTTCGAATGTGGTGCAGAATGGCATTCACATGTAATGTGCAGAGCAGGACAATTCCCCTGGGCAGATGGATGGGAGAATGGGGATGACCTGCTAGCAGTTACAATGCTCCTTAATGAAGTGGAGTTCTAATTAGCTAATGGCGACAATTTGTCCAAACCTATAATCATCTATGATCCCCTAAACTGTACACCTAATAAAAGGTCAACTTTACAAATGAGTCAGATCTCAGTAAAGCAAGGAATTCATGCCTGGTACTGTAAACCTGCTCACAAAATCATGGCCAGGGAGGATATAACCCTCCCATCCCGGGGGAGGGGGGTGTTAGGGCACTATTGTTACTTTGCCAAAAGGACAGACATGGTATTATACTTTCTAAATATTTCTGTATACACCCATAAGTTAATGTTGCCCTCAGCCTGAGTCTGGGAGCCTTCTATTTGCAGTGAGTGACAGTTTAATGCGGAGACTCATAACTGGTCAAGGTGACTAAGTGACTAGGTGAGCGCTTTGCCTTCCGTGGGACATCTGTATCACCTCTTCTAAGGCTCAAGGAATAGCAGGAGAGGGGCAGGAACTAAGACCTGGAGGATGGGGAGGAGAGAGACGAAATACTGTCTCCTGGATGTGACATGACTGCTGGACCCACAAGCTCACAGCAGTGGTGGCTAATTGCTTGAGACCTGCCCAAGACCCCACCCCTCCCTAAAGAGCCGTAAGTAGTTAATATCTGCTGAGTAGGGGAGTCCTATTCCCTGGTGTAGTCCCTGGTAAACTATCCTTGCTCAAGTAAATAACCCCTTACCCATGCTTGCACAGGCATCCCTTATGAAGTGCATGAACCACCATGCCCTTCATCTTTTAAAATTGATTCTAAGTACTCTAAGAGTAAACTGATCCAGAGAGATTCTTTCCTGGAAGTCACTCTGTAGACCAGGCTGCCCTTGAACTCAGAGATCCACCTGCCTCCCTAGTGCTGGGATCAAAGGCATGTGCCACCACCACCATCCAGCCAGAGAGTTTCATTTAGCCTTAAGGATGTTTGTTAAAACATCACTCAAAGCCTGGTGGTGCACACCTTTAATCCCAGCACTTGGGAGACAGGAGAAGGTGGATCTCTGAGAGTTCAAGGACAGCCTGGTCTACAGAGTGAGTTCCAGGACAGCCAAGGCTACTCAGAGAAGCCCTGTCTTGGAAAACAAACAAACATGTTGTTCAAAGAAGGAAACAAACACATATACAACAGTAGGACTCTGGAAGTGGATCTCTGTGAGTTTGAGGCCAGCCTGGTCTACAAAGCAAGTTCCAGGACATCCAGGACTACTGTTACACAGAGATACCCTGTCTCAAAAAACCAAGCAAGAATCAAAATCAACCAAACAAAAACCACAGTAGGACATGGGAGTCCAGATGTTTCTGGGATACTATCTGATCATAAAGAATGGAGTGGGGCGGGGAGCTAAGGGGGAGAGGCTCTGGGGGTGGGGGGGTCTAGAGAGTTGGCTAAGGGTAAGGGCACAGCCGCTCTTGCATTCGCATGGTCACTCACAACTATCTAACTCCAGCTCCAGGGGATCCCACTCTCTTTTGGCTTTCCAAAGGCACCAGGCACACATGCAGTGTCCCAGTATCCATGCAGGCAGAGCACCCACGCACATAAAATAATAGAATAAATATTTTTTTAAAGAGACAAAAGCAAGTTCGTCAGGGAAGTAGAAATTATATAATAAGGGCTGGAGAGATGGCTCAGCCCTTAAAGGCTAGGCTCACAACCCAAAAAATATAATAAAGGATGACTTTTAAAAGATGGAATAGGGTAAGGGGGACCACACCTTTAATCCCAATCCCCAAACTCATGATCAAAGTACGTTATGTAGTATTGTGAAAGAATAACCGTTTCAGAATACAGGTTGGGAAGGTGGCTCAGTGGTTAAGAGCACTTCCTGTTCTTGCAGAGGACCAGAGATCAGTCCCCAACACCCACACTGGAAGGCCCACAACTAACTGCCTGTAACTCCAGCTCTCAGGAGATCTGATGCCTCTGGCTTCTGAGGGCACCTGCACGTGTGCACAAACCCCTTCAGACACAGGTGAATACAAGATTAAAAAGAAAATAATCTTTAAAAACAGAATGGGGCTAATCATATGAGAAAAGGTATTCACTGTCAGCAAGAAGAAGCGTGTTCACTTGGGCAGCACATAAACTAACACTGGAATGAGATAGAGAAGATTAGCACGGCCCCTTCACAAAAAGGACAACACAAATGTGTGAGTTGTTCCACATTGGAAAGAAGGAAAGGAGGGGGGAGGGAGAGAGGGAGGGAGAGAGGCAGGCAGGCCTGGTCTACAAAGCAAGTTCCAGAACAGCCAAGGTTGCTACATAGAGAAACCCTGTCTTGAAAAACAAACAAAAACAGGCAACAAAAAAAGAAAGCTAACCCAGGAACAGTAGGCCTACGGCAGGTTGTGGTACTAGAACTATTCCTCACATTTCAAGACATTCGGCATCCCCAGCCTGCAGGGGGCACTAGCCAAGCAGTAGAATCCCCTGCACTGTGACAACCACACTCCAAGATGCAGAAGGGCACCGCCTTGGAACCCTGTGGGCAGCAATAGCATCCTTTTAAAGTTTCTTTTTTCTCACTGGCCTTTTTCTGACTTTTCTCCAAAGACTCTGTGACTTGGAAACAGCTCACTCGTTTGAAAAGGAGCAGACAAGACTGGTGATTTAGATCCCAGCCCCCCAGCCCACCCAACCTGTACTGCCTCGGCCAAGTTAGCTTGTGACAGTTATGTAAGGAAAGGGGGACTTAACATTATTACGTGGATGCCACAATTCTTTGAAAGTCACCAGTAACAGGAAGGGTTCAATTAACTGAGATTGTTGCAATCACTTTGATTCTGTTTCAAGTGCTTGTAATAGTTACAAGACTGCAGCATCCTACAATTCACAGGTCAAGTACTCAGCTGTTAACCAGCTTGTAATAAAACTGTAAAAGGAAAGACACCCCTATAATTTGGTTTCAACATAAGAGTTACCATGGCACAGCCTTGAGTATTAGGTTGAGAGGCGGCCAGAAGGCCAGGTAAGCAATTTGAATGACAGATGCTGGAAAATGGGGTTTGTTCTCCACTATTTCATAACGATCTATTTAGGTTTTTCGAGACAGGGTTTCTCCTGTAGCCCCGGCTATCCTGGAACTCAAGAGATCAGCCTGCCTCTGTTTCCTGAGTGCTGGGAGTAAAGGTGTGCTCCTTTAATGAAGGGTTATTTGTTTTTTTTGTTTTGATTTTTGTTTAAACAGGTACAGTTAGCTCTGTCCAACAAAGGCGGGTACAGACTGGGGAGATGGCTCAGTGGATAAAGAACCCTCTCCACAAACATAAGGACCCCAGTACCCATGAAAAACCCAGGTGTGGCGGAGCAGGACTATAATGCCAGGGTTTGAGCCAAGTGGATCCCATAGGCCCACCAAATGTCCGGGTTCCATGAGATTCCATCTCAGAAGCTAAGGTGGAGGGCTCGGAAGACGGCTCAAGGGACAAAGGTGTTTGCCACCAAGCCTGACAACTTGCTTTCAGTCCCAAGGACCCACATGGTTGTCTTCTGACCTCCACATGCCACTTCCCCCTCCCAAATAAAGGAGGAGGAGGGGAACAGAGGAGATACCCCCATGCTGTTCCCCAGCCTCCACAATGGATGAGGGAGTATACCCACACACACCCATGCACACCCGTACTGCGGGTGACTTTATTCACAAGCTTTGCTGTCTCTCTCGAAAAGCTCACTGCACTCCAAAGAGACCCGTGGCACCCATCAACCGTGGTTATTGCTAGTGGTGGGATGGCCGGTCCTTTATGCTTCTTTTGCTCTTATATTTTCTGGAAAATTACACAACAGAAGACTTGTGGGTTGTAACTCAGAAAACAATTAGTGGTGGTGGTCCAGGTCCACGCCACGGAAGCCCCAGCTCAGTTGCTTGAGCGGCTGTTTGCTTTGCCGAAGCAGGAGAGCTTGCCAACCCTTCACTCACACAGCAAATATTTGTTGAGCTCTTTAAGGCCAGGCCTTGAGCGGTGGCTCCGATACTTTGGGTCATTTATTAGGGCTGCAGATATCCTCAGGGCTGGCTGGGCCAACCACTTGGGAAATGAGCTAAGCCAACACTTTCCCAACTTTTGTGCAAGAAAACCACTTGGAAGCTGACTCCTTGGGTTTGGGATCTGAGACTGGAGCCGTCAAGCCCCCTAGCATCCTTACATAGGGTTCTCGGAGGGTCCCCAAGTCCTCAGCCATTCTACAGCAAGATCACCCTTCTCCCCCAGTTTTCTTTCATATGGGCTGGATTTCGATTCCACAAATGCTTCCTTGGGTCCGGAGATGGAACAGAAGGGAGACCTCGGCTAGACGACAGTGTAAGTCGAATCTCCTTAGGTAAAAGCAGAGACCAATAAAAGGGCAGGCATGAGTTTGAATCTCAGCTCCACCAAGGGTAAGCGTTACCCCTCCCCTCAGTTTCAGGAGCTTATTTGCAACTCCTTCACAAGGGAGCGTTGCAGGGACTCGGAGGGTTCTTCAGGACTTGACACCCTGGCAGAGGGCGAAGACAATAGACAGCGGCCTCCACCAGTTGTCAACAGAACTCCAGGCGGAAGGCCTGGCTTCCCAGGGAGAGAATGGACAAGCCCTGCCCCCTCCCAGGCACGTGCCCAGCCCCCACCAGGATGTGCTCCGGTAAGGTACAGAAACCCTTAGGTTCTCACAGAGGCTGAGACTCCCAGAATTTATTCAGGGAAATCTTGATTCATCTCAGTCAGACTACAGGAAGATAATTACGATAACGAAATTTTTCTTCCCTTTATAACTAACATTAGGGAAATTCTGAGAGCCGGGGGTGGGGTGGGGTGGGGGGTGGGGAGGTTGAGGCTCATGGGTAGAGGAGCATCGGCCTAGCTAGCATGTGACACTCTGGGTTCTAGCCCAGCACTGTGGAGGGATCAGTTTGAGAAAAGCTTTCTTTTCAGGGACTCGTGCACGTGTAGATCAGGTGAGGGAGGCCCTAGGTATTCCGGACACCCAAGATCAATGAACGCCCACCGAGTATCCGGCTCCCGGGACAGGCCGCCGTCCTCGAAAGAAAACATCAAGAGGGAAGCCTCCGGCAACAGACATCCCGAGGGTCACGACCGTCGGTCCCCAAAAGAGCCCAAGGAGAAAGAACCTGGATGTGAGTTTTGCACTTTACAAAGAAGTCGAGGCTGAGCTCAAGAGCATTCCCGGAGCCCGCGGGAAGACCGGAGCCAGCTCGGTGGGCGGAGCCGAAGGCGCGCGAGCTTGCCGGGTCCACCTGCCTCCCACCGCCCGGCCCGGCCCGGCCCGACACTCACGATCTCGGCCACAATCAGGAGCCCCGGCAGGGTGCGGAGGAACTCTCGGTCGTAGGCGAAGCTGCTGCTGGCGGTGGAAAAGTTCTCTGCGAAGGAGCTGGCGGTGGTGGTGACCGTGTGCGAGCGCGCGCGCTGCGATTCCTCCATCGTCGCGCCCGGAGTTGGCTCGGGTCCCCGGGGACCCAACCCCCACCCAGCGAGCTCCTTGGGCCCAGGGTCGCCGGCCAGGGATGGGGAATCGCGGCTGGCAGCTGGCGGGCGCGCCGGGGTGGCCTCCCGGGTCAGACCCGCGAGTGTCCCCACTTGTCGGCGCGCGCGCTCCGGAGCTCCGCGGGGACCCGGCAGCGGGATCGCTGGCAACCGGTGGCTGCGGGAGGCGGGGGAGGGGAGGGGAGAGGAGGGGCGTAGACGGGGCGGGCGGGGGGCGGGCACTTGGGGACCTCCCCTCGGGGGCGCCGCCGCGCGGTCACGGCACCTGTCGCCCGGGGGCCGAGAGCTCACAGGGGTGCAGGGACGCGCAAGGCAACGCTGAGAGGGAGCGTCACCTTCTAGTCGCACCTCTCCTAGCTCCGGCCGCTACCGGGCTCCTCCCACCCAGGGCCACCAGACTCGGACCTGCTAACTTCCACCTGGCCGGACTGGCAGCAGGGCCTCTTAAGGAAACCCAGGCCTCCAGGGACGCGGCGGCTCCCGGACTCAGCCAGCCGGGCGGATGGGGGAGGAAGGCTGGAACTGTGATCCAACCGGGCCTTAGACCCGGGATCGATACGAGGCCGCTTGGACAGTGGACAGTCCTTACCGGCTCCGCTGCAGCCGCCACCGAAGCCGGGTGCTGTTTCCTGCCCCTCCTGTCGGGAACAATTCGAGGAACCAACTTAATCGCTGTGCTGAGAGAATGAGATTCTTCCAGGCGCTCTCTACAACTCTGGCGCAGACTAGCTGGAGCACGGAGCGGAAGATGGAAGATTGGGAGACGGTCAGGGTCCCTGGTCAGCATGTAGCATTGTGACCGTCATCTTTAGACTTGGAGAGGAAGAGAAAACTTGTTCCCAACAAGCTTGAGACGGACCCTCTGTGTAAAGTGGTGTTTATGACAAGCGAGCCGTGCTTGCCTGGGGTGAGGGAGCAGAGAGCGGTGGGCATCGCCTTGAGTGGCAGTAGTGTGTCCGGTAGGGAATGCTGAGCTGAACCCTGGGTGCTGTGTAACTAGCATGAAGTTATTGGTTCTGCCTTGCTGGGCCTCACAATAGTGCCTTCTGTGTTTCAAAACAGAACAAGGTGGGAGCTTTGATGGGTGATGGACCGCTGGCCCTGTACCTGTCCCCTCCTGTTTTGTGAAGAGTGACAATAAACATTTATATGAACCCACCGAGTAGGGAGGGTATAATCTGGTCAAAATACAATTTTGAATTCAAAGTGAAGACGTAACAGGCTTAGAAAGTAGTCAGGTGTTTGTGTTTCTGTCGGGAGAGCCGAAAAGAAAGCACAAATGACCTACTAATAGAAGGAGTTTAAGCCTGGGTCCTCCCCAGGAAAAACTCTGGGGATGGAGTCTCAAAGACAGGCCAACAATTCTAGTGGGGCGGCTTATACCTGTAATCCCAGCACTAGGGGACCTGAGGCAGGAGGCTGGCCTAAAGCTACAGAATGGGACTCTGTCTCGAACAAGAGTCTGGGCTACAGAGTGAGACCAGTCTCCCCTTCTACCCCAATTTAAAAAAGAAAAAAGAAATTGAAGTTCTCTCTCTCTCTTTTTTTTTTTTTTTTTTTTTTTTTTTGAGACAAGATTTCTCTGTGTAGACCAGGCTGTCCTCAAAATCAGCGATCTGCCTGCCTCTGCCTCCTGAGTGCTGGGATTAAAGGTGTGTGCCACCACTGCCTGAACATTTGTTTTTCACTGTTTCGTTTATTTTTATCTTCGAGATGGGTTTCTCTGTGTAGCTACCTGCCTCTGCCTCCCGAGTGGTGGGACTAAAGGCATGTGCCACCAATGCGGGACCTGAAACTCAAGTTCTTAAACCCCACTGAGGTCAGAGCCATGAAGCTGTATGCAAATGAGCCTTCCAAAAAAAAAAAAAAAAAAAAAAAAACCGCTTGCTCAGAGAAACTACAAATGCACTGGGGAATGAGAGACTCGCTGTCTGGAGGAGTCTAAGCTGAAATGTGCAGCGCATAGCCAATGCAGGAAGTCTTGACAAGTTTATTTTCACGACACCAAGGACACTCCGTTTCTGAGACCCACGGAGCCAGATGGCTATCAGACTTCTGGCTTTAATTTAGCAAAGTAAAATAAGCACTGGAGAGATGGTTCAGCCACTAAGAGCAAGCACTGATCCTACAGAGGACCAGAGGTGGGTTCCCAGCACCCATGTCTAGCAGCCCCAGGGGATCCAATGTCCTCCTCTGGGTTCCTTGGGTGCCTGCTTTGATGGTGCTGAGGGGTGGGGGTGCATGCCTTTGATCCCGGCACTCAGGAGGCAGAGGTAAGCAGAGCTGAGGCCAGCCTGATCTACAAGAGTGAATTCTAGGACAGCCAAGGTTATACAGAGAAAGCTTGTCTCAAAAAAAAAAAAAAAAAAAAACACACACACACAAAAACAAAACTTAAAATTGCAAAATATATATGCCACGCCTTTGTATTTGTGCATGTATATGGGTGTGCATGTGTGTGGGAGCAAGTACATGTGTATGAAGTCAGAGTAGGACATCCAGTGTTGTGCTGTCACTCTGCATTTTTCCCTTGAGACTGGGTCTCCCACTGATCCTAGAGCTAGGCTGGCATCCAGCAAACCCCAGCGAGCCCCTGTATCCACCTCTGAGAGCACTAGGGTTAGAAAAAAGTTGGTGGCTGGGGATTTGAACTCAGGTCCTCAGGCCTATGTGGCAAGTTCTCTTCTCTACCAACCATCTTCCCAGGCCCAATAAATGCACACATACAGCATAAAGCACCAATACTCTGAACTAGGTCCCAATCAATTATACTAATTTTCTGAAGTGGAAATATATGTGTGTGTGTGTGTTTGGGCTATCACAGTGTAGCAAACATTCCAAACATCACTAGCTTTAAAAATCACCATTTTATTTGCTCAGGAAACTGTCAGCCGTGGATTTGGGCTAGGCTTAACATGCAGGACCTTCAGTTCCATGTGGGTTTGGAAGTGTGCCCTCAGCTGGGAACTGGCTGGGATAGGTAGACACCAAAATGTGTCCCTCCCATACCCATGAGGGCGTTCTCACTTGGCTTGCATGGGAGACTCTTACAGCTAGGGGTTAAAGTGGTATGTCAGTTATTTTTCTTGTTGTTTCAACAAAGGCCCTGACAAAAGAATGGAAGAACTCACTAGCTCAGAGTTTGAGAAGAGATACAGTCCCTGTGACAGGAGAGGTTTGGTTGCAGGATCGTGAGGCAGCTGGCTACATGGTATCCACAGGCTGGAGGCAGAGAGAGAGAGAAACAAGTGATTGTGTTCAGCTGGCTTCTCCTTTTGTTCTGCCCAGGCCCCCAGCCCATGGTATCCAGACACCCATGTCCAGGGTGAGCCTTCTCAGCTTGGTTAAACCTCCATGCACTCTTTCTGCAGACATACCCAGAGCTGTGTCTCCTAGGTGACTCTGAATCCAGTAACATAACCTGAAGGTAAACTATCACAAGCAGGAACCTCAGGCCCAGGCCCTGAGGATACACTCCATCTTCAAAACAAAACACACAGACAACATCTTCTGCTAGCAAATGCCAGCCAGGATTCCAACAAGAAAAGCCAAGGTCACCTTTGCTTGGAAGGAGTGTCACAGAGTTGTGGCTATCTCCTAAACGTGTTGGGGAGATAAACAAAGGTGATAGGTAGCTTCAATCGATTTCAATTAGATTTCCTCCCAACTATCTTTTCTGCAGATTTAAGAAACTAGCCCCTGAGGCCTTTGTGTCAAATAGAACTTAGAGCTGAGATCTGAAGGAATACAGAACTGAAGAAGAAATCAGAAAGCTGGGCGGAACACCGAGGGAGCCAGTCTGGTGGCTTGCTGGGTTAAGCCACCTAGTACCCATACAGAGGAAGGAAAGAACTGACCCCTATGGGTTGCCCTCTGATCTTTAAAAGCATTCTGTGGGCAGCCCTACTGCAAATATGAATACAAAATTAAAACATCCACATTCAGGAAACAGAGGCAGGCAGATTGAGGAGCATCCCAGGCTAGCCTGGTCTACATAGCTACATAGTGAATTCCAGGCTAGCCAGAACTACGAAGCCAGTCCCTGCCTAAAAACAAAACAATTCTTGCATGCCTTTAATCCCAGCACTCGGGAGGCAGAGGCAGATGGATCTCTGTGAGTTCAAGGCCAGCCTGGTCTACAGAGTGAGGTCCAGGACAAGCTCCAAAGCAAACAGAGAAACCCTGTCTCAAAAAACAACAAAACAATTCTAACTTCATCTCAGGCTAGAGACAGCTTAGTGGTTAAAAGAGCTTGCTGTTCTTCCAAAGAACCCTCAGGTTTGGCTCCCACCATCCATATCAGATGGCTCACAATGCCCAGTAACTCCAGACCCAGGGGATCTGATGCCTCTGGCCTCCAAGGCTCCAACATTCACCCCCCCACAAATGCATAACTAAACATTAAGATACATTTTAGAAATTTAAATTTCTAAATAAAAAATATTTAAAACAAAGATAAGTTTTCCTACCAGCCTCCAGATAGGTACATCCTAATTGGCACAAGGGCCAGGGTGAACTGTTCAAGAGCGGCCAAGAACTTCCAAGGACTTGTTCATGGGGTGACAGTGATGCACGCACTAGCTGCAAGGCCATATTATCCAATAAACAAATAAGACACGGCCCTCTCGTGGGCTCAGAGGACCTACAAGTCGGCAGTAATTTCAATAACTGAGTGGACATTTTTTGGTTTCTGCCTGCTACCTAAGAAAAGACCATGGTGCAATCTTTTTTTTTTTTTTTGAAATAAAGTTGTCTTCATAGGTTTACCTGTCATTTATTTCTTTCAATTATTCTATTACTTTTAAATTAAGCGTGACTATTCCAGGAAAGAATCTTCCATGGATGTTAGGGTTAGAGGGTGCAAGTGGAATGAGGAAAAGACCATTTACAACAACATCTCCAAAACTCTCCCCAGAAAATGACATTGCCCCCTCGAATTCCATAACCTTGTAGGAGAAGAGCCCTCCCTCTTCCGGCCTTCACATACTGTTATCCTTACGTTGTGCACATAAACTCATCCAGGTAAACACACATACATGAATAAAATGAAATAAGTCTCTTTAAATGATTTAAAATTTTTTTTTTTTTTATGTGCATTGGTGTTTTGTCTACAAGCGCATCAGTGTGAGGCTGTTGGGGCGTCTCGAACTGGAGTTGCAGACAGTTGTGAGCTGCCATGTGGATGCTGGGAACTAAACCCGGGTCCTCTGGAAGAGCAGCCAGAGCTCTTAACGGCTGACCTATCTATCTCTCCAGCCCAGACCCCATAATAAACAAATCTGTTTTTGTTTTGTTTTTTATTTTTTCAAGGCAGGGTTTCTCTGTATTGTTTTGGAGGCTGTCCTGGAACTCACTCTGTAGACCAGGCTGGCCTTGAACTCACAGAGATCCTCCTGCCTCCTCCTGCCTCTGCTTCCCAAGTGCTGGGATTAAAGGCGTGAGCCACCAAAGCCCCTGGCTTAAGCAAATCTTTTAAAAGGAAGGTGACACATAAGGGACAATATCCAAGGTTGATTTATGGTCTCCACGCGCACACACACACACACGCACACACACACACACACGCACACACACACGCGCGCGCACACACGCACACACACGCACTCACGCACACACGCGCGCGCACACACACGCACGCACGCGCGCACACACACACATACACACACACACTACTGGGAATATGTGCAAAAGAAATGAAGTCAGCATAGCAGGAAAACACATGTATTTACACGTTTATTGCAGCACCATTCACAACAGCTAAGAGCTGGAAGCAACCTAAGTGCCTATCAAGAGTGGATGGAAAACGCACCATATATACACAATGGGATATTGTTCGCCAGAAAGAGGGGTGAAATTCTATCATCTGCAGTAGCGTAGGTGGCACTGGGGGTGCATTAAGTGAAATAAGTCTGGCACAGAAAGACAAATACTGCATCTTCTCACTCAGTGTGGGAACGAAACAACGGATCTCAGGGAAGCAAAGTAACAGTCGTTACCAAAGCCTGAGAAGGGTGTCCGGGAGGGGAGGAGAGATGGCTTCCTGGTACAGCAGGCTGGGAGGAATAATGTCTGATTCTATGGCACTGTGATTGACAACAATTAATTGAATATATTCAAGAAGCTAGGGGAGAGGATTTGGGGGTTTCCCATCAAAGAAGCAACAAATGTCCAAGGTGATATAAGCTAGTCAGAAACCTTGATCTGGACATCAAACATTATATATATGTATTGAAATGTTACATGGCAATCCATACATATTTATGATTACTATGTGTTGGTTAAAATAAAAATATAGTTTTAGTAGTTTCCTGAGCTTGTAGATATGGCTTAAGCCCTGGGGTTTAGTCCCCAGAACAACAAAAATTTAGATCTTGGTCTCAAGAAGAAGATAGATAGACTCCTCGAAGTTTGTTGTTGTTTTCTTTTCTTTCTTTTTTTTTCCATGGCTGGGCATCACTGTGTAGCCCTGGCTGTCCTCAACTCACAGAGATCTATCTGCCTGCCTCTGCTTCCCCAGTGCTGAGATTAAAGGCATTTGCCACCACCAAGGTGCTCTGTTGTCCCCACCCCCCACCCCCACTCCCGCCACAGGGTTTCTCTGTGTAGCTTTGGAACCTGTTCTGGAACTTGCTCTGTAGACCAGGCTGACCTTGAACTCACAGAAATCCACCTGATTCTGATGGGATTAAAAGTGTTTTGTTGTTGTTGTTTTTAAACAGGTTCTTACTATGTAGCTCTGTCTATCCTGGAACTCATTATATAGACTAGACTGATCCTGAACTCACAGAGATCTGCTGCCTCTGCCTCTGGAGGGCTAAAGCTAAAGGTGTGACAACCATGCCCAGCTTTCCCTAAAGTTTTTATCTGCTTTCAGAGGCTTAAATTTGTTTACCTCTGGTATGCCTTTCACTATTAGAATACACGGTTTGGAAGTAAGACAGTCTCTTCCCTGAAAAAAGTATATATATATATATATATATATATATATACACACACACATACACACACACACACACACACACCATCATCATCATCATCATCAAGAGAATGAGATTCAGCAGGGATGGGTGGTAGATATCCCAAGGCTACAAATGAGCCAGGACCAACTTTGCCCCGGAGGAGGGTGGCAAGATCAGCCTGCGCTAGGGCATTTTCTTCAGGGAGCAAATATTTATATAGTTTTCAAGGGTTGTTCCGATTCAACTAAGCATAGAGGAGGAAATTATAGAGGGGACACAGTCCTTCAAACAGAAAGCCCCAGACTAGCATTTCTGCTGATACAGCTAGAAGGAAATGTGGACATCAGTGAGCCTTCCTCCTGGCTCCTCCTTTCCAATGAACATTAACTGAACTCTTTAGCGAAGAGGAAGGTTTGGAGACACCCACTGGTGAACATTCTACTGTCTGAGATAGGGAAGGGGATTTGAGACCTGCCTGGCATGTGGAAGTCCTAGGTTCAATTCCTGGCCCTGGGCATGGTGTCATATACTTGCAACCCAACACTTAGGAGGCAGCCGAGGGCGGGACAGAGAGGCCATCCTTGGCTACACAAAAAAGACTGCATGCACCACACAGGATAGCTACAGGTTGCAATCATTTTAGGGAGTAAAATGCTTCAAGTCTCTCTTGTTCTGCAACACTGGCTATTTTTGTTCAGCAGTTATCAACACAAGCTAGCAGAACATTTAGCTAGATATGTTGTAATTTAAAAAGCGCGAGCGGTGCTCCAGAGAAAGACGCCATGTGCCAGAGCTTGGGCGGAGGGGTTTTTATTAAGGGAAAGTGAATGGGAAAGGGGAAGGGAGGGAGGAGTCCAGCCTCTGGGGACAGGAGTAGCAGGAAAGAGAGGCAGAGAGAGGGGAGGGGAGACAGACAGAGAGAGGAGAAGAGAGAGGGGAGGTGGGCAGGGCCCGCGTAGGAGGGAATGTAGTGAACGGGCTCAGGTGGTGCTCTTAGTGGCTGCAGCTTGGGGTGTACCCTGTCGGAACCCCAAGGGCAGCCCAGGACAGATGCTGGAATACTAACAAGATATACACATATATGATATGTACATTTCCAATAAGGGAAGGGGGTGGGTGCTGGCTGTTTTCCCCCACCCCGAGGCTTAGAACCCTCATGCCAGGTTGCAGAGCAGATAAAAATGGAGGTGTGCTGAGGGAAGGTCGGTTTTGCTGGCACACGTCTTGCAAGGGCCTACCAACCCAAGTAGGAAGCAGGATGCAGCCAGAAGTTCCCCAGAATGCAGCCGGAAGTTCCCACGACTGAAGGGGTAGGAAGCACCGTGGAACCGGGTGGGAGCGCCACAGAATGCAGCCGGAAGTTCCACGCAACACCCCCCATACACTCCAGAGGCTCAGCATGCAACCGTAGACTCTCACAACAAAACCGGAAGTCTCCAACAAAACCTGAACCCCCTGCTGAATAAACCTGGAAGGGTGCAGCTGCTTAAACCACAGTGCGCTTTTTGCTGGGGCCTCGCTGGACGTCTGTGCGCCAGGTCTTGAGGGCGCTGACCGTTCTTAGTGCTGCCAGGAGGAAGGACTTGAAACCGAGCTCAACTGGCAGTCCTGATGCCAACACCTTTCACTCATTAGTGTTCATCAGGCGCCCACGTTTGAATTCCTGTCTGAGGTGTTGCGTGAACAGTGCTACCCTCCCGATGCTGGGTGAGCAAGGGCCTGTCCTCCTGATGCTGACCACACCCAAGGAGGGGCCGGGATGCATCTGCGGTGCAATCAGAAGCACACCAGAGGTTGGGCAGGAAAACCAGAAGCAGCAATTATACCCGTCATGTGTCTCTCCCAAAGCTCTAGCCAAAGGAACTCTCAAAGCAAGCAATTTACAGAGTGGGCTTTTTTTTTTTTTTTTTTTTTTTTTTTCCTCACCAAGGACTTTTGCTCTGGGAAGAATTAATTGGAGGGTTCTTCTGTGTCCTGGGCACCAGCAAATATTTAAATGTTCGTTTGTAGACAATGAACTGTTTGCAAAGAGGTGGTGGACCCCAGGAATTTAAAGACAGCTGGGGGCCTTATCCTGTCTCACCAGCAAGAAACACACGAAACACCGGAGTATAAAAGTACATTCTTAAATAGATCCCAGTGAGTAAGTAAACTGCAGTATTGGGTGTTTCAGAATTTCTGTTGTCTGTGTTTGCAAAGCTAAGAATCACTCCCTCGTGTGTGTGTGTGTGTGTGTGTGTGTGTGTGTGTGCGCGTGCGCGTGAAGTACAAAGGACAGCCTTGGGCTCCTCAGATGCCTTCTGCCTTCTGTTTGAGACCGGCTCCCTTATTGGAACTTTGCCAAGACGGTTAAGCTAAGTTGGTCAGCTAGCCAGGAGTTTCCAGGAATCCCCCTGTCCCATCTTGAGATGACAGGTGCATGCTGCCACATCTGACTTTTTACCTGGCCTCTGGGGATCTGAACTCAGGACTTCACACTTGCCTGACAAACACTTTACTGACTGAGCCATCTCCCCAGCCCTCCACCTTAAAACAAACAACCAAACCCAACCCTTTTGCTTAGAGACAACTGACTGTCCCTTCAGTCCCTAGTCTCCATGTGGCTGTTTGGGGAGGTAGGAGAAGGTTCTGGACCTGGCATGTAAAGCCCTACTCTGGTTGCCTGAGCCGAAAGGATAGCATTAGGCTAACTACCGGGTGACAAGCAGCTTGAGTTCGTGTCTTTCTTTTACCTGGAGAATTCCTAACCAGAGGAACTAGTTAGAGCCTGGCACAGTCGGGTGCAGACACAAAGACACCCTTTTCAAAGTCGCGTAGTAGTGTCCTGTTTCTGGGGAGAATGGTAGGCCTGGCAGGGGGATGAGCTGAGGAGCCCGATGTGTCTGTCAGATGCTGATTGTTCCGCAGGAGCTGAGGAGAGGCCAGGATGGAGCGAGACAGCGCCTTCTACAAAACCAGAGGGGTCTCTGAGTGGTCTGCTAGGTGCTTGAGACGGAGCTTCACACCTGTCTGCTTTTGTTTACCTCTGTCTCTAGAAATGGTGTGTTCCATCCCACAGGGAGCATGGGTACACGATGTGAGCAAAGCATAGAGGACCATATGGGTTACCTTGTCCTTGTACGCAGCCAAGAGAGAGCGAGTTTTCTCCCAGTCCACTCCTCCCTCCTTCAAGTATGGATCGTATATTTTTTTGAGTCGGGGCCTCATGAGACAGCCTCCAGTTCCCTATGCTGTAGAGGGTGACCTTGAACTTCTGATCCTCCTGCCTCTGACTCCTGAGTCTGAGATAGGCTAGGAGGAAAAGAAAGCATATCTCTACACATAATTTTATCTAACCCTCAGAGAAATTCTGCGAAGCAGGTGTGGTCTACCCGTACCGGCAGTGAGGCTCTGTGTGGTTCAGTCATTTGCCTAAGATTGCATCACTGGCGAGGCGGACGGACTGGATCTCAACACTTCTCTGGAGTTCTCTTTCAACGACGCCTCCTGTGGAGGGTGACTCATTCAGGAGAGGCATTTCTACAACATCTGTGTCATGATTCATAGCCTTTTTATTACTCTTCTGACAACATCTGGCCAGCGCCTACTCCTCCTTCCATTTCATAGACAAGAGAACAAGCAATTATGCTCCCAAAGTCAGCATACAGCCTAGACCTCGAAGTTGCCCAAAATTCAAGGCTGCCAATTCCTCCACAAAGAGAACGGGTCTGCAATCTTCTTCAAATTAAAAAAAAAAAAGACCTTGAACTGATCCTCCCCCTCTCCAACTCATAAGTGCTGGGATCACATTGTGTAGCACAATACGTGGTTTCGGCAGGGCCTCATCTATGCTGGGCAAATACTCTGCCAACTGAGCTACATCTCTAGCTCCTGGGTTGGCTTTCTAGAGCCATAGACATTCCAGGTTGCAGGCAGCAGTCAACAGTCACATGAGGACCTCAGCCTGAAAGTTACTGGCCCTCTTCTAGAAACAAAGACCAAATTCTCTAAGCCTGTTACTCATAGCTTCAAGGGGGAGACTCCCAGTCCGAAGTCCTCTGTTTACCTGCTTCCTATAGGAGGCCAGCTTTCTCTGCTTCTCGTCTCTGGGGAAAATGGTGGTCAATTATTTTCCTGGGTTGATGAAGACAGCTAGACTGAGCTAGAATTTACATCTCAGGCCTCAGATTTCTGAGAGAGGGTCCAATGTTCTGGCTTTGGCCTCCTGCCTGTCCCTCGACTATCAATACTGCACCCTTAGCTGCACGTTAGCATCACCAGAGGAACTTCAAACTATCCAAGTCTAAGTCAAGCCCCAGAGACTTGTTTCTTTTAAAGTTTTTTTTTTTTTTTTTTTTTTTAATCTCAGTGTGGTAGCACACACCTTTAATTCCAGCACTCTGTGATTTCAAGGCCAGCCTGGTCTACAGAGTGAGTTCCAGGACAGCTAGAGCTGTCCTATCTCGACCCCCCCCCCAACAAAAGGTGTGTGTGTGTGTGTGTGTGTGTGTGTGTGTGTGTGTGCGTGCGTCTAAGAAAGAGACAGTCAGTGCGATATCTGATATCTGGGGATGCACAGTAAGCATGTGGTGGTCAGAGGACAACTTTGTGGAATGGTTCTTTATTTTCACATAAGTGGGTTCCAGGGATCAAACTTGAGGTCACTGGGCTTGCATGGCAAGCACTTTATATGGTCTGTGCCATCTCCCCAGCCCCAGGCAGCTTTTCTCAACACGAGGGCAGCTCCCATTGCAGAGACTGGCCTGCCGGGGGTGGAGTGTAACTGGGAGACCGGGCTGTTGAGGCGCTCCCACGGTGACCGTAATAGAAGTATCTGAGAGTCCTGGCACGAAGGGTCGCCTGCTCCCGTCAATTTCACCTATTGCCAATTGTTCCCACCTCCCACCCTTTCTCCCAAACCAGAAGAGTCAATGCTGAAAATCCCGGTTCAGTTCAGCCAGTGAATTCCAAGGCATCAATTATACCATTGTACAGTTTGATTTAAGCTTAAGGAAGGTAAATAGCTCCAGGCAAAAAATGCAACCCAAAGAATCTCCTGGAACCTTTACAAGAATAAGTATGCCTCTTTCTCTACCCCTTCAGAGCCCTACTCCTGGATACGGGCTGCACTCTCCCTTCCAAGCAGATGATAGAAATGACCAAGGTTTGTGATGCTGGCCTTGGTGCCCATTGGTTATTAATTGGATATCTCAGCCCACAGAGGTTTTCAATGTTGCTTAAGTCTCAGTCTCTGGGCTGCTCAGCTTTACTCTGCTCTGCCGTGTGAGTAGCTAAGTTGACGGGTGTTCGCCCTTCTGTAGCCACCCAGACTGAGCTCCTGTTCTCTCCCTAGATAGCATCTGGGGGAATGACAGAAGACTACTGTGGGACAGTTGTCCTTTAGGGGCAGGCAGCCCATGTTGGGGGAGGAGACTCCTCAAAATCAGTTTTCTAGGAAGGAGGTCAGTGTCCTGCCCCGGCCACCCCGTGTCTGTCATCATATGAGGCCTGGGTGCCATTTCCACCACGGAGGACCATGATGGGAGGATGAATTCACACCCATCTCTTGTCCCACGTCTGGGTCCAAAGAGGCTCAAAGCAGTGTGTATCCTCACCTCCCTTTGCCATCCCGACTGATAGTAAAGGAAGCTCAGCTCAATGTTAATGACATATATTTTGGCCAAAACTTTTTAGGACAAATATATACATCTTCCTTTGTTGATACTTTGATGTGTATGGGCCTGTGGCCTGGACCACCCTTCCTGCCTGGTCTTTGCAAATATGCTTATTCATTCTGTGAGGCCCATTTCAAGCCTGACTTCTTTGTGAGTCCTACCTAATAAAAGTTAGTGTTGGACTGGGTATGTATGAGTGCTTGCTGTGCAAGCATGAGGACCTGAGCTCGATCCCCATCACCCATGAGAAAGCAGGCATAGCCTGGCATCTGTAATGTCAGCTCTGTGGTGATTGGGAACAGGAGGACCTGGGGGAAATGTCAAGGTCCTGGTTCAGTGAGAGACCCTGTCTCCATGAGAGTGAGGTAGACATGATCATGATCGAGAAGGGGATACCTGTCATCATCTCTGGCCTCCACACATGCACACACATGTGCACATAAACCACACACACAGTCACAGATACAGAGTTGCCCCTTAAGCCATCATTATACCATGCACAATGCTCTAGTTTTGAAATGATCTTACAGAATTGGGCTTTGGTGATCTCTCTTATGCACTGAGTGCTTAAGGACAGAGACCTCCAATCCTCCAGGGCCTAGGAAGGGCTTGGCACATAGTCGGAGCTCACTACATGGACATGAGTGAGTATGTCCCCAGTAAAAGTGGGTGAGAGGGTGCGTGAATGCTTTAACCAGTGCCCAGGAAACACACACACACACACACACACACACACACACACACACAGAGAGAGAGAGAGAGAGAGAGAGAGAGAGAGAGAGAGAGAGAGAGCTCTCATCTCAAAGGGGATAAAAGATGGTTTATTCTGGAGCCAAATATGAATGACCAAGACCCAGGAACACAGAACTAGGTTACCCCAAAGGAGTTTCATGGGGTTTTAGTAGCAGAACAAAGAAAGTCATAAGTTAGTGTCATTTGAAAATATACCAGTGGGGACATCAGAGAAGAAGGACACATCCAGGCAGATGGCTTTAGATGCTGTCTGATTGCATCCTTGGCCCTTCTGATGGTGGAGAAGAGGGTTTTACATTCCAAAGGGGTTTCTAAAATCTATTTACCAAGATGTTGGGTCTGACACATAGATAGGCAAGGAATGACCCTTAGGCTGGGGGAGGAGGCCGATGATAGCTCGACAGAAATTGTGACTAGGTTCTCAGACCTACAATGTTCCAAACTCTCTACATTCATTGAAGTTTTAGCAGTCCGTCAGTCTTGGCACACTCAGCTTCTTTATAGGACTTTTCTTTCACAGCTAAGCCACTAGATAGAGGTATGCATCAGTATTCATTCAACTCTACTAAAATTTCCAGGTTGGGTTTTGTTGAGACAGGGTCTTGTGTAACAGGCCTTTCTTTGGACTTCTGAATAATGATGACATGGAGACTTGTTGTTAAGTATGAAA
Organism: Phodopus roborovskii; assembly: GCF_943737965.1. Lineage (NCBI taxonomy): Eukaryota > Metazoa > Chordata > Mammalia > Rodentia > Cricetidae > Phodopus > Phodopus roborovskii. The sequence goes on from NW_026125295.1 coordinate 3,301,010, forward strand.
GCTTGGCCTTAGCTTGTTTCCAACTAGCTTTTTTTTTTTTTTTTTTTTTTTTTTTTTCCCCGAGACAGGGTTTCTCTGTGGTTTTGGAGCCTGTCCTGGAACTAGAACTAGCTCTTGTAGACCAGGCTGGTCTTGAACTCACTCAGATCCACCTGCCTCTGGCTCCCAAGTGCTGGGATTAAAGGCATGCGCCACAACCTCCTGGCTAAGGAAAATTGTAAAACTATAACCATCTAGTCTTCAACCCCATCAGAGACTTGAGAAGGATAGATATTATCTGAGTAAACAGAAAGTGCAGGGCAAGCAAATTCCAAAACTAGAAATGACAGAGTCAGATATCTGTCTAGGTGGTCATCCAAGTTCCTCTGCAATGTTGGCACATCCATCTTCAGCCTACAAGCCCAAAATACCTGACAAACTTTGCTGTGGAGCAGGGATTTTGAAGGACTGTCCCACCTTGTCCTGGCAAAGTTCAGTAGGCAACTTCCTTTATGTCCTGCTTGTCCAATATGAATAGCATACTGTTAGCAGCCAAGCCAAGGGCAGTTTCTTGCCCAGTGGCTAACTTTGCCTCAACAAAACCAAACTCCATATGGAGGTTCTTAGGTGCCAATCATCTTCCTTGAAGTAGATTGGTGCTGCCAGGAGCAGGCATGTCTCACTCTTATGAAAAGCCTTATGTTATTGGAAACATCTTAAATGCTACATTCTGTACATCTCTGAAGTGTTTGAAGACCACCTATCTAAAATATAATCTCTGTTTAACCTTGAAAACATACCTAACATGTATTTATTAATTATCCTAAACAGTTTATAATAGTAGCTTTCAAGGGCTAGATCTTTACATTACATGCTTAAAAGAGCTAAATAGGTACAGTACCTTAAACAAGAGTAGAAACATATATACAATATAATCTTAAATTCACATTAATATACAAAATCCATACCAAGGTAAAATATTTGAGATAAGTAGTTGCCTTTTAGTTTAAAAGTAGATTCAATAATCTACCCTTTTATCCTGTTGATGTGGGATGTCCTTCTGTATGCAGTGAATATGTGTTGCTTTTATTGGTTGATGAATAAAAGTTGTTTTAGCCAAAAGCACAGTAAAGCCAGGTGAGAATTCCAAACAAAGATGGAGAGAGGGAAGGAAGGGTTGAGGAGATGCCATGTAGCTGCCGGAGAGGCAAGATGCCAGGGCATCACTGGTAAGCCACAGCCATGTGGTGATACACAGATTAGTAGAAATGGGTTAATTTATAAGAGACAGCTAGCCAGGAATAAGCCTAAGCCATTGGCCAAACAACTATAAATATATATTCAGTCTTGAGTGATTATCTTATAAGCAGCTGTGGGGACGTGGTGGACAGAGAGAAACTGGTCAAGTGGGACCAGGCTAGACAGAGAAAAGCCTTCCAACTACATCCTATCATTCCTATGTCTTCCCTTTTCCACCCCTTATTCCCTCCTCTCCTTCTTTTCAACACTAGATAGGAGAGAAAGATAGAGGAAAGAAAAAGGAGATCCCTGAATCTAACCTCCTTTGCTTAGTTTTTTCCCCTGACCATGAGCAATAATAACTTGCCATCACCTCCCTTAAACGACAACAAACATCCATAACTCACCAAATGACCAAAACCCACCCACCCCTTCCCTCAGTAATGTGGACGTCATGATCTTAGAATTGTTTCCTGTTGCCTGGGGGCAATGATATCTTTAGGGGACCCTGAGAATGTTGGGAGAATGTTCAAGCCCTGGGAGAGATAGCTGTATCAATTTTTGTCCAGCCTCTATGTGATGGGAACTTGCATGATTTACCTGAAGCCCTGGCTGGAGAAGTCTGTGAGGCTGGACCATCTTAGCTAGTGCTTTGAAGTTGTCCTGGATGTAGATTTTTGAGGAAACCACAATGGAGGCATTCTGAAAGGCTGGCTGGAGCTGAAGGTTTCTCATCCCATCCATTCCTACAGCCACTTTTAAAATAACCTCTCTGATGCTTAATATTAATTACAAACTGTTTGGCCTATTAGCTCCCAGATACTGCCTTCTTTCTACCTGTGTTTTCGTTTGGATTTCCCACCTGGCAATAGTCTGTCTGGCTTTTGGCTCAATCAGCTTGTTTATTAACCAACAGTAATAAAACATATTCGCAGCATACAGAAGGACATCCCACAACAGCTGGATCATCTGGGTTACTTATCTTCATTGATGTCTGGTCCTTTTGTTCTGAAAACACACAGACTTTTAAAGGTAATGTACATATGTGCATTAACACAAACATGGAGTGTGCGGTGTGCACCAATCAACTAAAGATGATTTTCTGCTTTCTGTTTGAGCAGGTAAAAGGCATCTGTCAACTTTTTAAGTCTCTTTGGACTGAATAAGCAAACCAGAATATAAATGTCCATTCATGGGCTGGAGAGATGGCTCAGAGGTTAAGAGCACTGGCTGCTCTTCCAGAGGTCCTGAGTTCAATTCCCAGCAACCACATGTTGGCTCACAACCATCTGTAATGAGATCTGATGCCCTCTTCTGGCCTGTGGGCATACATGCAGACAGAACACTGTATACATGATAAATAAATAAATCTTATATTTTAAAAAAGTCTCCATGTCATATGAAAGGATGGCATATAATAATAAGTCATGAGGACTCTGTAGTCAGCAAGATTGATCATGTCTCATCCAGTCTGAGAGCTGTCCCATGTAGAGGGGCCAGCTTATACATCACCCATCTTGTAGTTTTTCTTGGTTTCTTTCTTCATGTCTGCAGCCAAGATTTTCAGGAGGTCTCCCCTGGTCAAATCTGATCTTTATTAATTTTGCAGAAATACATAGCTTTTCATTTCCTATGGAAACAAAGGCATAATCTCTTCCCCCAACAAAACACATATTCTGGTTTCCAACTGAGGTCAACACATCTTTAAAATATACAGGCTGATTCAATTCAGCATGTTTTTTTTTTTTTTCTCTATTACCCAATGTCTTAACTCAGCTGTTGTTTCTTATTCAATAGCATTTTAAAAATATAAAGTTAATAAACCACTAAATAGGACCCCAACACCCTGTGAATTTGAGCCCTGCCTGCTCTACATAGTAAGTTCCAGGCCACTTAAAATTACAGAGTGAGACTCTGTCTCAAAAACAAAACAAATCAAACCACCAACAAACAAAAACCAATAAAAACCTCGGGGCTGGGAACACATATAGCTCAGTTAGTTGGTGGACTGCTTGCCTAGAAGGCATAAAGGCCTGGGTTCAGTCTCCTCTAGTCCATAAACCGGACGTGGTGGCTCATGCCTGTTTTCCCAGAGCTCAGGAGGTAGAGGCAGGAGGAAAAGCCATCTGCTTTCTTAGGAGTTCGTGCCAGCCTGTGCTGCATGCGACTCTGTCTCCAGAAGGGGGAACAATCCTGGAAGCAGCCATGTGAGGACATCAGAAGCCGGGGGTCAGGGTCTGCCCTAGCTTTCTGCTTTTCCATCCTTCTTCACCCTTCCCCCACCCACAGGAGCAGCACATGGCAGGAGAAAGAGCAGAGAAATGGCCAATGGCCTCTCTGTCAGCTGCTGGGCAGAGATCCTGATCCAGAAATAAGAAAAAGTCATTAGGATTGCAGGAAGCACAGGTGTGTTTCACAGTACTGTGGCTGCATAGCAAGCTGGTCAGCACTCTGGCTGCAAACAAGCTCGATTGTGTCAGAGTTTGTGGGCCAGGAGATTGAGCAGGATTTAGTCATGCGGTTCTTCTGGTCCTCGAGGTGTGGGCTGAGATTGCTCAGCGGGTAGACAAACTGGTCTGGAGGATCCAGGATGGTGGCACACTTGTCTGGTGTACTGGTGGACATGCCTGGAAAGTTGGCTGTTGAGTGGGAGCATTGGCATGTGCCCAAACCAGCAGCCCAAACCAGCAGGGGCGTCCTAAGGGAACTGGATTTCATATATATGGTAGCGAGCTCCCTAAGATAGCTAAACAGAAGCAGGGTAGTGTTTTCTGTCTGAGCCTCGAGTGTCATATGACATTCTTTTCTTCCCATTCTTCTGTGTACAAGGTCGGCCAGGTTCAGGAGAGGGATGGGACCTAACTCTGTTCCGGTTTCGCAGCACTAAGGACGGAATCCAGGGCACGCACGTGCTACGCATGCGCTCTGACCCTCGTGTGTTCCTAGTCCCAGATCCCAGTTCCTTTCCAGTCTTGTGTGTGAGTGTTCACATGTAGGGATTTGGTCATGGGTTCATGTGTGCCGTGATGCACACGTGGAGGTCAGAGGACAACCGAGCGGGCCTCACCCTCCACCATGTTTGAGACAGGGTCTGTTGTTTGCCAGTGCCTCTTTTCTTGCTGGCAATACAGATGGGGACTGCCACGTCTGGCTTTATGTGGGTTCTGGCTTTATGTGGGTTCTGAGGATTTGAACTCAGGTCCTCCTCATGCTTGTGAGTACCCACTCCCCAGTCAGAGCTCACGCATGTCAGTGTGAGGATGCCAGAGGCCCTGGGACTGGAGTTACAGATAGTTTTGAGCTGACATGTGGGTGCTGGGAATTGAACCTGGGTCCTGTGGAAGAGCAGCCAGTGCTCTTAACCACTGAGCCACTTCTCCAGCTGAGGGAATCTTTTGAAGCATGGAATTATTTGAGGAGAATAATGCAGCCATGTCGGCCTTAGGCCCCGCCTCTTAAGGGTTTTTATTACCTTTTACTAGCACAAAGCTGATGGCTGGCCTTGAACACACAGGCCTTTGGGGGTCAGACAAAATCCAGAGGCGGTTGTGGTGATGTCTTGGTTGCACTGTAACAAATAAAGCTTGCCTGAAGATCAGAGGGCCGAGCTAGCCACTAGCTAACCATAGAGGTCTGGAGGTCTGTACAGAGACACGGCGTGAGATGGCTGGCGGAGAGAGGGATGTTAGGCAGAAGGAGACGGGAGCTCGCTCTTTCAGTCTGAGGGTTTTGTAGAGGTAAGAGCTTGGTGACTGGCTGCTCTGCTTCTGTGACTTTTCAGCTTTCACCCACTAATATCTGTGCTACAGGTGGTAACCACTCTGGGTGACTCTTCTTACTGAGTCCAGCGTCTCAGCATCTGGGCCCAGGTTCCAGCTGTGAATGGATGTGGCTTCAGGTTCAGGCTCCAGAAGGGTGGACAGGCGGTAATTTCGTTCCCCATGCATTAGGTTCCTATGGGCGTCTGGCAGCAATTTACCATCAGTCATGCACAGGACCAAGCAAAGATCAACTTTGGGTTTGACTGGTCTCTGCATCTCAGCCCTAGACAGGGCTCAGGGCTGAAGTCCGGTTGGTTGATGTGGCTTAGGGCGAGTCACCTGGGGGCCTGAGCTGCTTTAGTCTCCCCAGCTGTGGAGTGGGGATGGACGTGACTGCCTTGTCCCCTGTGAAACCAGCCGTTTCTGAAGTGTAGAGGGCTGCAGAGCTGGTGTGCTGGGTTGGTTTTTAGGTCGTTCATGTGTCTGAATGGAGGCGTCTCTCGGATGCTGGTTTTAGAATGTGGATACAAATTCTTAGACACCGCTGCCATCCAGACATGAGGTCTAGGCGTGTGCTACACCTTGCACATGGGGGGATGGAGCTGTGGCATAAAAGGTAGGCCATCTCCAGGCAGTGGGGGTGCACACCTTTAGTCCCAGCACTCAGGAGGCAGAGGCAGGCCTATCGTGAGTTCAAGGCCAGCCTGGTCTACAGAGTGAATTCCAGGATGGCAAGGGCTTCGCAGAGAAACCCTGTCTCCAACAACAACAAAGTGGGACAGCTCTTGCCTTCCTTACTGCAGGGCTCCAGCTGGAAGCCCCCACGCCGCTGTGGAGCAGCTCAGTCTGCCCCAGGAGCCCTAACTACCCCAAGAGGCCATGCCAGCTCCCCAGTGCTGTGGCAGAATTCCCGAGGAAAGCAGCCTATTCTGAGGGAAGGTGTTTCGGCTGTGGTTTCAGCCCCTAGCTGCCTGGCCTCATGGCTTTAGGGCTGGAAGGACAAACCTGTGGGAGTGTGTGGGGGAGAGAAACACACTGTGATGGCTGGGAACGGGGAGAAGGGGACAGTGACCCCAGTGCTCTTCTGGAGACACTGTAGCCAAGAACTCAACCACTGAGTTCTACATCTCCTCTCCCCTCCCCTCCCCTCCTGTGTCCTCTCCCTTCTTCTCCTCTTCCTTGCCCTCCCCTCCTCCCTCTCTCTTTGAGGCAGGGTCTCTATGTGTCCCTGGCTGGCATTGAACTCACAGAGATCTTTCTGCCTCTGCCTGTCAAGTGCTGGCACTGAAGGCGTGCACCAGCCAGCCACTCAAGCACTGGGATTATAAACTGTTGGGCAGCAATTTCCTCAGGTAGAAACCATTGTACCTTGGGGGAAGCCGGAGACAAACATTTCCTCTAGTGGGGAGGAAATAAACAAATAAAGAACGCAGTGGCTTCAGGAGGTCCCTGAAACTGACCGTATTCAGAAGGGCTCACCAAGCATACCTACACACTGAGGGCCGCCGAGAGAAGTCAGTTGTCTAGAAGAGGCTCACAGCCGTGTGGGGGCCGGCCTCCAGCAGCACAGGGCTTTGAGTGGGATCCACAGAGTCCCAGTAAACTCCATGTTTCTATCTGAGGGGCTTAGGGAAAAGACTCACACACTCTCTTGATGGCCTCTTTCTTTATTCTCTGTCCTCTCATGGTCCTTCTGTGATCTTTCTACTGCACACTTTTTTCCTACAGCTTATATACGCCAACAAAGTTTTCAGTCAATATAAGAATCACAATGTGGCTACACTCTGTTTTTTCAGGTGAAAGCAGGCATGTTTTCCATATTTCTTACATGATTAAACATTTTATGTATTACAGGTGAAACAAAGTATCCCAAGAACCCACATAATTCATACCCAAGCAACTTGTCATAGATTAACAGTGTGTAAGCAAGCAAGATATTCTTTTACCGATAGGCTGTGTTTTGTGGTTACAAAGAAAGGACCAATCATTTTATTACTTATTTCGAAAGGTAGTTTTATAAGGAATCCCAAATCTAAACTTCTACACATGAAAAACAATCAGTCAGCTCTACATTAAATCTTTAGGGTTACATACCCACTCAATAATCGTTTTTTTATATCAGGAGATTGAGGGCAGAAATGGATACAAGGAATTAATCATCACCTTTGATCATCAACCACTCCCAGCAAGAAGGGTACATCAGCCAACAATAACTGGACCGTTTTGTTCTTGTTCCCTGACCTTAATGAGTTCTGCACTCAACTCCGTGTCTTTCTGAAACTTTAGATTGTCTTCCTGGATTTTTTCACTTCAAAGCTATTTAATAAAAAAAAAAAACTTAGTCTAACTTTGCTATTTTCAAAGCTTTATTTCAGCTGTTGTGATGCACTCTGAAACCTGTGAACACATCTCCCAACATGAAGGTTAAAAGACTTCAAGCTAGCTGGGCTCCTGGGACTCAATTTTTTTTCTCAATCATTAACTTGAGCTACAATCTGTACAGCTCATTAGGTGGAACTCACAGGCCCTGGCTGGGAAACATATCCTTGTATTTATTTGTTTTCGTCAAAACTCTGTATGGGCTATCATTGTCATCAAATTAGACAAAATACAGCTTAGGGAGGGGTCGTCTTGACAATACACAGGTAAAAATACCCAGTAGAAACAGGATGTTTCCAAGAGAGAAGCACACTATTTTACAGGCAGTGGGGCTCTCCCCACACCCACCCACACCATGCTGGACACCTGAGAAAGAGCTGAAAGAAGTGTAAAGACACAGCAGAAGCAAAAGACGTCCCAGCGTGGGTGGAAGCTACTGTCCCGAGCACAGTGACGCAATCAGGTGTGCACTCCCCAGACGTTTAAATTAATGCATTGCACACACATAAATACATATATTTCAGGCAAAGATGGGGGCATGCCATTCTCGATATTTCATGACTTTTCCTATCAGCGTAACTATCATTTGGTCATCCTGTTGGTGAATATATGTTACCCTGTTTTAAGCTTGAATTAAGTTGTTCAGTGGCATGTTGTTTTGAGAGGACCCCTGAAAATCAATCATGGGTAAAGGTACTTGCTGTCAAAGCAACCCGTGTTTAATCTCCTGAGCCACAGAAACGGGGAGGAAAGAATCCATTCCTGCAAGTTGCCCTTTCTCCTCTACCTGAGTACTGTGGCTCATGTGCTCACACACAGACATGGTTTTAAAACACTTACATCATTTTTAAGAGCTGAAGAGATGGCACTTGGAGGTTAAAAGCATATACTGCTTGAGCTGGGTCTTTAATTGTAGCATTCTGGAGGCAGAGGCAGGCAGATCTCTGAGTTCAGTACCATCCTGGTCTACAGAGAGAGCTCCAGTACTGCCAGGGCTACACAGAGAAGCCCTATGAATTGGGGATGTCAGGGGGAGTACATACTGCTCTTGCAGAGGACCCAAGTTCAGTTCCAAGCACCCATATCAGGTAGTTTATAATCATTCGTAACCCCATCTTCAGAGAAGACCAGTTCCCTCTTCTGGTGTGGGTACCTATACTCATGTATACACACCTTCACATAGACACAAAGGTGATGGGAGATGCCATTATGTATATGTTTCTCATACAGGTTAATGAATAAAGCACTGTTGACCAATAGGAAAGCAAGATAGGCGGGACTAGGAGACAGGAAAGAGGAAGTAGTAAGGAGGGGTCAAGATGGAGAGTCTGGAGAAAGCAGAATGCTGGCCGGCTCTCCGGTAAGATAAGACCATGTGGAAGTACATAGAAATGGGTTAATAATTAAGACAGAGCTAGCCGATAAGAAACTAGTACCTGACCAACAGCATTATATCAAATACAGAGACTCGGTGTGTTAATTGGGGCTGGCGCGGCGGCGGGACAAGACCAGTGGCGGGAGGAAAAAACTAGCTCCTTACACAAAGGCATGTACATAACTTTAAAAAATTAAGTGGATTTTCAAAAAGAAAAAAGAAAAAGAAAGAAAACCAAAACAATCATTCTTGGGTGTGGTGGCACAGACATTTAATCCAAGCTATCTAGTGAGACCCTGTCATAACTAAATTCTGAACTACACAAGCATAAATAAGACCTCCGTTCTTTTTTTCCCTCTTTGAGACAGGGTCTCACCACATAGCTCTGGCTGGCCTGGAAGTCCCTGTGTAGACCAGCCTGAGCTCAAACTCACAGAGATCTACCTGCCTGGGATTCAAGGTGTATGCCACCAAGTTTGGTTTGTGATGATTAATCTTCAACATCAGCTTCATGAGAGTCACAATCCCCTAGGAACATACCTTGCATGTCTGGGAGGCGGTTTTCGGAGGCATCGATACTTCACTGAGGAACAGGTACCCGCCCTGAATGTGGGGACATCATTCTGTGGCCCTGGGCTGAGTGACAACGAGGAATGTGAGCTGAGCACCAGCAGGCATCTTTCTCTGTCCCTGACTGCCAATTCAGTGTGACCAGACACCTCCCACAGCCATGATGGACCTGCCACGATGGACCGTACCCTCAGACAGTAAGCCAAAGCCATTCCCTCCTCCGGGGACATTCCCCAAGCATTCAGTAAGACAGCACTGGCCTCTCCTCCTCCTTCCTTGGGAACAGCCTGGGCCATTTCCAGACCAAGGACAGCCTGTCTGTAAGATATCCCACATCCAACTGTGTCTTCATTGTTGTTTGAGATGCTTAGATTGAGGGGTCTGCTATGCACATGCAAATGTCACTTCTGACCTGCATCAATGGAGTGCCTGTGTGGATGGCAAATCAGACTCACCTACCTCCAAGTGTCTTTGCACACAAACTGTGTGCTCACCTGACCTACACAGCTGACCTGGGAAACACATTTGTGGACACGCACAATCATGGAGATGTATACAGATCCAGGCTAACCCCAGCATTCCCAGAGCAGGGGCAGGAGGATCTTTGCATGTAAGGCTAACCTGGTCTACATAGTGAGTTCCAGAACAGTCAGGGCTATGTAGAGAGATGCTGTCTCAAAAAAAATGGGGAAAAGAGACGCATACAGAAACTATTTCACAAGGTCTTCTAGAAAAATCCTTAATTTTCAGCCTAGAAATTTCTAAGCAACAAAGTCGAAGGCAGCTTGACATTGTACACTGTAGGAAGAGTTGCTCTCATATACCTTGTGCTATTTATGGTCACTGGGAAGGGGGAGGCGGCGGTAAAATAGGGTCACTAGTCACATGGAGCTTCAGGGGGAGCTAAGTGTAAAGATTATTTATTCTCTGAGCCAGACAAGCATGTATAATTATCTGCTGTGGGGAGATTAAAGTTTTTAATAGTCTTGGAAATGGCAGAGGGCTAAGAAAGAGATTTTAGACCGAAGCTTTTCAATAATTATCCCATTAGAGCTGGCTTATTAACTTTTGGTATTAAATGAATACATCTATAATACGCTCATTCCAAGAACAAATTATCTTGAGCCTTCTTCATGTATCCGAGTGCTCATACAACCTTCAGAAGTTACTCTGGGTAACCTTGCCCTTCAGAGAATTAGACCGGGTAGGACATGCTTGGAATCTGTCACTCAGGAGGTGGAGGCAGGGGGATTCCATTTGAGGTCAACCTGAGTACACAGGAGGAGGCTCTGTACCACCCCACAGCCCTAGTTGTCCTAGAACTCACTGTGTAGACCAGGCTGGCCTTGAACTCATAGATCTCCACCTGCCTCTGCCCCCTGAGTGCTGGATTAAAGGTGTGTGCCACCACCCAGCAAACAAAGAGCTTTTTTTATAGTGGTCATTTTAACAACAATTATTTTTTAACCAGTTACAAATGTAGTTGGTGTGTGTGTGTGTGTGTGTGTGTGTGTGTGTGTGTGTGTGTGTGTGTGTGTGTGTGCATGTTATGAGTAGTTTTTCCGCCAGCCTGGTCCCACAGCTGCACCAGCTCCAAATAACACACAGAGATGCTGTATTAGATGTAAAGCTGTTAGCCTGTTACTAGTGTTTCTTATTGGCTAGCTCTGTCTTAAATATTAACCCATTTATATCAATCTAAGTATTTCCACGTAGTCTTATCTTACCAGAGAGAGGATCCCGAGTTCTGCTCTCTTGGTCCTACATTTTGAATCTCCTCCTACCTCCTCCCAAAACCTCCTTCTCTCCTAGTCCCATCTATCTTGCTTTCATATTGGCCAACAGGGCATTATTCATTAACCAGTAAGAGAAACATTTACAGAATGACATCTCCCATTGTGTGTGTGTGTGTGTTCGCGCGTGCGTGCATGTGTATGTATGGTGTACATGCTCATGTGTGTTGTGCATATACAGACATCAGAAGACAACTTGTAAGACTCTGTTCCCTTCTTTGCTGAGATCAAACTCAGGTTCTGGGTTTGGTGGTGGCTCCTTTTCCTGCTGAGCATCTTGATGAGCCCTGGCATGTGCTGTTTAAATGCAGTTTTTAACATAAGGAATCTGTGGATGGACGTTTCTGTCCCACCCACCCCACCCTGCAGCCATTCAGTCCCAAATACACAGAGGCTTATATTAATTACAAACTTTTTGGCAGATGGCTCGGGCTTCTTACTAGCTAGCTCTCTCTTAATTATTAACCCCTTTCTATTAATCTATGTATCTCTATGTGGTCTTGGCTTGCCAGAGAATGCCAGGGCATCCTACCTTCCCAGCAGCTGCATGACATCTCTCCAGCAACTCACTCTCTGAATTCCCCTAGTCTGGTAGCCCTGCCTATACTTTCTCCCTGGCTACATCCTGTCTGTCCATTGGCCAAAACAGCTTTATTCATCAACCAATAAGAGAAACATGTATTCACAGCATTCAGGAGGACTGATTCATTTTTATTTCAGCTATTTTGTTTTTCAGCCAGCCTTTCTTTCTGTTTGTTCCTATAACACACCCTAAAAGCTCACATTATAGCCAGGCATGATCTGAGTCTATGTGTTTGGTGTAGGTGTCATTAATGAACAGAGTTCCTTCTGATTCTCAAAGTGCCTTGGGGATAAATTACTCACGCTACCTAATTATGTAAATCACACAGGTTCTAGATGGCACCCTCCTGATTGGTTGTTTCCCCGAGGAGCAGAGTCCTGTGAATTTTTTCTTTCCTTTCTTTCTCTTCCTTTTTCTCTGTGGCCTCATGTTCACAGCCAGCCGACTACTGAATGACTACTACTTCCCAATGAGATGTACTGGTTAAGCCCAGGGTCTCTGTAAATAACCCTACAAGGTCTTGAAGTCGCTGTGTATTCCAGGCTGAAACCAAAACTTAACCCATGGTGCTTTGTGGAATTACACTATTTAATTTTTATGGAAAAGTCTTGAGCCCTTGGGGAAATGGAGGGTGACACAATTCATTCTAATGTTGTGTCTTTCACTTTTACATAGCATGGTAGTACAAAGAGTAGTTTGGATTTATAAGTCTATTCCTAAACTGAAATTATTCCCAAATAAGAAATCTTAGATCTGCTGGCAACAGAATAAGGTTTCTCACCAACAGCAAGGAACATTCAGGAATATTTTCTTATGTAATAGGTATCTTGTAACAGTTTAAGGAAATGTTGCTATGACATTTTTTTTTTTTTTTTTTTTTTGCCCTCAAACTCAAAGAAGCAGTGTAACTCTTGTATGATTCACACCAGTAAAAGATGCAAAAGTTACCTGGGAACATGAGAAATTCGAGGCTGCCTTGGCTACACGAGACCCTGTCTCAACAAAAACAACCAAGAACTGTACAGAAATGGAAATCGCTTTGTGGCCAGAGCATGTAGCCCGGTAGACTGCTTGCCAAGCATGTGCAGAGCCATGGGTTTGGGCTCCAGTTCTAACTGGGCGTGGCGGCGCATCCTTGCAGAGGTAGAGCAAGCAGGAGCTCAAGATCATTTTCTTATGAGACAGCGAGGACAGCCTGATGGGCACAACTGTCCCAAAAAATAAAATAAAGTAGTCACCATATTAAAAAAAACAAAATAAAAAACTAAACAGGTGGGGTGACGGTGATGCACGTCTTTAGTCCCAGCATCAGGAGGCAGAGGCAGGCGGATCTCTGAGTTCGAGGCCAGCCTGGTCTCCAGGACAGCCAGGACTATACAGAAAAACCTGTCTCAAAAACAAACAAACAAACAAACAAACAAAAACCAAACAGGATGCAAAAAAGGAATGACTTAATAATATAGATAAATGTATTTTGCTCATGGACATAAAACTCAAAACACAAAGATACTTTTATTTTCTCCTTTGTGGTATATAAATCACATTCATTCATAATCCATTGATCTGGGCTGGAGAGATGGCTCAGAGGTTAAGAGCTCTGGTTGCTCTTCTGGAGATCCTGAGTTCAATTCCCAGTAACCACATGGTGGCTCACAACCATCTACAATGAGATCTGGTGCCCTCTTCTGGAGCGCAGACATACATGCAGGTAGAACACTGTGTATATAATAAACAAATAAATTTTAAAACAATCCATCGATCCAAACTTATGTTTTGCTTTTTTAAGAGTCTCATGTAGCCTGAAACTCACTAAATAGAAAGGGCGTCATTTGAACTCACACAGATCAACCTCAGGCCCTTCCACTTGAATGGCGAGAACTTTACCCACTGGTCTATCACCCATGAACTTTATTATGCAGACACCTGACACCACATCACATGCCTGAGTAGATGCCAAACCAAAGCAGTTGATGAGCCCTGTGTTTGTAAGCTGTGCCATTTTAGTTTAAATAAGTAGAGTTTAGAGTAGCAAATGGTATTGGCAATATTGACAGGTGAATCACTTATGTGCTTAGTGGCAATAAGATTGAAAGTAAGATTTACTTTCAAGTATTTTTTAAATCCATCATCTTGCTCAGAACATTGCTTCTAATGGCAACCAGCAGCATCAGTAGCAACCGTAAGAGCTCATATGCTAGTATTTTAACAGTGAGACAGAAGCCTGCCTTCAGGGTCCTATTTATGTCACTCCTGAAAACACTGTGCTCTAATGTATGTAGGAATTATCTTCACTTCATGCATGATGTCCTTCTCTCTTGAAGTTGCAGGTAGCAAAATCAAAGAAAACAAATATTTATTAAGAATGTGCTTTGGGGCTTGGGAAACATAATACAGTATATCTTTATAAACCACTTTTACCAGAGGCATGGATCAAGTCAAAAATCTTTTTTAAGTTTATTTTTTTAATTTCATTTTCCATTCCAACCACAGTTCGCCCTCCTACCCTCCTCCTGCTCCCCCTCACCTCTTCCCTTAGCCCACTCCCACCCACTCCTCCCACAGGGTAAGGACTCCCCTGGAGGGTTGACAAAGCATGGCCCCTTGAGTTGAGGCAGGACGAAGCTCCTCCCACCTGTATTAAGGCTGAGCTTGGCATCCCCTCATAGGAAATGGGATCCTACAAGCTAGCTCATGCACCAGGGATAGATACTGGTCCTGTGGTCAGGGGCCCCTCAGATAAACCCAGCTCTACAGTTGCCTCCCACATTCAGAGGACCTTGTTTGGTCCCATGGAGGCTCCATAGCATCTCAGCCTGGTGCTTGGTTGTGGATCTCTGCACATGTCCAGAATCTTTATGAGGGGTTGGAGTGATGGCTCTGTAGGTAAGAGTGCTTGCTTTGAACTCTTGTCACACCTTGAGGGGTGTTGTGGAGACAGGAACACTGCTTTATAGTGTTGTGCATGCAAGCATCCCTACACGCCAGAAGAGGGCACCCGATCTCATTACAAATGGTTGTGAGCCACCCTGTGATTGCTGGGAATTGAACTCAGGACCTCTGGGAGAGCAGCCAGTGCTCTTAACCTCTGAGCCATCATCTCTCCAGCCTGAAAAATCTTCAAGATTTTTAAAAATGATGATGCAAGAGCAAATGAAGACTACCAGACTTCATCCGGCGGTCAAGGCCAGTCCTGGGCAGTGCTTGATTAGAGGGCCTCAGACTTGCTATGTAGCCGAGGCTGGCCTGAAACCTCTGACCTTCCTGTCTTCACTTCCAAGAGCTATGATAAAGGAGAGCGGTTAGTATTGATTATTGAGTTGACCTCATCTAGAATCACCAGAGAATGTCTCTGGGTATGTCTGTGATGGGGTCTCTAGGTTAGATTAATTACGATGAGAAGATCCACCCAGACTGTGCATGGCATTCTTTAGCAAAAGGGGTTACAGATGGCATCTCTACAGGAAGCTCCTAAGGGAGCCGCACCCCCAGACCACCATGCCTTTAGCATCACTGCACACCCAAGGCGAGGCTAAGTGTGACAGTAACTGTAGGGTACACTTCTTCTATTTACTGAAAATATTTATAATCCTGAATATACATTGTTGCTAACACATGCTTGACATGCCCCAGGACGCTGTCTCTAACATTGATTTTCGTTTCCCTATATTCTTCAAACCCAAAGGTAAGATGGGATAAAAGAAAAACCTTGGATGCTAGGGCTGTAGTTCAGTTGTGAAGTGCTTGCCTAGCATGCATGAAGCCCTAGGCTTGGTTTGAGCTCCAACACCACTAAACTAGGCATAGTGGTACCCGCCTATAATCCCAGTACTTGGGGGGTAGAAACACAAGGATCAGAAGTTAAAAGTCATCCTTAGTTTCATAATGAGTTTTAGGAACCTAGGCAACATGAAACTGTATCCCAGAAAGACAAGGAGGAGGAGGAGGAGGAAAACCAACAAATGGGCTGTGTTGGTCTGTATCACAAAAGTAGAGAAAGAGAGCGATGTCACCACCACGGGTGACGACTGATGTGTCCTTCCCTCCTTCCCCAGTTGCTCTCCCACCAGCAGCGTTGGGCTCTGCCCAGGTGTGGCAGCCATAGGATCTCAGAAAGCATTTTTCACTCATTCTGATGGGCTTACACTCCTTTGACCAAACCAGTGAAGAAGCCAAGATGATAGTCTGAGCCAATTATGATGAGATCTGTCCCATCCAAGTCACATGGTCAAAACAAAGGGAGAGGCTTCCTAGGGCAACTTGGAGCAGTGCTTTAGAGAGTGATGGTGATTTGAATAACAGTAACCCTCATAGACTTATATTTGAACGCGTAGTCGCAAGGGGATGAAAGTATTTGAAAAGATTACAAAATAGGGCAGGGGCAGCTCTAATGTGGCTCTCAAGCAGAACCAGAAAGCTGCTCTGAGGTAGATGTGAAAGAAGCCGATTCTACAGAGGGGGCTAGGTGAGGAGATGGCTCAGAACTTGCCTTGGAAGTATGAGGACCCAAGTTCCAGCCCCAGAACCCTCCATCCCCCAAAGCTGAGTGTCTCGTAATCCAGGTGCTGGGAAGCCAGAGTCAGGTAGATCCCTGGGGTGCACATGTATGCCCCTGCACACACATGAACATACACACACACGAAACAAATGAAGTAATGGCATAAAGAGGGGCCTTGGGGTAATATGAGAAATGAGTGGAGTGGAGACTTCGCTGAGCTGGGCAGGAACACCGCTGTCCACCTTAGGCAGAGCTCTGGAATTGCAGCAAACTGTCATGGAGGGCACTGCTCCAGAGGTCCGCCTGTCCTTCCCACACTCTGCTGCCCATTTGTCCCCTGAGGAAGCTGTTGTCTTACTTTACAGACCCAGCTGGGACAATACAGCTATCTGTGGAGGTGGAGGTGCCAGGAGCTTGTTTCAAGAAGCAAGCCCAACGGGTTTAGAAGTAAATAGGTTCTGTCTCTTCGTGGAGACTGTGTCCTGGGAAGGCCAGCTTGATGATGCTCAGTGGCTGCAACCAGCCACGTGTGTTTCTTAGAACAACTCTGTCCAAATGGCAGCATTAACCTTGGGAGACAAGAAAACACTTGAGACCGCCTGAATAAAACTGAGATTTTTGAACCATGGGTACAAGATGAGTATTGCAGACATCATTCTCATTGTCAACATAAGCTTCAAGAAAGAGCATTTAAAATAGTTAGCCTGAAAAATCAAATAGATGGATGGATGGATGGATAGATAGATTGATAGGTAGATAGATAGATAGATGATAGATAGATAGATAGATTAGCCTGGTCAGATGGCTCAGAGGGTACAGGCGCTTGCTGCCAAGCCTGACTACCTGAGTTTGGTCCCTGAGTCCCACCAGAGAAAGGACTCCCTCCCCTTAGTTGTCCTCTGACTTCCACATGTGTGCTTGCAAACACACGCCCATGCACACATACAAAATAAGTAAATGAATAGATAAATAAATGTAAGAAAATCAAAGTATAGAGATGGAGAGATCAGATGACTCGGCAGTTAAAAGCACTTGCAGAGGACCCAGGTTCAGTTCCCAGCACCCACATGGAAGCTTAAAGCTGTCTGTAACTCCATTTCCAGGACATACGATGCCCTCCCTGGCCTCCATGGCACGAACGTGGTTCATATGCATACATGCTGGCAAAATACCCAAACACATAAAATCTAAAAAAAAAAAAAAAAAAAAATCACACACACACACACACACACACACACACACACACACACACACACAGGGTGGTGGTACAGGACTCTCTGAGTTCGAGTTCAGCCTGGATTACAGAGCGAGTTCCAGGACAGCCAGGGCCACACAGAGAACCAACAAAAGTGGCGTCTTTTCAACACTTTTATTGAGTGGGTCTGCGTCTTCTACCGAGCCGGCCCTAGGGACTAAACCGGGGGTTGTTGTCTTCTCACCTGTCCGAAATAGTTTTCCAAACACTGTTTTGCTTGTTTGTTTTCGATACAACCTCTCCCTATGTAGCCCTGGCTTTCTTTGAACTCTTGATCCTCCTGCCTCAGCTGGGATTATGTGTGCATCAATATTCACAGTTCAAATGCTTTCTGCTACTTTTATTTTCAGCTGTAGTGGTCTTGTAGGTAATGGACAGGCATCATTGTTGCGTTCTATTTATTATTTTTCTGTATTTAAGAAAACCCTTGTGGCAGTTTGAATGTAACGGGCTCCCATAAACTCAGGGGATGGCGCTATTAGGAGGTGTGGCTTGTTGGAGTAGGTGTGGCCTTGTTGGAGGAAGTGCGTCATTGTGGGGTGGGCTTTGAGGTCTCATATGCTCAAGCCACACAGTGTGACAGTCACTTATTCTTGCCTGTGAGTCAAGAACTCACAGCTCCTTCTCCAGCACCATGTCTGCCTGCATGCTGCCTTGCTTCTCACCGTGAATGGGTCAAACATCTGAACTGTAGTGAGCCATCCCAATTAAATGTTGTAATGAGTTGGTTTTTCCTCCTGCCGTTAGTCCTGTCCCACCGCTGCGCTAGCCCCAATTAATACACCGAGACTCTGTATTTGATATAATGCTGTTGGCCAGGTACTAGTTTCTTATCGGCTAGCTCTGTCTTAAGTATTAGCCCATTTCTGTTGATGTATTTTTTTCCACGTGGTCTCATCTTACTGGGGAATAGGGCAGGCATCTCGTCTCCCCAGTCTCTCCATGTTGACTCCTCCCCACTACTTCCTCTTCCTCCTTGTCTCTTAGTCCCGCCTATCTTGCTTTCCTTTGGCCAACAGTGCTTTATTCATTAACCAGTATGAGAAACATATTTACAGAATGACATCTCCCATCAAAATGTCTTCCTTTGCAAGAGTTTCTGTGGTCATGGTGCCTCTTCACAGCAATAGAAGCCCCAACTAAGCCCTCGAAAGGGTTATTTTAGAGAACATAAAATCCAGTCAATAGAGGTACACAATTCCCATCAAGTCTGCAGGAACACTTGGCGGGAGATAATTTCCTGGCTTACAGGGGCCATTGTCGTCGTTTTCTGTCTCCCCACAGCTATTCCCACGAAGAGTAATCACATGAATCCCAGCCCCATCTGCCTCTCAACCCCCGTGTGCCCTTCTGGGCTCTGGACCAAGAAGCAGGATGATTCTGTTCCTTCTGGTGACCCGCCCTCTGGCTATTTTAAGATCTCCCCTCATATTTAGTTTGAGCTGTCTGTCACCCTTTGTTAATCATATTCAGGACCCACCCACCCCAGGTCTGCCAGCCCTCTGCTAGACAGATCTGCATTTAAGATAGACAGTAGATGGTGGTGGAGTTGAGTGATGACAAGAGGGTTTGTCTGTGAGACGTGGGAAAGAATGTGTGCTGTTACATGCTGGGTGACTACATAGAAGACAATGTATATGTCCATTTATTTTTTTTAATTATTTATTTTATGTGTGTGGGTGTTTTGCCTGCATGTACCTCTGTCCACTAGATGCCTGCCAGGTGCCCTTGGAGGCCAGAAGAGGGTCAGATACCCTGGAACTAGAATTATAGAAGGTTATGAGCTGCCTTGTGTGTGCTGGGAATTGAACCCAGGTCCTCTGGAAGAGCACCCAGGCTCTTAACCACAGGGCCATCTCTCCAGCCCTATACTGTGTATTTCAAGAAGACCGGGGGAAAGTGGGTATCATGACACATGCCTGTAATACCAGCAAATGGAAGTTGGAGGCAGGAGGATTAGGAGTTCAAGTCCATCTTCACATCTTCAGTTACACAGTGTGTTCAAGGCTAGCCTGGGCTATATTTTACTGTCTTTAAAAAAAAAGCAGGGGGAGGGAACATCTAAATGGCTCAGGGGGTAAAAGTGCTTGATGCCAGGCTTATAACCCGAGTTAACCCTCTGGACCCACATGGTAGAAGGAGAGAAACGACCCTGCAAGTTGTCCTTTGACCTCCATACATGCACTCACCCCCACTCACCTCTACCTAGTAAACATGTGACACAGATACTTTTTTATTAAATGTGTGTGTGTGTGTGTGTGTGTGTGTGTATACAATGTATGTGCTGTGCACATTTGTGTGTATATGTTCGTGTAGAGGTTGAGGATAACCTTGGCTGACATTCCTCAGACATTCTCCACTTTGTTATAACAGACTCTCACCAGGTAGGCTGGGCTGGCTAGTCAGTGAGCTCCAAGGATCTACCTGCTTCTTCCTCCTAAGGTCTAGGATTGCGGCTATGTAACACCATACCTGGTATAAAAATCGCTTTTATGACAAGACATGGTGGCACACCTTTAATTCCAGTACTTGGGAGGCAGAGGCAGGGTATCTCTGTGAATGTGAGAACAGTCTGGTCAACAAAGCAAGTTTCAGGCTAGCCAGGGCTGAAACCCTGCCTCAAAACAAGCAAAAATATGTTTTTCTAAAGTATCATTTGTGGTTGTCCAAATCAATTTTTGTCTTTTTCCAAAGGTTCCTGACTCATACACTAGAACTAGTTTGCCTACAGTTATTAATACATAATGGTGCACACACACACACACCACACAGACACACACATACACAGAAACATACACAGACACATATATACACACAGACACACAGATACAGACACACACACACACACACACACACACACTCACTCACTTACAACCTACCCAGAGCCCTTGTATGGAAGACTGCCTCAACCACTACAGGGTATGAGCTCTCACTCTTCAGAAGGGAAATCAGATCCTTTGGATACAGAACTTAATTTCAGTCGTGTCAAAAAAAGTCTGTGTAAACAAATTTGTTCAAGGTCAACAAAGACACTTGTAAATCATTTTGTTGGTAACTTTGCAGCACTAGGGAGTCAGGAATTTCTATTTTCATGTCCATTGTTGAGAGAATCGGGTAACAACAGGAAAGCAAATCCTACTGTGATCAGATAACCACAGACACAAAGCCTGCAGGGAGTCAGGAATCTCTTCCCAATGATGGACAGCTTCTGGTTCCAGACAGCAACTAACAACAGAACTCAGAAACACACGCAGAGGCCGGTGCTTAGGGTTGGGACTGACAGGTAGCTGCCTGAGTAAAGAAAATAAGAATGCCTCTTGCTGGGCTGGGTTTGATCCCCAGCTCTGAATAGACCAGCATCATGGCCCTAGAGCAGAGCGGAGCAGAAAACAGAACAACAGAACAGAACAGAACAGAACAGAACAGAACAGAACAGAACAGAACAGAACAGAACAGGACAGGACAGAACAGAACAGAACAGGAGTGCTGTGCTGCGGGGCTGAGGTCTGTGCCTCTGTAACTGTGTGTGAATCACACACATCATGACAGGCATCATGCATGTGTGTGCGCCCTCTGGTCCCTACCTCCTGCTCAGTATGTTTGTAGCACGTGGGTTGACCAGGTAAAATTCTGAATCTAAATATTGCTTGTCACCTTGATGCTTACTAACAGATCTTACTGCTTGAATAAAAAGCCCTTTATGCCTCCCCTTAAACTCACAGGGAGAGGCACTATTAAGAGGCGTGGCTTTGTTGGAGTGGGTGTGGTCTTGTTGGAGGAAGTGCGTCACAGGTAGGGTGGGCTTTGAGGTCTCCTATGCTCAGGGTACCCCCCCCCCCCCAGTGGACAGAGTTTGCCTGGATGGACGGAATTACCTTGGTACTGCGGGACTAAGAGTCACTAAGAGGGTGACTGGGTTGCTTCATCCACACCTGCTGATGAATGTGGCACGTCATATCTTTGCCAAGGTCCCTTCTCACTCGCAGATTCTGTGGAGGAGACAAAAAACAGTGCACACTCAAAAACAGGAACCAGAAAAGCCTGTTTTTCTTTCCCTGCCTGGTAGCTGATACTCCCTGGGCAAGCTGGCTGCCCACACCCGCTGGCCATTCCCAGGGCATCACGGCCAGCGAGCGCCAGGTGACGCCGACTGTGGCAGGGAGTTCGGGGTACAGGCTGTCTAAAGCAAAAGTCCTGCTCGTTCCCAAAGCCTAAACCCGTGACTTTGGAGGAGACATCCAGCCTGTGAGCACTTGAGAAATAAACAAAAACCTGCCAGGTGACCCAGATGCGTGGGCAGGTGAGAGCTGCCACAGTGGAGCTGGGGGCCTCAGGCTCTGCTCCCCAGGCCGGCCAGTCTGTGCCTGCTCCTCGGGCTGATTGGACCAGGCCCGGCAGCCCCTCAGGAGTAAGATCACCCACTTTCCTGAGGAAGCTTGGAACCTGCTGCAGAGGGGAAGGGATCAAGGAACACTGGGCAGACAGAGCCAAGCTGGCCCACTCGGCTTACATTCTAGCTTTCCTAATTCTCGCCTCTGTGTTTTTGTTTGTTTATTCGTTTTGCTTCCTTCTTAAGGCATGATCTCCTGTAGCCAGGCTGTACCCAAGCTTTCTCTGTATCCAGGGATGACTTGAACTCCTGTTCTTCCACATCCTGAGAGCTGGGAACTTATTATTATTAGAGACAGGATCTCTCTATATATCTACCCCCTGGCTGTCCTAGAACTTATTACTCACAGAGATCCACCTGTCTCTGCCTCTTGAGGGCTGGGATTAAAGGCGTGCACTCCCATGCTTGGCTTTCACAATAATTATTATTTTTTATAATTTTTTTAAAGAAAAATTTTTAAAGAATTTTAAGAATTTTTTTAAGAAAAAAGGGGAAGGGGGGTTAGAGAGATGTCTCAACCAGTAAGAGCCTGGCTCGTCTTCCAGAGGAAACAGGTTCAATTCCCAGAACCCACATGGCAGCTCACAGATGTATGAATTTCAGTCCTAGGGAATCCAGCGCCCTCTTCTGGACTCCACGGGCACTGCGTGCACGTGATAGGAAGACACACATCCAGGCAGACAATCATACACACAAAATACAAACAGATAAAAATCTCAATTAATAAAAATAAAAAGAAGGGCCGGGCGGTGGTGGCGCACACCTTTATTCCCAGCACTCGGGAGGCAGAGGCAGGTGGATCTCTGTGAATTTGAGGCTAACCTGCTCTATATAGTATGTCCCAAGACAGCCAGGACTATATCGAGAGACCCTGTCCCGAAAAATAACAATAAAAATAAAGATAAGCCTTGAATGATGGCCCGTGATCTTTGATCCCAGCACTCGGGGCAGGCTGTGTGCTTGCTGGCGCAATAATGCCGTGAATGTTACAGAGATAACCGATCATTCTCTTTTCTTCTATTATTTATTACTTAATGTGATGTTTTGTTTGAGAAAGAGTCCCCCTGTATAGTCCTGGCTGTGTGACTCACAGGGATGTACCTGTTTCTGTCTTCCATGTGTGGCGATTAAAGGTATTAACCTGGCATCACAAGCCAGGCTGAATCACATACTTTTAAATCGTCTTACAGAGTGGTGGGTTTCATGAAGCTTTTAATCTTTACTTTTAGTTAATTCTCGTCCCAACTCCTTTTTTCACCATCTCCTCGCCCACACCTCACCTGTCCTCCTTTCCCTTCAAGGCCTTGTCCCCTCCCTGGTGTTTTTATTTTTGTTGAGGAGCACTATAACATTTTCCACAGTGGCTGGGTGGTATTTATGTTCTGCTAGCAAAGTATCTTTAACCACCTTTGTTAGTATATTTTATATATTTTTAATGTATTATTTTGAGTGTATGCATATATGTGTATAGGTGCATGCATGTTCCCTATGTAGCCCAGACTGGCCTCATACTCATGCCGGGCTCCTGCCTCGGCCTCCTAAGCACTGTGGTTACAAGCATGAGCCACCTTGCCCCTGCCTTGCCCTTTTATATGGGGTTTAGAGAAAACAAACAAATCCTTTCTAGTGGGTGTGCTGTGGTATGTTATTGTAGTTTTGATTAATCTTTTTCTATTGATTTGTTGTGTTGTGTATTGCTGTAGAATATTACTTTAAGATGTGTTACATTTTTATGCTGTGCAACATTTGTTTTAATGATGCAAACATGTGTTATATTTCTTTAACTCTGTGAAGCTGTGATTCTTTGCCTGTCTAAAACACCTGATGGGCTAATAAAGAGTTGAACAGCCAATAGCAAGGCATTAGAGGGGTGGGGCTGGCAGGCAGAGAGAATAAATGGGAGGGGAAATCTGGGCAAGAGAAGACCAAGGAGTGGGAGAAAAGAGGCCATCCACCTGTCCACACAGCCAGACATGGAACAAGAAGGAAAGAATTGTACAGAAACAGAGAAAGGTAAAAGCCCAGAGGCAAAGGGTAGACAGGATAATTTAAGAAAAGCTGGCTAGAGCTGGGCGTTGGTGGCACACACCTTTAATCCCAGCACCCGGGAGACAGAGGCAGGAGTATAACTGTGAGTTTGAGGCCAGCCTGGTCTACAGAGCGAGTTCCAGGACAGGCTCCAAAGCCACAGAGAAACCCTGTTTTTTTTGGGGGGGGGGAAAGAAAAGCTAGCTAGCTAGAAACAAGCCAAGCTAAGGCTGGGCATTTATAAGTAAGGATAAGTCTCCGTGTGCTTTATTTGGGAGCTGGGTGGTGGGCTCCCAAGAGTCAGAGAGTAAAGGGTATTAAAACAACCCACTGCAGTGAATGTTTTCATGTGTTTGCTGGCCATTCATATATCTAGAGAAATGTGTTTCAAGTCTTTGGCTATTTATAACTTGGGCCGTTTATTTTCTGTTGTTATCAGATTGTAGTTCTTTATATACACTGGGTATAATCTTTTAACCGTCACGTTTTGAAAATATTTTTGGACCGGGGGTGGCAGAACTAGGAATGAGAAGGCTAAGGCAAGGTAGTGAGATGTGATGGAGAATGGTTTTAGGCCTGGGGTAGGGACTCAGGTGTCTCTCTCTTGCTTCTGGTCTGGTCTCGGAGGGGAGCCTGGGTGACTCCTTGGGGCTGGAACTTGTGGCGGTCATGGCTTCTTGTGTAAGTGCATTCTCCCCTAATAAATTTCACGTAACTGTACTGAGTCTAGTGAATCTTGATTCCCATGCAATACAGGAGAATTGCTATGAGTTTGAAGCCAGCCTGGGCTTCATAAGTTTTAGGCCAGTCTGGTATATAGCATGAGATCCTGTCTTAAAAATGAAAAACAAACAAACAAACAAAAACAGTCGGAAAAGATGGCTAAGAGAAGTAGCTGTTCTTCTAAAAGAACCAGAATTGATCCCAGTACCCATGTGGTGGCTGGCAACTGCATAATTCCGGTTCCGGGGATCCAGTGCCCTCTTTGGCCTTCATGGGTGCTAGGCACATGGCACACAGCCATACATACAGGCAAAACACCCATACATATAAAAACTGAACTAATTAAAATTACCTAAAAAGTCAAATAGCAAAAGACACACATACGAAGAGCAATCTGCATTCTGCCCACACAGCAGTCTTGGGCTGCACACCGTCTCCTGCCTCTTAATTCCACACAGGAGAAAGCATCCCCTCTGAACCTGAGTCTAGCTCCCTAACTGAAGGACTCTGGAGCAGTTCCTGCAAGGTGCCCAGGACCACATGCAAGCAGTTCAAGCAGATCAACCCCTGGCTTTGGGGATGCTGTTGTCTGAAGCCCAACCATAACCTCAGCTCAAAGGGTTTCTCCATAGGAACGTTGCTGGCTTCGAGTCTTCAATACATCAGTTAGGAATTCAGTAACTGGTCATTCCATGGTGTTTGGCTCTAATGATGTTATGCTTTTAATTTGACGAGCAATTCCTTTCAAGGTTCTCATTTCTAACGAGTAAGAAAGTCTCCCATTTCTAACTGCCATTAGCTCTGAACTCCAACTTGCTGGTAATTAAATTCAAATTAAAATATAGAGCTGAAGGCAAGTGGTGGCACACACCTTTAATCCCAGCACTTGGGAGGAGGCAGAGGCAGGTGGATCTCTGTGAGTTCGAGGCCAGCCTGGTCTATAGAGCGTATTCCAGTACAGCCAGGGCTACATACAGAGAAACTCTGTCTCAAAAAATAAACAAACAAACAAGTAAATAAAAAATCAAGCTGGACACGGTGGCAAATGCCTTTAATCCCAGTACTCAGGAGGCAGAGACAGGCAGACCTTTGTGAGTTCAAAGCCAGCCTGACCTACATAGTAAGTTCTAGGACATCTAGGGCTTTGTAGAGAGACACTGTCTAAAAAGAATAAATACCACTTTTGCTTATTAATTGGACAAAGTGTTATTTTTCCAGCATAGTTCCATGTTAGGTACATGGGCAGGAACCAGGTTGCATTTGACTGGTAGGAATTTGGTCATATTTGTTAAATGCTTTGAAAATATAGCCTCTAAGGGACTGGGGAGATGGCTCAGAAGATAAGAGCAATTGTTGCTCTTGCTGGGGACCAGGGTTTAGTTCCCACCACCTACCTGATAGCTCCCAACCATTCATAACTTCAGCTGCAGAGGATCGATGCTTCTCCTGGCCCACCTCCAGCACTAGGAAGGTACTGTATATGTGTATTTGCAGGCAACATGCCCATACACATTAAATAAAAGACGTGTAAATAAAGTTTAAAAATACAGTTTGCCAGTGTGGTGGCACACATCTTTAATTGTAGTACTCAGGAGGCAGAGGTAGGTGGCTCACTAGGAGTTTGGGGCCAGCCTGGTCTATAGAGTGAAATCCAGGATGTGTGTGTGTGTGTGTGTGTGTGTGTGTGTGTGTGTGTGTGTGACAGGAGAGATGTCTTGGCACTTAAAAGCACTGGCTGCTCCTCCAGCAGCTCTAAGTTCAGTGGCAAACATGGACACACATAAAGTGAAAATAAGTAAAATCTGTTTAAAATGTATGTTCCCTGTAGCAAATACTTTCTCATCAGGACCACCAGCCTGCAAATAATGACACAGAAACTTATTATTAATTATGAAAGTTTGGCCTCAGCTTAGGCTTTTTTCCAAATAGCTCTTATAACTTAATTAATCCATATTTTTAATCTGCGTTTTGCTGTTTGACTCTAACTTATCTCTGTACTGCATGTCCTGCTCTCCCTCATATCTGACAGGCAACTCTGTGTTTCTTCCCAGAGTCCTTTCTGTCCCCAGAAGTCCTGCCTAATATCTTCCTGTCTACCTATTGGCTATTTAGCTCTTTATTAAACCAATCAGAAGGCAACTTGTCAAAGATATATCTTCACAGTGTAAACAAATACTCCGTAACAGTACAGTTTTAGCTGGGTATCATATTTCATCCTATAATCCCAACATCTTTGGGTGCATATCGATCCAGGCCAGCCTGGCCTACATGGAACTCTAGTTTTGTTGTTTTATTATTTTTTTTAAAGAAGTAAAAATAGGTCATACAATAGGCATAGCAGATTGAAGAGAGAAAAAGACAGACAGGTAGATGGACAAGCTGACATACAAACTCAGATTGGTTAAATGAACTAACACATCCCAGAGAGAGAGAGAGAGCCTGGTATTTAAGAGTGCTCTATAGAAACCATTGAAGAAATCACTCTCTGAACTGCCAGGAGTGTACTCTTTGGCAGTTGCATTTGCTGGGGTTGAAGGGAGCCATGTACACCTCCAGTCCTTGTCAGCTGAGCCCACTCAGGAACATGCAGAGTTTGTAGAGACTATCAGAGTTCTTCCAGAAGCTGAGTCCAGTTGTTCTAAATGGTAACAGACTTGCTGCAGAAGGCTTCTGTGGAAACATCACAGGCTGTGGTATGTGGACGCCCACCTCTAGGAGGCAGGGACATCAGGTAAGGGGACTGGATTATTTCTTAAGAGTTTAAACTTGGAAAAATGGAACTAGTTTAAAACCATTAAGAGGGAGGATAAAGGGGCAGACAGGGACCTGAGACAGAGGCATGGGCATGCAAGCACACATGGGTTAGACTTGAATGTGATCAGAAGGCAGCGAGCCAGCAAACCAAGCAGAGGTATTTATTGTTTGTTTGTCCTGTCGCTTCTTCCAATTGCTGAGCTTACTCCCTAACACCTGGGTTTCTGCTTCGCTGGGGATGGAACCCAGGGCTCCACCAACCGAGGCACATCCCAGCCAAGCAAGAGTCTCCGGCAGAAATAAAAGCAGGGTCTGAGGAGATGGGTGGTGGTGGTGGGGGGGTAAAACGCTCCCTGTGCAGCATGTGGACCTGAGCTCAGGCCCCCAGCATGTATCTAGAATGCCAAGGATGGGGGTTGTGCCTGCATGCCTAGCACAGAGAGGTGGGTGCTCTCTGAGCATCCCATCTAGCCAATCAGTGAGCTCCAGGTTCAAGGAGAGGCCCTGTCTCCAAAAGTAAGGCCAGGAAAGTGAGTTCAAACTCTAAAACCCACCATGGTAGGAGAGGACCGGCTCCTCTAATCTTACACAAACACATCATATACATATGCAAGAATAATAATAGACAAAATGAACAGTAAGGTACAGAGAGGTAGGGAAAGACACCTGACTTTAACCTTTGCCCCCTCAGGCACACAGACAGACATATGCATGGACACAGGTACACACAGCTGGGCTGTGATGCCTGCCTGTAAGAAGGCCAGGCTAGCTGCCATTGGTCAGAGCTTGTCAGGCCTGAGAGTTGTGAGCTGCCAGGCAACCAAGGGGCTTTGCTGTCTCAGGGAGTTGCCTTGCTTGGATTACACAGGTTTGAGGATGCCGGTTGATGTAATAGGAGCAGACTCCAGATTCAGGACTCAGCAGGTACCACAAACACAGGGGAATCAACACTTGGTGCCTGGAAAGTAAAGCCGGGCTCCTCGACCTCACAAGAGGGAAGCAGATGAAGCCAGCGGCCCAGTGAGTCAGCGCTGCAGGTGGAAGCTGAGGCGTTACCTGGTGCGCATTTCAGTGACCTCCGGGCCTTTGATTCCTAGTGGCCACTGGTTCAAGGGGACACAGCTTTAGAGGTGCCTTAGAGACCATAGCCAGAGTGCCTTGAGCCAGTAATGATGATAGACTGCAAGAAAAAAAAAAATCTGTTCTTTTCAACTCATTTTCTTTGTTATTTTTAAATTATTTCATGGGTGTGACTGCGTGTAGTGCCACAGAAGCCGGAAGAGGGTACTGGAATTAGGACATTTGTGAGCCATCACATGGGTGCTGGGAATTGAACTCAGGTCCTCTGGAAGAGCAGCCAGTGCTTTTAACCAATGAGCCATCTCTCCAGCGCCCCCCCCCCCCAGGCTGGCCTCAACCCCTTGTGACCCACCCACTTCTGCCTTCCAGGCGCTGGGATTAAAGATGAGTGCCGCATCACCTGGCAGGGTATGTTTCAAAATATTTATTTTACTTTATGTGTTTGTGCATTTGTAGATGAGTATTTAGAAGTTGGTGTCTTTTGGTTAGTTGGTTTTTCAAGACAGGTTTCCCTGTGTAACAGCCCTGGCTGACCTGGAACTCCCTTTATAGACCAGGCTGGCCTGGAACTCACTGAGATCCACCTGCCTCATCCTCCCAAGTGCTGGGACACAGAATCATAGATCAGTGCAAAACAAGTTTTCTCGGAATGAGTTTTATTTTTGGTTGTGAGCCTAGCCTTTAATGGCTGGGCCATCGCTCCAGCCCATGCTTTTATTTTTAAATGTTCATTCATGTGTATATTGTTGTCTGCTGAGCATCCACCCCCTGCCCTTCCTTGCCTTGCCCTTCCCTAATTAGTCCCCTTTGTCCCCCTAGGCGGTTTGACGTCTTCTCTCATGTCCTGTACACATAATGATTTTTGGCATCCGTCTTAGTTCCTTTTCCCGACATGACACCTTAGGGGAGAAGGGTTATTCTGGTTTACCTATGGAGGCTACAGTCGCCGTGGTAGGGCAGCTGGTCACACCGAACCCACAGGCCGGGAGCAGAGGGTGAGGGATAGCTTGGGCTCACCTCACTTTCTCTCGTCCAGTCTAGTATCACAGCCCAGGCAATGGTACCACCCGAAGCAGGGGGACATTCTCACCTCAACATACGCAGGACGGAAACCGCAGAGGCTCATCCTCAGGTGATTCTAATCTCATCAAGGTGATAATGAGATTAACCATCACACACGTGACTTGACCTTCCCGATCCCTCAACTTCTAAGAATCACCTTCAACTCTGGTGCTGGGGGATACTATGATGTCATCCTTGACAGATGGAGCACGGGTTTTTAAGTGATAAAGGGGCAGAGGCAACCCCCTCAGCAAAGGGAGGTGCTCCTATCTGTGAGGTGGTTACTGTAGCTATTGCTGTCAGATCCCAATGACAGGTCAGAGGACACACACACACACACACAGACACACACACACACACACACTCAAGACAGGAGGCCAGTGCATGGGGGAAAAATCAGAAGATCTAGAGATGGTTCAATATATAGATACAAGCACTGGCTGCCCTTCCAGAGGATCCTGGTTCAATTCCCACATGCTGATTCACAACCATCTGTAACTCCAGTTACAGGGGATCCGATGCCCCTTTTTGGATTCCAAGGGTACCAAACGTGTGTAGTACACAGATGTATATACAGGCAAAACATTCAGAGAGCTGGCGTTACACACTGTTCTCCCAGCTGACATCTGTACGCGGTCAGCTGTGCCTCCTCGAAAAGGATTTGCATTCCCTCATGTTAGGAAGTGACAGAGAGGATCATGGGATTCTCACTTCAGTATTCAGACATTCCTCCCATCCAGTTGTGTGTAAATCCGCCCTCGTCGTGCACACCTCGGGGTCTCGGGGAGGGCCTGAAGTATGCAGGCAGGGGAGAGCCAGGGGAAGGGCTCCATCTGCACAGCCACCGGGGGTGATCACCCACATTCCTACTCGTCGCCCTCAGCCACTGCTCTGAAAGTAAGCCTGATAAACGCATTGCTTTTATCCGAGAAAGACCAACGCTTACTGAGTCACACACACACACACACACACACACACACACACACACACACACACACACACACGCCCCAGCCCTCCCCCCACCCCTAGAGAAGAATCTGGCAACAGAAGGGAAGTGCATTGACAGGTGTAGCTCCACTCCTTTTAGTGGAGATAAGATGAGGTTTTGCTTTATTTAAAGAGACAAACTGTGGTGTCTGCCCAAGATGCTTGTCCTCACTGTGCGATCTATTGGCAGGAGCAAGGAAGGTGTTTTGGGTAAACACTGCGAAAGGCAGTAGCCATGCCCCACAGAGCACATTAGTGAACCAATGAACAGCAGCAAAAATAGCTAGCATGTCTCTGGCAAGCTGCCCTTCCAAGACCCCACCTGTATTTTCTTAGGAAAACCTTTGTCAGCAGAATTCCAAGCACCCATTCACCAACAGAGGTCAAGGTGAGGTGGTAGAAAATGAATACCATGCTCTGGTTCCTCAGTAAAGGACATGTGGACTCTTCTCCAAGAGCCAGTCAGGCGTTTTGCTTTTGCTTATGTTTTGAGACAGGGTCACAGCCCAGGCTGGCCCTGAGCTCGCTATGTAGCCAAGGATAAACTTTTATTTACATATTGTCTGTATGTGTTCATGCATGCATGTCACAAAATGCCTGTGGGGGGTCCAAGGACAACTTTGGGGAGTAGGTGGGTTCTGGGAATTAAACTCAGGCCAGCAAGTGCTCATACCCACCATCAGTCTTTCTCCTTGACCTTGAACTTCTGTCCGTCTTGGCAGGATTAGAGGCATGCACCACCCAACATGTCTGGTTTTTGTAATTCTGGGGATCAAATCCAGAAGTGCCAAGCAAGCACTCTACCAAGTGAGCAACACCCTCAGCTTGTACTGTATTTTTGAGACAGTATTGAGCTATGTGTAGCCCAGGTTGACCTCAAATTTGCAGCGATCCCTTTGCTTTGGTTTCCCCGAATTTGGGGATTACTGGAATGTCCCACACCCTGCTTGGATGGTTAGCTTTGATAAACAAATCCCAGGCCCAGTTGCTTAACACACGAAGGCTAAATATTCTTAAGTTAAAGTGGTTCACAGAAAAATTGTTGAGCTTCCTTGAGAAGTTTGTCTCAGGAGCTCCTCGACCTGACTGTTCGGTAATATTTACCTGGAGGAGACTTGAAGACGGGCTGAGCTGGAATCCATGCTATACCAGGGAACCTGAAACCTCTGAAGATTGCTGTGATTATTAGGTTTTGTTTGTTTGTCTTTTTTAAAGACACGGTTTCTCTGTTTTTTAAAGACACGGTTTCCCTGGCTGTCCTGGAACTCACTCTGTAGACCAGGCTGGCCTGGAACTTAGAGATCCACCTGCCTCTGCCTCCCAAGTGCTGGGATTAAAGGCGTGCACCACCACTGATATTTAGTTTCCTTTGTCGATTTGACAGTCTAGAATCAAATGAGGAGGGACTCTCAGTGAGGAATTGATCAGGTTAGTTTGTGGACATGTCTGTAGAAGATTATTGAGGCAGGGAGACTTGCCCACCATGGGTGGAGCCATTCCCTAGGCAGGGGATCCTGAACTGTGTTAATAGGGGAGGAAGTCAGCTGAGAACAGGCATGTGTGCATTGATTCATTTCTCTCTGCTCTTGACTGCGCATATGATGTGACCAGTTTTCTCAAGTTTCCGTCACTGTAACTTCCCTGCTGTAATGGACTGTAATCTGGAACTGTGAACTGAAATTAAGCCTTTCTCCCCTAGCTTGCAACAGAAAAGAGTAAGATGTTGACTGCTGACCCTGTTCACAAATACCCCTAGGTGACTTCCGTATGGAGCAGTGTGAGAATGGGGCTAGAGACCAGGTCTTCCAAGTGGACTGAGCTGGAGATGTCTTAGAGGCCAGTGGCCACCTTGCCCCAGGAGTGAGCATTTGTAGCAGTCTGTGCCGCACAGGCCTGGACAGGAAGCGTCAGGATGGCAGGAGCGGTCTCAGGTTGACTTCTATAGTTCTGGGGATTGGAAGGGACGGGGCCTCAGCGGTAGAGCATAGCTCAAAGCTTTTTGATCTCTGGGGTCAAAACAGGGTTTTTCTAGGTGGGTGCGATGATTATTGCCTGTGATGCCAGCACTTACAGAGGCTGAGGCAGGAGGATATTTGCCATATTCAGCGTGGTTCCAGGGATGATCTGGCTGGGAGCAAGAGAATGAAGAAAAGACAGACAGATGGACACCAAGAAATAGCTGGGAGTTTAGTAGACGGAGCTCAGCAGCCCAGAAGCTCTGTGTTCATTATATGGAGTTGAACAGAGAGGTGGGGTCTTTGCACACAGTGAACAAGGAGGCAGGGTTATTACACATAGCAAGGAAGTAGGGTTACTATATATAGTCGAACAAGGAGTTAGGTTTAGCTAATCCCAGTAGTTACTTATTGTTTTCTACTCTTTGGTTCTTTGGGGGCCTATCACCCAGCTCCCAAATAAACACATGTGGGCTTATCTTTCCTTATAAATGCTGGCCTTAGCTTGGCTTGTTTGTAACCAGCTTTTCTTAAATTATTCCATCTACCTTTTGCCTTTTTCTCTTTTTATAAATATTTTATTCATTTTATACCTCGGGGGCTTTTATCTTTGTCTATTTCTAAATACCTTATTTCTTACTTACTGTGTATCTAGCTGTATAGCTTAGTGGCTGACCCCTGATGTACTTCCTTCCTTTTCTTGCTCCTCAATCTCTCTTCCTGGATTTCTTCTGTTTATTCTCTCTGCCTGCCAGCCCTGCCTGTCCTTTCTCCTGCCTCACTATTGACGGGTTCAGCTCTTTATTAGACCAATCAGGTGTTGTAGGCAGGCAAAGTAGCACAGCTTCACAGAGTTAAACAAATGCAACATGAAAGAATGCAATACATCTTTGTATCATTAAACAAATGTTCCACAGCATAAACCAATGTAACACATCTTTAACTAATAGTCTACAACATAAACACAATAGGGACAATCCCTGTAAGGTAGCAAGCATCTTGGGCTGTCAGCATCAGTAGACAGCTATGGGGACATTTTCTGCACATGGGCAGAAAGGGAAGGTTTTGCCATTTTCCCATGGATATGAGAACCGGGATCCTTGACATAGTCAATTCATATGGATAGCATACATTCCACTCAGGACTTATTCACCCAGGGTTTCCTTTGTGCTTCCCACGTCATGAATTTGAGGTTAGCCTGGGCTACAGAGTGAGATTCTGTCTTGAAACAAAAGTTTATGGGTCTGTAACCCCAGCAACACAGAAGGCTGAGGCAGGATCTAAAGGCTACGGCCAGTTTGGTAACTTAGTGAGTCCATCTCAGATAGTAAGTTGAAAAAAACTGGGGGTGGGAGGGAGGGAGGGGGAGGCTTGGATAGTTAACCCAGTGGTAGTATTAGTCTAGCATGCACTAGGTACATGCAACACCACCAGGGGCAAAATCCAGTTTTGCAGGTTGTGGTGGCACACGACTTTAATCCCAGCACTCAGGAGGCAGAGGCAGAGGCAGGAGGATCTCCACGAGGCCCTCCTGGTCTAGATAACAAGCTCTAGGCCAAATATGGCTACATAGTGAGACCCTGCCAAAAAAAATTACAATTTCATTTACATTTTTTATAGATACTGCTGAAACTGATGAATGGGTACTTAAAGGGATGATGTCACTTCCGAGGTTGTAAAAGTGTTTTAAAACAGTACTGTGCTGGCTACATTTATGTCAACTTGACCAACACTGGAGCCATTGGTGAGGACGGAGCCTCAGCTGAGAAGATGCCTCCATAAGATCCGGCTGCATGCTGGGTGGTGGCGGCATACATCTCTCTGAGTCTGAAGCCAGCTTGGTCTATGGAGTGAGTCCCAGGCCATCCAGGGTTTCACTGAGGAAACCCTGTCTCAACCCCCCCCCCAACAAAACCACAAATCAAGCTGTAGGCCAGCCTATAGGGTATCTTCAATTGGTGATTGATGGTGGGTGCCATCCCTGGACAGGTAGTCCTGGGTTCTATAAGAAATTGGGCTGAGCAAGCCATGGGGAGCAAGCCAGTAAGCTGCCCCCTCCATGGCCTCTGCATCAGCTCCTGCCTCCAGGTTCCTGCCCTGTTTGAGTTCCTATTCTGATTTCCTTTGATGATTAACTGATTGAGAAGTATATGCTGAATAAACCCTTTCCTCCCTAACTTGCTTTGGTCATGGTGTTTCATCACAGCAATAATAACCCTAAGGAAGAGAGGTACTAGTAATTCCTGGATTGTATATGTGAACTGTATCTTTTTTTGTTTTGTTTTGTTTTTGAGACAGGGTTTCTCTGTGGCTTTTTGGAGACTGTCCTGGAACTAGTTCTTGTAGACCAGGCTGATCTCCAATTCAGAGATCCACCTGCCCCTGCCTCCCGAGTGCTGGGATTCAAAGCGTGCACCACCACCACCCACCGTGAACTGTATCTTAATAAAGCTGTTTAAGATTACTGACCGATGTTGGCAGAACATGCAAGCTACAAGAGAAACCAAATATACAAAGAATATGTATTTGACATAATATTTAATGTAAGTGCTATATTATTGTCATATACTTTGTGCATATGTATCATTTGTAATAGAAAATATAAATGGTATGTAACAAGTCAAGAGCAAGCTGACTTTGAAACAGGAGTGAGCTAACGAGGTGGCTGGGGGGGGGCACAGTTCTTGCTGGCAGGTGTGAGGAGACCTGCGCTAGAGTAAGAAGCAATAATAAAGTCATTTATAAAAACAAAAAGAAAAATAGGCTCCACGGTACAGGTTCAAGAGGTGGTGTTTATTAAACCAAGCCTTCAAATTATACACCCATCTACAGTCCATAGAAGTACATATACAGTACAAACGGAATAAGAAGCTAGCCCAGCAGAACTGGCGGAGAAGCAATTGTTAGGACACTGCTCTCTCACC
Source organism: Phodopus roborovskii (assembly GCF_943737965.1). Taxonomy (NCBI): domain Eukaryota; kingdom Metazoa; phylum Chordata; class Mammalia; order Rodentia; family Cricetidae; genus Phodopus; species Phodopus roborovskii. The sequence goes on from NW_026125295.1 coordinate 3,336,342, forward strand.
ACAGTGCCCTCTGGAGGCCAGCTGTTAAAACACCAGGAGGCTAGACTCACTGATTTGTCCAGAACTGTGGTGAGGAGGAGAGTAGCAAGGCAATAGGTTAGTTTTACATTCACAGATTAAGTATCTCATCTGGGCGTCTCTGTTCCTATTGCCACAGCTCGCAAGAAGCATCAATCAGCAGGTGGTTACAAAAATACATAACTCACAGAGTGATGCTTCTGGCTGTCAGAGCACAGACTTAAGGAATTTACCTGTTCCCATCATGTGTGGATTATAAGCACGTCAACTGACATCAGGTCAGTAAGGGGCATTCATGAGGGGAAGGGAGGAGGAGGTACAGGGCTTAGAGAGGATGTGAATGTCAGGGAGGACGTAAATGAGGGACACAGGATGGTAACAGCTCCTCATTACCCTACTCTGTAGACAGCACAGTAGCTTGCAGCCCTTTGGATCTCTTAAAAAGTAACTCTTCGTTACCTATGTACAAATTTTTAAAAAGATTCATTGGGAGACAAGAAAAGAATCGACTGACAACATCATTGTGAAAACTGAAAACTTCAGCTGTGCGCTTCTGTAGACTTTTAGGGACGGGCTTCCACAATGCTCCAAAAGTCTTTCGGGAGAGTTTAAAAATTCCCATAAAAACTTATTTTTACAATTATTTCAGTGGGGGGGGGGTGGGGAACACCCAGCCCAGGATGAGAGGAAGTGGAAAATCCCCCGAAGCTAGAAATACTTGACTGGGTGACAATCACACGTCCACACCCATGGGCTGGTGGTTTTTAAATAGAGATACACTCATTCACAGTCGAACGCCAGACTCCAAAGCACTCACTTCATATAGTGTGCGTTTCAGCGAGGCTGACATCACCTTATCTGGACTCGACCCCGTCACCTGAAAGCTCTCTCAAAACTGCAATTCCAGCTACTCAGGGGACAGAGGCAAGAAGTTGACAAGTTCGAGGCCAGCCCAGGTTTCATAGAATAAACTCACAGGTAGTTAGCTCTCCTAATTTCCTGCGGGGAGTGAGGGTCACACCACTCTATGGCAGTCTTCTCTAGACATTTGGGCTAATAGTCTGTCCTAAGGGTTGGGAACTTGTTAGCTTAGTTGGGTCTATGCAGGTGCTAGCACCCAGGCTACCCCTAGGAAAGTGCGCACAGGCGGCTTGTTTTAAACTCACTTGGCCATTCCAGGGGCCACCCGGAATAGCCAGACATGTGCCTCCTACAGAACACTGTTCATTGAAGGCCATGCTAGAGCAGATTCTCCAGTGTGGTGGCTCTCAAATTGTAGTGGGCATCAGAAACATGAGGGAGGCGTGTGGAAACACGGGCCATTCTTGAGTCCTGGGAACACTTTCTTAAGAGTACAGTGACCCTGCTGGGTTGGGGACATCACTTGCAGTGGTGACCTTCCTCAAGACTCTTTGCTCCACAAATCCCCATGGCAGGAAGCCTTTCTGTGGCCTCAGGGAAGGCTGCAGGTAACATTCCCACAGTCAGCTAGAGGTCAAAGAGGCCCAGTGACAGAGGGATAGAGGAATGTGTACTAGGCTCCTGTCCATGTCCCTGGGTGACCAGGGACAACTATGGCTTCTTACGTGAGTCGTGACAGTGGTCTCTTTCAGGGTTCCATAAGCCTGAAGAGACACAGGTACAGAAAAAAAAACACCCAACAAAAAGACATATTCCCCAGAAGGATATGTCAGCCACTGCAGGGATGTCCCTTCCTCTGCCACTGCTCTGTGTGCGTGTGTGTGTGTGTGTGTGTGTGTGCGCGCGCGCGCGCGCACAAAAGCCCATCCTGGCAGCTAGTGAAGAGGAAAGAGGCATCTTTATCATGAAGAAGCATGTCAGTGCATATCTAATTAAAACACCCGATTGTTAATCGCCCAAGCCACAATCCAAAGAGTTTGCTAGATAACTGTATCAGAGAAAAAAACAAAACGATTCCTTCCTCCACTCACATATAAATGAGTCACACCCATAAAATTCATAAAATTTAGCTGAGTTAGTTCCAATCTGCCCTGGCGGGGAGATTTTGAATGTGATCATTAAAACAGACACCTGATTTGGGTTCAGACCCAGAGAACGAGAAAGGAGCACACACACACTCAAGAACACTCAAACGGCCCCACAAGCGCATGTGCATGTGTGTGCGCGCGCACGCACACACACACACACACACACGCATGCACGCGCACGCACACGCGCGCGCACACACACACACACACACACACACACTCTCTCTCTCTCTCTCTCTCTCTCTCCATCCCAGCCGGTGAAGTGCCTCTCCCAGCACAGGACCAGCGCTGTAACAAGTCGTATGTGTTCAGGGTTAGAGTACAGCTCAGCAGAGATCTCACTGCCAAGCCTTGGTTTTCTGGATGACCCCACAATAGGCAAGGCAGTTCCCTGTTGGCTGCCCAGTTGCCTTCAGATGTGCTCTGGGTGGCTCTGCAGGCAGGACAGCATCTCTGTGACAGGCCTGCCTTCATAGCAGATCTGATACACTGCTGTGAAGAGTGGAAACCTGGAGGGGTACAAAGGGGACGGCATGTTAGATTGCACACCTTGCCTCTTTGGAGTGGGTTCGTGTGCATGCATGCATGCATGCATGCATGCCTGTGCGTGTGTGTGTTATATGAGTGCATGGGCACATGCTCATGATATAACAGACCCCCTCCCCCCAGGTACAATTCTATGTGTTGCCTAGAAACCAACACACAGGCAGCATTCCCTGCCAACAGGAGAACAAAGGCCTAATCTATCACGGCCCACGGTTCCGGGAAAGCCCCTAGATGTGCTAACCTTGCTTTTTGGCTCCTGTAGTTGTGATTCTGGCTAACCAAGGTGTGTCAACCCAGGACACCGTTTTTTGTGCTTAAAAACTCACCCCCGAGAAAGGCCCAGTGTCTCCCTGGGATCCTTAATACCCAACACAGTCACCAGCTGGCTAATAAAGACTCCTATTAGCCTAAACTGGCGTCTGAGCAGTATCTTGTGGACACCACACAACATGTACCTGCAGGTAGGTACTTACATAAGTGTGTGTGTGTGTGAGTGTGTGCGCGCAATGTGCATGCATGCATGCACAGAGGTCAGAAGATAACTTTGGCGGTTGGCTTCAGAAACTTTGGTTTGTTTGTTTAAGACAGGTCTCATTATGCAGTCTCATTATGTAGAGCAGGCTGGCCTCAAACTCAAGAGATCTTCTTGCCTCTGCCTTCCTGAATGCTGGCTGGCATTAAAGGTGTGAGCCACCATGCCTGGTCCGTGTTTTGTATGAAATATGATCTTGTGCCATTTCCTGAGTGAAGGGCATATATATAGTAGAGTAGCATTGGCTGGCAGTCATTGTAACCATCTGCCTCCCTCCAAGCTCTGGCAGCTACATCTCCCCTCTCTAGAATTAGGGCTGGTTAATGGTACATGCCACTGTGGTCTGGTACCTGAGTGTACCCCTCCATGCTTTGAGTGATTGGTCCCTACTCTTTAGCACTTTGGGGAGGTGCTAGAACCTTGGGACATAAGACCTGAGGGGAGGAAGTGAGGTCACTAGGGGGCAGGTTCCTTGAATGGGATACTGGGAACCTTCCTGACTCTGCAGGGATGCTGTACTGCACTGCAGGGATGATTTACTGCACCTGCAGGGATGCAGGGATGCACTGCATCATCATAAGCCCAAAGCAATGGGGCTGGGGTCCGTGGGCTGAGACCTTTGAAACTATGAGCCAAAGTGACTTTTCTCTTCTCTTAGGCTAGCCTCAAACACTCCTGACCCTCCTGCCTTAGTCTGCTGAGTGCCAAGGCTAGAGGCATTCAGTACTAGGCCCAGCTCATTCCTTCCCTTTAAATTCAGTCTTACTTTGTAGTTAAGGCTGACTTTAAAGTCCCTTTGTAGCTTAAGCTAGCCTCAAACTTGTGGCAATCTTCCTGCCTCAGCCTCCCCAATGCTGAAGTTTCAGGCATGAACTCATCCTATGTCCCTTCATAAAACCAAAACACCCAGGTGTGGTGACACATACTGACTTAAAAACATTGAGACTTTTGTTTGTTTGTTGCTATTTTTTGTTGTCACTCAACTGCAGGGCTTTCAAGTGTGAACCTTATAGATGAAAATGTCATGTCACATGCAGAAATGTTGGGCACAATTAACTAAAATTTCATATTCTATACCATGCCTTATCTATAGGATTACGCTCTTCTCAATGAAGTGGAAATTGGTTTTGTGTGTGTAGTAGCTATTTCCCACCACAGATGCCCACATCACATAAAACAGACCCAGTCAGGTCCAAGCGGCTCGCTCACCCAACCTCTTCGACTGTCCAGGGAACCAGCAACCCAGACATCAGGAACTCACTTGTCGAGCAGCCCCTTCTGCTTGAGGATGCGGTACACCTCAGCGGAGGTCTGCGGTCCCTGGAGCTTCTGCCCATTGAGCATCCCCTTCTCCAGTTCTTCAATGGTCTGAGGAGCAAAGGACAAAGACACGGTCCACTTGAGCATTGTGTCTTTCCAGAGAGGTGGGGAGGAGAGCTGAGATGTCCTGCTTCTAGTCGAGGAAAGGGTAAGGACATGCCATAAGGAAAGATGGAACCATGAAATCTGCAGGTTAAGTGTGACTGGAAAATGTCACATGAAGTGAACTCACCCGGGCTCAGAAAGGCATCTACTACTTACTGCATGTTCTCTTGCCTGTGTGCAGGTGTGCGTGTGCGTGTATACTTGTGTGTCCATGCCCCTGTGCGTGCATGCATGTAGAGGCCAGAGGCTGTCATGTCAGTCCCTGTCCGCCTTCCTCCCTGAAGCTCAGCACCTTAGCTGGGCTTGCTGACCTGTAAGCCTCGGCAGCCAGCAGCCTCTGCCCTCACCCTCAGCACTGACATGACAGGGTCACGTGGCTACACCCGCTTTTTATGTGGGTACCGGTGAGCCAATGTGAGGTCCTCATGTTTGTGTGGCTGAGCCTTATCCCCAGGCTCCTAGCTTCTAGTGTTTATGTCTGTACACTGGCGTTGGGCTGGGTGTGGGCAGAGGCCAGGAGACTAGGAAGAAGCCCCGCGAAGTTGGGAGAGGGACTGTGTGGGCTCGGGCAGGGTAACTAACAGAACACGTGTGACATGAAAAAGACCGGGAGAGCTCTGGCAGTAGAGGGACACACTCAGGGATGGGGTCGGGAGAGGGAAGCTGGGAGGAGGCGGTTGGGGGGGGGCCCAACCTAAACTAAGGATTATGAAAATGCCACCACCACACTTGTTACTTTATATACTAACTTAAAAAAAAATTAAAGGAAAGAAAAGATGAGGGCATTTAAGGGTCAGAGCAGGCAGGTGAACAGGGCCAGGGCAGACAAGCAGTGCCGTCGAGGGAAGTCTCTGTGGGGACAGGCCGCACTTCACCCAGTCTGGGGGGCTCGGCTGAAGAGGGCCTCAGTATCAGGTAGAGCGGGGTTCAGGGTACCTTCCCGGTCCTGGCGAAGGCCTCTGCCACCTTCCTGTTCCTCCCTCCGTAGCAGGTGGTGATGAGGTCAGCTACCCCGCAGCTCTCCAGGAAGGTGGCCGTGGACACCTGGCCCTTACAAAAGATCTTGGCGAAAGCGATCATTTCCATGAGTCCCAGGCGGATGACGGCTGCCTTGGTGTTGTCCCCACAGCGGAGGCCATCGCAGAAGCCGGCTCCCACAGCAACAATGTTCTGCAGAGACCAGAGGAGGGGTGACATCGGAGTGCACACAGCCCTCACAGGGCCAGGGTGTGAACCGTGTGGGCACTGGGGTGGGCATCAGCTGGAGACAGCAGTCCCTGGGCACACGCTCTCTAGACAAACTAGTTTGCCTTTAATCAAAACAGTGCTAGGCTGTGGCTTGGTACCTCATGCTTTTAGTCCCAGAATTTGGGAGGCAGAGGCAGGTGGATTCCTGCAATTTTGAGGCCAGCTTGATCTATACACTGTGTTTCAGGCCAGTCAGAGCTACAAACCCTATATCAAACAAGCACCAACACCACCATCACCACCATCATCACCAATACCACCACCATCATCACCGCCACCTCTACTACCCCCCACCCGATCACCACCACCGCCACCTCCATACTCTCTTTGCAAACAAACACAAGGATCTGAGTTTGAATCTCAGAATCCATGTGTTGTTTTTACAAAAAACTCCCAAGCTGAAATCTGCCCCAATGCAAACTGCCAGGAAAACGGGCAAACTGAGCTAATGTGTGAGTCCCTGTGAGCACCGGGTTCGTGTCTGTTGGCGACTGCATGCGGGCAGCTCTCTTGGGTATGGGCTAGGACAGCGGTTCTCAACCTTCCTGAGGCTGCCATACTTTAACACAGTTCCTCATTTTATGGTGACCAACCATAGAATTTTCATTGCTACTTCATAACTAAAATTTCGCCACATTTATGAATTGTCATGTAGATGATCTTAGGCGCCCTTAAGGGTCTAGGAGATGCTTGCTGGGTTACTGAGTAAACGCACACAACTATAGTTCTAGCCATTGGTTTCCTTTAAGTGAATATTCACTTAAAGGCACGCACCCTTTGTATTGTATTGCGTCTGCTGTATGATGGACCCTCTCCCATAGGCGATAATCTGGTATAGAGGATATCAACCTAAAGCCTGTGTTTGTCAGTCACTCTATGGGAGCCTGTCCACACCACCCACTGATGGGCCGTGTGAAGAGGGAGATGCGGGCCAGGGACAGAAGGTCCTTTCTATCTAGCCCTTGCAGAAAATGCTTTCCAATCATAACAGGAAAAAGAACATGTGTGTACAGACCAGTCCCTTCTTTCTGGAGGTCCGACAGCCCATCTGACTCTTCTAGCTCTTGATGTACTTGACCTCAAAGGGCACCATCTGAACCAGCTTACCAAACAAGGGGGCCTCTGCATGTAGGTCAGGCCCTGGGCCAGGGAACTTAAAGAGCCTAGGAAAGCCAAGGTTAGACCCATGCTCAGGGCACTAAGCTGGGCTACCCTGCTTTGTTTTTTTATCAGTTTCATCCAGTACAGTCGCTTGTGGCCACTAAGCCTTTGCAAAGTGCAACTTGGAAGCAGGCCGATGATCTTGAACTCGTATCAGTGAGCTAAGGCTTAGAGTGGAATCCAAGCTCAATGATTGGCCTTTGAACCTTCCTGCTGTCTCTTGGACTGAGTGCCCATTCTAGATTCTACACGATAAACCAATCCTAGGAATTATCTGTGGCTGCATGGGGAGAGCAGGACCCTTCATGCTGCAAGAGTTCCTGTTGATGGAGGTGGAGCCACACCAAGGTATGGTCTCACACTCCTCCCCCCCCCCCCCCCACTGAGAGAATGAGGAAGCAGAACTCATCACAGAGGCCCAACCCCCAGGCATGACAAGTGCCCTGCATATCACTGACTCCAATGCTTAGGATGCTTGTCCTCTTTCTTCCCAGACTGGAGAGACTTCCTCACACCTTTGCAATTCTGTGTGGTAGGGACATGCCTCCCTGGCTTCTCAGAGGCAGAGGGAGCCAGAGGGAAGGTCTGGAGGAGGAAAACAACACGGATACCAAGGCTAACAAGTGAGAGGCCCTGTTGCAAAACACTTAAGAATAGAATAAATTTACACCTCACAGATTCTCACGTGAAGGCCCCTTTGTCATGCATAGGGAAGGGCAGATACACTGCAGCTGGCCAGGAGACACACCACGCCCTCAGGCCCAGTGAGCAGAAGACACAGCGAGGCCTCCCCAGAGTCCAGGCAAGGGCTTTCTCACAGGAAGAGCTGGCCCACTGAACCACAAAGATTTGGCCAGTGTTCTCTGTCGACTGGCTAAGCAGGATAGTATGAACAAGCCTCCAGCCCCAGTCCAGCTCTTCCGGTCGCTGCACTCAGAGAAAAGTCAGACAAGGAAGAGGCCAGAGGGCACAGTGTTGTGATGGCTCCCAGGAGTCACTGACTTCTCCCACCAGAGGCCTTGGACAGGACAGTTCTCTTCTAATAGGATGCTGGACACCTCCACAACACCCCACCCCCCAAGCTAAAACACACTCACGGAGCCAGCTAGAGAATGTTTGAACAGAATTTGAGCAGATGTCCCTTGGGAAAGCTCAGCTATGAAAGTTATCCTTAGCCCCCTTGCTCATGCAAGCTGAAGCTAGAAATACTGCAGTTTTTGGAAGAAGGGTGTGTTACATCCTTCCCCAGGCTCCAGGGTAGAGCAGCACTCAGAAGCAGCCCTCCACCTGGAGGTCACCAATGAGCCACATGGCATTCTAGAAGCAAGTATTTTTTTAATTCAAAATTTTGTTTGTTTGTGTGTGTGTGTGTGTGTGTGTGTTTGTGGTGTGCATATAGACATGCATGTGTCACTGTGTACTTGTGGAGATCAGCTTTGTGGAATCTGTTCCCTCCATCCACCTTTATGTGGGTTCCAGAGAGATCTGTCTTTAGGCTTGTACAGCCTTTACCCACTAAGTCATCTCACTGGCCTGGTCTTTTTGATAATGGAGTCAAGTGAGCAGAAAAACAAACAAGACATTTGGATGAAAGAAAATTAAAAGGCTGGCCAAAATATAATTGGTTTGTGTAACAAACGAGACCCAACCATGTGTGCCGGCCAGGCAGGTATGGCAGACTGGGGACACCCGCAAACTGACAGCAGACTGTGGTGGTTAGCATCAGTCATCACCCAGGAGGAGGGCACAGAGCAAGAGATCACACTGACGGGGGGGGGGGGTAGCTGAGGTGGAAGAACCCTCCCAATGGGGTGCTACTGTCCTCTGGGATGAGGTCCCCACTGAATAAAAAGGGGGAAAGATGATCACCAGCACCCTCCTCTCTTGGCTTCCTCATTGGCCCATCCTCCATTTTGCATCCCCAGGGCCAACCAGCACTGACTGCTGGGGGAAAAGATCCTGCAGACAGCTGTTGTAACCCTGCTTCCTCAGCCTGTCCCCCACTCGGGACAGAGGGACATTTCCAATGCAGGAACATTTCCCTGGACCTATTCTTGCTTTGGTTTTAGGAGACAGGGTTCCTCTGTGTAGCCCTGGCTGTTCTGGAATTCACTCTATAGACCAGGCTGGCCTCAAACCCAGAGATCTGCCTGCCGGGATTAAAGACCTATTCTCTTTTAAATTTTTTAAAGTTGATTTATTTATTATGTATATAGTGGTCTGCCTACATGAATGCCTGCATGCCAGAAGAAGTAACCAGATCTCATTGTAGATGGTTGTGAGCCACTATGTGACTTCTGGGACTTGAACTTAGGACCCCTGGAAGAGCAAGCAGTCAGTGCTCTTGACCTCTGAGCCATCTCTCCAGCCCCTAAAGACCTATTCTTAACTAAGGTGATGGGAAACCATTGCTCTGGCCGGCACTTTGACCTGAGACCCCACAGGCCAGACTGGACGGAATGGAGTCACTATCACCAAGTGCCACATCATCAGACGGACCCACCAGGAGGTCACCGGTCCCGGAGCTTTTCCTGGAAGCAGGAGTCTATGCTGACAGAAAGTGCTGGGCACAGACGCGCAGTCAACACAGGGACAGAGTAAGGGACAGAGTAAGGGACAGAGTGGGTCCCACGGCAGTCTGGGCTACATAAAAAGTTGAAAGCCACTCTGGACATTTTAGTTAGATGCTGTTTCAAAATAAAACCTAGAACAGCTGGGGGTGTGCCTCAGAGGCGAAGTGCCTGCCTGGAACTTGGGGAAGGCCCCTGCTCAACCAAAAACAGAGGGCTAGGGGTGTGGCTCAGCTGGCAGTGTTTGCCTGGCCGGCACGAAGCCCGGGTTTGGTCATTACCACCACCTGAGCTAGGTGTGTGCACGAATCTGCAATCTCGGTGCTTAGAAGATGGAGGCAGGAGGATCATAAATTCAAGGTCATCCTCAGCTACACAGAGTTGGAACGCAATCTCAAAAAACAAAGGACCCAGGAAAACACTGCATCAGTTTTGAAGTAACTAAATAACCTTCCGCTTTTGATCGGTTTCTCCATTACTCCGTTTCCAAGTGTTGTCGCTTTACAGATTCCTCAGACCTGCCCTGTTGACAGGACATAGTTCTCTCTGGCAGATGCAAGCGGCCTTCTGCACGCTTCCGGCTAAAGGCCGATTGACCAAGAAAATAAATTTGTTGTGATTTTTTTTTTTTTTTTTTTTTTTTGGTCTCCTGACAATCCTTGGTCACTGGTCAATAGAAACTGTTTCTTTTCACTCTAGCGAACAAAGATAAACTATTCTTTGGGAAAAAACAAAACAAATAATAATAATAATAAAAAAACCCCTGTCAGCAGGAGATGACTCTTCCTCAGGAAAGGGGATGAGTGGGGTGGAGTGAGAGCTAACCAGTTCCACTCAAGATAACGTCTGGGTGAGGAAGGAGAACAGAGAGACCCTAGAGAAGCCAAACGTAAGTGCCTGCCACGCAATCACCTCAGAGAGCAAGACACTGGAGCCGGAGAGCGAGCCCAAGGTTTAGAGCACTGGCTGCTTTGGCAGAGGACCCAGGGCCCATTCCCAGCACCCACACAGCAGCCTGCAACCTTCTTCCTATACTGTAGCTCCAGTGCATCCAGTGCCCTCTTCTGGTCTCTGTATGCATGTGGTACACAGACAAATGGACAGACATACATGTATGCATGTAAGTAAAAATGAATATAATGGGGGCTGGAGATGGCTCAGTGGTTAAGAGCACGGGCTGTCTTTCCAAAGGACCAGAGTTTGATTCCCATCACCCATGTCAGGTGCCGCACAACTGCCTGGAACTCCAGTTCCTGAGGATCTAATGCCTTCTTCTGGCTTCTTCTGGGCATCAGAGTAACACGTGTCCATGCTCAGACTGACACACACACACACACACACACACACACAAATAAGAATAGACTCTTAAATAACAGTTTTTCAGAAAACAAACAATTGGGGGCTAAAGAGACGATGACTCAGCGCTTCAGAGCAGCTGCTCTCACACAGGGTTAGTTCCCGGCACCCCGTGACAACTCACAACCATCTGTAACGCCAGTTCTAGGAGACCCAGTGCCCACTTCTGACCTCTGTGGCACCAGTATGCATGCAGTACTTGTATATACATGCAAGCAAACATGCACACAAATAAAAGTAATCTAAAAACAATTTTTAAAAAAAATCACGGTTCACTGACATTTATAAATAAAGGTAACAAGACAGAGCCTGCCATCTAGGAAAGGGGAAAATTAGGAAGCTAAGACAAAACGTGCTATTTTTCACAGGAGCAGGGTCACGGCTGGGGAGATGGCTCAATGGCTAAAGCATTTGTCATGCAAGCCTGACAACCCGACTCAACCCCCAGCACCCCAGCAACTGGACACAGCAGGACACATCTGTAACCCCAGCCTGAAAGGGGAACCCCAGAAGGCTGTGGGCCCTGCCGTACCCAAAGGGAATGGCAGAGAGAGCCTTGTCTCAAATTAGGTGGAGTTAAGGATGCACACTGGAGATGTCCCGACTTTCTGCATGCACACCCGTGCACATGCACACACAGATGAACCAACCAACCAGCACACAGAGCCCACTCTCGGCCTCAGACCACCAGCACTGGCTAGCCTGACACCTCCTCCCTGGCTGGGATGCCAAGGCTGACTTTACCTTTAGAGCACCACAGAGCTCCACGGTGTCGGCATCGTCTACCACGGTGATTCGGAAGTTGGGCGTCTGCAGCAGCTCTTTGAAGAGAAGGCCATTCTGCATCACTTTGCTGCCTGTTAGAGGGTGAGGGGAGCGGGAGGTTAGCGATGTGTCCTGTGTCCGCTTTTACACCTAGCAGAGGTTAAAGTGTAAACTTTTACTACAAAAGGAACATGGGCTCTACACACGCGCACACACACACACACACAAAACCATAGCTCTCACCTCTGAGTGAATGAGAGTTTCAAATGAATGACCATGGCCAAGACACAGATTCAGGCTGCCCCAAATGCCATGTCCCACATGTTAACAGTCTTATGAGTTCCAGAACAGAGGAAAGTCAAGAATCAAGGCACTTCTCAAATGCTCTTGTGGGAGCATTGGGGGGGGGGGGGGTTACAGCAGGGTAAAGAACGCCTTGTCACAGGCTTCAGACACTACCTGGTGACATCTTAGCTTCTGGGTTGGTCGATGCCAATGGTCTGTGAAGCTGATACACCCCCAGAGGTTACCTGGGTCACAGGATGTTAGAGCAGACACACGGGGTATCGGGATGCCTAATACATGGCTATAATGGGGGGCTAAAGACAGACTGAGATAATTGGACCTACAACACCCTAAATCTCTACAATAGCAATATTCAATCAAGTCGATCGGCCTGGCTGAATTTATAACACAGGAGCCGCTTTTCTAGGGTAAACTTCAGTTCAGATAACAGAGGCACAAAATTAATGACATCCCTTGCCTAGCACTTGGGAAGTTTAGGCAAAGAATCTGGGAGTTCAAGGCCAGCCTATGCCATATTAACACCTTGTCTCAAAAACCAAAAACAACTGTGGGTAAATGTGCTTGTTGTAAAAGGCCGGTGGTGTGAGTTCTCTCCATGTAAAGGAGGAAGGGGAGAGCCTATTCCAGTCATCCTCTGACCTCCATGGGTGTCCTTGGCACAAACACCCCACCCTGCACGGTAATAATTAATCATGGAAAAAAAAGAAAAAGAAAATTTAGTTATCCCTAATACTAGAATGAATTATTTACAATTCAGCAGCTATTCTTAGTTTACTGTGTATAAGTACATTTGACACGCATTTTAAATTTATTAAACATGATAGGTTTTCTTGAGACAGAATGGAAGATCTGTGTGTGTTTTAGAATCTGCCTTGTCAGCAAATCCACTCACTCTTCAGGGCCCTGTCAGACCAGCTGGGACCCCCCCACCCCCATCCACACATAGGGCTGAGCAACTACTTCCCATTCACAACTAGCCACTGTTGAACTGCAGCCTGTCCTTCATTCATAAATTCTGTGACTCTAGAGAATCCCAACTAATACAAATAGGAACAGAGTCATGTATGATGACTTTAATACAGAAGTTGGAAGGCAGAGACGGGTGGATGTCTGTGCGTTTTAGGCCAGCCTGGTCTACACAGTGAGACCTTGCCTCAAACAGTAAAACAAGGCAAACCATCAGAAATCGGTCCTGGCGATCCATGTGTTACATGTAACCCTAGTCTGTGACGGTGACAGAAGCCATGAGCTCCAGGTTAGCCTGGGCTATGTAGAGAAACTGCTTTAAAAAACACCAAACCACAATAGCAACAAAGGCAAAACAAACCAAAGTAAAACCTTCCCCATAGTGCCCCAAGTGAAATCTGCTCAGACTGGTGGGGTGCTGGGGGAAGGTTGGGGGGAGTGGAGGAGGCGGGGAGAGGGCTAGGCAAATCCCCTCCCTAGGGGATGAAGTCAGCTGACATTTGCTGGTGTGTGTGTGTGTGTGTGTGTGTGTGTGTGTGTGTGTGTGTAAGACTGTGAATATGAGTGTGATTGTGTAACCTGTCTGTGTAAGGAGCTTGCATGGAGGCCAGACGCGGGTAGTTGCCCTTCCCATTCCATGTTATTTTTCAGATTACATATATGTTAGTTATCTAGGGTGTGTGGCCCTTGCAGGACTTCCTTGAGTAAATATGGAATCATTTGCTTTAGAAAGCACACTGGTTTTGCAAACTCAGGAGCAGAAAGCATGTGCTCCACAAGGGGGCAGCATCGCACACTATGACAACATTGCCCTCTGGTCCTCTGAATAATGCAGACCCCCCCCACCCCCATAGAATTCACAAACTAGCAGATACTCTAGATTCAAACATGTGCTGGTCCTTAATGCCATCAATCGAGAGACTCAGAGGCTGGAGACAGAGCTCACTGGTAGAGCATGTATATACCCAGGGCCCAGCACCTCACAGAGAGCTAAAGGGGTGGCTCAGTTCAATTCCAAGTATCCATGTCAGGTGGTTTATAATTGCCCCTAAATCCAGCTCCAGGGGTATCTCACACATCTGGCTTCTAGGGCAGCTGTATTACCTGCATACTATATTTCCACATACATATAGATAAAAGTAAATCTCTAAAGGTATGGAAGCCAGAAGTCAATACTGGGTATTGACTTTCACAATGACTTTTCACCTTTAAAAAAATTTCATTTGCTTTATTTTATATGTATGTGTATGGATTTTTTTGTTTTGTTTTGTTTGTTTTTGAGACAGGGTTTCTCTGTATTGCTTTAGAAGCTGTCCTGGAACTCGCTCTGAGCCCAGGCTGGCCTCGAACTCACAGAGATCCACCTGCCTCTGCCTCCTGAGTGCTGGGGTTAAAGGCGTGTGCCACCAACACCCAGCGTGTATGGATGTTTTGCCTACATGTATGTATGTGCCTAGTGTCCATGGAGACTCAGATAGAGCATTGGATCCCCTGGGATCGAAGTTACAGGCATCACCCACCCACCCTCCCTCCACCTTTTCTTTTTCTTTGAGACAGGGTTTCTCTGTGTAGCTTTGGAGCCTGTCCTGGAACTCACTCTGTAGACCAGGCTGGCCTCAAACTCACAGAGATCTGCCTGCCTCTGCCTCCCCAGTGCTGGGACTGAAGGTGTGCGCCACCACTGCCCAGCAATTATAGGCATTTCTGGGCCTCCATGTAGATGCTGGGAACTGAACCTGGCTCTCCTATAATAGCAATAAGAGCTGAGCCATCTCAGCTTTTTTAGAATTAGGGTCTCTTGTGGATCCTGGAGCTCACTGACTGGCTAGGCCAGCAGGCCCTTGGGATCCTCCTGTGACCGTCCTGGGATCACAGACACCTGATTCTGTGCCTGCTTTTTTCATGGGCACTAGGGATCTGAACTCAGGTCCTCCTGCTTGCCGGGGAACAAGTGGAATGATTCAGGCTAGCCCCCAGCACTGCCAGGCCCCTCGGCAGCCTCACCAATGGTGGTCTCACAGAACTTCTCCGCAGCCACCTCACTGGCGATGTTGGCCCCCATCAGCACACTGATGTCAATGCCCATCTTCTCTCTGATGATGTCGGAGATGAGCTTCAGCCCTTCAGGGCCCTCATCTATGCCCTGGAAGGATGCAGAGGAGTCAGCGGGCGCTGCAAGTCAAAGAGGCAAGAGGCGCAATTCCACCGTACCTGAAATCCAGCTGAGGCAGGAGGACTGCTCTGAGTTCAAGGCCAGCGTGGGATACGGAGTGAGACTCTGTCTCAGCAACTCATCTGGGGTAAGATGGTGTGGGGGGCTCGGACGCGCTCACGGAGGAGCACTAGGAACTAGGGATGAGAACTCACGGGGTTGTCTCATCAAAGCGAGAGAGACAGGACCTGTTTCCTGTCCGGAGCTGGGAGCAGATGTGGTTAACAGCTCGGTGACCTTTGCACGATCTGTGTGATGAGACCACACCAGACCCCCCCCCGCAGGCCTTGTGATGAGTTTGTTTTCCTCAATCTACAGAGCCCGCCTTTGTGGAAAAAGTCTCACGTACTTTACAATAGGTTTTGATGTACTCACATCTTAGGCCTATTATTGTGTACATAGGATTGAGTTAAGTACTGCCAGGAAATTTATTCACCAAATTGGGCTGTGCTCAAATATGCCTAAAATAAACAACTTGGGGTCAGAGTCTCAAAGTCTGAAGCAAGACTGGCTACTGAGTCATGTTGAACCAGACGGCCTCGTCTCTTGAGAATTGACACTCTTGTGGCCACCGTGTTTGCTGAGACCCTCTACGAGGTGCATGAGGTTACTTTGCCGAATGGGCGCTCTAAGAGCACACAGGCCCAGGGGCACCTTCCAGGGTTCCTAGAGGCTCCTAAGGCGCAGGCTACTGGGATGGCAAGAGAGATCCTGATGGTCACACAGAAGGGATGGCCCCATAGCAAACGCTACCCCCAAGGTCACGTCAGACACCTCCCCAATTTAGTCCCCTCCATCACCAACAAGTGAGGAGTGGGCAGCACATGTGAAGGGGACAACTGTGCTTTGTCTCTGGCTGCACAAAGTGTGGAACCTATCACAAGCTGGCGTCACGTCCGAAGGCCCAATTGGAATGAGACAGATTCTTGTCTCTAGGGTGGGGAGATAGATCTGTGCTCGGTTTCACCTCCCGGGGGGACCCGATGCCTCTGGCCTGTGAAGGCACCTGCACTCATGTATACACACCCATACTTACACACTCACCCATACTTACACACTCACCCATACTTTACACACACACACACACACACACTTAATAAACCTTGGCTAGCTCCTTCATTGGCCCCTCCCATAGAAGGTAGGGGAGTCCTCTCCCCAGGTTCCTCCTCTTCTCCCCATCCTTCTCCCATTTTACAGAACAGCCATCCTCAATGCTGTCAACACCTCACTCAATTTTCTTTTACTAATGAATTTTTCATTGCGTATAGGCCTGCATGTATGTCACCATGTGTGTGCAATTCCCAAGAAGGCCAGAAGAGGGCATCGGGTCCCCAGACCCTCTGAAGGAGAGGAAAGAGGACATGAACTCTGGAGGAACCAGGGCCCCAGGACCTGCCCCCTCCAGTCTGCTCTTTGTGTGTATTACCTTGATGAGCGTGATGCCCAGGGCCTTCTTGGGTACCCTGCCCGTGATCTCGTCGCAGATCTTGTGAATAAACTGGTGGGGGATGACAAACACCAGCAGGTCTGCATCCTGCACAGCCTCGCTGAGATTCGGGACAGCGACCTGCAACAAAGTGGGAAGAGAGATAACTCCCGCTCAAGTGCAGCCGGCCCACACCCTCACCCCTTCAGAAGGCACATTGCCATGAAGTACTGCCATCTCCGTCCCCATCCTTCCAGGAAGGGGACCCTGGCATGGCCTTTCAATTAAGTGGTGAGTGTGTGTGCGTGTGTGTGTGTACATGCTGTGGCATGCATGTGGAGGTCAGAGAACAGGCAGCTCAGGTCTCTGCAGCTCTGTGTAAGTACTGGGGGTCAAATGCAGGTCATCAGGCAGGCAGATGCCTTTACCCACTGGGCCATCTCCCCTGCCCTATCGTTCTTATTACTGTTTTTGTCCAGACAGGGTTGCCCTTTGTTGACCAGGCTGCCCTGGAAGTCACCACGTAGCCTAGGCCCATCCTCCTCCCTCGGCCTCTCTTTAATCCTGGCTACCAAAATGTTAGCACAAGGATCAGAAGTCCAAAGTTATCTTTGTTCACATAGCAATTTGGAGGCTATCCTGGGCTACACAAGGTCAAAAGGTCAAAAACCAAACCAAACTAAAACCCCACTGATAAGTACAGACAGATGGATTTTTAATCTTAATGAGAACAGTGTTTCTTTTGTTTTTTTTTTTTTTTTTAAACTGGCAGACCTCAGCAGACAAAGATGAGCGACACAATGAAAAACAATCCCACAGCGTGCTGCAATCAGTAGCTCCCAAGTCACACCGGGGCCAGCTGAAGCAAGCGTGTGAAAGCAGAAGAGCTTTCACCCGGCTGAGCTCCAAACAAGAGTTCCCCATGAAGCCAGATCGACCACTGTTCTTGCAATGACAGGAAATGACAAGTGTCCTCTCCATTCACCCCCAGACCAGCCAGCTTTTAGTGAGCTAGAGTGAAGATGGTAGTGGACAGTCCCTGTCACAGAAGGTTCCTGAGCGGAGCCCTTGGCAGCGAGAGGTGTGCAGTATGCTAGGATCTGTGCAAGGTAGACTTGGACTCTGAAGGCAGGCACAGCCTGCCTCACTGGCAGACATACACAGCAGTTCTGGGCCAGCTAAGGGGCTCAGTTAGTACAGAGCCTTGCCATGACGTCAGAAGGCCTGGGTTTGATCCCCGGTACCACATAAACCAGGGGTGGCGGGCTGGGGAGGTGCAGGCAGGAAGATTCCGTGTGGAATCACCCTCAGCTCCATACAAATTCAGGCAACCCTGGACTACATGGGACCTAGTATGGAGGGTGCTAGAGAGATGGCTCAACAGTTTCTGCTGCTCCTACAGAGGACCAGGGTTCGATTCTCAGCACCCACATGGTGGCTCACAACCATTTCTAATTCCAGTTCCAGGGGATCCAGCGCCCTCTGCTGGCCTCCGTGGGCACCAGGCATGCATGTGGTGCACAGACATACATGCCCCAAAACACCCACACACATAAAACCTTTAAAAAATAAATAAAAAAGTTTAGTTAAAAGGAAGATTAGAGCTAGGCTTTGGTGGTGCACATCTTTAATCCCAGCACCCAGGAGGCAGAGGCAGGTGGATCTTGTGAGTTCTAGGCCAGCCTGGGCTATTGTACGGAGGAACTCACAAAAAAAAAAAAAGTCAAGCCGGCAGTCTGGTGTATGACTTCCTTTTCAACTCACAAGGAGACATGTGCTTAAAATGAGCCTTGAGGTGGTTATAGAAGCCAGAGGAGAGAGAGAGGGAGAGAGAGGGGGCGGGCCAAGAGGGGAGACGGAAGACAGGGCCATACATGTGTTGTGACCTTGAGGTTCCAGTACTGCCTGGGTACCTTCTAGAACAGAGATCACATAAGTGTCCACTCCAGAGAGCAAATGTTCATGTGGATACAACTGCAAGCCATTAACACATTAACAGAGCCCTGGAGCGGGCCTTTCCTCCTCGACTTTGTGTGTGTCTGGGGGGGGGGGTCAGCACGGGCGCCCGGCTGTCTGGGGGGGGGTCAGCACGGGCACCCGGCTGTCTTATTTGATGCCCGATGCTTCCTCCGTTCATGCAACACACAGGCTCTTGCTTCTGACCCCCCCACCCCGACAGATTCATATTCCCCAGTGGTAAACTGACTTACAATCTCAGCTACTCAGAGGGGTGAGGCAGGAGGATCTCGAGTTCGAGGTCCGCCTGGGCAACCTAGGGAGGTCACACCTTAAAATAAAAAGGGAAACCATGGCAGGTACTCGGGGTCCCTAGAGCCAGAGATACAGGCATGGAGGGAGCAAGAACAAGTAAAGAAAGGGAGGTGACAGGGAGGTGCCCGGCCCCCAGAGGGGAAGGAACCAGCCAGGCCTCCTAGATGCTCTCTCAGCCTCCTAACTCCCCCGCCCCTGAGGCCCTGGGTTCGATTCACAGCACTGCATGACCTAAAGCTGCAGTGTTAGCATTTAGGAGGTGACAGCAGGAAGACCAGAAGTTCAGTGTCATATGTTCTGACGCCAGCCTGAGCCACATGCATGCTTGTCTTGGGTGGGAGGAAGGACTAAAACTCTGAAAAACATGTTAATTAACCAATGAGACAGTTCGTGGGGAGGGCTCCAATTCAATACAGTTGTCCTTGTAAGAGGACTGACATCAGGTGCTTCACAACCTCCTGTAACTCCAGCTCCAAGGGATCCAGTGCCCTCTTCTGAACTTGAAGCACACACGGGAACAGACTTTCAATGGCAGTAACAATAGTTCCGCAGGAGAAACACAGACCCTGTCTCAAAGAACAAACCAACCAGAACCCAAGAAAAAGCAGAGCCAATCAAGCGACAAGAGAGACGCAGGGGTGGAGGGTGGGGTGGAGGGGAAGGAGGTTGCTTTGCCTCATCTAGGTCCGGGTGTCACTCAGACGATCACAGCCTGGAGAATGAACAGCATTTGCCCCCTGCACGCCATGTCTTACCACATTTTCTGGCAGCTTGTGTCCGGGGAGATATTTCACGTTTTCGTGGTCATTGTTAATGATGTCTGTCAGCTTCCTCCCATTGACGGTCTCTTCGAAGACCCACATCTTGACCGTGGAGGCGAACTTCTGCAGGTTCTTTACATTGTTCCCAATGATTTTTGCAACAGCTGATCCCCTGTGAGGAGACCACGAAAGAGCAAAACAAAGGGGAAAAAATGTAAGCTCACTTTGGAAGAGGAAAAGCAGTTGACCGAAATGCAGAAGTCTTGCGTTTTGGTCCCGAGACCTCTGGAGTCAGCTAGAGGTGAGTGGTATGTGCATGGGTACTGTGCACACAGCCCTGGGTTCGATCCCCAGCACTGCTTAAACCAGGTGTGCTGGCACAAGCCTGCCATCTCAGCACTTAGAGGGTGGCGTTAGAAAGAGCAGAATTTCAGGGTCACCCTTAGCTACAGAGAGCAGAGGGCAGCCATGGAGACAGGGGACCCTGTCTCAAAAGGCAAACACTCCTTGAATCCAGTGAGAACCAGCCTATCTTGGCGCATTGTCATAAGTGGGACAGATATTCTGGGGGAAATGTGGAAAGACACAAGATGGGGTTTGGAAACCGTAACCAGGCTCAGCCATATCTCAGATCAATTGAGGATATTAAAGTGTAGCCACTGTGAAAGTAACTGACCTGATAAACTGCAACAAGGCATCTCTGTGTGAGAACAGAGATGCCTCCACAAAAGGAAACAGGGCATGGGGTGGGTTCTTATCACTTCCCAGCCCTGATGGCCTCCAACCCGCAAGTTCCCTTCCTCTGCTTAGTGACCGAGTTCTAAAATCCTAAGTAGTCACTACAGTCCTCAAGTGGGCCAGGGCTGTGGCAGAGCTACTGGTCCTGGCTACTGTGCCTTGTGTCAGGATGTGACGGCACCCGATCTCAGCTGAGCCGGCACCCGATCTCAGCTGAGCCGAACGGCTTCCATCTGTGGAGTCTAGAACAAAAAACTCCTGCTTGGAGAACTGTCCTGGGGTGCACTCAGGTGTAAGGGCATAGTAAGGAAGGTGCGGTAGCTCCTGTAACTCCAGCAGTTAGGATGCTGTCCTAAGGTGATGAAGAACCCTCTAATCCGAAGGGTTCCCAGATTTTATGATTGTGTGTGTTCACAAATGTGAGGGCACACCTGTGTGTAAGTGTGACAGTGAGAGATGGGAAGGCGGTGGGCAGAGGCCTGACTCCGTACCTGGACCTTGCCTTGAGGAGAGGCTCCAGATGGGCCGCCCGTGGGAAGGGGCTGGGCAGCTTCGGGAAAGTCCCTGGAGCCGTGGTCAGTACAGGTGTTTACTTTCAAGCTTGAAACCCAACTCCCCACCCAAGCAAATCTTATCTTAAACCCAAGGCCTCAAAACACACACTAAATCAACTCTGCGTGCTCTGCAGTGAAATTAGTGATCCCAGCACTGGGAGGCAGAGCTAGGGGGAAATCAGGCCTTGAAGGTCATCCTCAGCCATGTAGGGAATTAGAGGCTAGCCTGGGCTACAAGAGACTTCTTTAAAAAAAAACAAACAAACAAAAAACGGGAGACAGAGGCAGGAGGGCATCTGTGAGGTCTAGGCCAGCCAGGATCTACACAGAGACTCTTCCATCTTTTTCTTCTTTCTGTTTTGTTTTGTAGTTTTCCAAGGCAGGGGTTTTCTGTGTAACCCTGGCTGCCCTGGGACTCACTCTGTAGATCAGGCAGGCCTCGAAGTCAGAGATCCACCTGCCTCTGCCAGGATTAAAGGTGTGCACCTCCCCCACCCACCCATCTGTGAGACCTTTTCTTAAAACAAAAACAATACTAAACAACAACAACAACAAAAAGCCCCAGCCAACCAAATATGTGAACCTGTGAGCAGGAAGAGGCAGGGGTTCAAGCCCTGATCTGTTTCCCACAATCCCTTTCCTGTTCAATTCTATATGCCCCGGTCTTAAGTAGAATGGCTTCCTGGTAAAACATGCATAGACCCCTAGCTGTGTGCAGGGGTGAAGGGGGGGGGGTCATGGGTCTGTGCCCTCCTGGAGCCTAGACACTGGGAAGTGGACAATGGTGATGCCCCAGTATAGCAGCTGATTTGTGAACCCTTCCCCTGGGTGGGGGTGGGGATGGGGGGTTAGAAGCAGCTGCTTGCTACCAACAGGATTCCTGTGACAAACCAAAGCAGATTCTAAACTCAACATGGGGGGGGGCAATGGGTGTATTGGGCTACTTCACAGAGCGTTAGTGAGGGGCTAATTGTGGGAACATGGGTGACCGGAACTCGCCAATCTCCACAAAGTCTCACTGCTACAAACTTCCCTGTAGCTAACGTTGGATGGAGCCTCCCACTCAGTAAACCTTCCACCCTCTACTGTTTTCTTGATACCAGGGCAAATGGGATCCCAGGAAAGGGTTCTTGGGAAACGGATCTGGGCTAGAACTCGGTCTCTTGGGGTTCACAGGGTGTGGGCTGTGGTGGGGCGGCTCAGCAGGTGAAAGTGCTTGCCACACAAACCCAGTGGCTTGAATTTGGTCTCCACAACCCACAGTGGAAGAGAAAACCAATCCTGAGAGTTGTCCTCTGACCTCCACAAGGGTGTCATGTCACACCCTTGCTCAGTGCCAGCACACACATAAACACAATAAAAATACATTTTGAAATAAGCAAAACTCTGTGCTTGGTTCCTAGCACTGAAATAAGAAAAATAAGAAGGGGCCAGAGCTGTAGTTCAATTGCTAGAAAGCTTGCCTAGAATGTACTAAGGCCGCCTGGGTTCCATCCTCAACCAGGTGTGGGGGCACACCTGTAGTCCTAGCACTTGGTAGAAGCAGAAGGATTGGAGTTCAAGGCCATTTTAAGTTAAAGGCTGGACTGATGGCCCATCTCAAAGAAAGGAGCATGAAGAGAGCCTGGGCTGCAGGGGACAGGGGAAGGCAGCTAGGCGTCAGGGTGCACCAGCCGAAGGATGGGCAGACCGGCATCTGTCTGGTGCCCACCAGGCATCATGACATTTCCAATACCTCACCAATTCTTTCCCTTTCAAGGCAGGTGCTGAAGGGTTGGTTGGGGCTTGCCCAGTTGGAGGTAAGGGCCATCTAATTGAGATTCATGATGGAAAAGTGCAGTTCAGAAGAGCCCCCACCCCAGGGTGTGAATCTGATGGGAAAGGGGCTTTGGCTTCAGTTTCTTCATGCAAAGGAGATTGATGACAGGGTAGACCAGATGGCTCAGTGTGAAAGGCATCAGTCAACAAGCCTAATGGCTGAATTCTGTCTCTAGGACCCACAAGGTAGAAGAAGAGACTCCTACAAGTTGTTCTCTGACCTCCAGTGTGGAGTGTGCCCCTCCCCACTTAAATCAGTAAATGTAATTTAAGGGCTGCAGTGGTCAAGAGCCCTGACTGCTCTCCCAGAAGACCAGGGTTTGATTCCCAGTACTCACATGGAGCCCACAACTGTCTGTGTCTCCCCTCCCCCTTAAACCACATATGTATGTTGTACACAGACATACATGTTGGCACAACACCATACACATAAAATAAAGGTACAACTTTTTTAATGCAATTTAAAATTTTGTAAAGTAAATATATAGAGGGAGTTCTATCACACTCTGGATTTACTAATGGGCTCTAAGGAGATAATCAGGTCTTCATGCTTACAGGGTTAACACCTTTACTGACTGAGCTAATCCCAGCCCCTTGCTCTCTCCTTTAACCGGGAAGGAATGGGGTCCAGGAGAATGAGCATGTAGCCACACTGTCCATGGCCTGAGTTCCCATCCCTCCCAGGCCTGTTCTGAGCTGTGTGGTTCACTGGGCAATCAAGGGTGTTGGTGAATTTTCTATTAAGCAAACATCTGGTCTTCAGTTCTAAAAACAATAGCTAAAAGAAACCAAAGCATTATGAATAATCCCATCTCACCAACCAGGCAGAGTCACCGTCAACACCCTATGTGATTCCTGGCAGTCAAAGGGCTTTTGAATTAGATCAAACGTGAAAAGCTCAAGAGTTTAAGAATAGATTAGACTTGCTGCAAGGTTTATCTAAACGGGTAAAGAAGCTTTCCAAGTTTGAAACCAAAAGAGAAAACGCGGGGGGGGGGGGGGGGGGGGGGGGGGGGGATCTGTGTGAGAACTTCACTTAAAGGAAATTAGGAAGATGAACCTGGGTCTTCTGGTGACTGCAGAGGGCAGTGCTCACAGTGGGACGGGACCTTCAGAGGCAGAGCATGGCTGGGGATGTGATTCAGTTGGTAGAGTACACCTTAGCGCGATTCCCTGGAATCCATCCCCAATCCCTCATAAACTGGTTTTCTAGGCAGCAAGTTCCCTTAACGGCTAAGCCTTCTTGTCAGGATCCCGCTCAAACCCCATTTCCAAGTTGCAACAGAGTATCGCATGGTCCAGACTTGTGTGTAACTCCATTTGTAGCTGAAGACCTGGGGGATGAGCTTAAACTTCTATTGCTCTGTCCCCACCTCCCCAGAGCTGGGATCACAGGTTTGTACTCAGGGTTTCCTGTGCATTAGACAAGTCAGTTGAGTTGTTGTGGAAACTCATTCCGCCAATAGCCTTGGGGCACCAGCCTTAGGGCGTGGCTTCTTGGCTGTGGACAGATGTGACAACTTAAAAGCAGGGGGGTCACAGCTCTCTTGCTCTCTTGGGAGCAGGCAGCTTGCTGCCTGCGCTCTTCACTCCTGGGCAGAACGACTGGATGAAACGACTGGATGAAGGCAGCTGGATCGGCAGTGTCATCTCATCAGTATCAATGATCTGTATCACTGATCTGTATCAGTGAGTGTTTGTCCCTATCCTATATCTAAATACATTACCCGTTAGCAGACTCTTATGGCCATCTTGCTAGACTGAGTGTCACCATCTATATACAGGCCCTCAGCAGACAGCTCCTGGATGGTAGAATCCAGCTCTTGTAAGAGACTTCCTATCATTGCATCCATCAGTTTAAGAAGCCCGTGAAGGGCTGGGGAGATGGCTGTTGGATGAAGAACTTGGCACACAAGTGTGAAGACTGCAGCTCAGATCTCCAGAGCCCACAAAGCCAGGAAGGTGAGGGGACCACTTGGCAAACCAGTTAATGACAGGCAGAGATGGGATCCCAGGGCAAGCTATGAAGCTACACATACCAGAATGTGTGAGCTCTGGGCATACGTAGGCATGGAGACCCCAAAATGAAGGATGACATCTAACAACAATGTCAGGCTTCCACATGCACGCACATGGGGACATGAATATACAGTTGCATACACACACACACACACACACACACACACACACACACACACGGAGGAGCAGCTGGGGGGTGGTAATGCAGAGGCAGGAGGATCTCTATGACTTCAAGGCCGGCCTGGTCTACAGAGCAAGTTACAGGACAGCCAGGGCTACACAGAGAAACCATTTCAAAAACCAAATGGAAAAAAAGGAGAGAGAGAGAGAGAGACGCCCCATGAGTTAAGAGGTTCCCTTTAATTTCAGATGAAGGCGGTTAGGTCTGTAGCTCAGGACATTTCTGTACATACAGCCCATGCAAACCGCTTCCTGCTTCTAGGGCTGGGAAAAACCAGGTAAGAGCAGCCAGATGGTGAGAAGCGGAAGCTGCTCCACAGCCTGAGACAGCATTTCTCAAGCTTGGGGGAGGCCAGAACTTGAACAGGGGAAAGAGGGGGCAGTTCCTCACCCCACTGGCATTAGCTGCAAGAAACACTTGTCTGCTAAGATGCCAGGTGTGGCGCTAATTGATGTTGGCTAGTTATAAACCAAGGGTTTAGGACAGGGCTTGGTTGGTGGACTGCATATCTAGCATGAATCCAAGAAAGCCTGGGTCCATAAAGGAATACAGTGTTGCATGTCTGTAATCTTGGCACTCAGAAAAAGAGGCTGGAGGACCAGAGCCAGTGTGGGCTATAATGAGACCCCCTAATGAAACATACATACACACACACACACACACACACACACACAACAACAACAACAAAAACAAAATAAAACAAAACCTAAGCAAAGCAGTCTGGGGCAATTGCTCAGTCTGGTCGGGTGCTTACACAAGTACCTGAGGTTTTTGTTTGGTTGGTTGGTTGGGTTTTTTTCCAAGATGGGGGTCTCTTTGTGGCTTTGGAGGCTGTCCTGTAGACCAGGCTGGCCTTGAACTCACAGAGATCCACCTGCCTCTGCCTCCCAAGTGCTGGGATTAAAGGCGTGCACCACCACCGCCCAGCAAGGACCTGAGTTTTGAATCGCTGAACTCACATAAAAAAGCTGGGTAGGGTGGTGATGTTTGTAGTCCCAGGGCTGGGGAGGTAGAGGCAGCTGGATTCCTGGGATTTGCTAGCCAGCCAGCCTGGGCCTGCTTGGTGAGCTCCAGGTTAATGACAAAGTAACAAACACAAGAAGGAAAACCAGAACCATTGAGAAGTGGGTGAAGGCGATTGATGCCAAGGCTGACTTATCTGAGTGGGATCCCCAGAGTCCACAAGGTGGAAGGAGAGATTCAAGTCCACAAGTTGTCTCTTGAAGGACACCATTCATGTGCTGTGGTGAACACACACATGCCCACACACTAAGTGTAAGTGTACAAACATCTTTATATCAACTGTATGGTCACATAAAAAAGGCCTGCACAATGGCAACACCAGCTGACATCTAAAATGGATGGACATCTCTTTACAAGGTTCCTTCCACCTGGGCAATTAATGGCTGCTGAGGGAGGACCAGTTGTCTATGTCACACACAAGAGCCGACACTAACTGGATTCAGCCAGTTGTATTTGTGTGTGTTGTGTGTGTGTAACAAATTAAAGAATGAGGTCATGAAGTCGAGAAAGGGTAAGGAGGATCGTGCAAGAGTTGCAGAGGGAAGAGGGTGGGTAGAAATGATGTAAATATAATACTCATGTGTGACAGTCTCAAGAAATATTAAAGTATAAAATTCTTAACTAAAAATGACAACGTTGAACACTGTCCTGGGCACACCAAGGACACACACACACACACACATAAATTCCAGCATTTGGGAGGTGGAAGTTGGATCAAGAATTAAAGGTCATCTTATAGAGGCAGATCAAGGCCAGCCTGAGCTACACAGTGAGACCCTGTCTCAAAATACCAAGGGTTGGGTTACATCACAGTGATAAAACACAGAACACTTGCCCAGCACACACGGCAACCTAAGCTAGTCCCTAATACAGCAAAAAGTACAGAAGAAGAAAATAGAAGAGGAAGAGGAGCGGAGAGCGGTGGTGGCGCACACCTTTAGTTCCAGCACTGGGGAGGCAGAGGCAGGCGGACTCTGTGAGTTCGAGCCCACCTGGTCTACAGAGTGAGTGCCAGGACAGCCAGGGATGTTACACAGAGAAAACCTGTCTCAACAAAAAAAAAAAAAAAAAAAAAAAAAAAAAAAAAAATTATTGAAGGGAGAGAGGAGGGAGGGAATAAGATAAATAACAGTAAGATACATAATCCTATCACTTAAAGTAGGGAGTGCCAAGAGTTTGAAGCCAATCTGGGCTATGTAGTGATGCTAGGCAACTACAGAACGTTGTTTCAAAAGCAAAATGAAGCACCCCTGGCACATACCTTTAGTCTGAGGACAGGAAACAAAGGCAGGCAGATGTGAGTTCAAGGTCATCTAGGGCACATAGTGAGGCACTATCTCCGTTTCATGACACTTGAGCCTTGGTGGCCCTGGAGTCTAGCTACTGATTCTTGTTGCTTCCTCCTGCCTCAGTCTCCCCAGGTGTTGTGGAACATTCTTTTAACTAGGCAATGATTTGTTTATGCTGCAGAATATTACTTTAGCTACGTAAAGGTGTGATACTTTTGTTTATGTTGCATTTGTTTAGCTATGAAAAGCTGTGCTGCATCTGCTTCACCTTGCCTGCCCAAGCTGCCTAATTGGTTTCATAAAAAGCTGAACAGCCAGTAGCTAGGCGGGGCCAGGAGGCAGAGAGAGAGTAAGGAGGAGGAGAAATCTAGGCTCAAGTGAAGAGAGGAACAAGAGGAGGAGAGGACTTGGGAGACGCCCTGGGATAGAAGCCAGCCGACTGGATAAACAGCAAAAGATACACAGAAAGACGGTAAAAAGCCCCGAGGCAAACGGTAGATACAGAGAAACAAGTTTAAGTTAAAAGAGCTGGCCAGATAATGTGTCTACCCTAGGCCAAGCATTCAAAACTAAGTCTCCTTGTCATGATTTGGGAGCTGGCGATGGCCCACAAGAGAAAGACTGGTACAGTGGGGATTACAAGCTGGAGCTGTCACACCCAACTGAAGCACCCCGCTAACCCTGAGCCTGGGTAGACTCACTGATTTCAGCTGAGGGACAGCTGTGGTCAAGGACAGTGAGCTGAGTAAAGATCCCAACAGCTGACACTCAGGGCAGGGGCACCATGCTCTCTCCGTCTCCTGCAATTACAGCCCTAATCTCAGGCAGCAGGTACCTTTTGTTTTCTAAATAAGGATTTATAGATGCAGTTAGCTTAAGGCCTGCTGCCAAGCAGGGGACGGAGATAGAGACCCAGGGAGCTGCCCTGCCCTAGCTGCTCCTCAGGCTACTTACCCTACCTGCATGGGGGGAGG
Source organism: Phodopus roborovskii (assembly GCF_943737965.1). NCBI lineage: Eukaryota > Metazoa > Chordata > Mammalia > Rodentia > Cricetidae > Phodopus > Phodopus roborovskii. Next base: position 3,364,510 of record NW_026125295.1, read on the forward strand.
GTGGTGCTCTGGGACACAGGTTCTGTTCAGAAGTTACCTGAGGTCTGTATTTTACACTATTCCTGAGTGATCTTCCCCAAGTCCTGCCTGGGGAAACCTGGGAAGCTGGCTTTTGTGGGAAGATGGTTCTTGATACTTTATTACATTTGCTTATTTAGTTAGCGTGGGTGTGTGTGTGCATGTGTCTCTGTGTGTGTGTGTGTGAGAGAGAGGGAGAGAGAGAGAGGCGGAGGGAGGGGGAGGGGTAGAGAGAGACAGCAGACAGACAGATGTGGAGCAGATGTGGAGATAAAGAACAGCTTTGGAGAGTTGGTTCTCTCCTCCCACCATGTAGCCCCTAGGGACCCAAATCAGGTCATCAGGCTTAGGGGCTTTCATCGCCAGACATCCTACCTGCCCATCTTCTCTCTGCCCTTTTCACGGGGCTATGGCAAGATGGACAGTACCCCAGCACCAGGCAGCTCCGTGGGTGTTCAGGGCTCCTCTGGCCTCTCGTCACCAGTTTAGTAGACAGCACACCCTCACCCCCAGTCCTACCCAGTACCTACCCAGTACCCCAGTCACACCCCAGCACCTACCTAGCCTACCTTGCTCTCCCAGCTAGGTCCCCAACAGTCACCGGTGTCAGGTGGCCTGAGAGCTATCACTGCATGTATCTATAAGTGACTGCACCTCTATTTATAAAACACTCCCAACCACGGTGTAAAGTTTGCTTAAGCAACATTTACATTCCTGTGGTGAGGACCAGATATGGAAAGAAGGTCCAGCTCCTGTTTGAAAATGAGCAAAAGGCTAAAGTCCTTTCATGGAGGGGGCGTGGGGGATGACCAGGGGACCCTGCCCCTTCCTAAGGAATGAATGATTCGGCAAGACTGGCTGCAGAGGAAAGCCTGGAGAGGCAGAGACACAGGCAGTGCTCTGAGTTCAAGTCCAGCCTGCTCTTCATAGTGTGTGGCTCACCTGTAGTCTTAGCGCTGGGAAAGGAGAGGCAGGAGGATCAGACATTAAATAAAAGTCAGGGCTGGAGCAATGAGTCAGGTTAAAAAACATTGCCGTCCTTCCAGGACCTAGGTTCGATTCCCAGCATCCACATGGTGGCTCACAACTGTCTGTAACTCTGGTTCCAGAGAATCTGATGCCTGCCTGTTGCCTCCAAGGCACACATATGGTACACAGGCGTACATGCTGGACAAACACCCCCACAAAATAATAAAACTTTTTTAAAAAAAGTTATATAAATAAAAGCCCTATAGTATGTACACTGGAGCATATACTAGTCAGGGCTGAACATTCCCATTCTCACTCCCTTATTATTTTTTGAGATTCCTGTATTCTGGCTGGCCTAGAGCTCACTATGTAGCTCAGGTTAGCCACCTGTTCGTAGTGGTCTTCCTGCCTCGGCTGCTCATGTTCAGGGATTTCAGACTTGAGCCATTCTGGCCCCTTCCTGTTTTAAGTTCCTCTAAATGGGAAGCTCTCGGGAAGTGGGGCTCCTCTCTCTAGGACTGGAGTGACTCTGTACCCGAGGCGATGGCGGGATGCCAATGGCTGTTTCTGTCTGATCTGGTATTTAATAGCGGCAGCCAGCCAGCCCAAACCTTCCAAGTCACAGGCCAAGTTCTACTCCCTCCCAGAGCCGGATCAGACCAAGAATACAGCCAAGTACATCAGAATGAAGATGCTTCAGGCTAGCAGCCAAGCCTCCATGAAGGGCCAGAAAGGTCTGCTTCATGGTCCCTGCTGTTAGCCGGACCGGTTAGCACACAGCAAAGTGTGTAGTGGAGCATCAGGGAAAAGGGCCTGCCTGGCGGCCTGTGTGGAATCCTCAGATCTACAGAGGATAACAACTCCCAAAAGCTGTTCTCTGACTTCTGTAGGAACGCTCACACACTGTCCCCAGCACCCACATGGGGAACTGTAACTGTGGTTCCAGGAAACCCCCTGCCCTCGCTGACCTCTGAAGGGACGGACACATTTGGTGCCGTCACATATGCGCAGGCAAAACACTTCATACACATAAAAATAAAACTAAAAAGTCTCAATAAAGATAAAAAGTTTGACTTGAATTCCTGATCCCCCTGCCTGATGCCTTCAGGACCAGGACTCCTGGCAAGTGCTACCACAACCCTAACACCTCTGGAGTCTGTCTGGGCGTGGACCTGCTGCCTAGGAGGTAGGAGAGAGGCCTTGGGGTTTGATGCCCTGCAGCAGCAGCAGCAGCAGCAGAGGGGATGCATCTTAGCAACAGAATCATTTTATGCTAATTGAGGGTGGGGGAATTTCCTCCGTGGCAAGGCTTTCACTACCACTCAATGGGCATTGGGTTCAATCTCCAGAAAAAAAAAAAGTCTTCCTCCAGGCATGATGGGGCTTGCACTTGCCTTTAATGCTGGCACTCAGATCTCTGTGGGTTGAGGCCAGCTTGGTCTACACAGCAAGTATCAGGCCAGAACTACAGTAAGACCCTAGCTTAAAAAAAGAAAATTCAGACATTATTTATTTAGCATATGCCAGGCACCTGGTAAAGAACTGGGCACGAGGGGAGAGTGGAAACAGCTAAAAGGCGAGCCCAGTGCAAGGGTAGAGGTCATGGGAGCCTGGGAGAGGCCACTGGCCCAGCCGGAATGGAAAAGGACAGCCAGGTAAGGTTTCCTCCAAAAGCACTTTCCAAGCCTAGTCTTCAAAGACTGTGACTAAGACTAATTAAATGGCCCCCATGACTCCTGCACTGCACCTCTTCTAGAAGCCTGAGCTGTGGCGTGAATCAGACCACAGGAAAACACAACGAACAGGACAGGAGCCAGGAAACGTTCCACCTCCCTCCCCGAGCCACGGGAAAAGTCTGGAACACACCAACACTTAAGTACCGCCTGCTTGTCACCAAGACCCCAACTTCTGTGTTAAGTATCACCAAGGTGAGCTTGAAAGCCCTCCAACCAGTAAGCGCTTTAAAAGTGAAGGCAAATCCAGCCCAGTGGAGACGGAAGCTCTGCAAACACTTTCCCCCAGGACGAGCACATCCCAGCAGTGACGGCAGTGGGAACTTGGACCCCCTTCCCGGAACCACATAAGCATGACTGCGAATCAGTCTGTATAGACAGCGCCCGCTCCAGGTAGTGAGAACCCTTTTAACCCTCTGTGCCTCGGTTTCCCCAAGACCAAAACTGCAGTAAGAACGACTGAGTCTCCACCGATCCCTCCACGGGGTGACCGGCTGGGGAGAACGGAGAACACCCTTAGGGTGTTTTGCTAAGTTCACGAGCATAGAGAGCAGGTGGCCAGTAGCAGCACGGTTACTAGGAAGCAGACAGGTGCCCGCAGGCACGGTGCGCGCTGCCACCCCAGCCACCCGTGCCAGGCACCTTGCGCGATGGTGCCTCAGCGTGTCCTCTGGGCGTGCAGTGCCCAACCGGGACATGCGATCGCAGGCCCACCTCTCTGCCTGCCCGCGGTGCTCTGGTGTCCAAGCAAAAACAGCGGGCAAGCAGCCCTGGCCCGGCCGGAACCCCGGCTTCCTGGAGGCGGAGCCCGCGCCGCCCACCCGCCGCTGCTCACCAGTTTCCCGAGCCCACGATGCACACTTTCAGAGGCGCCGCTGCCATGGCCAAGCCGGATCGCTGCGGCACGCTGCTTCCCAGGGCCCAGGCGGATGGTTGCAGCAAGCCGGATCACTGCTGCACGCGCAGAGCCTCCCAAGCCAGCTGCTCCTCTAAGGAATCGGCCTAGTGTAGTCGCCGCGGGCGACCCCGCCCCGCCCTCCTCTCCGCCAATGGCCACCGCCACCCCGCCTGGGCGCCTAGGGCCACAGCTGACAGCCGGGAGGACCCGCCCCACCACTCCCAAGAACCACTGCGCACGCCTCATCCAGGCTGGTGGCCTGGTCAGCCTCCGGTATCGCCCCACCCCTGCCCGAGGAATGTTGGGATATGTAGTCCGCTTCCCTGCGTGCTCCCGGACCGTAGTTCTAGGCGCGCCACGTGCAGGCCAATGTCACAGCACAGAGCCCCAAGTCCCTGCACCCTCCAAGACAGAGCAGGACCGACCCAGCCTGCAGAGGTGTCACCTATTCGCTCTCTGCTCCGGGAGAGCTGTCACTTAAGGGTGGAGCCCAGAGAGACTAAAGGGTTGATTTCGGAGTTCACTAATAACTCTGCCCAATTCGTATAAACAGCATAGAATCTGCCCAATTCGTATACAGAACAGATCCAGGCAGCCGTGAATTTCTTAGCGAGCCTGGAGTTTTCTAAGGCCGCCTGCCCCTGACCTGATAGTATTTGCTCTGCAGAGCTGGGATGGTAGTTCGCTTGGTAGAGAGAGGACTAGACTGAACCCATGAGACAGCAAGTTCGATCCCCAGCGCCTGGTGGTGGCTCTGGCTCGAAGTCAAAACTTGGGAGCTGGAGGGAGGAGACCCTGAAACCCCAGGATATCCTCGGCCACCTGGTCACCTAGTCTCCCACAAATACCTTTGCGTTTCAGCATGGGAAATTTGTCTGCACAGGGTCAAAACAAACTTGAACTGCCCCCCTTATGAACTCATAGGACAAGATCTGCTCCTTTCCTGTCCTTGCCGGGGCTTTGCGGATCTGTGTTTGTGGTTTGACGCCCACATTTTATTCCTCGTTCACAAAACATCTATCGGAGCTAAGCACAAGTCTCCAAAAACTGTGATAAAAAGTATACAATAGGGGCCAGGCAGTGGTGGTACACGCCTTTAATCCCAGCAATCGGGAGGCAGAGGCAGGCGGATCTCTGTGAGTTCAAGGCCAGCCTGAGCTACAGAGTGAGTGCCAGGATAGGCTCCAAAGCTACACAGAGAAACCCTGTCTGGAAAAACAAAACAAACAAACAAACAAACAAACAAAAAACAGAAAGAAAGAAAAAAAAATGGATGCCCATGCCGTGGCTACAGAAAACAGTGATAGTGATGGTAGGGAGTATTGTTATTCCAGCTCCAGGGAGGTGGAGGCTGGAGGACAGACAGTGTGAAGGTACCCTTACCTGTACCTTACATGAGACCCTGTCACAAAACAAAAACAAGACCCCCCCAGCAGTTGTCCCCTGACCCCCTGTGCTCGGTCATAGAGGCACCCACTCTTACAAAATAATAATGATACACGACACACAAAATGATGATAATAATAATAAATGAAATAATTTTTATTCCTTTTCTGAGACAGGGTCTCACAATGTTTAGCCCTGGCTGGCCTGAAACATGCTAAAGACTAGGTTCATCTAGTACTCACTTTATATGTCAGGCTGATCTCAAACTCCCAGAGATCTGCCTGCCTCTGCCTCCTAAATGCTGGGATTAAAGGTAAATGCCTGGATTAAATTAAATTAACTCCTGGATTAAAATAAATCTAATTAAAAGATAAAATAGGTTTAATCCCAGCCCTCTGGAGGCAGAGGCAGGCAGATTAGTCTCTGAATGGAGGTCAGCCTGGTCTACATATGGAGTTCCAGGTCAGCCAAGGCCAACTAGTGAGACCATCTCAAAAAACAAAACAAAAATAAAAAAGAGGTCAAACTGGGAGTGTGATTCATGCCTTTAATCCCCAGATAGGCAGGCCTCTGTGACGTAGAGGCCATCCTGGTCCATATAGCCCGGTGACACAGTGAGGCCCTGTCCCCAAAAAAGGGAAAGAATAGAAAAGCAGAAGGACAGCCCTAGAACTCTCAAACGGCTACGTTTAATCTTTGATCTGGTGTCCAGGCACACCCCAAAGCAATTACCCAGAGTCCCCAGTGTCAAGGTGGGATGCGGCCCTGAGGGCGTTAGGGTTCACAGGTGGTTACATGTGGAGTACAGTGGCTGGAAAAGGGCTGTGGAGGGGGGGTGCTGGGAGCACCCGGACACAATGGACCCCACAGGGAGCACCAGACAACAGTGGACCACACAGGGAGCACCCACACAACAGTGGAGCCCACAGGGAGCACCAGACAACAGTGGAGCCCACAGGGAGCACCAGACAACAGTGGACTCCACAGGGAGCACCACACAACAGTGGAGCCCACAGGGAGCACCAGACAACAGTGGACCCCACAGGGAACACCCGGACACAATGGACCCCACAGGGAGCACCAGACAACAGTGGAGCCCACAGGGAGCACCCGGACACAATGGACCCCACAGGGAGCACCAGACAACAGTGGACCCCACAGGGAGCACCAGACAACAGTGGACCACACAGGGAGCACCAGACAACAGTGAACCCCACAGGGAACACCCGGACACAATGGACCCCACAGGGAGCACCAGACAACAGTGGACCCCACAGGGAGCACCAGACAACAGTGGACCACACAGGGAGCACCCACACAACAGTGGACCCCACAGGGAGCACCAGACAACAGTGGACTCCACAGGGAGCACCCACACAACAGTGGACCCCACAGGGAGCACCAGACAACAGTGGACCCCACAGGGAGCATCCACACAACAGTGGACCCCACAGGGAGCACCCTACACAACATTGGACCCCACAGGGAGCACCCACACAACAGTGGACCCCACAGGGAGCACCCACACAACAGTGGAGCCCACAGGGAGCACCCACACAACAGTGGACTCCACAGGGAGCACCCACACAACAGTAGACCCCACAGGGAGCACCCACACAACAGTGGAGCCCACAGGGAGCACCAGACAACAGTGAACTCCACAGGGAGCACCCACACAACAGTGGACCCCACAGGGAGCACCGACACAACAGTGAATCCACAGGGAGCATCCACACAACAGTGGACCCCACAGGGAGCACCCACACAACAGTGACTCCACAGGGAGCACCCACACAACAGTGGACCCCACAGGGAACTTTTGCACAGCATTGGACCCCAGCACGTTGTGGGCACTGTTGGAGAGCCTAAGGTGGCCATTCCCTAATAAATGGAAATGGGGAAGCACCGAGTAAGCCTTAGCCCTGCACATTGCTAATTTTGGTCCATTTGACTCTGAGTGCAGGGGTGGGTGTGAGCTTTGCTTCCAGCAGGTGTACATATAAATGGATGGCAAAGAAGGGAAGTCTGGCTGTTAGGACTCAAACTGTAGAGTTGGAGGGGCTCCCCATGAAGTCGGAATTACTAGGAAACATGAGGGCTTTCTTCCCTCCCCCTTCTCTCTGTCTGTTTGGTGGTATTAGGGTTGGATCCTGGGCCTTGTGTGCGATAGGCAGGAATTCCACCACTTATCTGTGTAGCCACCCTTTTCTTTCCTTTTTTTTTTTTTTTGTTTGCTATGTTTTTATTTTTCAATACAGGTTTTCTCTGTGTAGCCCTGGAGTCTGTCCTGGAACTCGCTCTGTAGACCAGGCTGGCCTCCAGCTCACACAGATCTGCCTGCCTCTGCCTCCTGAGTGCTGGGATGAAAGGTGTGGGCCACCACTCGCGGGCAAAGCCACCCTTTCTTATTCTGAGACAGCCTCTTGGAAAATTGCCTGGGCCCCTCTGCGCTTAGATGTGATACACAGCCGACTCTGCCCTGGAAGTCATGGCTCCTTTATTTCTGCCTCCAGAGTGCTAGGGTTACAGGCATGCATTACCGTTCCAGGCTCTCAGACCACTTTAAAATATTTGCTCATTTGTACTCATTGTTTGGCCGTGGCATTTGTGTGCATGTGTGGTACGTGCATCTGTGTGCCCAAGGTAGCCACTGGGTGCCTTACTCTATAGATCTCTATTTTTTTAAGACACAGTCTTTCACTTAACCTGGAGCTCACCAGTTGGCTGGCTAGCAAGGTCTCTTGGATCCTCCTGCCGCTAACTCCAAAGCATGGGTGTTGTGGACTCATCCTGTGTTTCTGGCTTTTTATGTGGGAATTTGGAATCTGAACTTGGGTCCTTTGGCTTGTGCAGACAGCACTTTACCAACTGAGCAGTTGCTCCAGCCTTGTTTACTTATTTTTCTCTCAGGGTTGAGAGACAGGGAGAGGGAGAGGGAGAGGGAGAGAGAGAGAGAGAGAGAGAGAGAGAGAGAGAGAAACACGGGCATGCCTGAGACAGAGACATATGTTCAGTACCCATGCCTGAAGAGGGCATCAGATCCCTGGAGCTGGAGTTACAGGCAGTTGTGAACTGCTCATGTGGGTGCTGGGAACTGAACTATCTACCCTACTGATATGATAGTCTGATAGTTCTTAGCCACTGAGCATCTTTCCAACCCTTTGATTTTATTATCACCATCACCATCATCATCATCATCATCATTATTGAGACAGGGTCTCACCATGGAACCTTGCTAGAGAGAGACTTTACACCCTCGATTCTGCATATCCACCACAATTTTTTGCCTGCATGTGCCCAGTATAATCTCCGAGAGTGATATTTGTTCTTGGTACAGCAGGCTCCAAGTGCAATTGTCCATCCTCAATATTGCTATTGACAGTCCAATGAGAAATTACAGATTTTTGGCTGAAGAAACCATGCCTGCATCTGAAACTTCTGAAGAGCTTTGATCTCCCTTCATTAGGGGGTTACAGACACAAAGATGAAAGGGGCTTTGTCTGCTCAGGAGAACCAAACAGAGCTGCAGACACTTAACAGGAGGGTGTGTCAATTGCCATCTGTTCACGTCAAAATTCATTAAATTATCAAGGAGGCTTGTGTGTTAGGTTTTATCCATTAACTGCACCTTTTTTGTGACAAGTCCTTTAAATTGTGATGCTGTGAAGTCTGTGTATCTATGTATCTACTGACCTATGTATGTCGAGACAGGCTCTTACTGTTCAGCTCTGGCTAACCTGGAACACACGAATAGATCCTCCTGGCCATGAATTGTTGGCTATCCTCCTGCCTCTGCCTCCTGAGTGCTGGGGTTGCAGGCAAGTGCTATGGCCCCTAGCCTTCTGTTGGTTCTTTTCTTGTTTATGCTTTTATGCAATATTCTTGTTGTCACTTTTGTGGTTTTATTCTTGGCTCTGGAGATAGAAGTCAGGGTTTTATATCTTCTGGGAATTCAGAACCGAGTTACAGCCCTGAGTTCTGTTCCCAGAATCCATACTGGGTGGCTCACAACCAGTCCTACCTATAGCTCCAGGCAATTCAGTACTTCTTCTGGCTTCTGTGGGCACCAGAACACACACACACACACACACACACACACACACACACACACACACACACACACAGAGAGAGAGAGAGAGAGAGAGAGAAACCTTAAAAACAAAACAAAACCCCAAAGTTAACACTGCACTCCTTCAGGCTGAAGACAAGGTTCAGAAGGTTAAGTTCCTGCTGCACGAGAATCTGGACCTGAGTTCAGATCCCTAGCTAGCACCCATACGAAGGATGAGGATAAGTGCCAGGTGCACCTATAACCCTGCCATCTGGGGAATAGAGCAGGCTTGCTCTACAGACACTGTAGCCAAATCAACAAACTCATTTACGTTCAGTGAGAAATTCTGTCTAAACAGATAAGGAGGAGAGCAATGGGGGAAGACACTGGACATTGACTTTGAAAAGGTACAGTCCTTCATTCGTTTATGTGGGGGTGGGGGTGGTGCTGGGGGGCAGGTGTGGATGCATTTGTGTTATGCACAGGATCGCCCTCCAAGCCAAGCCATCAGCTGTGCTCCTCACTTGTGAAAACCCGTAGCAGCTGTGACTTGCTGACCATTTAGATCCCCTCACAGAGGGGTGAGACGGTCACAAGACCCTCAACTCAGTGTCCAGCCCCTGCCGACCGCTTGCTGTAAGCAACAGTGCTGTTAGTGCTCAGGGCTCAGGGAGGGGCGAGGGAACCCAGGCCGCGTTCAGTTCCAGGAGAAGGGCCCCTCCTGTGTTGCTATGCAGGTCATCGTCTTTGCTGGGGTGCAGGCGTTTGCAGGGACACCCACACTCCAGTAAGTCACCCCCCCAGAGTGGACGTTGATGGGACTCTGTGTCATGTCTGTCCTGTTGGACTCGGGAGGAGAGGTAGATGTTGTTTGTGTCTCCCCCAGGGAAGGAATTTTATCAATGCCTGTGCCATGGAGTATACACCATGTAGAGGTCAGAGGACAAATTTTGGGAATTTGTTCTTTTCTTCCCCCAGTAGGGATTCAACTCGGGCTCTTACCCACGGAGCCATCTTGCTTGCCCAACTAAACACTTTTCCTGGCCCTTAACTGTTTTCAACAGGAAGTGACATGCATCAGATCGCTTCTACTCTTGAGACAGACTAAAAAGACCGGGTAGCAAAAGCTCAGTACCCAGGCATTCCGCCGCACTAACAGGCAGCGCCCATCACTCATGTCTGTAGTGATCTGCACCATGCTGGTTTTGGTTATGAAAAGAATTCCTCATGAGCTAGGTAGGCATGGTAGCGCACAGCTGACAGCTCAACCCTGGGAGGCTGAGTTCGAGTCCAGCCTGGGTGATAAAGCAGGAGGAAGCCTGGCTCTAAACGTTGATGATGCCACCTTGACAGATGAGCCCTAGAACACTGCCTGAGTTGGACTCCCCGAAGCAGTGGCACTTGGAGATTCAGCTTCTGGGATGTAGTAGGGTCTGAGATTGGAAGCCTCGCAGATTGCTTTCCCTGTGGGAGGAGACATCAAAGCCCTTACTTACTGAAGGACACACCAAGATTCCGGACAGGTCAGTCTTGAGCTTGGGTGCCCTTTGTGCTGAGAGTCACTTAGTCTGCAACCGTGTGCTCAGCAGCCTGCACTGACTCAGAGGACCTTGACACTCAAGCCATCGAGCTAGCTCAAGTACACTTACCCACGGAGCTGTCTCCTCAGCCCTATTCCCTGTCTCCACCCAAAACAGGGGGCATCAAACCCCCCAACAGCACGATAATGTCAGACATACTTCAGTCACAACATCTCACTTGGTCTTGTAGCCCAGGCTAGCCTCAAACTCACTTCTTAGCTGAGGATGACCCTGGACTTCTGACCCTCTAGCCTCTCCATCTTCAGAGCTAGGAGTAGAGGCACATGCTGAAGGGGTCTGGTGGATACTGGGGATAGAACTCAGGTTGCATGCTTGCATCTCCCAGGCATAGATCATAATCTTATAAGGTTTTTTTTTTTTTTAACGCAGTTATTTATTCATGAATTTCCAGGCAATTCGGAATGTCATCTCTCCACCCAGGGCCAGAGACTTGACTCAGCCCTCACTCTTCTGACTGTAACCAGAGTCCTGTGGCTCCCAATCCTTGATTTGCAAGCTGATTACAAGGGACGTATCCATCCCCAGTGACCTTAAAGTTTGCTCGTATTTAGCTAGATAGCTTTTCACACGAGACTCAGGGCCTCCTGCGGTACCAATCTTCCAGGGGCCAGTAAGATGGCCAGGACACTTGCAGAACAAGCCCGAGGACCGGAGTTCGATTCTCGGAACCCAAAAGAAGTTGGAAGGAGAGAATCGGTCCATAAAGTTGTGCCCTGACCTCCACACATGTGGCATGGTACCTGCTCACATACACTCTGTGCCCACACAATAATAATATCTCTTAAAAGTTAAAAAAAAAAAAAAAAGATTATCTGATGAGATTTGAATGTCATTGCTTTTAACCCCCATAACACCATGAACTATTCAAATTGTCTTCCCATCACCGACTCCCGGCATCTAAAAACAAGCCCCCAACCCCACCCCGCCCCAGGCAAGTATCCTTTGCGTAGGTCGTGTTTTCTCAGGCCCCAGAGCCGAGGGCGCATGTGCTGACCACGCGTCTGACTTTGTGCCATTGCTCCCCAGGGGGCCCTGCGGAACTCTGCATGATTGAACATTCTACGTGGCTATAGCAGCTCTCAGGGGCAGTCCTGTGAGCTTGGGGGTGTGAGGATAAGGGTTAAACTGCACTAGTGCCTGAGGGAGAAGACAGTGTGTGTCGTGGACCGCAATGCCCCCCGCCCCGGACTTATTCCTGTTTGAACTCTTGATCCCCAGCTGGTAGCCCGGTTTGGGGAAGCTGCAGGACCGTTACGAGGCGCCTCAGTGGAGGAAGTGGACCGCTGGGGTGCCTTGAGCTTTTATAGGCTGGCCCTACCTCTCGTCAACCCTGAGGGCCCATGCAGTGTGACCTCACTCCTGCCATCATGCGGTCTCTACCACCATGGACTGTAGCCCCTTGAACTGTGAGCCAGGGGAAGCCCCTCCTCCCTTGTTGCTTCTTGTCCTGCATTTGGTCACAGCGACAAGGAAACTAATGTAAAAGTGTGACCTCTGGACCTTCAAAGACTCCCAGCGGAGGATGAACGTTGAGAAATCGGGCTGGGAAAGAACAGGAGCTGGCAGAAAGCACCCAGTCTGGTGGTTCCACTGTGGGATGTCCACCGGAGAAGACACTGGGACACCGGTTTAAGCCAACAGTCTTTATTAGCCAGCTGGCACTACACTGGGCATTCAGGACTCCAGTGTAGCTCCGAGCCTTTCTCAGGGTGAGCTTTTAAGCACAAAAACCCTGTTCTGGGTTGACATACTTCACTTAACAGGATCAGTTAGCCAGAATTAGAGATACAGAAGCCAAAAGGCAAGGTTAGTACATTTCGAGACTTCCCCTGAAGTGTGGACTTTGATGGATTGGGTCTTTATTCTCATCTCAGCAGGTGATGCTGTCTATGTGCTAAGTTTCATGGCCTAAAGAGTACTTTCTCTACGGTGTCAGTACTGCTAAGGCCTGGGCACCTGTTAGAGCAATGGGTTGTGATTTGAGGCTCTGTTCCCATCCAGGAGCCCTGCAAATTGGGCTTCTTTGTGTTCGAGTGTGTGTGTTTAATTTGTATATGTGTGTGTATGTATGTATGTATGTATGTATGTATGTATGTATATCCCTGTGTCTGTGTGTGGTGTATGGCAGTGTGTGTAAGGAGGCCAGAGTCTGTCTTAGTTAAAGTTACTATTACTATGATGAAACACCATGACCAAAAGCTACTTGGAAAGGAAAATTTTTATTTGGTGGCTTACATACATATCCATCCATGGATACATACATATCCATCATTGAAGGACAGGAACATGGAGGCAGAAGCTGATGCAGAGGTCATGGAGGGGTCCGGTTTACCGGCTTCCTACCTGTTACATGCTCAGTCTGCTTCCTTATAGAACCCAGAACCACCAGCCCAGGAATGGCCGGCCCCATCCACGATGTGCTGGGACTTCCCCATCAATCACTATTAAGAAAATGCCACATAGATCTGCCTACAACTAAATCTTAAGAAGGCATTTCCTTCCTTCTTTCTTTCCTTTCTTTCTTCCTTTCTTTTTCCTTCCTTCTTCCCTTCCTTCCTTTCTTAAGATTCATTTATTGCCAGGTGGTGATGGCACATGTGTTAGTTCCAGCACTTGGGAGGCAGAGGCAGGCAGGTTTCTGTGAGTTCAAGACCAGTCTGGTCTACAAGAGCAAATTCCAGGACAGCCTCCAAAGCCACAGAGAAACTCTGTCTCAAAAAACAAACAAACAAACAAAAATTCATTTATTTATTGTGTATGCACCGTTCTGTTTGCAGGTCAGAAGAGAGCACCAGATCTCATTACAGATGGTTGTGAGCCACCATGTAGTTGCTGAGAATTGAACTCAAGACCTCTGGAAGAGCAGTCTCTCTCTCTCTCTCTCTCTCTCTCTCTCTCTCTCTCTCTAATAAATCTTTTTTCTTCTTTTTTGGCTTTTTGAAACAGGGTTTCTCTGTGTAACAGGTCTGGCTGCCCTGGAATTAGCTCTGTAGACCAGGTTAGCCTCAAACTCACAGAGATCTGCCTGCTCTAGAGGAGGCACTTTCAGAGCCATCTCCACGGCCCCTTGATTTGGTCTTCTGACACCTGGGTTGGCTTCAGACTTGCTGTGCAGCTGAGACTGGCCTTGAACTCCTGCTTCTACGTCCCCAGTGCAGGAATTACACCATCCCTGGCCTGTAGCATTAGGGGCTGGATTTGGGGCCTCAGGCATTGTGTGGTGATGGCTTTAAGGCTGAGCCGCCACCCCTACCCCCAGTAGCTGTGGAGTGACAACCCCCACCCCCTAGCCATTTGGTGTGTGGGGGTGGTGAGGGAGACTGACACTTAGAACAAGAAGGGCCTCTTGCCTTCCTACCCTCATCACACACACTGGCACACACACACACACTGGCACACACACACACTGGTACACACACACTGGCACAGACACACACTGGCACATGCGCACACGCGTACACACACACACACACTCACACACACACTGGTACACACACCCTGATACACACACACACTGGCACACACACACCAGCCATTTGTGCTTGTGAATTAGGAATTGAAAGCACTGAGTTGACCAAAGTCTAAGTTGCAGCTGTCCGGGAGAGCTGCGGTCTTAATGGAAGTGGATTTTATTGAAAATGCTAAGAGCTAGACACGGGGATGTACACTTTTAATCCCAGTGTAGAGGAGGCAGAGGCCAGCCGATCTATGTGAGTTCAAAGCCAGCCTGCTCTACATGAGTAAGGAATTCCAGGCCAGCCAGGGTAGCACAGTGAAAGAAAGAAAGAAAGAAAAAGAAAAGACAATGCAAACAACGATCTAATGTTTGAATTTTGTTTTTTAATATTTTTATGTAGGGTCTCACAATGTAGCCCTGCTTGGCCTGGAACTCAGTATGTAGACGGGGCTGGCTTCAAGTCTGCAGACATCCACCTGCCTTCGCCTCCTAGGTTACAGGCGTGTGGCATGGCAGGCACCCTGCAGACACTGCGGCACTATATGCTTTGCTCATATCCACCCCTGCCCGTGGTCCTCTCTCGAGGAGGGCATGCTCTGCACTGAGAAGCAAAACGAAACAAATAAAACTGAGAAATAAGATTCAGCAAACTGTTTTCACTGTGGGCCTTGCTACTGAGCTACAGCCTCAGCTGCTGGCAAATGGTTCCGAAACCCTGTTCCCTGCAGGGCTGCTGGCAGCTGCAGCACACCAGGCATTAGGCCTTCCGGAAAGGGAGCTAGAGCACTGGACAGCTACGCATTCCCCAAGTCAGGTCTGGAGCTCAGGTCTGCTTCAGGGAATGGCTGGTGCCTTTGCTGGGCTTTTGTGGGTGACCACGACTTTGAAACCCCACTCTGCCTGAAATGGGCGCTACTGTTACAAAATGGACTTCTCTACAACGCAGTAGCATTAAACAACCATTTCATTATGCTCAAACAGGGAGGTGTGTGTGTGTGTATGTGTGTGTATGTGTGTGTGGCTCAGAGACAGACTTCAAGCACGCTATTTGTACACTTATTAACAGGTTTTCTGCCTCCCCCCCCCAATCCATTTCTCTGCCATTGCAAAAAACAGACCAAGCTGAATTGAAAAAGTATAACAACCAGTTTATTTGGGCAAAGCAACTCCCAGGCAAGTATTCCAGTCCTAGAGATTGAGGCTGGAGAAGTCGAACCCACAAACGAAAGCAGGGAGACTTTATAGGTTGTAGGTGAGAGGTGACAATGTCCGTTCCCCCTCCCCCCCCCCCACAAGCTGGGTTTGTGCCCAAGTACGGCCAATAGTTGAGTGCTTTAGGTGGGGATTTGGGCAGCTGGCAACTTCAGGGGAGGAAGCTGCAGTAGATGCCAAGGATGTAGACAGAGGGTTTTTTTGGGGGGGGGTTGACACTTTTTCTTTGTTAGGAGAACCTCTGAGGGGGTGGGGTTGAGAGAGAGGGGGGGAATGGGGCTTCTCAGACTTGCAGGGGCAAACTAGAGGTTCCAACCGAACACTTACAAAACAGTACAGCACTTGGGTCTCTAGCTGCACTTTAAAACTGTCATAGGGCCTTGATGCAGTGGCCCCTCAGTTTAGCATCACAGTTGAGAGAACCTGTCGCCCACATTCGATCAAGCCCATCCCCTGCAGATTGGTTACACAAACTTGTTCAGGGGAGTGAAAACATGTGACTTGTTATCTCCCATAAACAGTAGTCTCCAGCATTTCAGGAACCGCCTATCCTTGGGCAAGGGGCTTGCAGATCAGAGGCATTTTTGTTTCATGGATCTCTAAGGCACAGTAACTAAAACTTAAAATTTAACTTCAGCTCTCACGGCACCTCTCCATCTCCTGCACCAATAAATAAGTGTTTAAAAAGTTAAAAAAAAAAAAACAAAAAACAAAAACACCTTGGCTAGAGGGAAAGCTTGTCTGCACCATGGTGTTTCTGGCTAGCCCACTGCAATCGGTTGAAAATATGGAGAGAGCCACAAGGTTCGCTTTTCCTGCCTCTGACAGGAGCCACATTCTAACAGAAGCAGCAGAAGAAATTCACCTTTTGTGTCTCTTGGCCTCCGTTTACCTTTATTTTCTTCCCCACCAGGGTGTGACTCATAAATCTGTGTTCTGGTCAGTCCACGTCACTCGGTGGCCCTGCTCCGGTCCTCCCTTGTTCTCTTGGCCATTGTTCCAGGGCGGCTTGGAATGGGTGTGGTGGGAGCAAGCTGGTTCTGCCTAATTTCTGTCTGGGCTGGTTTCTGCCTAGAAGGACCCTGCCTTTGGGTCCAGGGCCATTGGTCCCACAGATTTCAGAGCTGTTGTCCCTGCCTGCAGGGCTTCTGCAGGTCTGGTTTTATTTTACTAAAAGCCCTCTCCACGGGGCTGTGGGGGAACAGACAAGAGGCCAAGTTCCTTCGTCTGTTTCCTGCAGAGCCAGCCCAGGTCTGAGAGCAGCCATGAAACCCAAGTTGCTTCTAACAGCAGAGGTAAATAAAGCTGGGAGTTTCTGCATGATTACCTAATTGTGAACTATCACAAAAGACTTCCAGGCTAGGCGAGATGGTGTGTATGCCCGGTGCCAAGAATTCAGGAGGTGGAGACAGGAAATATGGAAGACCAAGTCACTGTCAACTACATCGTGGCTGGAGGCCAGCCTGTGCTACACGGGACCCCATCTTAACAAAATAAGCTACAACAAAGACAGCCAGGATCATGGACTTCCCAGGAATCACTGTGACCGCTTACAGAAAGCAGCTTTCCTCCTTGTGTTCCGCTGGGGCTCAGAGCCAAGGCTTCCGGCAGACAGGTGTGTCCTCCACCCACCTCTGAGCTACAACCTCAGGTTCAAAGAGCACGTCTTTTTAAAATTTATTGTTATTGTTATTATTATTATTATTGAGTCTAACCATATAGCCCTGACTGGCCTGAAACTCTCACTAATGTACAGCCTGATGGCTTCAAACTCAAAGAGATCCACTTGCTTCTGCATCCTGCTGCTGGGATTAAAGGTGTGGGCATCACGCCTGGCTAAAAATTTCTTCTACAAGGACATCTACCCAGCAGCTGTAGCCTTTGCCTGATGCCACGCTTTTAAACCTTTTCACCTGTCATTTATCATTATTATTATTATTATATGTGCGTCTGTGTGTAATGGGTCTTTCTCTGTCCTGCCAGCCAGTTCCCAAATGACAGGGAGGTTTCTTAATTAATTATGAAAGCTAGGTCTTAGCTTTGGTTTGTTCCTAACTAACTCTTATAACTTAAATCAACCCATTTCTATTAATCTACTTGCTGCCACAAGGTTTGTGGCTTTTACCTCTCCTCTTGCACGTCCTGCTTTTTTTTCTTTTAATGTGGGTTCTGGGGCTTGGACTTGGGTTGTGAGGCTCGTATGGAAGCCACCCTTACCACCTGAGCCACCTTGAGGACTCCTGTCGCCGGTCATTGTGACTCAGGTCTATTGTTTTGAAATATCTGATATGATCTTCAACTCTGAAAGCCTTCCTTTGAAGTGTGTGGAGGCCCAGGCCTGTCACCTAACGCTTGGGGAGGACAGGCAGGAAGATGGCCAGTTCAAGACCAGCCTCGGAGGCAGCTTTAGTTCTGTTTTTATGTTTTACCCAGCCCCTAGCTAAGTAAAAGGAGAAGGAAGGATGGGAGGCAGGAATGAAGGGGAAGAAACAGAGGAAGAGGAAAGGGGGAGGGGGAGAAGAGGAGGAGAGTGGGGGAGGGGTAAGCCAGGCAGGCAATTCCACAGCAATGGCTCCTTTTGGAGCTAGCTGTCCCAGGAACCCACCCTAATAGCATCAGTGGGTGAGATGTCACTTGGACTGTCTCAGGCATCTTCCGTCATGGCATCATTCTCAAAAACAGCGCTCTGCCTTTGGCCTCTCCTCTGGCCAGTGTTTGTGGGCGTCTCCTGTGTGCCAGAGACTTCATGGTGAGCTCTGTGCTTCTCGGGGTTGAAAGTCTGCAGGATCTTGTAAGTTCAAACTCATTAGTTCTGGGCATTAAATGTTAAACTTCCTATTTGGGTGAGATTGAGTCATACAAAATTCCCTCAGATTTGAAGCCTTTTTGGAATTAAAACAGCTCTTTGGTCGTCACAGTTTGATGTGTGCAGCTTTGATGATTCTGCAAAACTAGCTAGCTAGCTAACCGATCACTGAGCTTTGACACGCTTTCCAGTTGTTTTATGGCATTAGACGTCATCTGACTTTTTCCTGTCAGGACCAACTTGTGTAGCCTCAGGTGCATTTTTGATTCTCCTGGGATTACAGGCATGCAGCAGCAGCACGCACGCCTTACCTGGGCCATGCCAGGCGATCACACTACCAGCAGCAGCACCATGCACGCCTTACCTGGGCCATGCCAGGCGATCACACTACCAGCAGCAGCACCATGCACGCCTTACCTGGGCCATGCCAGGCGATCACACTATCAGCAGCTATGCCCCAATCCTCTCATTTATTTTCAATTTTTATTTCTACACAATTTACCTCACCGTTTCTGTTTTGTGCCTTTGCCTCCTCAACTCCGAGGCTTAACGTTGTCTTCTGCAGCTTCAGAGGACACCGTCGCCTTCATCCTCAGTCTCCCAGCGCCTCCTAAATCATCTGTGAATGCTCTTCCTTCAAAGCTGATTCAGCTCAAAGCCCTGTCCACCTGTATGACATCCCTGGTCCCATCAGTCTTCTGGATGCTGGCATGACCTGGTGGCACGCCTACCCCTTTCTGCCTTCTGGACCACCTGTGGCGAAGGGTCTGGCCTGGGTCTCATGGCGGACCTCTGAGTCTGACCTGGATGAAGAGTGGGGGGCGTTCTGGAATTAGGCTTTGGGTTGACTCAGCCTGCTGCCTGTATACCTCGTCAGCCCTTGTCGCCTGTGGTCAGCAACTTCCATTCTCATGCAGCGCCCCCTCCCAATACTTTCAGTCTTTCGTGTTCTTGTTAAAAACCTACCGCATTAGCTAGGCATGCCCGTAACCTCAGCGTTTCCCAAGTTGAGGTAGGGTGGTCACTGAGAGTTTGAGGCCAGCCTGGGTAAAGTGAGTTCAAGTCTAGCCTCTTTCACTACACAGCAGGCTCAATGCCAGCCTGGTCTGTAGACTATGGCCTTGTTTGAGAAAATAACAAACAACTGGGCAGTAATAAATAAAGGCATACGCCTTTAATCCTGGCACTAGAGAGGTAGAGGTAGGTGGATCTTTGTGTTCCAGGCCAGCCTGGTTTATAGATCAAGTCCATATCAGCTACATAGTGAGACCCTGTCTCTAAACCCCCAAAACCAAAAACCTAAAAACCAGTGCCCGCCAAATACAAGAAACAAATAAAAATGAAAAACTAAACCGAAGAATTTTGTTTTAGCCTTTAGCTGGTGTGATCCGGCCTAAGTGTATTTCATATAACTTATGGGTTGTGCTTTGTAAAATTTTATCACTGCTTCTTAAAGAAAATTTAGATACTGTAATTTAGCCTCTAACCTTCTTCAGCATAATCCCCATTCTGGTTTTATGACACCCGCTCTTCTGTTTTTATTTAATGGTTTAATAGAGCTGTGTTTGAAACTGGCTGGAAGGAAATCTCAAGAAAGGGTGGCAGAGTATTCACTGCCTAAGACATAACATTATTGTTATTATTATTAAAAATAATTTGTTGATTGCCACAGGTTGTCCTGGATCTACAGTGGCATAAATAAGCTTGCTTCCTTCTCCATTAGCTAGCAAATAAGAATCTGTTTCCAAAAGGTTTTTCTGGATCTATGCTAGATATTTTTTGCTTGAGGGCATGGACCCTGTGTGAGGGGTGAGTCCTGTGAGTGTGAGTCCTGTGAGTGTGAGTGTGAGTCCTGTGAGTGTGAGTCCTGTGAGTGTGAGTCCTGTGAGTGTGAGTGTGAGTCCTGTGAGTGTGGCGGATGGATCCTATGTGAGTAGGACGATGTATCCTCACTCTACATTAATTAGTGCCTCTTACCAGTATTAGATTTCCCTTCAGTCAGAGCAGACTCTGTAGTTAGGCATACCGGACCCGTGCTGGAGTGGAATGTGGATTCATGAACTTGAAACCTATTTTGGGTGTGAAACAGCTCCCAGCTCTGAGTCATGTGACATTCATGGGAAACATGTCCTGTAGTCCTACTCAAAGGGTAGAGGCAGGGCATGGCCTGGGCTACATAACAAGACTCCAGAAATGAAACCAAACAGTCAAACCCAACCCAAAACAAAACAGAAAAACCAAAGCCAATCAACCGAACAGGGAACAAAATAAGAATACTAATAATAGTCGGGCGGTGGCGGTGCACGCCTTTAAACCCAGACCTTGAGAGGCAGAAGCTGGTGGATCTCTGTGAGTTGGAGGCCAGCTGGATCTACAGAGTGAGTTCCAGGACAGCCAGGGCTACCCAGAGAAACCCTGTTTCAAAACAAACAAACAAAGGATACTTATAAAATTACAAAGTAACGGTAAAAGTCAAGACACTTGAGGTGGCTCAGCCAGTAAGGGCGGCCAAGCCTGAGGACCTGGTTTAATTCCTAGGGTCCATCTGGAAGAAGGAGAGAATGGGCTCTGACCCCCACATGCATACCGGTGGCATGAGCACCCGCACAGATAAACAGAAAAAAGTTAAATTCGGCAATGGTTGCCCAGTTCTTTAAGTGTGCCGAAAGGCGTGAATCATACCTCACCGTGGTACGGTTTTATAACGAGGCCTTAAAAATGAGAGATGGGGGAGGGGACAGGGACAGAGGGGAAACTTCAGTCAGGATGTAATATTTGAGAGAATAATAATAATAGACTGCAAGATAAATAGCTGTGACAAACTGGAGATTCACTATCAAGCTCAACTCCAAGCCAGGCACCATGACGCACAGCTGCTATCCCAGTACACATGAGAGGCTGAGGCAGGGGCATGAGTTCAAGGAAAGGCTGGGCTACACAGACCCGGTCTCAGGAAAAGAAACAAGGTCAACAACAACAGCAACAAACAATTGCATCTAAACCGTGCTTGGGCATTCGTATCACTGCCTTTTAATTGACATTTCAAATACATTAACTTATTTGCATGTGTGGGCGGGGCCACACCAATGTGGAGGCCAGGGTGGCTCTCCCCTTTTATCATGGATGTCAGTGATGGACTTTGCTCTTAGCGCCTGGCTGTCTGGTCCCACGGTTACAGCCTCTGTCTTGTCACATTGTCCCCTACCTTACCTGCTTGGCCTGGAAGCATCTCTGGGAACTATCTTCAGACTGGGGTCAGGCCAGAAGCTCTGTAGGTTGTTACAACTGAGCCCCAGACTACTGCCTTTTAGATGACAGGTTCAGTGGCTTCTACAGAGCAACGTCTCCGTCATCTTGCATCCACCGGTGATTCCACTGGTTCGAGGCCCTGGCTGCCACGGTGAAAGACTGACTCATCACGGTGACGCGTATATGTCCCTGGTTAGTAGAAATGGAGGCTAAGGAGGGAATGCAAGCTGGTGAGGAGCCACACGGTTCATGCTATCGATCATGGAACCAGAGGGAATATTACAAAGTCAACCTGCTCCTTGAGAAGAGACAGCTATCAATCATTTTTCCAAATAATCCCGTTATTGAGGGGACACAGGATATCACTCTGTAGCCCAGGCTGGTCTTCAACTCAGAACCTTGTATCTAAGTCTCTCAAGTATTGGATTTTCAGGTGTGCATCCCCAAGAACCCAAATAAAATTGCTGGGTGTGGAGGTGTCCACTGTAATTCTGGCCCTGGACCGTTAAAGAACTGAGCCAAATCTTTTTAGGAAATGAGCTTCCTGTGTCTAACTATTTGCATATGGGGACAATCCGAGGACAATCCTCACTCAGCCCTCTATGGGTGTAGAAGGTGTTGGAGCAGATGAGATGATACCCCTTCTTCACCCCTGACAGAGGCTTATTCTGTCTTTGGCAACGATCTTCCCCTCTCAAGGTCTCCTCTCCTTAGACCCTTCTAGGTCAGATCTCTGTGTGTTACGACTACAACCCCACCATAAAGACTTGGGCACAAGCTACTCCTCAGCTCATTTCTCCTGGAAGTGGTATTCTCTGGACACTGGATTCTAGATTATGCGTGGTGAGCCTGTGAAGAGGCCTCTTGCTGCTGGTGTGATCTCTAGAATGGTTTATTCTTGGTAAACCCCTGAACGATGTCCTGGGCAGCCTGGAGGTGGCCAAGTGGCCATATTTTTTAATTGAATGGGATGCATCACCCCCTAGTGGTGGAATAGGAAAACAACTCCAGGTTTTGCCACTTTCTCCAAGCTACTGAACTGTGGTTTTGGGAAAACCTCCTTTGTGGAATTCCAATAGGGGGTTTGGTAGAGTCTGAATGTGGCAGTAACCCGAACAGCCTTCAAATCAATCGTGGCTCATGCCCTCCCTGAGTGGAGCTTCCAGACCTAGCAATGGCTCTTTCTCTGGCTGTCTCTGTCTCTCTCTTTTCTTTATTTTTGTGAGACAACAGTGGACCAGACTCCAAAGGATTCCAAAGTCCTCAAGGAAGGCCTTGACGACAGACATCACGGCACATTCCCATAGCTCCAGTTGTTTGAAAGTGCTCAGGACTTGAGACCAGCCTGGACAGTGAGACCCCAAACTCTTTTTCTTTTAGTCCTAGTGTTGGGTGAGCCTCGGCTGTGCCTGCTGGATGAGCTCTCTTCCACTACATCCTCGACCCCGTGTTAGTGATCTCTCTTTTTTCTTTTGCATGTGTATGTGAGTAATGTGTGCATGCTCGTGTGTATGTGTGTTTGCATGTATGTGCCCATGTATATGAGCAGATGTCATCTTTCCATCCCCCTCTCCAACCTTCTTGGTATAAAGGGAAATAGTCCTATTGCCGGGGTTGGAGTCAGCCTAGGCTGTGTTGTAGTAAAGCCTGCCATGCCTGCGCAGCCAGAGTACCGAGCTTGGCAGAGGGTGTCAGGATTGAAACACTTAACAGACCACCATGAGAAGTGAAGAGGAAGCTGCCGCCTTTTATTACAGAGAGTAATGGGCTTATATATCTAAGCCAGGGGACGGGCTAAGCACAGGAGGAAATCATGCACCACCCACACCTGGGGTCAAGGTATGGGCGCTGCACACCGGAAAGTTATGAGAACAACCTAGTTTGGTCAACCTTGAGAGCACCGGAGTTCTACAGCTGGGCGGGGAGGAAGAGAGCTGTGAGGGACAAGGACTTAAATTTCCCAACAAAAGCCTACACTAGTTCATCAAACCCTGGGCCATTCTGAGTGCCGCCACTCCCAGAAGAGTTTTCTGATCTCCCTATCTAGGAGGAGGCTGGAGAGAAGGCTCAATGGTTAGAGCGCTTACTGCTCTTGCAGAGGACCCGGGATGGGTTCCCAGCACCCATGAGGTGGCTCACAACCATTTATAACTGCAGTTTCAGGGGATCTGACACACTCCTCACCTCTAGAGGACTTTCGTGCGTGTCTAAACTCACACAGGCGCGCACACACACACACGCACACACACACACACACGCATGCGCGCGCACACGCACGCACACACACACAAACACACACATGCACACGCACACACACGCGCACACACGCACACACACACACGCACACGCACGCACGCACACGCACACACACGCACGCACACGCACACACGCACGCGCACATACACGCACACACACGCGCACGCACACGCAGCACACACGCGCGTGCACACACACGCGCACGCACACACACGCGTGCACACACGCGTGCACACACACAGCACACGCACACACACGCACGCACGCACACGCACGCACACACACGCGCGCGCGCACACACACACGCACACGCACACACACGCGCACACACGCACACACACGCACGCACGCACACGCGCGCGCACACGCACACACACACACACACGCACACACACACACACGCACACACACACCAGATCTCACACATAAAGCGAAGGGGGAAGCTGAGGGTGGAAGGGTACAAATGGGGACAAGCCCACAATATTGAGGGACAGTGACAATATGGGACAGGACAGCCATAATATCGATGCTTCTAACCAGCACAGAAAGACATAAGGAAAATGAAATGTAACAGACTAAGGCAGAGATAAAGCTGTCATTATTTTCCAGTGCTATAAACTGTACAGAAAACTCAATAGAATCAATAAACTATTACAATCTAGGAGTTTATCGATCTTGCTGGAGGAAAGACCACCTTAGAAGACTTCGTAGGCTTCATTTCTCACGCCCCGCAAGCAACACAAAATTAAATAGAAAACGTGGTGCTGTTCATGAGTACAAGGGTTATAAAGCAGCTACAAATTAAAGCATCAAAGATGTTTTTAGCTTGTTTGACTTTTGTGTCTTGCATAATGTATTTAGTTAGTTTGGTGTGTGTGTGTGTGGGGGGGTTCTAGTTCCTTCTCTTGCTGTGATAAAACACTCTGTGACCCACTCAGGGAAAGAGATCCATCTGGCTTACACTTCCAGGTGACAGTTCATCATTGCTAGGAAGTCCAGACAGGACCTTAGGCTGAAATTTCAAGCGGAACCCACGGAGGAATGCTGCCTTGTTGCTTCGGGCTTCAGCTTGCTTGCTGGCTGGTGCTCAGATAGCTCTCGTATGCAGTCCAGGCCCACCTGCCTAGGGATGGTGCCCCCCACAGTGGCCTGGGCCTTCCCACATCAGTCACCCATCAAGACAGTCCTTGAGATGTGGCCATAGACCAATCTGATCCAGGCAGTCCGTCATTTGAGGGTGTCTCCGATGGCCGTAGGCTGTGTCAAGGTAATAGTTAAAGCTAACTAGGACGGGAGGTGAGGGGAGAGGCTGGTGGCTCTTTGTCTCCCGAGGTTTGCAGGGGTTGAACTCAGGTCCCTGGGTGTGTCAGCAAGCACCGCTACCCACTGAGACATCTTATCAGCCTTGTTTCTTACATCTTTTGAACAAGCTCTCATGTACATCTGTATGGTCTCTAACTTGATGGGTAGCTGATGATGGCCTTGAACTTCTGACTCATCTGCCAGCGCTTTCCAGGTTATGTTGTGCTGGGGACCAAACCCGGGGCCTTGTGTATGCACCAGACAACCACCTTATCTATCATACTTCCCAGCCCTTTGTTTGTTTTTAGACGGCCTCATGCAGCCCAGGTTGGCCTCGAACTCACCATGAATCTCTTGCCTCTGCTTCCCAAGTCCTAGGGTTCCAAACATGAACCTCGGTGCCCAGTTTAGTTCAGTAGGTTTTTACAGATACCAAGGCAGGTGCCTCTGGGGAGATGGGAGAAGGGGCTGTGACTACTTGGGAAGGGTTGAAACAGACAGATGACAGACAGCACATGCCATGGCCTGGGGGGTGTAATTAACTCAGTTTTCTGCAACCGCAGAAGTCCTAGATATCATTTATTTATTTATTTACTTTGGTTTACAACATGGCCTGTGTCGCTTTGTGGCTCAGCACGCGTTCGTTAAGTGCTTCGTGTTTTCAGGGGCCCGAGAGCAGCTCCTGAGCTTTTGGCTTTTGGTCACCTGGCACCAAGAACGTTTGCTCTATCAGACTTTTAAAGATTATCTTTGCAGGTTGTGTGTAAGTTGGAGCATGTGTGTGTGTGTGTGTGTGTGTGTGTGTGCATATCAGTGTTGTAATTTAAGAAAGTGGTTTGACAGGGAAAGACACCATGCAACAGAGTTCAAGCTCAGGGTTTTTTAGTTTTTTTTTTGGGGGGGGAAGGATTATAAAAAGGGGAAAGGGAAGTGAGGGAGACCAGCCTCCAGGGATGGGAGCAGCAGGAGAGAGGAAAGAGAGGCAGAGGGGAGAGAGAGAGAGAAGGATGGGAGGTGGGCGGGGCCCCTTTAAAAGGGAACACAGTGAATGTGCACAGGTGGTGCTCTTAGTGGCTGCAGCTGAGGATGTGTCCTGTCAGAACTCCAAGGACAGGCCAGTACGGATGCCTGAATACTAACAATGAGTGCAGACAGAGCCCTTGGAGATCAGAAGACAGTTCAGATGCCCCTGGAGCTGAGATGCTCTGAAAGACCCCCAGAGACCCCAAGAGTTTGGAGCCTGTCAGGGGGAAGGCCCTTGCCCCCAAGAGACGAGACCAGACCACTGGATGCAAGTGCAAGAGGTTGTTTATTGTTTACACAGGTACCTGTGGACGCTTCAGTCTTTCGGGGGACTGAGCGTGCTGAGGTTAAAACTCAGGCAGTTTATATAGGGTTGGGGTGGCAAGAAGCAGGCTTACAGAAGCAGAAGCATGGTTACAGGGATTTCATTGTGTCATCTAAATGTAGCAGTTGTAGTTAACCAAGGACAGTTGGTTATTCGGGTTGGGCACAAAGAATACAAAGAATTCAGTTATGACTATCTCAGCATACTGGACACTGTCCTGCTGACCTTGCTTTGGTCCAAGCTGCAGACCACAGATATCTGGTTGGCGTTGGATGAGAGCAGCACCTGGTTCCCTCCTGTACTTTTCTCATAACTTGACCTTGGCAAATTAGCAAGAGCAATTTAAACAGGCAATAAGCATAGTGGGGGTCTTTCAGCTCAATATGGGTGCTGGGAACTGAACTCTGGTCCTCTTTAAGAGCAGTTTGACAGCCAGGTGTGATAGTGCACATCTGTAATCTCAGTACTCAGGAGGCAGAGGCAGGGGGATCTCTGAGTCTGAGGTGCTTAATCCACTGAGCAAATTCCAGGGCAGCCAGAGTTCCAAAGCAGAGAAACCCTGCTTTGGAAAACAGACGAACGGACAGACATTCAGACAGACAGTACTGTAAGCTCTTAACTGCCGAGCTGCTCTCTAGTCCTGTGCAGAAAAGGCTTTAAGAGATCAGTGTCTACATTTATTAGAAACTTAGAAAAACATCTTCCCCCACCAAGAAGTGGCGCCTGGAAACAGGACTCTCCGGTTTTCCCACTGAGGAATTTTTAAGGCTCACCATGAACAGGGAAGCACTGTTTTTTGTCCTGGGTCTGTTTGTCTCTGATAGTGACTCCTTTCTTTCCTTGCCTCAGTCCAGGCTCACCCTCAGTCCTCCCAGGCTATTGCCTGAGTTGCAAGGGAGGTACATTCTGATCCTTTGACAGGAGGGCGGGCTGGCCCATTGCCCATCACCCGAAAAAGTGGGCCAGCAGCTGCCTCTCTGCTCAGCCCTTAGGGCAAAGTTCCCACCTGACCTTCAGAGTCTGTGCAGACCTGCTAGGGCCCCTGGACATGTCACTGCCACTCCAGCTGCCCCGCCTCCTCTTTTTTTATTTCATTAGAGACAAGTTCTCAGACTGTCACCTACGCTGGCCTTGGCTTTGAACTTTTGGCAAACTCCGATCTAAGTCTTGAGTATACAGCTCACCACACCTGGTGTTCTGTCATCGTGTGTCCCCCCCCTCCCTGTCCCCCCACTGTGGGGTCTCATGTAGCCCAGGTTGGACTCAAATTTGCAATGTTGTTTAGGATAACCTTGAACTCCTGATCCTCCTGGCTCTACCTTCCGAGTGCTGGGATTATGGGTTGTATGCAACCATTCTCTTCCACTCACACTTTTAAAAACAAAAGCAAACAAAAAACCCAACCCAACACAACAAAACAAATAACCAGGGTCACCAGATGGCGGTGGCACACACCTTTAATCCCAGCAGTTGGGAGGCAGAGGCAGTTGGTTCTCTGAGTTCAAGGCCAGCCTGATCTACAGAGTGAGTTCCAGGACATCCAGGGCTACACACAGAAACCCTGTCCTGGCAAAAAAAAAAAAAAAAAAAAAAAAAAAAAATCAAAACAACCGCCCATCCCTCTCCCCCACCAAAACAACCCAGGGGTGAAACCATGGCCCTGCCTTCTAGTTTTTAGAATTAACAAGGAAGTGTTTTAAATGAAATAACTGGCATGAAAACCAAGTAATTGTAAATACTCCCTGAGCCTGGTTTCAGAGGTGCCAGTGTGCTCAGACCGGCTCCCTGGGGGCTGGGGTCTGCTGTTTCCTGCTGTGTCATGAATGACAACTCCTTATTTGTCATTTTCCAAAGTCAGCCGGTGTGCAGAAAACAACCCCAGAGAGGCAGGAGAAGGAACAGAAAAGCCCTCTAGTCTCACCTCCTGTTCCAGAACCTTCTGCCTCCACCCTACAGTTCCACTGTACTGAGGTCTGGAAAACTGCTGACTCTGTTTCCTTGTATTTCAAAGAAATTAGGAAACAGAACCGGGTGTAGGGAAAAGGGATTTGTTTACAATCTGTTTAAATTGGGGGATGGGAGAAGTCTGTTTCTTTCCTGGAGTCTGAGGCCTTCCTCTAATTGACAGTGCCTGTAACTGTTACACATTAACAGATACTTTCTTGGAGGGACAATGGCATGGGGCCCAGGCTGCCTCCACTGTTTCTGTTTGCCAGTACAGGGATGCGTGTCCACTCCAGTCCTGGCTGGAGACTGTGGGGGTATATATCTCCCACTTACCAAGTTCAGTGTCTGTGGACACTGTGGCTTCCTAGCTGGGTGCACGCATTCTGGACCAGGCTCTCCTATGCCCAGATGCGCCAAGGGCGATGAGGAGCCACACTGGGCAAGCACTGGTACACTTCCTGGGATGTGAAATTGTGGAAAGTCTCTCACTTCTGGGACCATGCGGTCAAACCGGACTGCAAGCATCCCTGCTACCCAGCCATGCTGGTCTCAAAGGCACTGGACAAAGCGGAGCTGAGCGCCAGACTTTAAAGAAGATGCAAGAGGTGGAACCTTTCCTGTGTGACATATGCCAGGCCTTGAATCCCAGGCACAGGGGGCTCCCAGTAGCCCTTCATGCCCTCAGTATCCCTGAACTTTGGGAAAAATAATGTAAAAATTATATTTTATCCATCTGTGTGTGTGTGTGAGAGAGAGAGAGAGAGAGCGAGAGAGAGAGAGAGAGGACAACTGTGGTGGAAGTCAGTTATTTCCTTGCATCATGTGGGTCCTGAGGATCAAACTGAGATGGCTGGCTTGGTGGCAAGTACCTTCACTTGCCCAGTGTGATAAGAATCCCAGGGTTGTTATGGGCTGTACGGTCCCACCCATGCTGAGTTTGGCCAAGTTCAGCCAAGTTCTTGGTCTGTGTGTCCAGTCCATTGACAGAGAAAAGAGTAGAGTCCTTTTATAGCCTTCCTTCCTTCCTTCCTTCCTTCCTTCCTCCCTCCCTCCCTCCCTCTCTCCCTCCCTCCCTTCCTTCCTTCCTGATGATGTGGATTTTTGTGACTCAAACCCAGGTTCTCTTAACTACTTAGCCATCTCTCCAATCCCAAAGGCTGCTTTCAACAAAGCTCCGACCCTCCCCTCGGCCTTGCGGAGGTCCTGTGGGCAACTACAAGCAGGATGGCATCTCTGCCGCCATTCAGCGTCTGGTCTCTTTCATTGCCTTAAGCTTGGGTCCCATTTCTGCTGGGGTGTGCATGCAGGTGTTAACCATTTGAGGAACATTCCTCTAGGGCTGGGGACCCTCCCCCTCCAAGACTGAGGCACCAGATAGGAGGAACTGAGGTGTTCCCAAGCTTTGCAGGGACAGCGTGTCCCCTGCTTGCTCCTCAGTGTCCTGTTCCAGATCAGCAGAGGGACTGGATGTCCCCAGCTCTTGTCTCACTAACTCTACCTTGTCCTCCCATCAGGATCTTTCTTGGTGACCTTGTCTCCCCAGCTTATCTCTAATGCCGCATCAGCCCACTCCGATGGCAGTCCCCTCCCCTGGCTCCAGCGGCATGCTGGGAACCAGACCTGAGATGGCTGAAGCAGCAGCGTCCAGCTTGGTCCCTCCCAGGAAAACCAAAGATGTGTTAGCGCCTCCCAGACACTGGGTTCCTCCCCCGCATCCTCTATCTCCCCAGTTTGGTGATCATGGGGGGGTCGTTGGGACCCCCAGAGTTGGATCTCTGGCATGAGACTGTTGAAACAGAGGTCTTTGCTTTGGCACTGCCCCTCAGGGGGACTCGCCCTACCTTAGTAAGTACAGAGAAGTGCATGCTGGGAACTCTGAACACATACTGCAAAGCACCCATGCATTCTACGTCTGTAGGAAGCTCTGGTACCTGCAATTTTTTTCTTTTCCTTTCCTCCTCGTGTGTGTGTGTGTGTGTGTGTGTGTGTGTGTGTGTGTGTGTGTGCACGTGCGTGCGTGCGCACATCTATAAGCTTCTGGGCATTCAGTCATTAGGCTTATACTGCAAGCACTATTGCCTGCTGAAGACCCTCCACCATGTAATTTTAAATACAGCCTCAGGCTGACCTTTAACCCAGAACTTCCCTGCCTCTGCCTGCCAAATGCAGAGATGACAGGCGCCCACTGCCATGCTAGGATGATACATCTTTAAAAAAAGTTAAAAATATTTATTATATATATGTATGTGTTGTATGTACAGATGTGTGCGTGCCCAAGGAGCCGGACAAGGGCACTGGATCTCCTGGAGCTGGAATGTTGTGAGCTGCTCACTGAGGGTACTAGGGACTGGACTCTGGTCCTTCTACTGGGCCATCTCTCCAGCCTGTTATAGCCTTTCTTTCTTTCTTTAGATTTAGATTTATTAATTTTATTTTTATGTGTATGAGTATTTTTTATTGCATGTATGTATGCGTGTTACATGATTGTCTGGTGCCCAAAGAGGTCAGAAGAGGGTGTTGGATCCCCTGGAACTGGGGTTATAGGCAGTTGTGAGCCACCATGTAGTTGCTGGGGATGGAACCCAGGTTCTTTGCGAGAGCAGCAAGTACTCTTAACCACTGAGCCAATTCTCCAGCCCACCCTGGTATAGCTTTTAATTAGTGGCACTATGCAGTCTCTCCCAGCATTGCGGACAGTTTGTTCATCACCAGAACACGATTTTGTGTTGTTTTCCCTAGTTCTGCAGCAGCTTCCAAATAGTGAAGTGTCTGTCTGTCTGTGGTTTTCAGAAACGAGCATTTCCCAGGGATTAAGAAAGCGTGGCTCACACTGGGCCTGGTGGTACAGGCCTGGAACCCTAGCACCGAGGAGGCAGAGGCAGAAGGACCCCATTTGAGGCCAGCCAGAGCGACATAACAATACCCTGTCTAAAACACTAAGGCTGACAGCATGAAGCGTTGAGGGGAGCAGTCAGCATCCTCAGAAAGGTTCTTGGTTTGTTTGCTTTTGTGTGTTGGGGATGGCAGTCAAGGCCTGATCATGAACCAAGCATGCATTCTGCCTCAGTCTACCATCCAAGCCCCTGTGTGTTGTTTTGCTTTAGGATTATGGAAAAGCTTGGCCAAGTCCTTACTCCTGGCACTGCCCTCTCCCCCTCCTTCACTTGCCGGCCTGGTAGTTTGAGAATCCTGCTTCCAGCCAGATAACCCGCAATCGCATACTTGTTCCCCTGCATGGGAAAGCCGAGAGAAATCAAGTTGTCCCGAGAAGATTGTAGCAAAAAGGAAGTTTCAATTCTTAGTTAAACATAAGTTTCTCCCAGCAGATGTTTTCTTTATAGGAACTGTGATGTCTGTCTGTCTGTCTGTCTCTTTCTCTCTTTCTTTCTTCCAATGCCCTTGGAGCATTTAGTTTGTCTTAGCCATCTGCTTCTCTGCCTAGGTGGGTTTTACTTGCTGAGAAGTTGATAGTCCTTCCAGATAAAACTGCCATTGA
Organism: Phodopus roborovskii; assembly: GCF_943737965.1. Taxonomy (NCBI): domain Eukaryota; kingdom Metazoa; phylum Chordata; class Mammalia; order Rodentia; family Cricetidae; genus Phodopus; species Phodopus roborovskii. The sequence continues at coordinate 3,396,239 of NW_026125295.1, forward strand.
GGGTGGGGGTGGACCAGAGAAGACTGGGAAGCAAGTGTGATTGGGGTGCATTGTGTGAGATTCCCAAATAATCAATAAAAATATTAGGTTGGGGAAGAAAAAACAAAAACAAAAACAGAGAATTCTGTGGAAACAGAATCCAGTCACCGGCATCTTACTGCAAAACCAGCAGAGCCAACTCTCCCTCCAGCTCATAGAATGACCGAAAAGTCCTCTTTATTTCTGATCACCACTCTCATTCCATGGAACTGTGAAGACTACATCCATCATTTGTTTCTGGTCCTCCCTGAGCAGTCTGCCACACTGAAACAATGTATAGTGGTTTGTATCTCTGATCCTATCACTAGGAAGGCTAAGGCAGAGGATTATTAGGAATTTGAGGCCATCCTGGGCTACAGAGTGAGTTCCAGACCAGTTTAGACCTGCCCACCCAAACACATAAATCTATTTAACCATCCATCCATCATCCATTTATCCATCCATCCATCCACTGACCCATCCATCCATCCACCCAGCTACCCACCCACTCATCCATCTATTCATCCACTCATCCACTCACCTACCAATCCACTACTATTCATCCATCTATCCACCTGTCTGTTCATCTGTCCAGTTCATCACCCCAGACTTCTCCAAAAAGAAAAATATTCTCTGCAGCTCCTCTTTGTGTCAAGCCCTACTCACCCACACCTGTAGCCACCACGGATCTGCTGTCCCTAGTTTGCCTTTCCCAGAGCATTGCATGCATGAGATCATAGAACACATGCCGGCCCGAGTCTGACTTTTGCCTATAACATACTGCACTTGACATTTGTCTTGCGTTTATAACAAAGCGTATCTATCACCTGTGATGTCAGAGTTACCAGTTATTTTCTATTTTATTGCTACCACAGTTTGCTTTTCCTTCATTTCCCCTTGGAAGGCTTTTTGGGTGTTTATACAGTTAAAAATACTACACTCTATTGATTTAGTGTGTGTGATTGCGATTACACACACACACACACACACACACCACAGTGTGCATGTGGAGGTCAGAGGGTAATTAGCAAACACCAGTTCTCTTCTGCCCTGTGGGTCTCCAGGATTAAACTCAGGTGGTCAATCCTGGCTGAAAAGTGCCTTTACCTGCTGAGCTGTCTTACAGACACCATCCCCCCCAACCCTTAAAGACAGCATTTCATCATTTATCCTGAGATGGCCCGGAACTCACTATGTTTTAGGTCAGGCTGGCTTTGAACCCACAGAAATCCACCTGCCTTGGCCTTCCTGGGTGTTGGGATTAAAGGTGTGCTCTTCCAAGCCCAGATGGTGGTTTGTTTATTTGAGGCAGGGTTTTGTGTAATTCAGGCTGGCTTGAATTCCTGACCCTTCTGCCTCTTAATAATTATTTTATTATTTTCTCTCCCTCCTTCCCTTCCTTCCTGCCTCTTCCCTCCCCTCGGAGGATCTCATGTGTCTCAGGCCGGCTTGGAACTTGCTAAGTAGCTGAGAACGACCTTGAACTTCACCTCCTCCTGCCTCCCCCTCTTAAGTGCTGGACTACAGGTGTGTACCACCATGCCCAGTTTTGTGTAGTGGCTGGGATGGAACCAGGCAGGCACTTTACAACTTGAACCACATCCTCAACCCTGTAGTAATATTTTATAGCAACAATAAACTCGGTTATGAAACAAATGGAAGACAGAAACTCCATTAATTCGCATTTGCACCGCTGTCAAAGATCAATTGCCAAGTTGGAGAGGCGGCTTGGCAATAAAGAACACTGGCTGTGTGCAACCATGAGGACTTGAGGTCAGACCTAAGAGCCCTTGGAGCCAGCTGGGCGTGGTCTCAACCATACCTTTACCTCAGTTCTGAGGGAAGTGGATGCAGAAGTATCCTCGGGTTGTCTGGCTGCCAGCCTAGCTGAAAATGCAAGCTCCAGATTTGGGCTGAGACCCTGCCTCAAAGATCTAAGGAGGAAAGTGATGTACCAGGGCACTCAGTACCCTCCACTGGCCTTTGCATGCATGCAGAGGCATGTGCAGCCATGCACACACATGTACACATGCCATCCACATACATAGACGTATAAAAGGAGTTCCTAAAAACAATAAGATCAATGGCTAAGCTAGGTGTAAGCCTGTAATTCCAGCTCATGGAGGGGCTGGAGTAGAGGATGGAGAGCTAAGGACCTGCCTGGGTAATGTAGGGAGACCCTGTCTTAACATAAGAATAAATGCTGAAATGTATCGCAGTATAAAGCACTTGTGTAGAATGTGTGAGGCTCTGGGTTCTACACCTAGTAGTGGAGACCAATTGGCTTATAGCAGCTGGATTTATAGAAGAAGGAGGGAGGGAGAGAGAGAAGAAGAGAGATAGAGAGACAGACAGACAGACAGAGAAAGAGCACAAAACCACTGTCTTTTTATCACTTGGCATTGCACATCTGTGTCCTATCATATTCGTTTGAGGTGGGTCCCTATATCCATCTGTAAATCTTAACCTTGATTTTGGAATTAACTGAGTTTGGAATCACCTAGGAGACACACTTCTGGGTTTCCAGAGATAAATGGAGGGGAGAAGACTCTCTCAGAATGTGGGCAGCACCCTCTCAGGAGTGCCAGTTAGCTAGACATGGATGAAGGGGAAGGCTGGAGTTCTTTTTGCTTGGTATCTTGGTGCCTGGGATGTGAGCAAGCAGTCTCACACTGGACCCTGCTGCTCTCCACTCCGGATGTGTCACTTCAAACTGTGAGCCAAAATAAATACTTCTTAAGATTCTTATCTGGTGGTAGCAATGAGCAACATATTTAGGGGAGGAATTAAGCTCCGTCTCTCTCTCTCCCCCTCTCTCCCTCCCTCCCTCCCTCCCTCTCTCTCTCTCTCTCTCTCTCTCTCTCTCTCTCTCTCTCGTGTGTGTGTGTGTGTGTGTGTGTGTTGGGGGAAATGGATCTGGGCATGCTGGGCTCTGCCACCCAACTACATACCCAGCCAAACTTCCCTTTTGTGGCGAGGAGCATTGCAGAATGTACTGGTGTATCTTTGAAATCAGCCCCGGCTTCCCTTTGCCCACAAATGATTTGTGTTCCTCCTGTGTGTACACCACACTTATCTTGTAGGGTCTCCTACAGCAATGCGGCATGCTAGAGTCTGCAGCCCTGTCAGCAGCAGCCTGCAGCCTGTCAGTCAGCTAGGCTAGACAGGGAGAGGCCCCTTCAGGGCCTCTGTAACAGTGCTGTGCCTCCCTTCCCTGTACCTCAGTCCCTGCGATCACCTTCCCTTTGAAAGGGCACAGAGCTGCTTTCCACATTCCTGTTTGGAAAGGGCGAAAATGCACAAAGAATCAGTGGTCCACAGGGCCTGAGCCCTGAGAGTCTCCCATGAGCTCTCTGGCTGGGGTAACTCTCCTGGGTTCGCTCTGTCTGATGTTTCATCTCACCTTTCTGTGCTCTCTCTCCCCTCCATAAGAGGCTAAGCGCGCTTGTTTCATTTCCCTAACTCACCGTTGAGGAGTATTCACCGTGTAAAGGTGTGTTACATTTGTTTCTGCTGTGTTTGTTAACAATGTAAAGACGCGTTGTGTCTGCTTCACCTTGCCTGCTTGGGGCACCTGACTGGTCTAATAAAAAGCTGAATGGACAATAGCTAGGCGGAGAGGGTTAGCCTGGGCTGGCAGGCAGAGAGGAGGAGAAATCTGGGAAGGAGAGAGTAGTGAAGAGGATGAGGAAGAGAGGGACATGCCTGGGAACAGAAGACAGCAGCCACCAGCCAGGCAGGAGGAGCAGGAGAGTAGGGCATGCCGAACGTCGCTAAAGAGAAACGCGGTAAAGTAAGAGCTAAGAGAAGGCCGAGCGTCATAACTAACGAGTCTCTGTGTCATGATTTGGGAGCTGCTTGAGTTCTCACTCTGTAGTTCATATTGGTCTAGAACACAGGTTCCTCCTGCTTCAGCCTCCTGAGCCTGGGCCACCACAGAAGGAAGTTCATGGTTCACAGTGACTTTCCCCCCTCCCCGCCCCCCCCCACAGGTCTCCTGAATTCCAGGCTGGTCTTGAACTAGCTATGTAGCCGAGGTTGACTTTAAACTCCTGATCCCTCGTCCTCCTCCACCTGCTGAGTCCTGGCACGGCAGATGTGGACCACAGACAGAATAACATTAAAGGGGCTGAGTGTTCACTGGAGGGCAAACTGTCCACCCTTAGCTGCCCACCCTCCTCCCTGCCCCAAAGATACAGCTCAGGTCCAGATGTGTACTATGCTTGCAGGGACACTGAGCTTGGAGTTAGAGGACCCTGGTTTAGCATGCTGCTCCGACTTCTCCATTCACCCTGGGAAAGCCAGTTTAATCCTCCGAGCAACAAACATCCATAGTCTTGTGCAGCCTGAGGTTGGGAAGTAAAGGTCAAAGCAACTCCCTGCTTCCCTCAAAGTGCTGATGGGAGGGCAGATCCCTTGCTGAGTAAAAATAGGACAGGAAACAGAATTCCAGCAGCACTGTCTGTAGTTCCATTAAGTGTAAAAGAAACTGGACCCTTTATGGAGCGATGCCACAAAGGATGTCAATGGTGGTTAAGAAATGAGGGTCAGAGCCTGGTGTGCTGGTGCACCTTCCAACCCCAGCACCTACGAGGCAGAGGCAGGCAGAGTTCTGGGAGTTCCAGGACAGGCTGGTCTGTCTATATATAGTGGGTTCCAAGATAGCCAGTGCTGTGTAGTGAGAACTTGACTCAAAATCAAATAAAAACAAAACAAACAAAAATCCCCGAGGCACAGGAGATTGAGAGATAGCTCTGTCAGGAAAGTGCTTGCTTTGTAGTCATGAAAACCTGTTTGATTCTCAGAAGCCATGGAAAGCATCAGACGTGGTGGTACACACTAGCTCCATTGGCTAGCTCCACGCTGAGTTTCAAAAGACAACCGATCCTAAGGAATGACAGCTGGTGACCTCTGGTACCCACCCTTACATGCAAATGCATGCATATGCACCAATACATCGCACGCGCGTGCGCGCACACACACACTCACACACACACTTACACACTCACACACTCCACATGTGCTCAGGGAGGCGGAGCATATGAGAACAGGCTATGGTCTTGTGAGATGGCTAAGCAGGCAGGTAAGACACCTGCTACCAGGTCTCCTGGCCTGAGTCCAATCCCTGGCAAATAGCTCAGCAGGTAAAGTCCTTGCTGTCAAGCCTGAGGACCTGCATTGGGTCACTTTAACCCCTAGTGGGTCACCCGAGAGAGCTGACTTCAGCTCTCTGTCCTTTAATCTTCACAAACAAGTTGTATCACTTGGGTGCCCCGCCCATTTTCTGGCCAGGCGGTGGCTGCAGCACATGCCTTTAATCCCAGGGCTTGAGAGGCAGAGGCAGGTGGATCTTTGTGAGTTTGAGGCCAGCCTGGGCTACAGAGTGAGTGCTAGGACAGCCTCCAAAGCCACACAGAGAAACCTGTTTCAAAAAGACCAAACCAAACCAAACCAAAACAAAAACAAAAAACCAACAAAATGTTTTTTTCTCTTAACCATTTTTTCCCCCCTACAATTCTTTAAGGAGCTTGGGGATGGCTCATCCTTTAGGAACACTGGCTGTTCTTCCAGAGGCCTCAGTTTTCAGATCCCAGCACCCACTTGGTGGCTCACAACCATCTATAGTTCCCATTTCCAGGGGTCCTATATCCTTTCTGACCTCTTTAGGCAGCAGGCATGAACACGGCACACAAAAAGTGTATAGATACAGGCAGAATCATGAATTACATAAAAATACAATAAGTCTAAAGTTATTTCTTTTTAAAGGTAACTTGTTCAAGGTCATATTGGGCCAGATGGTGCACACCTGTGTGGAATCATCCAGAATTCAAGGCCAGTCCTGACTACGGAGTGACCTAAGGTCATCCTGGAATACATGAAATCATGCCTCAATAGGCAAGCAAACAAACACCGAACCGACCAATCACCCCTCCTCCTTAACCCTCTGGCTTTAGGGCGGTTCTTAGATTTCTTCTTGGAGGTCCATTTCACCTTTTCATTCTATGTGGACATCTGACATTCTGACTTATGTGGCAGCAATCACTTCTCATGCTTCTGAACCTTCTGCATGGCTGAACTCTCCTTGTAACTTTCCTGGACAGGTGTGAAGCTGTAAAGAACCCAGGGAACCGAGCCTGTGAGAGTTAACTATACCTAGCACTTACAGAAATCTGTCTGTCTGTCGTCTATCTATCTATCTATCTATCTATCTATCTATCTATCTATCTATCTGTCATTATCTACTATCCATCTATCCATCCATCTATCATCTATTGTGTGTGTCTGTGTGTGTAAAGGAGTGGTCCCAGCTCCTCAAAGCTAGCTAATTTTAGAAACAACCAGATTGCACTGGTTGTTTACACCCACAAAGATAACTAGTGGGCTAGAGAGAGCCCACTATCTACCTGCCTTTGCTAAAGAGCAACACAGATTGAGAAGTGCCGAGTGTGTGGGTGGGCGAAAAAAGTTTTGGTTTACAGCAGAAGCTGCTGTGTTTGTTTTCTAGCTTGCTCTCTGGTTTCGGCCCCTCTGGCTCACAGGCGCGTGGTCTCGGTGAAGTGAGCCTCGACTCGTGTTTGTCTGTCTCTGCCCATCTCTCCCGGATCGGTGTGAAGTGAGCATATGAATTCCGGAGAACGCTCACTGGAAGGCACCTAGTCCCAGCCTAGTGTTCCCTACATCCTGACTCCTGGGAAAGCCTGCAGCTGACAGCCGGCTCACCTGGAGAGTCACCTGCTGTCCCTTTCCTTTCTGCTTCCAAACCCACGAGAGAGCCCCGAGGGCCTCGCTGCCCTGCTTCTAGGCTCCCCCAGTGAGGCTAATTTTCAGGTGACTGTGTACGTGCTTGGCCCAGGCTCCTGTGCGCCGACACACGGAGAGGGAGCGTGCTGGTGTCAGGGACCGGGCGGGTCCATATCCGGGTGGACCGGGTGGGGAGGGCTGTCCCTCCCTCCAGGTCCCGAGCTGGGTTGGGGTTGGAGGGAAGGACCTGCGGAGATCCCCCGTCACCCTTAGGATCCGAGTGGGGGCAATAGAAAGAAAGCTATGGTGCAGGGCGCCGATCTAGGGCGTGCCCACCCCGTCTGCCGGACCAGCTCCGGGAGCATCCCCAACCCGGGCCCCCAGCGATCTCCAGGGTCGAGGAGCTTGAGGAGGAGGGACCTGGAGCCCTGAAGTAGCCCGGGAAGTGGCGGGAGGGCGGGGCCGGGCCCTGGTCGAGGCGGGAGGAGGGGCGGCCGCAGCTGCATCCAGCCCGGCTGGCTTCCTTCCCAGCCCTCTTTCCCTCCTCCTCCTCCTCTTCCTCCTGTGTGAGTCAGGCATTTCCCGGGGAATCGGAGCAGCCACGCGCCGCCCGGGAGCCCGGAGCTGCAGCAGCCGTTGCTGCAGCTGAGGCGGCGGCGGGGCTGCCACCGCGGCGGCCACCCGCGTCCCGGGCGCGCAGCGATCATGGAGAGGGCGACCCAGAGCGCAGACAGCGGCGGCGGGGGCAGCAACAGCAGCAGCCGTAGCAGCAGCCGCGCCACCTCGGCGGGCTCGTCGCCCTCCTGCTCCCTGGCTGGCCGAGGGGTAGCCGGCCGCTCGGCGGCCGCGGGACCGGGAGGCGGGGGCAGTCGCAGCAGTCCCGGCTCGGTGGCCGCTAGCCCGTCCGGAGGAGGCGGCCGCAGGAGGGAGCCGGCGCTCGAAGGCGTGCTCAGCAAATACACCAACCTCCTCCAGGGCTGGCAAAACAGGTAACCAGCCCGTCACCCGCGCCCCCGCGCGGTCCCCGCTACCCGGGTGTGGACGGTGGCGCCACCCGAGGCTGGGGACTGCCTGGGCACCTCGCCCTTCCTGCACCCTGGCGGGCATCGCAGCCACGGGGGGGAGGCAGGAGCCCTGTCCCGTCCCCCCCACCCCACCCCCCGCGTCCTCCTCCCCCCCCAGGGCTGAAAGCTTGAGGAATCTGGAGTGGCAATGGGAACGCCCCGGGTGGTTCTGGTGTCCTACCTGCCAGAGGGTTCTCGTTCCCTAGAAGGGCTGAGATGTGGGAGACCAGCAGAGGAGAGCTAGGTGTCCCGTGCAAACAGCGTTCAGCACGCATGGTCTATCATAGTTCTCCCCACCCCGCAGTTCGTGTAAAAGTCTGGTGTTTAAAACACAGCAAACAGCACCGCCACCAACAAAGAGCCTGTCATTTGTCATCGTTGGAGCACCCCCCCCCCCCGCGCGCCCCGTGTGCCTGCCCCTTCCCCAGGGGGTGGCTTAAACGTACAGTTTTGTTATCATTTCCCCGTTCAGGTAGGTACATGTGAAGTTTCCTCGCTTCCCTCTCAGAGTTGGCAAGCCTTGAACTGGGTGTGGTGGCAGGCGCGTGTAATGCCAGCGCTTCAGAGTCTGAGGCTAGTGGACTTGAGTTTGAGGCTAGCCTGGGCTACATAGTGAATTCCAAGCTGGTCTGAACCACATGGGGAGACCTTGCCTCAAGAAAGAAGTTGGCAAGTCTGGCGATGCACAGACTTCTGGAAAGATCGGGATGTCAGAGATTGGGATTCTCTGCATACTTGGGGTGATGACAGTCAGTGTGTGTGTGTGTGTGTGTGTGTGTGTGTGTGTGTGTGTGTGTGTGTACTTCCTTTGTGTGAGATCAGACTGCCCCCCCCTCCCCGTGTGTGTCTTTGGAGAAATAAGCCAAAGATGAGCCACCCATGCAAAGACACTTTTGGGGGAGACCCTTGCCCCTTTTTTGAGTAGTCCCTAGGTCTCCATAGATGTGGGACCCTTAACGGTTTGTGCCTGTGAGATTTAAATCCCACGCTGGAGTCTGGCTTATCTCTGCTTCCTGCAGGCTGTTTGGAAACATTCTGATGTCTTCCAGATGAAACATGGATTGTCACAGGCGTGTAACTCTGCTTGTAGGAAGCGAACCTTGGATGTAATGGAAACCAAGTAGTTCTAGATAAAGAACTCGGCAACTCACCCGGGGTTTCCTTGGAGATCTGTTACTATGTTAGTGGAGTTGCTTTTAACTTTTGATTTTTTTTTTTTTAACCCCCTCAAAATAGCTTTGGCGTCTGCTCCCCCTGCTCCCGATTTTAAAAGCTGAAAACAGGATGACTAAATGTGATTTCAGTTCTTGAGAGTTGTGTCTTCGAAATGGGAGCTCAATGCCTGATCATGGGCACTTTGGGAGCCTGTTGGGCAATCACTTCTGATGCCTCTTCTTCAAGAGCTTACAGGCCGGCAGAGTGTCTGCCCTGGATAACATAACAGGCGTTTTTTTTTTTTTTTTTTTGGCCAGGCCATAGTATTTTATCTGCAACTCGTATTAAGGGATTTTGCTTTTTGTAGTGGATTTAGGAGGGATTTGGAGTTATGCCCTTTTACCTGCTTTTAAACCCACTGTGGTGTTTTGATTTGAGTCAGAGTTTGAGAAGAAGCAGAGTAAATGCTAGCAGTCACAAACTTAACCTAGGTAAAGTGTCATGATGTATACCCTACTGAACATGTTCAAATGAGGTCTCGGCTTATTATTGCCTTACAGCTGTCTGATAATGAATGAATGCTCTTACCTCCCCAAAGCATTTTCCTAATGGGTGATGGCTGTGTCCTGGCTTCTATGTTGGGTTCTCTCTGAAGGTTGGCCCAGGGTCCATTAGTGGTCGGGAGGTGATTTATGCTGACCCTAGGAGAACACGCTGCTCCTTTCTCTGGGGGTCTTGTAGAGAGAGAGCTGTATCCACGAAGAGGAAGAGGGCCTCTCATCACAGGCATTTATTGAGCATCTACTATGTGCCAGGCCCTGCTGCAGCGGCACCACTCAGGAGACAAATCACAGGGGATCATCTCACGAAGTGACTAAGTGACTAGGAAACAGAACTAAGGAGTGGCAGGAGCCCTCCTGTATTAGATTCCCCTTCCTTATCTTTTTTCTTTTTTAAGCAGAAGTGGGGTTTAGTAAAAGACGTTTTCAAAGTTATGTATTTATTTGTGTGTACATGTGTGCTCATGTGTGTAGAGTTGTGCACTTGTGGAGGTCAGAGGATAACTTGTAGGTTACCTCCTCCCATCATGAGGGCCCCAGAGATTGAGCCCTTGTGACAGGTCAGAAGACTTTTTTTTCCCCAGACAGGGTTTCTCTGTGTAGCCCTGGCTGTCCTAGGACTAGCTCTGTAGACCAGGCTGGCCTTGAATTCAAAGAGATCCGCCTGCCTCTGCCTACCCGAGTGCTGGGACTAAAGGTATGCGCCACTACTGCCCAGCTAAAGAGATATTTAAATTCAGGTTTTAATCATGAGTGTGAAAAAAAGAAAAGGCATTTGGGAAGAAAATGAGGTTATAGATGGGTATGGGGGTCTCTGAGAGACTATCTCCTTGGTTGCTACTGTTTTTGAGATAGGGTCTCATGTAGCCCAGGCTACTCTCAGACTCCATATGTATCTGATAATGATCTTGGACTTCTGAAGTCTTTGCCTCTACTGGGATTACAGACATGCAAGGGCACTCTTGGTTTTGTTTGGAGATGGTGTTGGAGGTGGAGCCTAGGGCTTCAGGGCTTCATGTATGCCAGGCAAGCACCCTATCTACCATTGGTGCTTCAGCCCCAGCCCCCACTTCTAACATTCGTTATAAAAGCGCGAGTTTGAGGACATGTACACCAAAATAATCCCCGTGCTTTTCCTGGGTCAGTGGCATGGTGAGTGAGTCTCACTTTCCTGTCTGTTGAAAGTTTTGTGCTCAGCGTTAGTTTTGTGTCGTAAGCACCTTGTGTGTTTTCTGTGAATGGGTGAAACTGTCCAGAGCTGGCCATTTGGTCCCGTGAGTGGCAGGCGATAGGCCCTCCTCTATGCCGGCAGCCTGCCGCTTCACAGCCACCCTGAAAACATTCCAAGAGCTTTAGGGACCACCCCAACCCAGCCCCTGCGCCAGGAGGCCTTGGCGGGAGCAAGCACACTCTAGACAATGTGCTCTGGTCCTGCAAGACTTCAACTTAAAAAACAAGTTAAAAATTTAATCTTCCTTCCTTCCCTCTTTCCTTCCTTCCTTCCTTCCCTCCTCCCCCTCCCTCCTTTCTCCTTCCCTCCCTCCTTTCTTTCCTTCCTTTGTCTCTTGTATGTGTGTGGGCACGCATGGTACATGGCATATGCATGGGACAACTTGTGAAGTCAGTTTTCCCCTGACATCATTAGTTTTACATCATTAGGTCATCTGGATCCAACTTAGGTTTTCAGGCTTGGGGCAAGGATCTCTCCCTGATGAGCCATCTCGCCAGCTCCAGACTTCACTAAGACAACCCTCAGTAACTTTATTTGACTCTGACTACCTTGTGGCTAATTTCATCGGGACCCATGGAGAGAGCACTTCCCTTGTATCTCAGCAGGTTTGTGATGCACTTTGAGGCCCGTGATGGGTTTCAGGCTTGTGATTGGCGGAGCTGGAAGCTGTGCTATGACTAATGTACCCTATGGCACTTCACTGGGATGGGATCCACACGCCTTTTCCTGGCTCCTCTCACGTTTTTCCACCACCCAGGAGACCTCCTCATGCTGCCGCCCTAGCCGGGAATGCCTGTCCTCACCCACTTGTGGTCTTTGTGCGTAGGGTGGGCTAGGTTGGGGACACAAAGAGGAGATGTAGCAGACAGGGCATTGACAGCCGCTGTAGCAGCCCTCGAGCTATTCATGAAGTGACTAGGAATGGGGATGAACGGGAGCAAAGGCGACAGGGTGGCTAAGGACTGTGGACATGGACAGAGTACCAGGGGCCTGCCTGGCCATAAGACCTGGGGTCCTGGCACTCAAGGCGCAAAAGCCATCAATGCTGTCCGTATCTATCTTGGTGCTACAAGCATTCGCTGCTGCGAATGAGCCGTGGTTGTGCTTTCTAAGTGCAGGGCTGCAGAAGGTGAAGAGCTCTAAGGCTGTGACCTGAGCACCCAGGGTTCCAAGTCTGCTTGTTAGAGTGTGGAGCCATCGCCCTACCTGTCAGGGTCCAGCACCGAGTGTCTGTCTGTCTAGCCTTCAGGCTCTCCTGGGCTTGTTGACATCTCACCGAGGAAGCTGCTCTTTACTCACGTGTGACCTCTGTCAGCACAGAACCGAAGAGCCCAAGCCGGCACCCATATGCGTTTTTGGATAGGTTGCCATCAGTCAGTCGGTCTTCACTGCTGATCTGTGTTCCGCTGTATAGACATACAGTATATACGGATGTATGGAATGGGTTTATAATTTATGTTATAGACTGACCAGAGAGAACATCCCAGTTTTGACCCACATGGGTGGTGTTGATGTGCATATTCTACTGCATGGACATGCGTTTCTTTCCTAAAAGTTAAAATTGCATTTATTTATCTATTTATATTTATCCATCTCTCTCTCTGTGTGTATGTATGTATGTGGGTAACAAGTATGGTTTTTCCGCCTGCCGCCCGGTCTTGTCCCGCCCCACCGCCAGCCCCAAATAATACACAGAGACTCTGTATTTGATACAATGTTGTTGACCCGGTTACTTATTTCTTATCAGCTAGTTCTGTCTTAAGTATTAACCCATTTCTGTGTATTTTCACGTGGTCTCCTTACCGGGGAGTGAGGCAAGCGTCTGGTCTCCCCGGTCTCTCCATGCTGACTCTCCTTACTACTTCCTCTTCCTCCTTGTCTCCTAGTCCCTCCTATCTTCCTTTCCTAATGGCCAACAGTGCTTTATTTATTAACCAGTATGAGAAACATATACAGAATGACATCTCCCATCATCTCCTCATTTCTGTCTAAATAAAAAGAAGGGTTTTAACCTTAACATAACAAAATATATCACATAATAGTTATTAAATAAGAATCACAGTTAACACTATTTAGTCCATTAACATTTAGCAAGATTTGAAGAAAATACTTCATCATCTATTTTATCTTTGTGAGTTAAAGTCCTACTTATCTTTAATCCTGACTAAGGAAAACTATAACCATAACTATCAGTCTTTAACTCCTTTAAAGACCACAGAAGGATAGTATATAAACTCTAGAAATGACAGAGACATCTTGTCTTGTCAGTCACCTGAAGTTTTTCTGTAATCTTTCATCTTTAGCCCATAGGCCATAGTGTGTCTGGCAAACTCTTCAGCAAAGCAGGAAACTTTAAACTGTCTTTTTGTATTGGCAGTTTGTCAGTCACTTTTCTCTGTGTCCTGCAGACTGTCTGGCAGACTCTTCCACAGGAACTCTGTAGCAATGTCCATCTTGAATCACCAGTCACTTTTCTGTGGGTCCTGCATGTCCAGTTTATACAGCACAAAGTCAAACAGTCCAGAGCAGTATCTTGTCCAAATGGCTAGTCTTGCCATAGTGGAGGCAAACTCCATAACAAGTTTCTTTAATGTCCATCTTTCTTTTTGACGCAGGTGTTGCCAGGAGCAATTATGTCTCACTGTCAAGAAAAATCCTAAACCATTTTAAATGCCATATTCTGTAGGTCTTTGAAAGGTTTGAAGAATTTCTATCTATCTCAAATACATCTCTGTGTATATTGAAAAACCTAACTAACTTAATTCTAAGCTTTGACTATCATAGGTAATTATCTATAATCTGTACTAAGTTATACACTACATTTCTAACTGAGCTATATAAACACAATACCTAAGCAAAAGGAGAAATATAAACATCACAAAATTGACCTTAAATTGTATCAATAAATGAAAATCCATTCCAAAACAAAGTAATCATATCAATACCCTCCATCCTGACTCCTCCTTACTACCTCCTCCTTGTCTCCTAGTCCCTCCTATCTTCCTTTCCTATTGGCCAACAGTGCTTTATTTATTAACCAGTATGAGAAACATACACAGAATGACATTTCCCATCATATGTGTGTGTGTGTGTGTGTGTGTGTGTGTGTGTGTGTGTGCGCGCACGCGTGCGAATGCCATGACTTTGTGTGGAGATCAAAGGACAACTTGCAGGACTTGGTTCTTTCATCGTTGTAATTTATCAGGTTTGGTGGTAAATGCCCCACTGAACCCACTGGACCATCTTACCAGCTTCCCCACTCCGACCCTTCAGGCCCTTTTTGTGCCTGTGTGGGGGACAGCAGTCTCTCATGTCTCTCAGGCTGTGTAGCAAGAATGACCTTCACCTTCTGTCCCTACTGCCTCTGTCTTTCAAGTGCTGGGATCATGAGCACTTGCCACCAGTGTCTGATGTATTCAGTGCTGGGGCTCGAACTCAGAGCTTCATGCGTGCGGCAAGCCCTTCCCTGGTTGCTTCTCCTGGTTTCGGGTGGCTGCTGCTTTCCCTGGCTCGCCACTGCACCCCACAGTGTTTGACAGTCTTTTTGTCACTTTCTCCTCTGGCATGTCAGACCTGACACTGTCTCCCTAAACTCATGTGACCCCCCCCAGGACGATTTTCCCATCTCATGATCCCTAATGACCCCTGCTGTGTACCAGCATCCCCACCACAGCAGGCAAGCAGAGATTCCGGGGATTGGATGTATGCATCTTGGGGACAGAGACAGTCTTCAGCCACTCACAGGGGCTGTGTTTGTGTGCTGTGTGTGTAGGTCAGAGGACAGCTACAGTTGGGCCGTGCCTTCCATCTTGTTTGAGGCAGGCTATCTCATTCGCTTCTGTACCCCTCAGGCTAGCCGGCTGGCACGCTTCCAGGAACTCTGTCTTGCTTCCCATCTTCTTGTAGGAATGCTAGGACTGTAGATGTCCGGAGATCCAAACTCAGATCCTCATGGTTGCACGTTAAGCCTTCTCTACACTGAGCCATCCCTCAGCCCCTGCTCCATTTGTGAGGACAAAGGGGACGTTGGTGACCGTGTGGTGCACAGTGGGCGGCAGAGCCTGTGCTGTTGGTCTCTCACAGTCTGATTATGGACAGCTGTCTCAGGTCTCCGGGAAGAGACAGTGAGTTAGGCCTCTGTGCCCTGAGCAAAGGGTTGAAATGATTGTGCTGGGAATGCTGAGGCTTTTTTGCAGCCCTTCCTGGCTCCTGCTGATGTGATTTGGGGCCGAGCCAAGACACAATTGAAGAGAAAACAGTCCAGAATTTGATTTTTGACAACCCAGACTGGGTTGAATATGGTCAGAGCTCCAAAAGAAAGTGCTTTATTTGTGTCTCATACCATGATATCAATAACAGCGATAAAATTAGGAAACATTATATGTGGCTTTCTGTTGTAACTCCATTATTTGAAGGTCAGATAAGTCCTTTGGGCCATGAGTAACTTTCTCTTCTGGCCTTGCAGTTTTAAGGGGACTATTTATGCTGTTGTGCGGTTGGGTCCTTTTCTATAAATATATGGATGAAAATAAAAAGGGTGTGGGCTCGGGATATAACTCATTTGGCGGAGCATTTGCTTTGGATGCCCCGAGTTTTTCCTCAGCACCACACAGGTGGGGCATGGTGGTGTCTGGTGCTGTTTAACCTGTAATCCCAGTCCTTTGGAGGTGGAGGCAGGGGAATCAAAATTTAAGGTTGTCTTCAGTTAGCTTGAGACCAGCCTAGACTACATGAGACCCGGTCTCAAAATCTAAAAGGGAAGGAAGGAAGGAAGGGCTGGACAGATGGCTCACTGTGTGTGTGAAAATGTCCTGAGTTCCAATCCCCAGCACCCACATAAAGCCCAGTTTGGTGGCATGTGCCTGCCCCCCACCCCCAGCTCAGCTAAGAGCATCCGATCCAGCTGGGATGGTAAGAAGCTCCAGGTTGACAGAGACCCTGTCTCAAGATGTAACGGTGGAGGGGCCAGTGCAGAGATGGTTTACGCTGATGAAGGCTCTTGCTGCAGGAGGATGGATGGTGATATCTGAGACTCCACAGAAAAGGGGAAGGAGGCAACGGATTCCTGAAAGTTGTCCTCTGACCTGCACATGCGTGTCATCCCCGGTAATAATGACAACAGCAATAACAATAACAACAACAGTATATTGAAATAAAGAGAATGATAGAAGACAGTGGACCTTGATCCCCAATAGTAATGATGACAACAACAATAATAGTATATTAAAATATGGAGAATGACAGAAGAAGACACTAGATCTTGACTTCTGGCACACACACAGGGAAGCACACCTGTACATACACGTGCACACATGAACTCACTTTACACACACAAAGTTGAAAGGCAACTGTCTTAGGATGTTCCTGCTGTGAAGAGACACCATGACCACGGCAGTGCTTATAAAGGAAAACCTTTTTTTGGGGCTGGGTTACAGGGTAGAGGTTCAGTCCATCATCACCATGGCGGGACATGGCTGAGTTCAGGCAGACGTGGTGCTGGAGGAGGAGCTGAGAGTCCTACATCTCGACTCGCAGGCAACAGGAAGTGATCTGAGTGTCCCACTCAGCAAAGCTTGAGCAAAGGAGTTCTCAAAGCCCACCCCCACAGTGACACACTTCCTCCAACAAGGCCACACCTCCTGATAATGCCACTTCCTACTAGCTTATGGGGACCCGTTGCAGTCAAACTACCACAGGCACCTATGTTAGTATGTTAGTCTTGGCTTTTTATTATGGGGTGTTGTAAGTTGCAGGGTCTGTAGGGAACCTTTGGGAAAATATGGGTGGGCCTGGGGGCCCTGCTGGCCTGTTCTTGGGGAAGCAGAGTGGATGATGGGGCGTAGATGCCTTCCAAATTGTCTGTGTTGTCGTCAGTGTATCAAGGTATTGGTTTGCTGTTAGCAGACTGTGAAAACCCCCTGGTGACAGTCTGGGCAGAATCCAGGAAACCTTAGAACTGCAGTGTAAGCTGGTGACATAGCCTCCAGACCTGCTCTTTGCAGGTAATGTGACTTGGCAGGATGTTTATGCCTCAAATACTTACCGAGCACTTTGTGTGTGTGTGTGTGTGTGTGTGTGCCAAGTGTCACATGAGTGGCAGGAGGTAGCTTAGGTCGTACGTTGGGAGCTGACAGTCCTTAGTAAGAGCGGGCACTTGTTTGTAAGGAGGCCTGGGAAGAAAGAATGGAGGCAGTATGGCCTCCATACAACTATGAGCAAGCCGTGGGGCTGTGTCCTATTAAAACTATTTAGCAAACAGTCAGTGGACCTGCACACAGCCTCCAGGGTGTAGCTTGACCATCATTGGTCTCGTATGAACACTTGGGCCCCTTATCCCTCATGCAAGTTACTGAGGCAGCTGAGTGTGGTAGCTCTGAAGTGCTCAGGTTGGTCACATGTAGGTCAGCTTTCCTGTCTCCCTTACTTCTTTCAAATGTGTATTGTTGCTCTGCATGGGGTTGCCTGTGCCATGATGCATGTATAGAGATCAGAGGGTGATGTCGTGGGCTGTGTTTTCTTCTTTCAATTCTGCTTGCATTCAGAGAGCCAGGCTTTCAAGACCTTTACCTGTTGAGCCACCTTGCTGCCCTCTCTCTCTCCCTCTCTCTCTCCCTCTCTCTCTCTCTCTCTCTCTCTCTCTCTCCCTCCCCTCTCTCTCTCTGCCCAGGATGGCCTCAAACTTGCTATGTAGCTGCTGAGTATGACCTTGATTTTTTTTTTCCTTTGCCTCCCAAGTGCTGAGATTCCTGGCAGTCATTAGTAAAAGGAATTCTCTCTCTCTCTGTCTCTCTCTCTCTCCCTCTGTCTCTCTCTCTCCTTTCAGAGATTGTGTCTCATCATGTAGCTCAGGCCTCGAACTCTATGTAGACCAGGATGTCCTCAAGTTTGCTGTGATCCTCCAGCCTCAGCCTCCCAAAGGCTGAGAGTACAGGTGTGCTAGCCTGGCTTCCATTCTGGATCTGTGATGGGGACAGTATCTGTTATAGGGAAATTGGAATCTGAATTAGTTACCTTCCCTGTTACTTTGACAAAAAACCCGACTGTAAGCAGAAGTTTCTGTCCCATCTTCCAGCTCCGAAATAACCAGCATAGAAACTTAAATATGATCTATAAATGCTTGACCAAAGCTCAGGCTTGGTCACATTTCTTATCTATGCTTTGCCATGTGGCTTGGTACCATTTCTCAGTACGGCATGTCCATCCCGCGTCTGTCCCTGCTGGCTACTCCTCGGACTCTGTCCTTCCTTTCAGCGTTCTCTGTGTGTGAGGCTGTCTCACCCAATCTCTCCCTGCCCAGCTATCAGCCAATGAGCTTTTTACTTACAATGAGAGCCAAACATAATTACCGTGTGCAAAGATTGTTCTTTAGCACCTGACTAAAGCAACTTAAGCAGGGAAGGGTTTGTTTGGGCTTGTGGTTCAAGGGATGCAGGCCATCACACCACGGTAGGCAAGGTGGCAAGCCGGAGGGGATGTGTGCTGACTTGCATCTGTGGTCAGGAAGCTGAGTGTGAACGGGAAGTGAGCTGGACTATCAAACCTCAAGGCCCATCTCCGGGTAAGGCTCCACCTCCTGAAGTCGCACAGCCTCCTCAAAGAGTACCACCAGCTGGGGAGCAGGTGTGTACTCACCCAGGTCTGGGGGACTGTGAGGATCGACTTTGGCAGCTCTGCAGGCTCTGAGCTCACCTGGGAGGGATCTCAGTTGGGAATTGTTTAGGTTAGGTGAGTGGGTGGGCATGCCAGTGATGGGTTTTCTTCGTGGGCTTAACCAAGGTGGAAGACCCACCCTGACTGTGGGCGGCACCATTTCTCGGGCGAGGCCCTGGACTGAACGGAGAGCGAGCGAGTGTCACATCATCCGGTATCCTAGGATTCTCGGCTTCGGATGCTGTGTGAACAGCCACCTTAGCTCCCATGACTGTGACTCCCCTGCTGTGGTCTTGTGACCTGGAACCGTGAGTTAATCCCCACCTCTCCATTCGGTCGCTTTTGCTAGGGTATCACAGCAACAGGAGAGGTAGCTGAGGCAGGGCTGTTTCATGTTCAAATCTCGGCAGGCTCCAAGGAAAGCCATGAAAGGAGTCAGGGATGCTGCTGCTGCATGCCCCAGACTCAGCTTGGGAGCGCAGCAGCCTGGCCTAGCGGGTGGAGGGGCAGAAGCAGATAAGGACGAACTTTGAGAGTCAGAGGAGCCCTTGCTGAAGACAGGGCCTGGAGGATGGCCCTCGGGAACGGAGCTTGGTGAGGACCTTGGCTTGGAGGAGCCAAGGGAGACAGGGCTTTAGAAGGCCTGGAGTACAGTGTGGATTGAGGCCAGAGGAGGCCTAAACAGGTTTGAGAGGCTGCTGTTTCCTGGGGGCGCTTTTACGCGTCCAGGCCTCAAGTGTGAAATGCCTGCATTGACACAAGGCAGACACTGGCCTTGGAACAATTATAAACACGCTGTCCAATTTTGTCCTTCAAACAAAAGGAGGTGCACACAGCACAGATTAATCCATCTCCCTCTTCTATAGCTGAAGAACCCATCTGAACATTATTGCACGCCTTGATTTACTTTGTGTGTATGTATGTGGGCATACATGTCATAGTGCTCCTGAGGAGTCAGAGGGCAATTCGTGGATGTCAGGTCTTTCCTTCTACCCTGTAGGTCCCGGGAAGCAAACTCATGTCCTTAGGCTTGGTGGCAAGTGCCGTTTTGTCCTGAGCCATCCTTTTGGCTCCAACCCTCATATTCTGGGTATCGCAGGGAGTTTACATGGTAATTTCCTGGATCCTTTCCTGTCCCTACTACCTTTCCCTTTCCCGTTAGAAGGAAGCCATGAGGGGAAGAATAGCAAGCAGACACAATGGCGGGGATCCTAGCAGCCACGTTGAACCTTGAGGTAACCTGGATGGAGGCCAGGAGGGACACGGCCTCCAAGGACTTTGTGTTTCAGAGCCTCCTCACAGATTAATCGTTAGAGTTTCCCGTGAGGAGGAGGGAGTGAGCGAGCTTCTTATGTAAGCCCCTGTTCACCGTCCGTGCTAACTCCCCCGCCCCAAAGATGCATGGAGTCCCGAGTTACAGACCAGGAACCTGAGGAATAGGTTGTGTAGTCAGCGGTGTGAGATTTGTCTGACTCCAAAGTGTGACTTCTTTTGTTTTTAAACATCTGCCAATTTTTATTTTATGCATATGAGCGTTTGACAGCAGCATGTGTGGGCAGTGCCTAAGGAGGCCAGGAGACAGCATCTGACACCCAGGGACTGGAGTTACAGACGGTTGTAAACTGACATGTGGGTACCGGGAACTGTGCCCAGGTCCTGTGCAAGAACAGCCAGTGCTCTTAACCTCTGAGCCGTTTCTCTGGCTCCCAGGATGTGTTTCTTTTCCTCTGCTCTTGGATTCGAGGTCCGTACTCTCGGGTCCCCCCTCCCAGATGTGACCCAAGGCTTTGCCTCAGGCTAGACCAGTGTAGCTCATTCCTGTGTTTGTTTCTCTTCCCAGGTGTGGCCTTCAGGAAGAAGCGAGCTGTGGGTTCTAATTTTAGGGTCCTTTCTGCGAGTGCTGAGTTAGAGACTCTACAGTGTAGGCAGTGTGTTTGCAGCTTTCTCTTGCTCATGCCGGGCTGGTCCTCTGAGGCTTCTGGGTCTGCCTGGTTCTTGGGGTCCTTTTTAGGTTGGGCTGGGGAGGACATTTGGCCTGCAAGAGCTCATAGGTGGATTTTTTTTTAAAAAATTAGTTTTACATTTTTTTGTGTATGAGTGTTTTGCTTGTATGAATGTGTGTGTGTGTGTATGTATGTATGTGTACGGTGTGCATATCTGGTGCCTACAGAGGTCAGAAGAAGGTGTCTGATCTTTTGGAGGGATGTTTGTGAGCCACCACATGGGTGCTGGGAGTAGAACCCAGGTCCTGGGTCCTGCAAGAGCAGTCAGTGCTAACACTAAGCCATCTCTTCAGCCCCTATTTCTTTCTTTCTTTTTTTTGAGACAAAGTCTCACTTTGAAGATCAGGTTATAGTTAGTTTTGCACTCTCAACTGAGAAACTGCCTCCGTTAGATTGGTCTGTGATTATTTCAGCGGGACATTTTGTTGACTGTTGATTGATAAGGGAGACCCCAGCACACGGGGGATGGCGCCATCCCTGGGCACATAGCCCTGCACTGTGTAAGAAAGGGAGCAGAGGAAGCCACGGGGAGCAAGCCAGCAAGCAGCACCCTCTGTGGCCTCTGCCTCAGCTCCTGCCTCCAGGTTCCTGCCGTGGCTTCCCTGAGGATGGACTGGGACCTGTGAGCCAAATAAACTCTTTCCTCTCCAAGTTGCTTTTATTCAGCGTTCTATCGCAGCAACAGCAAGCAAACTGGAATACCAGGCTTGCCCGAGACTATGTAGAGGGCCCAGGCTATTTATTCTTGAATTTGTGGCAATCTTCCTACCTCTGTTTCTCCCCACCACACTTGGCTTAGATAGAGGTTATTTTGCTTTTATTTTTTTTTTTTTTGATTTATGGTACCGGGCGTTGAACCTAGGGCTTTGTGCATGCCAGGCAAACACTTGATCAAGCCACCCTTTGGTGGATCTTGACTTGCCCCAAGGCCTTCGATTCATTAAGCTTGGTGTGGGTTTTAGGTGAAGTCAGGGTCACGTGTTTGTGGAATAAGCTTCCTGTTGGGGATTTCCGTGTGTACAAATTGCCCTCATATACCTCCTGGTACCCTGAAAATGGGCCACCGGGGGCAGGATGGGGCCTGGCTGGCCTAGCATGCTGCAGACGCTGGCTTTGATCCCTAGGACTGAACAGACTGGTGCTGATGGTGCTCACTTGTAATCCTAGCCCTCTTCAGGGGGATGAGAAATTCAGAGTCCTCCGGCTGGGTGTGGCGGCGAACACCTTTAATCCCAGCACTGGGGAGAGAGGCAGAGGCTGCTGTCTTTGAGTTTTTGAGTTTGAGGCCACCTTGATCTACATAGTGAGCTTCAGGTTGGACAAATAAAGCCTGTCTGAAAATCGGGAAGATGGCAAGAATACCACCACACGGGCCAGCCAGGAAGCTAAAAACACAAGCAAACACAGCAGAAAGCAGCTAGGGCCTAACAAGCACAGGGCCACGGGTTCTGTCCTCAACACTGCGTACAGAAGGCCTAGCAGGCCACATCTAGAATCCCAGCACTTGGGAGGTAGAGTCAGGAGAGTCAGGAGTTCAAGGCTAGCCTGGGCTGTGGGAGACTGTCTAAACAACAGAAGAGGCCCAAAGCCACTTTGTGGTGAGGGTACCACCAGGGCTCTAGCGTGTGGGGGAGTGCTGGCTGGTTACCGTGTAGCTTGAAGCTTGCCGTAGCTGCTCACAGGGCACCCACTGTCAGAGGAAACAGCCAGTGTGGATGCATCGAGTGTTCTCTCCTTTTACAACTCCAGGACCCCCTGCCCAGGGTGTGGGAAGTTAAACGGACTCTTCCCACATCAGTTAACATAGTCTAGGTAATCCCTGCGGGCCTGCTCAGCAGTCCATGTCCCCCATGACTCTAGACTCTGTCAAGCGATGCTTATCATTAACCATCTCTATGGTTTCTTAGTCTTTCTCCAACTGTGTCTGTGGTCGTTTTATCAGCCTGACTAATGCAGGCCTCCTCCTCCTCCTCCTGAGGAGTTGGCAGCTGATTCCTTGGTCCAAAGGGCATTGTGGTAACAGTCTTGGTTAGCTCATGGGTGACATGTGACTTAGATTATTCTGTTAAGTGTCACTCTTCAGGGTTACCCTTGGAGTGAGCCGAACCCAGAGGGGAAAGCAGAGAGTGTCCCTCCCTCTCCCTTTTGTGGCTTATTGAGACAGGGTTTCTCTGTATAGCCCTGGCTATACTGGGACTCCCATTGTAGACCAGGCTTGCCTTGAACTCGCCTCCCGAGTGCTGGGGTTAAAGGCGTGTACCACCACATCCTGCACTTGACTCTCTTAAAGCTGGATAAGAAGTCCATGCTGTCGGCGCATGGGGAACTTACCCAAATCAGGCAGTCCTGAGCCTTACTGGGTTTTGTCTTTCATGCACAAACCCACATGGTGATTGACACACTTGGTTAGCAGGATCAGTTAGTGAGAGGTGAATAAGCAAGGTTAGTTCATATGGGGACTCTTCTGGATCCTGGGACCAGGACCAGCCCTTCTGCCATGCTTTGTTCCTGTGTTTGGAAGGTTTGGAGGCCCACATGTTGGGTTTTAAGGTCACACTGTGCATTTTTTTTTTTTTCTTTTGGAGACAGGGTCTCACGTAGCCCATGCTGTGTAGCTGAGGATGGCCTTGAACTTCTGTTCACTTCTTTCCTAGGTAAAAGCAGAGTGTGACTTAAACCAGATTAAGAGTGATAGATAGCATCTCTTCATGTCACAGGGTTGTCTGAATTTCTGTCACTGGAGAGTGTCTCTCCTGTTCCTTTCCTGCCTGTGGAGTGATTGATATTTTTAGCGGTTTTGTTTTGTTTTGTTTGTTTTATCTGTTCCTGTCTTATTTATGTTTCTGTTTCTCTTTGTACCACCCCGATTTTTTTTTTTTTTTTTTTTTGCCAGTGTCCCACAATGACATTGAACTCTTGGGCCTCCTGCCCACACCTCCCAGGTGCTCGAATTTCAAGTGTGGCTATTTCTTGGTTTCAGACTTTAAATTTGTCTGTGTAACAACTAAGGTAACTTCGAACCTGATACTTGATTTCCGTGGACGTGACACTAAGTTGATGAATGACATTTATATAAGATTCATAGCTTGAATAATAGCATTGTGTCAGTGTCCAGTACTTGGTATGTGTACATTGACCTATCAAGGGGCAAAGGGGTGCTGTGTCCACAGCACAGTCCAGAGGAGCTAAAGAATAAAAGGGGGTGAGGGGTGGTGAGGGCTGAGAAGGATGGCTCAGTGGGTAGTGACTCGCGTTTGATCCCCAGCATGGGGGCCATGGGGTGGGGACTGGAGCCATGTCTTAGCACTTAAGCATACTCATTGCTCTTCTGAAGGACCCAAGTTCAATTCCCAGCACCCACGTGGCTGCCCACAACTGTCCATAAACCTCAGTTCCAGGGTTCTGATGTCCTCCTCTGACCTCTGAGGGCACCAGGCACACATGCGGTACACAGCCATGCATGTGAGCGGAAAACATTCATACACACATACACTTTAAACTAAACTAAAACAAAAGTGGCCAAGATGGCGGGTGCCTGTAACTCCCCTGCTGTAGTGTCAGGCGCATGTTTACTGGGACTTGCTGGCCGCATGGCCTAGCTGAATGTGCCAGCTCCAGGTGCATCAAGAGACCCTGTCACAAAAATAAGGTGAATGACACCTGGCATCAACTTCTGGATTCTACACGTAGGTAGAATATACTCACATACACATGTATACACCACACATATACATATATACAAACTCACTCACACATGTATATAAAATGATAAGTCAGCTGGTGAAATATCAAAAGTTTGTTAGTAGTGAATAGCTCTTTGGTGGTTGCCTTGTTGGTAGGGCACTTATCTGGCATGTGGGAGGCCATGGGTTCAATCAGCCCCCAGTACAACAAAAAGAAAAACAAGACCCATCAAGGGTAGAGGGTGGTGCAGCTTGGTGGGTGGTGTGTGGTGTGTTTGCATCCAGTGCACAAGTCCTATGTTTCTTTCTCAGCATCACATAAATTAGGCAGAATGTCTGTGCAAAGCAATTGGGGAGGTAGAGGCAGGAGGATGGACCAATGGTTTCAAGGTCATCCTTGGTTATGTAGCAAGTTCAAGGCTAGCCTGGGCTACCCAAGACGATCTCACTCTTCCAAACAGACAGACGTATAGGTCTTTGTAGCACGGTAGCATCTATGTAAACTTGAAATTGCATCTGCTCTATTACATTTGACCTATTAAAACACAAATGGTCAGCTGATCGTGGTGCTGCACACACCTTTAATCCCAGCACTCAGGAGGCAGAGGCAAGCAGATCTCTGTGAGTTTGAGGCCAGCCTGGTCTACAGAGTGAGTTCCAGAACAGCCAGGTCGACACAGAGAAACCCTGTCTCAAAAACCAAAAGGAAAACCAATCGACCAACCAAACAAAGGCCATGGGAGCGTGCAGCAAATTCCTGGCCAAATATGATTGGCTGTTGATACAAGCTGATGAGCAAAAAGAAACACACACACACGCACACAAATCTGGGCATAATTTCCGTGGCCTCTCCCATCACTGTCCTCGAGTAATAAGGGTTGAACACCTGGAGTCTTCCTCGGTGGCCAAGGAAGCAGCCATCTTGCAGGCCTATCCAGCCTGGCTTGGAAGATGCCCAGTGTGGTCTCGGTGACTGAGACATCCAGACACAAAGTACAACAGGCCGAATTTGTTAGTGTCTGCAAGCAATTGTGCATTAAACTAGGTGAAGCAAGCTCATTTGCAGCTTAGCAAAGGGCCATTAAGCCCTGGGGAGATTTGTGTGTTTATCCCTCCCTTGTTAGTTGTTTGATATTACATAACCCGCAAGCAGTTTTCATTGGCTAATGGGTTGGAATGGTAAACAGGTTGCTTGTTCTTCCCCAGTTCTGACCGGAAAATTAGAATGAGTTACCATTCGTGAGCACGCCAAAATTCACTCTCTCACCTCCCCTACCCTCTCTTTGTGTGTATTGTGTGTGAGTGTGTAGGGGCACACGTGGTGACAAAGAGGGCAGCTTGTTAGAGTTGACTCTCTCCTTCCTTCATGTGGGTCCCAGGGATTGAACTCATGTCATCAGACTTGGTGGCAGGCACCTTTACACACTGAGTGGTTGTACCGTGTTGAAACACACATTGTACAGTTTTGTGACCCAGCTCTGCCATCTAGAATTTTGACGTCTGTCTTAGAATGTTTTGCTGAATAAAGAGGGCCAACGGAACGTGACTTTGGAATGTTCCAGTGGGCCAGTTTCTAAGCGGTGCCTGTGGACCCTGGGTGGTCCTGCTCTGATGGGACCACAGGATGAAGCTCTGGGGGCTTGAGGTCAGTTTAAGTACTTGCTTCTACATTAAACTGGCAGGTGCTCCAAGCTAGACCTCGGGTTGATTCCTTCTTGGAGTTCAAGGTTCATGGGAGTGTTTTCACTACTTAGCAATTTTCTGTGTGTGTGTGCGTGCGTGCGTGCGTGCGTGTGTGTGTGTGTGTGTGTGTGTGCGTGCGTGCGTGTGTGTGTGTGTGTGTGTGTGCGTGTGCGTGTGTGTGGTGTACATGAGGAGGGTAAAGGTTAACTGAGTATTATTCCCTGAATGTCCCTTTCCTTATTTTTGAAGACTGTCCCATTACTGGCCTGGAACTCACCAATCAGAGTAGGCTGTGTGGACAGCGAGTCCCAGGACCCCCTTTCCCATCCTCCCATCACTGGAATAACAAGGGTATACCACCTTACTGGCTTTTTTATGGGATGTGATGGCTAGCTTAGATTGTCAACTTGACACAACCTAGGGTCACCTGAGAGGGACCGTCCACAGTGTGTTGGCCAGGTCTGTGGGGGATTGTTTTAGTTAAATTAGCGGGTGTGGGGAGGACCAGCCCACTGTGGACAGCGCTGTCCCCTTGGCACACTGGAACCTGGAACTGGGAGCTGGAGTAAACCCTTCCTCCCCCGAGGGGTTTTTTGCCAGCGTATTTTATCATAGCAACAGAAATGCAAGTAGAACAGGTGGATTCTGGGGCTCAAACTCTCACGCCTGAGGGACAAGCTCTTTACAGGCCGAGCTGTCTCCCCAGCTTGCCCTTTCTATAAGAATGAGGGTCCTTGGCTGTGCTTTGATCTGTCGCCTGGCTCCTCCTCACAGACATATTCATCAGGCAGAGCTCAGCGCCCAGAGTCCTTCCCCATGACTGATCACAGGCCGCTGCTCCGAAAGGACCAGGTGTCTCTTCCATGTTCACACACCTGGTGGGCGGCAGGCAAGCTTTGACTCTGAGACACTTGGCGCTGAGCTCTCATCCTGGCCTTGAAGACTTCTAGTAAGAGAACGCAAAGAGCAGATTAAGGAAAATTCAAGCAGAAGGCATCCACGCTTGCCCAGTGATGGGATTCCCCTCACCCTTCTGTGGCAAGATGGGGCTAGTGTAGCCCCCTACCTTAGGTTACATGGAAGATCCAGTTAAGTAAGTCAGCCTTTGTAAGGTTTGAAGGCTAGGGCCTGGGATAGTTGAGCGTTAAAGAAAATAGAGGCCAGAGAGATGGCTTAGTGGTTAAGAACACACGCTACTCTTCCAGAGGTCCTGGACTCAGTTCCCAGCACATGTATGACAGCTCACTGCCTATAACTCAAGTTCTAGGAGGTTCTGATGCTCTCTTCTGGCTCTAAGAACACTCACGGCTCACACAATGTATGCATACGTAGACACAGGCAAAACACCCATACACATAAAATAAAAGTAAATAAATCTTACAAAAGAGAAAATAAAGGCTAGATGAGGTGGTATGTGCCTTTAACCTTAGTATTTGGGAGGCAGAGGCAGGTAGGATGCTGTGAGTTCAAAGGTCAGCCTGGCATACTTGATGGGGGGGTATCAGTATGAGCCCTCTGCATTCTCACGAGAGATGGAAAACTCAGAGTGTATGTGTGCTTTTGAGGCCTGTAGTGATGTTTCCTGTCTTGCCCACTCCTCTCTCTTTGAGACCAGATTTTGTGCTTTGTGTCACTGGCTAACCTTGAGCTCACTGTGTAGCTCTGATTGGCCTTAAACTCTCAGCCATCCTCCTGCCTCAGCCTCCCGAGTACCGGGACCGCATGTGTGTGCTCCGCCCCAGCCCAGAACTACAGCTTTAAATGGAGGGTGTTGAGAGGGTGCTGGGCTCAGGGCAGTTTCTGTCTGGGGTGTGGATGGCGATGCTGTCGAGTTTTGTTACCTGAAAACATTTCTGTTCAGACACCGTCAGTGATGGCAGAGCAGGCAGTAAATAGGGCTTGAGTGAAGTCTCGGTTGAATAGAGGCGAGGCTTGCTTTCAGAGCATCAATTGCTGGAAGCAGTCCTGACATGGCATACTTCCTTCTGCATGGGAGTACTTTAGGATTGGTCCTTGTGGGGCTAGGGGAGATGGCTCAGTGGGAAAAGGTCTTGCTGAGCAAGCAGGAGGAACTGAGTTCAAATCCCCCGAGTCTGCATAAAGCTGGGCATAGACTTGTGCAGCTATAATCACTGTGCTCCAAGGTGAGATGATGATGGACAGATCTACATGCCAGCCAGTCTGGCTTTGTGTAGAATCCAGCAACAGGAGAGAAAGCCCATCTCAAACAAGGTGAGGACCAACACCCTAGGTTGTTTTCTAACCTTTGCACTCATGCTGTGACATACACACACATGTAAGCACATACGTGTCAGGCACATTATACACATGGCCGTACTTTGCACCATTGGCTCTGCGGCGGCGCTTGCTGCCGATGCCCTTAGAGAAGTTGGTGATGGGTCTTTAGTGACTGTGTCTAGGAAAGCTCACAGACATCGTTGCTTCCTGAGCTGGTGAGGGTGTGTGTGTGTCAAATCTTCACTCTTACAGGGAAATGGATGTTTTACATTTTGTTTGCTTAGTGAGTGTGTGTATGGCATGTGCAGAGGTCAGAGGACAGCTTGGAACAATTGGTCCTCTCCTCCTACTATGTGGGTCCTGGGGATTAAACTCAGGTTCTTAGGCTTGGTGGCAAGCACGTTTAATCTCACCAGCCCTGAAATAGCTGGAGGACCTGCTTTGTGAAAAGTTCCTTGTAACCTTATGGGGTCCCTTTCCTCCTTGATTTCTCATTTAGGTCAATGGTTCCGAGTGAGGAATTTGGCATAATGATAAAATATTTAAATGGACTACCCTGCTGTATCTTATTTCTAGAGCCAGTTTGTAATCGTGCAAATACTCCTTTTGGTGTGTGTGTGTGTGAGAACTGATGCTGGGTTCTGGTTTGTTCAGTTTTACTGTGGATCACTGAACACTGAACCTGTTGGGGGACCTTAAGCTGTGAATGGCAAGCTGGTGCCAGCCTCATTCTGAGCTGTTGTCCTGGAACCGGGGCTACAGGGATGAGATGCCCATAGGAACTGGTCTGTGTGTGTGATGTGTGTGGGGGTGTGTATGTGTGATCTGTGTATATGTATGTGTATTTATGTGTGTATGTATATATGTGTATATGTGTGTGAGTATGTGTGTTTATGTGTGTTTCTGTATGTGTGTTTCTGTATTTATGTGTGTATGTATGTGTGTGATGTGTGTATATATGTGTATTTATGCATGTGTGTGTGTATGTGTGTGTCTATGTGTATTTGTGTGTATGTGTATTTATGTGTGTGTATGCATGTATGTGTCTATATATATTTATGTGTGTGTGTATATGTGTATGTGTATTTATGTGTGCGTGTATATGTGTGTATATGTGTATGTGTGTATGTGTGTCTATGTATATGTGTGTGTATATATGTATTTATGTGTGTGTGTGTATATGTGTGTGTATATGTGTGTATGTGTGTGTGTGTGTGTGTCTGTGTGTATGTATGTGTGTGTATGTGTGTGGTATGTATGTATGTGTATATGTATATGTGTCTATGTGTGTCTATGTGTGTATGTATGTGTGTGTGTATATGTGTACTTATGTGTGTGTATGTGTGTGTCTATGTGTATGTATGTGTGTGTATATGTGTATTTATGTGTATGTGTGTGTGTGTCTGTGTGTGGTGTATGTGTGTGTGTCTGTGTGTATGTATATGTGTCTATGTGTGTCTATGTGTGTGTATGTGTATGTATATGAGTCTGTGTGTGTGTGTGTTGCTTGGGGTGATAGGCCCTCACTCTAGCAGGGAGCAGCATCCACCAGTCCACTCAAGTGTTTTGAGAGGAGGCTGACTGTGCTGGTCAGTGTTGTCAACTTCACACAACCTAGAATCACCTGGGCAGAATCAGGTTGGTGGGTGGTATGTCTACGGGGAACTGTCCTGGAGATGAGGGTGGCACCATTCCCTAGGCAGGGGACCCTGACCTGTGTGAGTGGAGACACAAGCCGAGTGCAGACATGCATGCGTTAAATTCGTTGCTCTCTGCCCTGGGCTGTGGGTATAAAGTGGCCAGTTCTAAGTTCCTGTTGCTGTGACTTTGCTGCCTCAACCAACTGTGGCCTGAAATTGTGAGCCACACAAGCCGTTTCTCCTGTAGGTTGGTTTTATAGGGTTACTTTATCTCAGCAACAGGAAACAAAGCTAAGGCACTGACTCACACTCCGCAGGGGCCTCTCTGAATGACCCTATCTGCAAGGTCCCCGAGTCTTGAGCTCTCTTCCTTCTCAGGCATTCTCAGTGTGTGATTCCATCAGCGTTTGGGGGAGATCTGAGAGTAGCCTTCTGTGTTTCTGGGTTTTGGAAGCACAGTTTCCCAGCAATTACACAGGATCTCAAAGGGACAGTTGTGCTGAAATGTCCAATAGTAACTTGGAATCTGCATCTGAGAGCTGCATTTCATGTCACACTCCAAGAATAATCCTGGCATTTTTCCTATATCCTTTTTCTGGATCTGTTTTCCAAAATAAGTCAAAGTAATGCCACCCCGAAGGAGAAGGGACAGCCCTCTTCATAGTCATGGCACTGGGACACGGAACTTTGGAGCCTAGGGTGAGCTTGCCCTGCCCTTTATTTTACAGGTGAAGAATTGTCCCCAGAGAGATGGAGTTTAGTTTATATCTAGAGTTCATGGCGGAGTTGGAGCAGGAAATCCGATCTGGCTTCTCAGATGGTGCTGGAGAAGCTCCAGGAGGCGATGCAAAAATGGCCTTTTTTATTCCCTGTGGTTTTGTTAAATAGTGGACAATGTTTCCTGGCTTTATATTTTTCTGGCTGGTGCCCCAAGACCCACCTGATGTTCTGGTTTATTTATTAGCCATATTGAGTGATGGAGAAGACTTCAAAATGTGCAAAGAGCTTGCCTGCCTGGCAGGTATTAAAAGATGACTTTGGGTTAGCTTATCTCCAGGCCCATGCTAGTTTTTCTTTACTTACATAGTATGAGAACTGAATAGTAGTCTTCAGTAGCCAAAGTTGCTTTTTATTTTATCATTATTTTTAAAGACAGGATCTCTAGCTGGGCGATGGTGACACACACCTTTAATCCCAGCACTCAGGAGGCAGAGGCAGACAGGTCACTGTGAGTTCGAGGCCAGCCTGGTCTATGACTGGTCTACAGAGAAACCCAGTTTCCAAAAACCAAAAACCAAAATCAGAGAAAGGCAGAGTCTCCATCCAGGGCTGGTCTCAAACTCAGTACATAGGCAAGGGTAAGCTTGAGGTCCTCATCTTCTTACCTGTGGTCCCTGTGGAGGCCAGAGAGGGCGTCAGTCAGGTACCCTGCATCCGGAGTGAACAGAAGAACCGGGTCCTCTGCAAGAACAGCGATCACTTTTAACGTCTGAGCCATCTGTCCAGCCTGGGATCAGTACCCTGACTTGTTGCAAGTGTAGTGTTTGATCCCATTGTACACAAACTTGTTCATTTTTGAAGAGTTGCTGCTTTGGACTGTGGTTATAAAAGTGTTTTTAAGGATCCCCCCTTTTTGGGGGAGCAGTTCTCCAACTTATTTGACATTCAGCAGGTTAGTTCTCGTCCACATTGACTGTAGATTTTTGAATGTGGTAACGTAGGTTACCAATGCATATAGCTTGTTTGGTGATCCTCATCCTCGTTACGTTTTCTGGACAAACGTACACGGATACGGTATGGGACATTCCTCATTCCTTTAGCCCAGACGTCTCTATTGAGCCTGGTATCAGTGCGCACATCTGGGATCCCATCTCCGTCATGCAAATTTCCGTATTTCTTTGAGTGCCGGAGGAGCACGCTTTTTGAAGCCCACACCATGGATGCGTTTGTGGATGTTGATGGTGTACTCTTGGGTCGCCACCTCGTTGATGGCAGAACGAACGGCCCTCCTTCTCCCCACCCTTCTTTGCGGGAGCCGTTCTGCCGGGCCCAAATCGGGAAGGAAGGGTGCGAAGGATTATGGGAAGGGAAGCAGGGTTTAGGACCCCTATTCTTTAGAGATGGTATTTGACCTTCGGGGTGACTATTCATGCCACGTTGTTCAGCTTTTATGTGGTGCTTACTTCTTTGAAGAAAACCACCAAGGTCTTAAGCTGCGGTTCTCCACCCTTCCAAAGCTGTAGCCCTTTAACACAGTTGCTCCTGTTGTGCTGACCCCCAAACAAAAAGTGATTTTTGCTGCTACTTTATATTTTTTTTTCACTGTTATGAATCATACTGTCAATATCTGTGTTTTCTGATAGTCTTAGGAGGCCTCAGTGTAAGGGCTGTTCGATCCCCAAAGGGGTCGCAACCCACAGGTTGAGAATCATAAGTGGTAAATCATCTCCATTCTGCCGCTGTAGCCTGAAGGCAGCCTTGAGCAATGTGTAAGCAGACGTATGCCCTGTCCAGGGAAATCCTGATGTACAGGGACTGTGGAGATGGCTCTGTGGGGGTAAAGTGCTTGCTACACAAGGATGAAGACCTGAGTTCAGATCCCCAGGGCCCACATAACAAAGCCAGGCCTGGTGGCATGCGTCTGTCATCCAGCATTAGGGTTAGGGAGGCTGAGACAGGCAGACCCCTGGAGCTCCCTAGCCAGTCAGTCTAGCTAACCAATGAGCTCTGAGCTCAGGAAGATACCCAGTGTTGGGGAGGGGGGAAAATACTTGATGTTCATGTATGACCTCCACGTGCATCCACATTCATGTGTACCCACATGAACATATGTCTACACACACACACACAGAGTGGAGTGGAGAGATGGCTTAGTTGAAAAGTGCTTGCCTTGTAAGCATGAAGGTTTTCTTATTTTAAATCTAGCTTTAAGGATTTATTTTTCGTTATGTGCATCCCTGCACCTGTGTGAATGATTGCAGGTGCCTGAGAAGTCCCGAGAGGATTTGATCTCTTGCAATCTGAGTTACAAGCAGTTGTGAGCTGCTGCATGTGGGTGCTGGGAATTGAACTTTGGTCTCCTACAACAGCAGCGTGTGCTCCTCATGGCTGAACCGTCTTTCCAGCCCGAGGAGAACCTAAGTTTTATCCCCAGAACCCATGTGAAAAATATCCCAGATGTGGCGTCGTGTAGCCTCAGTACTGCGGAGGGGGGCAGGCGGATCCCTAGCACTCACCAGCCTGGCCAACTTGGTGGACTCCAGGCCAAGGGGAGACCTCACCTCAAAAACATCTAGGTGGACGGCCCCTGAGCAATACCGCCACTCTGTAAGGATATATGTCCTCTGTCTGTGCACATACATAGACAGACATTCACCCCAACACAAAGCACGGTGAACCCGCATGTCAGTTGGCAGGGAACAGGATTGAGTGATGCTGAATGCCTACAAGCCAGATGTGTCATAGAAGGTGTTTCTAGGCACCCACTTTGGAGGTGCGCTGTAGCTTTGTGAGGACTTCTATTCTTTCAGTGGGGAGAATTTGTTATTTTGGCTCTCTAGTTAGCAATACCCAGAGGACCAATGACTGATAGAAATTGGGCTAGGCTCGGTGGTTCACAACCCAGAGTCTAAGGAGCCCCTTTAGGTGAGCTTTGACTTTGAGACAGCTGGGTCTCCTGGTAGAGTTTCTGTGTCCTCCCTCACAAATGGTCACAAAGGCTTAAACCCTTGCCTTTGTTAATCTTTACCTTCGTCTTCATCTACTACACACTCAGAAAGCCAAGAAGTGAGTGACCACTCACCAGTTAGTGACAACGAACACATCAGCTAATGACCACACACCAGCGAGTGTCACACGCCACCCTCCAGCCCACAATGTGACCCTATAGCGGGCCTTTCCCAACAGGACTTTCAGAACAGCGTGCTCCAGAGTGGCTAGTTTCCTTGTTCACAACAGTGCTGCTGTTGTTCAAAATACGCCAAGGCTGCTTTTGTGGAATTTCCTTCAGAATAAGTTATGAGCTGCAGCAGCAAAGATGCCTCTGCCTGCTTCAGGGTCCCCTCGGTTTCCACTGAAAATGGCACCAGCCAGGACAGCTCCGCCCACCTCTTGTTGCCACCATGGGTGCTGCTGACTCCGTCCCTCTCTAGACCTCGTAGTTGGTACAAGGGAGATGGCTTCTCCCACTTGAGCAAGAGGTGGTGGGTGATGGCAACAGGGCTGCTAGGTTTTTCTTTGGAGGGAACAAAGATACCTATTTCATGTGTAATTGCAATAGGAAAAAAAACCAACAACAACAACAACAACAAAAACCAAACCAAGCACCAAGTGTTGGCGCAGCAGCAGGATGCCCTAGGCCATTATGCGGGCCAGCATGGCTTTTGAATGACATAATTTCCTCATATAGACACCTCCAAGATGACCTGGTTTACGCCCTTAGGAGCAAGGGCAATAATATCCTTGAAAGGCTGTCCTGAAATTAGCA
Source organism: Phodopus roborovskii (assembly GCF_943737965.1). Taxonomy (NCBI): domain Eukaryota; kingdom Metazoa; phylum Chordata; class Mammalia; order Rodentia; family Cricetidae; genus Phodopus; species Phodopus roborovskii. Next base: position 3,430,391 of record NW_026125295.1, read on the forward strand.
TAGCCAGGTGTAGTGTGGCGCACGCCTTTAAACCCAGCACTCAGGAGGCAAAGGCAGGTGGCTCTCTGTGAGATTGAGGCCAGCCTGGTCTACAGAGTGAGTTCCAGGACATCCATAGCCACCCAGAGTAACCCGTCTCGAAAAACCACCACAAAATAAATAAATAAAAGAAGAATAGCATGCATTAATTGAGTACAGTAGTGCATGTCATCCTGACATTTTCCTGCATGCCTATATTTTGATCGTATTCACCCACCACGACCCTCTCTTCTCCATTGTCACCACCCTTCTTCCCATCTCCGGAACTTTCATGTCTTTCTGTGGCCCATTGAGTTTCACTAGATTTGCTTACCGAGGTCTGAGTGGAGGGTTATTCACACGAGCATGGGTACCTTGCCAGTGCTGTACTTCAGAAGAAAACATCTCCCACTCCTCCAGCAACCATTAATTGCCTGGATCTCCTCAGGGAGCTTGGAGCCTTGCAAATCTCTTTCCCAAAACGCTGCCAGTTCTCACATGGTCAATTCCTTCTGTTCTCTGGACACTTGCAAGTCTGCTTTTCTGGGAGACTCAATAACAGATCCTAATGGACTGTAGCCTGTTTTTTCTACTCTCCCTTTCCTCTTTTACGGTCTCCATCATGTGGAACCCTTATGCTCTGTTCTGGGGAGCAGGGGGTGGATTTGAGCCCTTTAGACAGCATGTTGGCTAGGACCTTAAGCAGCTTGGGGTTTTATTTTTATTTTATGTATATGGGTATTTATTTCTGCCTGCATGTATGTATGTGCATGTAGTTACAGAGAAGGCCAGAAGATGGCAGTGGATCCTCTGAAAATGGAGTTGCAGGCAGCTGTTAGCTGCCATAGGTGCAGGGAACTGAACCCAGGTCCTCTGTGTGAGCAATAGTATTCTCCAGCACTGAAGTTTGGGGTCTCAGGTACTTCTGAGAGAGAACCAGGCTGGATGGCGCGGATAGGAATAACACAGCCTGTCTCCAGCTAATTCCCAGTCATAGCGTGACTCTTGACCCTCTTCCACCTCCCAGATAGGGCTATTGTTTCCCCAACTTTGATTATGTCTGCATGAGAGAATCTAGCTGCAAGAGAGTCAGTGAAATAATAGTGTCTTGCTCCTTAGACTGTGCAGACCACAAAGGTCAGAGAGCTATTGATGGTCCAGAGTGAGCTACCTTTTAGTAAGGGCACTCACATGGTCATAATAGATCAATTCTCCTTGTAGTGAAAGCAGAAGTTAGGAGAATGAGGTATAACAAAAATATTTATTGAGATATTAGGAGAATTATGTAGGGGCATTGTCAACAGAGTGGCACTTTTGGGTAGGAGTGGCTGTCATGCCATGCTTATTTTATGTCCTTGGCATGGATGGCTCTGACCTTAGCGACAGAGATGATGTTCTGAGCTTTTGTTGTTGTTGAAACAGGGTCTCCCGGCATAGCTCAGGCTGACCTCGAACTCTAGCCAACCCCCCTGTGTCCTGAGATTGTAAATGTGTGCCATCACGCCCAGCACAGCCTGTCTTCCTTCGTGTGTTGTTTCCAATGGTTTTGAGGAGCAGGAATGCTTGCTTCTCTTCCATGCCATTTAATTATGCTGCCTGCCGCTCTGTCCAATGATGGAAGAAGCCGTCCCGCCTGGCAGATTGTGTGTCAGATACCTGGGAAGTTAGCACAAGTGTACATAAGTAGGGCTGTAACAGAGGCCTACTTGGAAAAACTGCAGGTTCTTAGATCACTGCTTCAACCCACGGAGCTGACAACCCAGGTCCTGGGAATCAAACCGGAGTCCTCTACAAGAGCAGCCAGTGCTCTCAACTGCTGAGCCACTCTTTAACCCGTGTGTGTGTGTGTGTGTGTGTGTGTGTGTGTGTGTGTGTGTGTGTGTGTGTTACCCAAAGAGGCCAGTAGAAGGCACTGTTTCCCCTTGGAACTGGAGTTGTAGGTGTGAGCTGCCCAGCTGGAGTGCTGCTCACTGAACTCTTCATCCTCTGTCAAAGCAGGATGCTGCCTTAAATCTCACCAGCCCCAAGGAATTCTTATTCGGATGTGGCAAGAATTAAATATTAGCTAGAGAGACTTCTGTTGGAAATGTTGAAGGTTTGCTTTAACTTTTCCCCTCACTGGACCTTTGTGTGTATGATTTGTGGCAGGGACCTGACTGCTCTGTGCAGCAATTTCTCTGCTGCATGAGTTTCTATGACAACGGGGAGTAGTGTCTGTCCACAGCTCCCCCCCCCCACCATTCAGGGCACAGGGGAGGGTCTCTGTCCAGGCTGCGCTGCTTTATTATCTTATTCTTGAATCTTCCGTTTATTGCACTAGATGAGTCTCCTCGTGGTGCGTTTGCTGTGTGCAATAGGAAAGACAATTGACAGCTCACATTAGTCAAGAGATCAAGCTGGAGGGTCCAGTTGAGCTGGGATACCTCTGTAACCCAGTACTTGAGAAGCTGAGGCAGTAGGATGGAGGACAGGGCCAGCCTGGCTTACAGGACACCCTGTCACAAGCAAAGGGGAGAGATTACCCTGGAAATTGTGCCCTCTCCCACTTAGTATGGCCACATACTTCATGGATAAGTTTAGTCATAGCTAGTTAATTGGTCTGAGTGTTTATTTGCATCAGAGCTTGACTGGTGAGTCAGGAGTCTCTCCACCATCTCTCCCAATGTTTACTCTTTACCTTGAATAGCTGGATACTTTTAATTGTCAAGTTAATTTTGTTACTTTACATTTTGCTTATTTAAAAATTTACCTTGACTTAGGTATGTATTTTGCATGTGCATTTACACACAACATGCCACAGTGCACGTGTGGCGATCAGAAGATAAGTTGGGGGGGGGAGTTGATTTTCTTCTTCCTACTGTGTGGGTCCTGGGGATTGAACTCAGGTCCTCAGGCTTGCACCTTTAGCCCCTGAGCCATCTCGTTGGCCCGCATTTTACTTAATCATTCCCATACTGTTATAGATGGAGTTTCGTCATACGTCAGGGTACGGCCATGGCCCTGTGTTTCCCCAGTGTCTCGTCCATCTTGTCTGGTTCAGACCAGATTGTACATCTGTCTAGAGAACTTGCTTGGAGGAGGGTGGTGTGTGTGGGGATAGGAGTGGTCATGGTTGTTTCCAATTTCTTAACCCTGCTTTAGTGCAAAGGGGAGTCAGAGAGAAACTTCCTGGAAAATTAAAACCCCAGGGTAAGCCGAGCGGGCGTACATGGTGAAATCTGGACAGTAAAACATGAAACTTTATAAAGTGGACATAAAAGGCGCCATAAAAAAACGGGAAGAAAGTTATTATTTATATGGCTTAGGATGACTGCCTCTTTATGGCTCCGGTGTGGTCTTGGAGATTCACTCAGACTAATGAGCTCTGGGGCCGAAGGTGGTGTAGCCACAGGCTGCTACTCTTAATAATGCAGGAGAAACCCCGTGTGTACCTGGGAAGCAAGCCTGTGGTGTGGTTTGTGAAGTCACTCCCTGCTCAGAGCTCTTCTGAGGTGCTCCGCTATCGAGCCGTGAGCTGAGCCCTCTTCCCTAAATATATGCTGTCTCGTGGTCTCTGTAACAGGTGGTCCCTGTCCAGATCCCTTTTTTGCAGCCGGTTAACCGAACCCTTAATGCTTGGAGCGCTGGTGGCTAACACCTGCCTGTAGTCTTCCTTCCCTGGATTGAAGCTTTCAGATTGTAGATGACAGCAGCCACACCCAGCCTGGGGTAGCCTTCTGCCTAATGACCGGCTGCACTGACTGGTGTTAATAGTTAGGAGTTTGTGTTCGGCAGGAGTCTTCCTCCTCCTATTAGGTTCTTTGCAAGGCTGGTTTTATGTGTTGTTCCAGAAGAGTGCATCAGACTTCCCAGCATGCTCTGCTCTTAGCATCTCTTGAGTGCTTTTACAAGAATTGAGTTGAGGGAAGGTTGAGGGGGCTGGGAGGTGAGTTCCCACACTGGGGTGCATCTGACCTTGGGAAATCGGGCAGCTGTGTGAACAGGCACTGGGCAGACACAGCTTCTGGATTTGTGAGGAAGCCAGAGGTCATGTTTCCTCTCGGCTGGAGTAGTTGGTGCCTCGGCCTTCGTGTGTGTGTGTGTGTGTGTGTGTGTGTGTGTGTGTGTGTGTGTGTGTGCGCGCGCGCGCACTGGGCCAGTGGGTGAAAAGAGGTAACCCCGTGCCTCAGCCTCTACACTCCCGCAACGCCTCCCTCCTGTCTTTATCTTCATAGTCTGACGTTGAACCCAGTGCACAAGTATTTGGATCGTCGCCCCCTCCCCCTCCCAACGCTAGCGGTACTCAGTGAGGCGGGGCTGTCTCTCCTTTTACCTCCCTGCCTTAGCTCTTGCTCCCTGTCCCCTGCCAGGGTCACCTCCCACGGCGGAGTGATCACCCGCTCACAAGCAGGCGCCGCCCTGCCACTCCCCAGTTCTGTCTGTACACACCCCCTTTCTCCGAACGCCGGCGGCGTGGACCGGCTCTCACTGTCAACACAGTAGTACAAAGCCTAATATTTTGTGCGCATTACACACACAGAAAATAAAATGAAAAACGTTAAAAGTGCTTGATTGAGGGGTTGTTTTATTTTTATCCGGTTGTGTCTGTGTGCACCTGTATCAGTGTAGGCGCCACTGTGTGTGTGTTAAACTTGGCGTGGACTTCCAGGTATGTTCCTGACACCCCCCTCCCACCCCGTCTTTCTGAGGCTGCCCCGGGATTACAGATGCGCGTGCTGCCGTGTTCCACCTCTGCAGAGGTTCTGGGGATCCAAACTAGTGTCTTCACATTGTGTAGCAAGCACGCTGCCCCCTGAGCACCCTCCCAGCTCCCTGAGTGGTTGTGAATCTTTTTTGTTATCATCACAAAGTGAAATTTTGAGTCATCCATTTAATAATATTTAATAAGAACAGGACTCTGGGTTCTCTCCCATCTTTTTCTTCAGACAGTCTGTATGCTTGTCTCCAACTCACGGTCCTCCTGCCATTGTGCCCCACTTTCTGTGGTTAGAATAGGCACGCGCCTGGTATTAACCGAATTCTTAACCGAGAGAAGAGAGAGCAGCCTGCAATCACCAAACTGACCTGCTAAGCTGGCACATGAGGAAACGCAGCCAGTATGTTTTTTATTTTTTATTTTAATTGTCCCCTTTGGGGACTCATTGGACAGTTGGAAGTGCTGACGGAATCCCTTCTGTTCTATTATTCTCTGCTTCCTGACATTTAAGGAATTTCACTCAGTTTGACTCTGGTCCACTTTGCTCCCGGGTCAAAGCTGGGGCTACTGTGAGACATGGAGGATGCAGGGTGTGGAGATAGCGTCTCTCAAAGGTGCTCCTTGTCGGTTCCCTGAATGTGACCGGAAGGAAGGCAAGCCATGGAGGTCCGCAGGGATCTCAGAAACTGGCCCCCAGCCAGGCTCCTCCTAGGGGAGCGAGGGTGTGTAGACTCCATGCCTCTGAACTCTCCGGACGTTTCTAGATTATTGCTGGGCTCCCTGCTGCTTCTGCTGGAATTTACACAGCTCAGGGAGGTTTGCTGGGCTCTGTTTAAATCAACGGAAGAGCCTGCCTGTGCTTATAGTTGGCCTGGTAGCTTGCCGTACCTCCCCTTGAATTTATTGACTTACCCAGGATGACTTACATTTCCCTTTACCCAGGCCTTGGGATAAGAATGAGCTGACACTCTTTTAGTTTGTAGAGGATCTGGCATAGTACAGTCTCCTGTGTGTGTAGTTACTGAAGTATTAAATATGAAATATTTATCCCTTTCTTTGGAATTTATTTCCTTCAGTATTGACATCGAAAATGTCCACATCCCACACCTCCGTGTTTAGCCTGAGAACACATTTCTTGATTAAATTTAAGTATTTAGGTGTGTGCATGTGTATGTTCGAATATGTACACACGTGTGCTCTCACGTGGAGTCAGAGGATAACTTATAGGTCAGTTCTCTCCTTCTAACGTGTGGGTTCTGGAGACCAGGTGGTCAGATTTGGTGATAAGTGCCTTCGCCTGCTGAGCCATCATGCTGGCCCTTGAGTTTGCTTTTAAAATTTGATTTTATATGTGTGAGTGTTTTTGTTTACATGTATTTGAGTATACTGCATGTGTGCCTGGTGCTTGTGGAGGCCAGAAGAGGGACACTGGGTCCCCTGGGATTGGTTTTATGGACAGTTGAGAGCTGCCATGTGGGTGCTAGGATCCAAACCCAGGTCCCCTGCAAGAGCAGCCAGTGCTTTAATCCCTGAGCTCTGTCACTCTCCAGCGCCTTCTTTTTTCTTTTTTCTCTTCTTGGGGAGTGTCATTTAGCCCAGGGTAGCCTTAAACCCATGTAGCTGACGATGACCTCAAACTTCAGATCTTCCTAAATCCACCCCTGTAAAAGTGGGCCACAGAAGCACCTTTACCTGCTTTGGCAGCCCTTGTGACTGATGTGACACCTGACAAATGCAACTTCGGGTCGGAAGGGCATATTTTGCCTCCTTGTTTGAGGGCATGGTCCATCATGGCGGGAAGGCTTGGGAGCAGTCAGGAAGCAGGAGGAGGCAAACGCTGGTGCTCAGCTCAGTTTCTCCTCCTTAATCCCACTGGGACCACAGAACGTGGAGTAGCGCTGCGTGTGGACAGGATGGGTCTTCCCACCTTAGTTAATGTGATCTAAAAAATACCTCACAGAGGTGGCCAGGGATTGGTTTCCATGGTGATTCGAAATCCCACCCAGTTGTCAGCCAAGATTAGCTATGGCATGAAGAGAGCAGAAGCATGAAAAGACATTTGAGCCTCCCTTTTCTCCAGTACCTTCAGAGAGTGATGCCATGGGCTTTGGAGTAAGTCTAGAAGGAACATTGTAAGTCTGACTGGGATTCGAGAGCACAGGGCAGCTCTGTGGAGGAGGGTTAGTTCTAAAATGAGAAGAAGATTTGTAATTTGATGGAAAGTGAATTACCATGAATTGGTTTTCTACGACGTTTCTTAGAGTGTTTGACAATTTCTTGACAAAAGAATCCCCAGTATGCATCTTCTTCTCCCTGGTAGGGAGCACTAAAGCACAGGTACCATCTGTTTAGGACAGAATTAGTCTGTAAGCTGTGTCTTACCACCGGAGCCTGCATCTGAGCATCTCTAGGCATCCTCCGGCTCATCAGGATGGGTGGAGAGGCCTTCGGGCCTTCCCCTGAGCAACCAGCCACTCTCTCAGCCAGTTGTATTCTTTTCTGCCCTAATTACACGTGGCCTTGGCATCTCGGGGAGGGGCTAGAGTGTTCATCTGTGGATTATGGGGAGGCCATTATCCATCTTGGCTGAACACTTTCCAGTTTGGCTTTCTGGAGGGAAGCACTCACATTCCTGAAAATAACTCATCGTCTGTGATTTGCAGGGGAGTCCAATAAGCTCATTGGTTCCCTAGGGTGAATGTTAGCGGAATCCTACTTGGGTTTGTCCTTGGACTTGAGAAGGGCTGGGGCAGGTGTCACCCTTCCCCGGGAGGCAGTGTACATGAGTGTTTGTGTGTTCATGTGTGGGGAGTCATAGGACAGCTTCTGGGAGTTGCCTATCTCCTTTAGCCACATGGGTTCTGGGGGTTGAACTGGAGCGGGCAGGTTTATGGCGAGTGAGCCATCTTCCTGGCCCTGATAATATTTGATAACAGACTATTTCTGTCTGTATCAAAGTTCCTGTGTTAATTTTGGGTGGGTAATTTTTTTTCTTATCTAATTATATTGCTGGAACCTTCTGGATTCTGTTAGGAATTTACATATTCTCAAACACCTTTCTGGTGCCTTCGGCAATGATGGACAGCCCACCACCTAAAAGATTTCTTTTTGTGTGTGTGTGTGTGTGTGTGTCAGTGGGATGTGAAGGAGTTAAGTTTTGGGGAGTGGGGACAGCTCTGGGTTAGATGTCTCTTTGATTGTGTGGTGAGTTTGGGAGCATTCCATGTCTCTGTGATAGCCTGGAAAAGGTCAGTTCATTACCAAACACTCCCGACATCTAATGGGCACAGAGCTGCTCTGCCAGATTTTGTTAAGGGAAAAGATCTCTCTCTCTCTCTCTCTCTCTCTCTCTCTCTCTCTCTCTCTCTCTCTCTCTCTGTGTGTGTGTGTGTGTGTGTGTGTGTGTGTGTGTGTGTGTAGGCCAGAAGTCAGTGCAGGTATCTTCTCCAATAGCTCTCTACCGTGTTTTTTGAAATAGGATTTTTCACTGAACCTGGAGCTCACCGACTCAGATAGGCTGGCTGGGAGTTCTAGAGAGCCACCCTTTTTATTGCCCCTCCCCAGGGACAAGATTACTGATGTGTGCCATTTGTCTAGATTTTATGTGGGTACTGGGGGTGCTTGTGTGACAAATGCTTTACCTACTGAACTTTGGCAGCTTAACTTAGGCAAAGTTTTTTTTTTTTTTTGGCTCCCAAGTTTAGATGCCTTGTGCCATGGGAGATTGGTTCTGTTGTCTTGGGTGTGTATTAGTGTACCATGGCTAGAGATCATGATGGAGCAGAATTGCTTACTTCATAGCTTGGGGGAAGGGAGGGAATAGAGGAGAGGAGACAGGCCAGGATTGGACGGCCCTCTTTGAGGGCACGCACCTAGTAACCTAAAGGTATCCGAGGAGACTCCCGCCTGACCTAAAGGTTTCACCACCTCCCGGGGTGCATGCTGGGCATCCACACTCCACCATGTGGGCCTTTTGGGGTGACCTGGTAACAGGTTGCTTTTGGAGTGATTTTTGTTTTTCTATATCCCCATCACACCTTGGGCAGCATCCAGCTCAGCTTCTGGTTGAGATAATGGTGTATGTGCACAGGCTGGGTGTTTCTAGTTGCACAGATCAGGGCTTGATCCCTGGGTCTGTGGCCTTGGAGTCAGGAGTGGGAGCTGGGAGTGGGGCGGGGCAAGGACTCGCCCACACAGTAGTGATTGGACGAGAGCTGTCAGGGTCATTCGTGGGCAGATGGACCTTTGGAAGTCACCTTGACTCACCAGCCATTCTTGAAACTCAATTAGTGGTTTTTGCTTTTTGTTTGGTCTTTGCCAGGCGTGGTAGGCTAAATGCTAAATGGACAGGATGTTTGCTTCGTGCTGTGTGTTGTTAGATCGATACCTCTGAATTAAAATTTCCTGAGGACCTAAGTGCACATTTTCTGCAGTCTTAAGTGACCTTTGCAAATCATAGTTACTGCCCTTAAAGCCACTCGTGCTCCACTCACAAAAGGTGGCTGTCGCTGTAACTCACTCTGCTTGGCCCTTGGGAGTTTAGTTGACCTGATTTTTTTTTCCCCCTCACTGACTCAAGTTAATTGTCTATATTTTAAAATATTTATTTATCCCCTCTTTCGTTCTCTGTGTGTGACAGCACACAGTCTGCTCTCTCTCCTTCCATCACATGGGTACCAGGGATCAGATGGGTTGCTGCCTCCGTGGCAGGAACTGCCCTCCCCTGAGCCATCTCACAGGTCCACTGTATTAATGTTCTCTTCCAGTTTCCCTCAGTTTTTCTATGTAGCCGTGGGTCTCAGCTTTGACTGGCCTGGAACTGGCCATGAGGCTTAGACTGGGTCTGAACTCACAGTGATCCTCCTGTCTCTGCTTCTTGAGTGCTGGGAATTTAGACATGTGTGATACCAGACCTGGCTGCATGTAACTGACCATTTCTTCCCTTGGGCAGTGGTTCTCAACCTCCCTAATGCTGCAACCCTTTCATACAGGCCCCTGTGTTGTGGTGACCCTCAACCATAAAATTATTTTGATTGCTATTCTGTAACTGTAATTTTGCTACGGTTAAGAGTCATAATGTAAATATCGGTGTTTTCTGATGGTCTCTGGTGACCCCTGTGAAGGGGCCATGACCCACAGGTTGAGAACCGCTGCTTTAGGAAGCTGTAAACAATGTCTCCCTGCCTTCTTATAACATCCCAGTGACAAAGTACAATTGTTCCAAAGCTCACCTTGTAGGACAATGAGTTTATTGGGCTTGCTTTGGAAACATTCCTGGGGGGTGCTAACAGGAGCAAGCAGCTGCTCTGGAAGGGTCTTCAGCTGTGGTAGCTGATGGCTTTCCTATGACTGTGTAGATGGAGGCCCTCAATTAACGTGCCTAGCACCACCCCAGACCTGAGGTCCCATGCAGTGGGACCATAACTCTATGCATATGGCTGGAAGGTGTGGCTGGGATCTCAGGTGTGGCTGGGATCTCAGGTGTGGCTGGGATCTCAGGTGTGGCTGGGATCTCAGGTGTGGCTGGGATCTCAGGTGTGGCTGGGATCTCAGGTGTGGCTGGGATCTCAGTGTGGCTGGGATCTCAGTGTGGCTGGGATCTCAGGTGTGGCTGGGATCTCAGGCGAGGGTCCCATAACCCTTCCCAGGCCTCTTTCTTAGGGAATGTCAGCCGTGCACAGGCTCACTCCTCACGGCCCTTAAGTGGGCACGGTTGATGTGATGAAGATGGCGGCTCTCCTGCCCTCAGCAGGGTGTTCTAGTACAGTAACTCTTTTCCAAATGCTCATTTCTCAGCTGTAGGACAACTATTTATTTTTGGTGGCAAACACTGGGAGTTGGGGAACTGAAAGTCATTAGCACACATTGAGGACAAAGCTCTTTGCCCGAAGGGACGCCACGCTTATTCATTTACCCAGTCTCCTTACCCACATGTCAGTCAGCTTCCTGCTACTGTCAGTAAAAACCCTGACACAGTCAACCTGTCAGCAAAAAGATGAATTTTGGCTGTGCGTTCGAGAGGTTTCCGTCTTTGGTCAGTTTTTCTGTTCCTTTGGTTCTGTGTCGAGGCAGCATACATTGTGGGACTCGGGTGGTGGAGCGGTGACATTTGCCTCATGGTACGTCAAAGAGAGGAGGGAATAGAACCCGTTAGACCACACCTATGAAAGTTAGTTCTACTGTTCTTGAATAGTGCCAAACTAGGGACCAGCCAAATTCAAAACATGGAGCTATATTGCATTTCTGGTGAGTCATTCATGCCGTGTTTGTAAATGAACTCAAGCAGACACATGAAGTGTCCCAGCAAGGGGCACTACCTGCTCAATGAATGGCTCTGACAACAGCTATTGCAGTAACTTCCGGGTACCGCAGGTCTTGTATGATGATGTCTCCTGGCACTGATGCCAGGGTAAAGGGGTGATCCCACCCATGTCCAGCTTGGCGAACCAGTGAGTTTCTTGGTGCCTGTGTGAAGGGTCACCCACAGGGACAGAGTCGACTCCAAGACCACTGCATCTCCAAAAAGATCACTCCAGCATGGGTGGTGCTCATGGAAGCCGCGTGCCTTCCACCTCCCACACAGCTGGTAGGCACCTCCACTCTGAGTCTCTGCTCTCCAGCCATCGCGGCTGCTTATGTAACCACAGGCAGGGCTTTGTGTATCTTGCAAATTTCCTTAGCTCCCTGAATGTGTTTTTAAAGATTTATTTTTATTTATATATGTGCTTGGAGGGGTGGTGTGTACATGTATATGCACCATGCATGTTTTATAGAGATGGCTCAGCAGTTAAAGAGTTTGGTTCCTAGAACCCATGTGGTGACCCATATCCATCTGTAGCTTCGGTTTCAGGGGACCTGATGCCTGTTTCTGCTTTCCCTGGGCACTAGGCATGCAGAGGGTGAACATGCACACATATGGCAAAAAGCCCCACTCTTACACATACGACCAAAATAAGTCTCAAAAGATTTATTTATTTTATTTTCTCTGTAACGTGTGTATGGCTGCATATGTGATGTATGTAGTGTAACATGTGTGTGCAGGTGCCTGTGGAGTCCACAAGAGGGGGTCAGAGTCTCTGGAACTGGAGTTAGAGTTGGTGTGAGCCACTGAATATAATACTCGAGATAGAACTCAGGTCCTCTGCAAGACAGCAAGTGCTTTTAACTGCTGAGTCCCATAGCTTCCTGAATCCTACCCTTTTCCCTCTCTCTCCCTTCCTTCCTCCAAGAGGGGATATTTCAGTTCAAAGGAAATAACTATGCAATGGCAGGACAAGCCTCTTGCCTTACCAACAAGCTACAAAGTTTGTATCTGTATAGGCAAATATTAAAGATACTGGAGATTTCCCTGAACACTCAGGATATACATCTCTGCTCATGAAAAGAGAAAGACACACGCACACATGTGCACGCACAAACGTTTTAGGCTTCGTTATCTGCAAGTGTATCAAGTCAGTATGAAGATCACAGATTGTGTTACTAAGGAAGCGTTCGTTCTCTGTTCTCACAGAAGCAGATATAAATAGGTGATGGCCATGCTCTCCTTCAGAAGCTGATTTTACAAGATGAGATGATATTTTTATCCCCTTCATATCCCAGAGTCTCTTGTGTCCCTGCTGGTGCATCTGCAGTCTCATGGTAGTTGAAGATGTTTCAAATTCAACTTGGATAATGAATATGATTTTTTGTCGGCTTTGGATTCCAAACGACAGTGGCTCTTCTGACACTTGCGATCTTGCCCATGGCTTCAGAATGTTCTCTTCCATGACAGCGCCTGCTGAATGCGTGTATGTTCAGATGTGGAGCTCTGCCTGAGTCACATGCTAAGCTGTTTGTGTAGCCTGCCTGTCCACCCTGCTTTGCCAGCCAATTCCTGCGCCTCTACAGTAAGCCTGTGCTATTTTTACTCGGCTTATATCACACAGAATTCTGAAGCATGCTGGCTTTCTGGATGTGTCTGTGGCATATGTGCAATTTTCCAGAAGTTGCTATGTCTGTGTTCTGGATTCACAGTACCTTGGAGAGGAAGTGTCCAGCTGAAGCGTTCAAGTTTCTGAGGGTTTGTTAGCCTCTGCACTGTTTGAATTGTGGGCCGAATGATAGCATTTTCTGGGGTGTCATGCTTGAGCTGCCCCACAAAATGCCAACGGTATCTCCCCGTTATGAGAACAAAAGCGTCTCCGGAAGTGGTGGAGATCACGGGCTTGTGGAGCTTTCCATGGTTGTGAATAGCTTGCTTTGGGGGCACATGGGATGATTTTGAGGGAACATGGACTGTTACTGTAGGAAAGGAAATAAACCCTTGTCAAGCACAAACTATGGAGCAGTAACCAGGACGAAGCCACCATATAGGGACACATTCCTATCCTCCAAAGGAAATTCATGTGTAGTTAAATCCCGTGTGGTAAAGTTCGCAGTGAATCAACAGGGACATGGCTTAGTTAGAAAACCCTTTGACTCCCAAGTGTGAGGACTTGAGCTCCAGCCTTAGAAGCCTTGTAAAAAGTCAGTCGTGGTGGCGTGTGCCTGTAACCCTGGCACTGTTAAACAGGAGGTACAGATGGGAAGACCCCTGTGTGACAGTTTGAATGTAATTGGCCCTAAAAGCTTGTAGGGAGTGGCAGGCACTATTGGGAGGTGCGGCCTTGAAGTAGGTGCGGCCTTGTTGAAGGAACTGTGTCAGCTTGAGGTCAGGCTTTGGGGTCCCTTTTGCTTAAGCTTTGTTCAGGGTCATTGTCCACTTCCGGTTGCTTTCTGATCATGATGTAGCCAGCACCATGTTTGCCCACAGGCTGCCATGCTCCCCACCATGATGATAGTGAACTAAACCTCTGAAACTGTAAGCTGCTGCCTCAATTAAATGTTTTTCCATCTGCATCCACAGGCACACTCCACCATGCAATGCTCCTGCACACACAGGCACAGCCCACCATGCAATGCTCCTGTACACACAGGCACACCCCACCATGCAATGCTCCTGCACACGCAGGCACACCCCACCATGCAATGCTCCTGTACACGCAGGCACAGCCCACCATGCAATGCTCCTGCACACACAGGCACAGCCTACCATGCAATGCTCCTGTACACACAGGCACACTCCACCATGCAATGCTCCTGTACACACAGGCACAGCCCACCATGCAATGCTCCTGCACACATAGGCACACCCCACCATGCAATGCTCCTGTACACACAGGCACAGCCCACCATGCAATGCTCCTGCACACACAGGCACAGCCCACCATGCAACACTCCTGCACACACAGGCACAGCCCACCATGCAATGCTCCTGTACACACAGGCACACTCCACCATGCAATGCTCCTGTACACGCAGGCACAGCCCACCATGCAATGCTCCTGTACACACAGGCACACCCCACCATGCAATGCTCCTGTACACGCAGGCACAGCCCACCATGCAATGCTCCTGTACACGCAGGCACAGCCCACCATGCAATGCTCCTGTACACGCAGGCACACTCCACCATGCAATGCTCCTGTACACGCAGGCACACCCCACCATGCAATGCTCCTGCACACACAGGCACAGCCTACCATGCAATGCTCCTGCACACACAGGCACACCGTGCTCCCAAAACACTCCCCTCCCCGAGAGCTGTAGTTTTATTTTCATTTTTTTTCATGTGAATGTATGTTTGCATATGTGTGGGTGCATGTACATGTATGCTTATGTGTATGGAAGGCAGAGGTTGATGTTGGAATCACTGGCCATCTCTCTTTCACCGTACTCACAGACAGGGTTTCTCAGTCAAACCCAGAACCTATCTCACTGGATCTGGGCATCCCCAATCTCTGCCTTCTGTGACTGGATTTACAGATGAGGGACCACACCCACCTGGCATTTACGTGGGTTCTGGTGGTCGAAACCCTGGTCCTCAACTGTGGGACCACTTAATTCTAAGCGGTCCTCCCAGCCTGTAAATAAGGTTTCATTGGCCCATAGTTGCAAGCCTTCATTTATGTATTGTTACAGCTGCCTCAGTGTCACAAAAGCAAAATCCAATGGTTGTGATAGTACTGTAAGACTCAGGGTCTTATTGAGGCTAGGATGGCCTTGAACTCCTGATCAAGTGCTGGGTTGATATACATGGACTACACACAAACTCTACCTTGGGCCTTTGAAGAGAAGACTTGCCTGTCTCTGGTCCAGCTGGACTTGGTGTCTTTCTCTGCAGATTCTTCAAGCCTTTTGCACGTCTTCAGATCATGTCGGTCTTGGTCCATATCTCTTTCAAACTGGGCCTGTGTTTTTAAGTCTTGCAGCAGAGATGTGTTGGCCAAGGTTTTTCCCAAGAGGGCCGAAAAAAGAAGCCTTTCTGTGTGCCAGGAAGGTTGGCATGACTCCCTGGAACTTGCTCGTAGCTCACAGGGAGGGGCTGCCCATGCTTGCCAGGCGCTTCCTGCCCTGGGTGGTGGTGCTGTCTACCTGTGGCAGCAGCCTGGCAGCCATGTCTGGTAGTTTTTTGTTTTGTTTTTTTTTTTTTTTTGGGTTCCCCCCCAAAGACACACTGTCAAAGACACAAAGATATTTCATTATTTCACGTTTAAAGTTAATGATTGTTTATTATTTATTTTTGTGGTGCCGGGGTCTAAGCCCAGGCTTCCTGCATGTTAGGCAAATGCTGTCTTTCCATCTTTGAAAAAGTTTTGGGGCAAGGTTTGTTAAGTTATCCAGGTTGGACACCCACTTACTGCCCAGCCCAGGCTGGCTTTCCCATCCAGTCATTCTACATAAGCCTCTGAAGAGCTGGGGTTACAGGCATGTGCTGCTGTTCCTCCTTGAGATATCATTGTAGGATGAGGATGTAGTTCAGTGGTAGAGCCCCTTCTCAGTATTCAGACGACCGGGGACCCAATCCCCAACACACACACACACACACACACACACACACACACACACACGCGCGTGCACACACACACTTATCATCATATCACTATTATTTTGACGTAGGGTCTCATGTGATCCAGGCTGGCCTCCAATTTGCTGTGTTGCTGCGAGTGACCTTGAACTCCTGATCCTCCCACCTCCACCCCCCCCCCCAAGTGCTGGAATTTCAGGTGTGCACCACAACGCCCAGTTTATGTGGTGCTGGGGGTGGAACCCAGGGCTTTGTCCACGTCCGCGTTAGGTGAGCACTCTACCAACCGAGCCACACCCCATCTCTTAAAGCACTATTTTATATGAATACCTTTCATTTTTTACAAACACACTAAGAGAAAGTCTTAGTCGCTCCTTCCTTGTCTTTTCCCGGTGACTGTGGGCATTTGCCCTATTCATTTTGGAGTGGTACCCACTGTCCCGTCAGCCCTAGGATGTGTGAGTAGGCTGGATGTCTCAAGAGAGCTGGGGCAACAGCCAGATGTACACCAGAGATAATGTTAATTAACCAGAGCTAGGGGCATGGCTCCTTACCCTCTCCCTCATCTGGGAGATGAGCTCTCTGTAGGACTTGCTTGCCCTTGCAGACTGGTCAATAAGAGGAGATTGGTTGCCCTAGGAAACAGCTCAGAGAAGTGAGGGATGCTCTCTAGTCTCACGGTCCTGGACCTTGCCCCTTGTTTCCTCTTTGTGAAGTGTTTTCAGTCACGCCTCTTTCAACGTCTCCTCTTGCTGTTGTTCTTGTAAGACCTCCCAGATGAGTTTTATTACCCTCGGCCCCCTCACACCCAGCCCTCTGCAGTGTTCGGGGAATTCTTAGCAACACTTAAAAATAGCCTTGGTTTTTGTGTTCTAGAATGTTCTTTGCCCAGTGCCAGTAGTTACCTCTTAGAACTGAGGAGTGTGTGGAGTTAAGATGAAGTCTACCATAGAAGACAGAAGCCAAGTGGGGTGCTGGGTCCTTGTCACTCACCCTGGAAACTGACAGCCCTCAATGCTTGGCTGGTCTTCTTCCAGCCAAACAAAATGGGGTGGAGATACGGCAAAGCCATTGTGAGCAGTGGCTGCTTCTCTAGAGGACCTGGGTTTGATTCCCAGCACCCACATGGTGGCTCAGTGACTCCAGTCTGAGGGGATCTAATACTCTCTTCTGGCCTCCACTGGCACAGCACACATGTGGTGCACATACATACACGCAGGCAAAACACTCAGTCACATAGAACAATAATAAGTAAACCTTAAAAAAAAAAGCCCAACGAACCTTATTATGTAAAATTTTCAAACAATATATGATTCGCAGAAACACTGAGTGGCTAGTATAGAGAATTCCCACCCCTTTCTGTTTCTTTATTGTTACTAAAGCCTTACATCAGTCTGGAAGTGAGTTGTGATTAGTGTTGACGACAGCTCACTATTAGCTGAACTGTACAGTTAACTCACATTCCCTCCGTCTTGAGCTCATTCCCTCCCCTCTCCAGACCCACCCAGGGTCCCATCGCTTGCTGTATATTTCCCTCTGCCACTCTGGCTTCTTTTCCAGACTTCCCTTCCCAGGGGTGGGATGTCCCAGTTAGACACGCCGTAGGATGCCCCTTACTGGATTTTTGTTGTTTGTCCCCCATGACCATGGTATAGAGTGTCTTAGATTCTTTCCCTGTTGCTGGGAAAGGGAAATGGTTTATTGTGGCTCCGGCCCAGAGTACAGTCACGGAGGGGAAGTCAAGGCAGCCAGGTTGCCATAGTCACAGACGGGAAGCTGAGAGCCACGGATGCATGCTGGCACTCAGCTGGCTTTGGCTATTTTTATACGGTTTAGGATCTTCAGCTCAGGGAGGGGTCCTGCCCACAGTCGAGATGGGTCTTTTCACACAAGCTGATGTAGTTGAGGGAACCCATCCCCACCCCGTGGGGGTCCAGCGGCTCGCCCCCCCAGGTGAACGCTAGGTTCTGATTGGTTGGCAACACTAATACTCGTGCATGGATGGAAGTGAGGTACCATTTCCATGACAGCATGTGAAGGGCTCGTGATTGGTAACTCTTGGCATCATCACTAGATGTTTTGTTGTTGTTGTTATTATTATTATTATTATTGTTATTTTGAGACAGGGTTTTGTTCCGCGTCCTAGGCTAGCCTGGGACTCAAGTACCGTGTCTGGTGTCATGGTCTTGGTTGCCAACTTGAAAAGGAAACTTCAATAGAGGACTTGCCTCCATCAGACCAGCCTGTGGGCATGTCTATGGGGCCATTTTCTTGACTGCTAATGGATGCAGGAAGGCCCAGCCCACTGTGGGTTTTACTGTTCCTGGCGAAGTGGGCCTACACTATTTGAGAGTAGTTGAGCCAGCCAGGAAAAGCAAGCCAGTAAGAAGTTCTCCTCCATGGCCCCTGCTTCAGCTTCTCTCTGTGTCTGTTCTCTGGCTTCCCTTGACAATGGTCTGCAATTTGCCGGCCAAACAAACCCTTTATCACAACAGGGAAGTAAGCTGGGTTGCCGGCTTTGACCTCGTGGCAATCCCTCTGCCTCAGCCGCGCAAGCACCAGGGTTACGGCTTAGTCACTTGCCTGGAAGGAAGGACTCTGGTTCCGGCGTTCCCGTGGTAAAGCCGGACTCTCCTCTCTTGCCTGCTTCTCACTCTTTGGAGGGAAGCACTGTGCTCATCTTACACTCGAGTGCCGAGCTGTGGCCTCTTGTTTAAGGGCATCGTTTCTTTGCCACTTTGGGCTCATATAGTGTGGTATTGTGGGTACAGGAATCCTTATTCCTTTATGATGTGTGGGTGTGGGTGTGTGTGTGTGTGTCCCAAGCTTCCCAGTTGGTACCTGAAACCAAAGAGGGTACTGAGCCCTATTCACAAGCACTGTGGTACTGTGGACAGTTGATCTGACCAAGATGGCTGCTAAGTGACTAACAGATGGGTATCAGGTGCAGGTGGATATCCTAGACAGAAGATGCTTTACCTCTTGGGTGCCCAGAGCAAGACAGAGTGAGATTTTTATCACACCACTAAGAGCGATGCATAATTTTAAACCTATTTTGACTTATTTCTGGAAATTTCCATTCAGTGGTTTTTCAACTACAGGTTACTGAATTTTTCAGAAGTGGAATCAGAGATGAGGGTGTCTACCATGCTTAAGTGTTGCTTTGGGTTCTAGCTCAGTCGTACTTCATTTTGATGCTGAGAACCTTCCCATTTTGCTGCCTTACAAGTTCTTTGCTTTTGATCCCTTCGTTGCCTGGATACACGCCTAGAAACACAGTGTGCCTTGCTTGTTTTGGAAAACATTCTTACTTCTTGGCACCACAGGGTGCTCCAGGCTCACACCTTATCTACTTCCTGCCCTGATCTTAGAATTGGAACAGTCTCTACCAGGAACTCTGGTTTCCTTCTTCAAGAATGTGGTTAGAAACCAGGGTCTTGGCATTGGGCACTTGTCACAATGACAATGTCTCTTCTGGGCATTGGGTTCTTGTTATGGTGGAGATTCCTCTTCTCAATAGATGGGGAGGGAGAGGGGAAGAAATAGGAGTGTGTATTTGCAAACGAACATCTGTTTCTATGGATAGCCATTGTATATCAAGTGTAACAAGTTAGAGTTTAGTTAATTAGTTTAAGTGCCTAACTTCTATTAACTTCTGTGAGCAGTGAGAAGCTTGGCTTCATGGTCTACTGTCTCCCTAATTGCTAAGCCCCAGAACCCACAGTGGTGTCGTGTGCCCCATGGGAAATGACTTAATCAGATGAAGCACAGCGAACTCTTACTGGCCAGCACCCTTGACCAACTCCCACCCATGAGGCTGTGAGGTTGCTTCATACATTCTTAATACCTTTAAATTCTCTTGACACACAGTCTAGAATTCCCCCAGGATCCTCCGACATCTTAAATGGTTTTCTTTTTAAAAAGACCCCGGCTGGTGCTCATTGTGAGTCCTTTGGCTTTTGACAGACCATGCCAGCATTATAATTTTACACGGAACAGCTTTGTCACACTCAAAGTCTCTTGTGCTTCACCTCTCCCACCCCCAACCACTGCCAACTTTTTATTCTGGCTTGTTCTTACAATTTTTTCTGTCTTCTGTATTTCAAGTTCCTAATATCACTCTCCACCCACCCTCAAGATGAAATCTCACTATGTAGCTTTGGCTGCCTCCGGAACTCATTGTCTATAGACCAGGCTGGATTCTGGCTTGCTATCCTCCTGCCTCTCACCCTGCGGAGCTCTGGGATTGTAGGTGTGTGCCAGCACCTCTGGCAGCACCTCTGACTGAATCTCTTCTATAGCCTCCGGCTCTTTAGCACTCACAGTCAGCAGTCTCATTTGGAAAGCACAGGATGCTGCATTCCCCTTTGGAACGACCGAGGAGGCTGTGATTGCTCAAGTGCATTACAGGGGTCACCCATGTGGGCTGCCATGTGCAGTACTGGTGCCATTGTCTTTGAGTGAAAACTGCATCTGTTGCAGGCTTTCTGAGCCGCCTGGCTTGGCAGGTCCCCCAAGGTCACCTGCCTTTCCTTGCTTTCCTCAGCCCAAACCATTTTGGAGATGGTGATGCCCTTGCTAACAGCATTTATTCCTCGGTGATTTGATTGGACAGGGTGGTTAATCAGACTCTCTCTTGGGGATGGAATTGGAGGGGTGCAGACGCAGCTGGGCTGGCAGAGCACTTGTCTAGCAAGCACGGAGGAGCCCTGGCTTGGATCCCCAGCACCACACGAACCAGGTGTGACGTGCGCGCCTCTCATCCCAGCACTCGGGAGGCAGAGGCAGGAGGCCAGAAGTTCAAGGTTATCTTCAGCTAAGTGGAGAGTTTGACGCTGGCTTGGGCAATGAGGGGGGAGGAAGGAGGGTGACAGGCGGGTGCTGTATCAGCAGCAAACAGTGCTGGGTGTGTCAGGGTATCAAGGCTCAGACACAGAGCGGAGACTTTGTCAACTCTGGGCATGCCCTTTCGGGTACCATGTATAGTCTGAACAAAATCTCAGATTCGGAAATGGTACCATCTTCAGGACTCGCAGGATGTTGGACACATGTATGTACACGTGTGTGGCACTCAGGGGTATCAAATGGCTGTCATCCCTTAGGACACCTTCCACCTCCATTTTTGAGACGGGATCTTTCATGGACCTTGAATTTCCTTTTTTTTTTTTTTTTTTTCCTTAATTAGGTTTTCTTTCTTCTCCCCCCCTCCCCCAGGCTCTCTCTCTCTCTCTCTCTCTCTCTCTCTCTCTCTCTCTCTTGTGTGTGTGTGTGTGTGTGTGTGTGTGTGTGACATGTATGCCTGCCCTTGTTAGTAACCCAGCAGTATGTAGATGTCAGAGAACAACTTCTGCGAGCTGTTCTCTCCCTCCAGCACGTGAGTCCGGAAGATCAAACAAATCCCCGGGCTTGGCAGCAAGCACCTTTTACCTGCTGAGCCATCTCGAAGGCCCTGGCACTTGTCAAGTACACACAGAGCGATTGGCTATGAAGCCATAGGTGTCTCTACTCACCCTTGCCCCTGCAGGAATCACAAGCGTCCATTGTCACTGCTGACCAATTACGTGGATTCCGGCATCAAACTCAGGTCCCCACATTTTGCTGCCTGTACCCCCCTCCCTCTGGTATGTCTATGTCAAGGCTTAGTTCATCGCCCGGGACTTGAACTTGACCCTTCCAGCTTAGCTGGAATTGCAGGAATGTTGCCACTTCACTTGGCTTTTGTTACTATTTTTTTAAAAGCCAAGAGGAGATGTAAAATAATAGCATAAAGGTCACAGGGATTTTCATTGTGTTTTTATTAATTAAATATAGCTTTTCTGCTTAGAAAAAGACACAATTAATTGTCCCTTTTCGATCACTGCTCAGTTTATCCACGTCCTACACTTGATAGCTTAGCTATTTCCGCAACCTTGAGTTCAATTTGTGGAAATGACTTCATTTACATACTAATAATTTTCATCTCAAAAATGGTTCCCCCCACCAGTTGAGTGACGTCACTGAGTTTCTAAATTTAACAAATTCAACTTCTAAGGAATGCTGTTAGCACTATTTATAAACTTAATCAGACTCCTTCGCTCGTTTAACCTCCAGTCATGTATTTAGAGAACCCATTTTGCTGACACACCTTAAGGCTCATATATAATAACCAAGGCTGGCACATAGCTGGCACATCTGGAACTTGCCTATACTTCCACATGCTTGGGATTGCATGTGTACACCGTCACCCCGGGGTGGTGCGGTGCCGGGGATTGAACCTGGAGTTCCGTGCATGCTAGGAGAATAAATCCTTTGGAAGTTGAAATATTAAAGTCCTATTCCCCTCCTGTGGTGAAGCAGTTGGAGCCCAGAGCCTCATTCATGCCAGTCAATGCTTTACTATTGAGCTTCACCCCAGCCCCCTGAAGGTACATTTATGTTATGAATTATTTCATATCGATGTGTGTGTACACATGCGTGTGCATGCACATGTTCGTGTGTACATCGGAAATACATTTATTTTATGAATCATTTATTCTATATCGATGTGTGTGTACATGTGTGTGAATGCATACGTTTGTGTGTGCATGGGTATAAGAGTACGTTAACATGTATGTGACACTCGGGCAGGAGGAGACTTGCGAGAGTTGGTTCTCTTTCCACTGTGTGGGTTCTAGGGATCAAGCGAGTCCTCAGGCTTGGCAGCAATCGCCTTTACTCACTGAGCCACCTCACCAGCCCACATTACGACTTTCTTAGGGAGCAGAGCCTTGTTTTTATAAATATATTTATTGGGCAGAATAATTTTGAAAGGGAAGGAAGAGATAGTGGCCGCTTTGGGGGAGGGAGTCACATGGCAGAACAAACACAATTGGCTGTTTTGGCAGATGCATGAAACCTGCTGGTTTCAGTTTTGTTAATTGGAAAGAGCTAGGGAGATTAACAGGTGCCTGAGAAATAATTAAGCTTGGATTTGTAGAGCTTTTATGTTGGGCCGAAGGTGATTGTAAAGTGTCCCTGTCAATCATTAAGAATATGGGGGGGTAATTTGCATTCTGATTGCACTGATTAGCATGCTTGCAGAACATGGTCATTTGAAGAGTGGACAAAGATCTTAACTTAATTTGAGGAGGTTTGATGTCTGGGTTAGAGGTGTAAGATGGTTCATTTCTACTCTGTGCCTGAGGAAAGAGGCGTCCTATGCCTTGGAGTGGATCTGTTATTACACTTGACCCCTCTGGTGTTTGAGGTGATGGGCTGGCCATTACAGTTGCCAAAACAGAGTCAAAAAGATCAACCAGAAGGGAACATTTTTATGTTCCTGTATTTTACACACACACACACACACACATGCACTGTTACTGTATTTTGCATGCACACACATGCATGAATGCACTCTCAGTCAGGTAAGCATGCATACACACTCTGGATACCCAACAATGTTGGGGCGGAGCCCAGGGTCTTGTGCATGCTAGGCAAGCACTCTGTCATTGAGTGATGGCCTCCTTTTGTTATTTTTTAATTAAGGACATGTATGTATGTGAAGAAACTATAAAAATGCTATCTTCCTTCCTTTGAGACAGCGTCTCTTGTAGCCCAGACTGACTCAGACTTGCTTATGTAGCGAATGACCTTGACCTTCTGAAAAGCCTGTCTCCATCTCTCTAGGGCTGGGATTATAGGAGACACAACCACACCTGGTTTATCGGGTTCTGGCATCAAATTTAGGGCTTTGGCTGTGCTGGTGAAACATGTGACCCATGAGACACATCCCAGTCAGCTGACGAACTTGAAATATTCTAGAATGTAGGCTTTCTGGGTAGAATGAATGTTGGATGTTGATATGCTTTGGCTTTAGTGGATAGAATTGTAAATGTCAAGAAAAAGTAGATGGGGGCAGAGAATTGGCCTCTCTGAGAGGCTCTTGGGCAGGGGTGGGGTGGTGGTTCCCGGATACTTTCCAGAAGGTTAGGGGATGGGAGCTTGGGGATGGGGTGTAGGAGCAACTCCAGGAGATGGCAAACAAGGGTAAGTCACTTGTGCTTTCCTCCCCATCACAGCTCAGCAGGGTCATCTATGTTCTAATGCAGCGAGGCAGGACAGATTGTGCTTGCTGCTCCCGCAGAGAACTCAAGTTCCCAGCACCCACGTCTGCTGGCTCACAACCCCAGCTTCAGGGGGTCTCACGCCCTCTTCTGGCCTCTGCAGGCACCTGCTGCCCTAGACCCATAAATGAAAATTTACGAAGGATGAGATCAGGTCAGTGAGATGAGACCCCCCCGCACCCCCACCCCGTGGCAGTCCCCCAAAGCGAGTAGCTGTGTGACGAGTGCAGTTTATGCAGACGGATCAAGTCATGTGGCGGAGAAGTGACAGATTTCATGTGGCCAGATTTCATTTTGATCGTGTTTCTCAAACTTTACTCGTGATGCCACTCATTATGAAAATGTCTATTGCAGGTTTATTTATTTCTGGGAACATGTATGTGCATGTGTGGGTACGTGTGTGAATGCTGGGGTATGTATGTAGGTCAGAGGACAACTTTTGGGAGTCACTTCTACCCCAGGGGATCCACTTCAGCTGAAGCTCATGCCTCTATCCACCAGTCCAGCTCATACTTCTGCAGCCATAAACTTACCATTCACCTATTCCCCTCCCCCTACCTCTCCCTCGTCCTTTACTTTTAGACACAGACTATTAGATTGCCCAGGCTGCTCCTGAACTCAACTATGTAGTTGATGGTGACCTTGAACTTCTGACGCTCTGGTCTCTACATCCCAAGTTCGGAGACTGTAGTCTGCCGGAAGGCCATCCCTCTATGTAGGAGATGTGAGGGATGCTCAGGTGCCTTCCCAAGTGTGTTGTCCCGGAAGCTTTGACGTTATCTGGCCTTGCCGCTTCCAGTGGAATTTTACTGGGACACAGTCACACCCGTGTTTTTACATCGGTAGAGGTAAGAGGTAGTCGCTACAGCTGTTGTATGGCCCACAGAGTCTAAAACTACTTTCTGGCCTTGTTCAGAAAAAGTTGGCCAACCCCCTATGCTGAGAACTCCAGGCTCTGTGCCTCGGGTAGCAGCTGAAGCATGGGCAGCCATGTTGGCGAATGTGTGGCTGCTATCCTTTCTTTCTCAGGGCCCCTGGCTTGGTCTGATGCAGGGTTGAAGCCACAGGGATGAAAAGACCCAAAGCCATCGTGTAACCTTGGACTTGGTGTCCTCTGCCTAGGAGGTCTCGTTCTGGAGTCTGCAGCCCCCTCGGGATCTGAGCAAGTCGGGGGCCCTCCGACTCAGGCAGTGCTAGCTGCCAAGGGTGATGTGAGTTTGCCGTGAGGCTTCGCCAGGCTTGGGAGACGAAGGGATTTGCCTGGAGGGAGTGACAAGTGTCCCTTCTGTTGTAGCAGAGGATTAGGACTGGGCATTCAATACCCGCTCGGGGACCCGAATTCAAGTCCTCACCCTTGTACAGCAACCCTCTGTGCTCTGAGCCTTCTCCCCACCTCCTGTCTGTCACCACTGCCACGGTCAGTTTACACTGAAGACGTTAGGTTGGTTTTCAGAGCTGCTCCTGGGAGGCCAAGTGGCATTTGATGCAGCTGGGATGTGGAGAGGCTCCGGGAGGAGAGGCCGGCGTGACGGTTTATGGAAGTCGCCACGTATGTACTCATCTGATCCAAGAGAGGGGATGAGATGGTCAAGGTCCGGGCTCAGCAAAGCCGATGAATCACTGTACAACTGTGAATTTAATTTTTTCTTCCTGCTAATGAAATAATTTGCTGAGAGGAGACAATTTAGTGGGGAGTCTCCCCTCCCTGTCTTTTAACCTTGAGCTACTGATGCTGGCTTCCATTAGCGGATAAGTTGTGGTGTTAATGGCATCTTTCATGTTCCATCCTGCTAATTACCTTTTCCAGGACCAGGTCCCTCAAAAACAGCCTCATGAAACAGGCAGAAAGACCTAAAACCAGGCGGAGTTGATCTTCCCGCTAAATGATGATACATTTATTTTGGAGGAGAAAGGATAAGATCCACAGAGGAAATGACTGATTGCTTTAATAGCTTCATAGGCTGGAGATTGTTCTCAAAAGACTGCCTTGAGAGGCTACCTACCAGAAAGCCGAACTGGCAGTCTGGGGCTTGGAAGTTATTTACTTTGTTTATTGATATATGGGTGGGTTTGTGGAACTAGCAGTCAGCTATAAATCCTGTTGAATTCTAACTGAATGTTTAAAATTCCTTTGAAACATTTAAAAAATATTTATTATCTATTTTTATTTTATGTGTGTGGCTGTTTGCCTGTAGGTGTGTATGTGCACCATAGGGCGTGCAGTGCCAGCAGAGGGCGCTGCAGCCCTTGGAAGTGATGGTGTCACAGATGGATGGGTGTGAGCCGCCATGCAGGTGCTGGAAACTGAATCTTGGTCCTTTGTAAGAGCAACTGGTGCTCTACGGAGTCACCTCTCCAGCTGTAAATCTGTGCATGTTCTCTCTATGCTTGTGTGTGCGGAGGCCAGAGAATGACTTTGGGCGTTTTTCTTTGAGGTCTTTCACTTTGACCTGGAACTTGTCATTTGGCTAGGCTGGCAGGCCAGAGAGCCCCAAGCCTGCCTATGTCCTCTTCTGGGATTTCAAGTGCTTGCCACGGTAGACTCTCTCTCTCTCTCTCTCTCTCTCTCTCTCTCTCTCTCTCATGGGTTTTGGGGCTCAAACCCAGGTCTCTGTGGCAAGCATTTTACTGACTGCACTGTGTTCCCAGACTATCGGGTCTGTATTTTAGGGTGTTTTCTTTTTGGCTCCTGTGACCTCCAGTTGACATCGTTAGAGGGCCTTGACCAGGCTCCTGTGCTGGAGAAGCAGTTTCCTGGTGGCTACTAATCACCCAGTTAAGTGACAGCTAAATAAACTGGGCTCCTTTCAGCGTCCCCAGGGGGCTGCTAATCTTCTCCTTACTTCTCACTGTGAGAAGTGCTCCCACATCTATAGGAGATCAATACCGCAGGTACTTAAAAACCCCCTGACCAATGACAGCAGCGTGTTACAGCAGAGGGATTGATCCTGGAACATCCACAAGTGAAGGCGGACCTGGGTCAAGGATGTTTTATTCCTGTCCAGTTTGTTTTAAACCTCAGCCTCACCTGTGACATCAGTGGGCCATTTATGCAGCAAAACACACACACGCCATTGTCCCTGGCTGGGCACCTGGCTTCTAAATCATCCGGCAGAGCCACAAATTGTCAGACTGCAAGAGGCGAGTCTTATAGCTGGGCTTGGTGAAAACAGATAAAGCCCCGCCCCATGTTCTAGTCTGGTCTTTATCGTTATTATTATTATTAGTCTTGAACTCATCACGTAGCCAGGATGGCCTTGGACTCATCATGTAGCCAAAGGTGACCTTGAACTTTGATGCCCCTCAGTGCTGGCTGTGATCACAGGCCTGCTCCTCCACCATGCCTTGTGCTCACGGGGGGGGGGGGGGGGGAAGCATCCTGCCTGCTGTGTGCCCCCCCCCCCCCCAGCTCACTAGCCTTTCCTGCTCTCTCCTGGGCTGTTGCCGCAGGCTCTGAGGGCAGCCTGCTTCCTCTACCCTGGGGACATCGCTGTAGAGTGATGCTTTGCTTCATGTCTTTGCTCTGAGTCTCTCAGGGACTTCTCTTGGTACCTGGTATCAAACCCTAGAGCTTCCCACATCTGCCAGGCTCCGCGTTCTGCGCGGTACTAGGACAGGGCACCCGTCTTGCTCTCACCATTCAGGACACACCAGCTTCCTTCTGTCCTGTCATCCTGTTGTGGCCCAGAACATGGCGGTTTTGTTTGGCTGGCACTTCTGACCCTTGTCCTTCTGTTTGTTGCTCCGACTAACAGGTCTCTGTGACAGACAGGCCATGCTGGATCTACACAGCAGCGGCTTGTCACTCCGCTTCTGGTTTTCTAAGGAACTATTGTGGGAGGGGCGGTAGCTCGCTTGCTAATGCACTCGCTATGAAAACACGAGGACCCCAGTTCCACCCCCAGCATCCACACAAAAGCCAGGTGTGATTTTAGTGCTGGGAGGCGAACACGGGAAGATCCCTGGAGCTCCCTGGCCGGCCAGGCTGTAGGTTCAGTGAGAGACCCTTTCTCAAAGGTAAGTCCTATCACAATTAAGGAGGACACTGCCATTGACCTGACCTCCACACACATCCTCAGGCATGTACACACACACATAAAGTGCTGACTGATGCTGAACATACTCCTTTCTCTCCATAGTTTCCCTTCCCTCAACGGAGCGCCATTTACGTGAGGTCAGGGACTTGTCTCTGTCTCTTTCTCATGTGGGCACTTAGAAATCAAATCCGTGGTCCACTGGAAGAACAGTCAGTGTTTTTAACTGCTGAGCCATCTCTCTGGCCCCCGCGTGTCTGAGTGTGGGCATGTATATGGGTACACATGCAGTACATGCGTTCTCTCTCTCTCACGTGTGAAGATCAGGGTTATCATCCTTGGTTATTCTCCACCTCATCTGTTGACGGAGGATCTCGCACCTGAACCCACAGCTCACCGGTTTGGCTGAGTCTAAAAGCTAGCTTGCTCTGGGAATGGTCCGTCTCTGTCTCCTGGGCGCTGTGACGGCAGGGAGGCTCCCACACACACCTGGCACTTAAGTGGGATCTGAGTCCTGGCCCTCATGCTCGCTTACCCAGAGACATCTCCTTGTCCCCAGCGTTGCCTTTAGGGACTTTTATGCGATGGTGATGGTGTAAGTAGGACAATTATGAGGAGACATTTTTATTTACTAGGACCACAAGGGAACGGGAATTAGCCTTCTTAGGCACAGCACTGAGCCAGGCCCAGAGGGACGGACGCTCCATCAAGGGGATGCCCGAGGAATCCCAGTGCAGTTAGTAGAGGCATCCCTAACGTCGTCGACAGATGATGTGAGATGTCATAATGATATGCAGGCCAGCCGCGGCTCGCTGGCGGGAGACCAACCGAAGCAGGAGGATTCTGGCCAGAACGGGCTCGGACGTACTTTATAAAACTCACTTAAGGGGTCACGTGAGAAGTGTGAAGTCTGGAGTGAGGAGGGGGTGGCCATTTGGCTCTTTTGGCGAAGCCGGGCGTTCGTTTGCTCTCTCCTGGCCAGCTGAAGTGGCAAATGATGCGTGGTGTGCAGGGCGCCCACCTGCTGACCGGGTTGCTGTTTGTTCGGTCTCAGGCCCCCGAGGAGGTCACTGCCTAAAGCTGTTCCATCGGACAGGCCGGGTTAGTACGCTTGAACATGGGGACACGCTCAAACTTCCGTTGCCGCGAATGTGTGTTAGAATACCTGCGGGAACATGGATTTTTTTTCAACTCTACATCCCTTCTCTTCCTTTCTTGTTGAGACAGGGTTTCATGCTTGGCCCTGAACTCATTATGTAGTCAAGAATGACTTTGAGATTCTGATGTTACTGCCACCTCCAAGGGTTGAGATTATGGGTGTACATCCCCTTGTGCCCAGGTTACTTCTTTCTCCCTCCCCTCCCCTCCTCCCTCCCTCCCCTCTTCCCTCCCTTCCTCCCTTACCTCTGTTCCCCTCCTCCCCCCTCTCTCTCTTTGAGATGGGAGTCTCCTCTGGTCTCAGACTCTGTGTGAGAGAGGGGGATGAGGTGGGCAGAGACTGACTTTCTGTCTGTGTGTCTGTCCGTGCATACATGCGTATAGTAGTCCAGAGGGCAACTTAGGGCTTCCACCTGGGAGCCGCCACCTTGCTCTGGTTTAGTCAGGGTCTTTCATTGACCTGTGCTCACTGCCTTCTCTAGGCTGACTGTCCAGCTAGAGAGCTGAGAACACAGATACCACCATGTAACTGCTTTAACTAAATTCTAGGGGTGAAACTCAAGCCCTCAGGGTGAAACTGACGGAGGAGCTCTCTGTCCAGCCCCTGGCCTCGAACTCCTCACCCTCTGAGTGCTGGAGAGACAAATGAGTGTCGCCCTGCCCACCGCCTTACCCTTGTCCTTCTGTGGAGTGTCCTTTGCTTGAGGTGATTCAGTTAGTGGTTATTTGAGTGACGGGCTTTGACATGGAGACTTTTCCTGTCCTTCTTGCTAAGAAGCCTTAGATATTTTCCCCAAAGATGAAGTGATGGAACTTCCAAACCAGGTTTGGAAAATACCAAAGGTTTTGCAACGTGGTGGTATTTATTAATCTCCTTGTGTGCATCAATCTGAGCTATCCTGGAGGACCATCGCTCATGTCTTGGAAATGGCTGTCCTTATGGAACGTCACGTGCTCCCTGACACATAGATAAGCTTGATGTCACTGTGTGCAACTTGTACCTACAGAGTGTCACCACAGCTTGTGCCGCTGCATAAATAGGCCAGCTGCGTCAGTTGCTAGGATTTCCTTAGTTTATATGATTTGCTGGGTGCTGTCTTGCGCTGGCTGTGTGTCGAGGATTCTAAGCATTTTGCAAACACTGACCTAGCTCATGCCCTTGAAGCTCCTGTGGGGGCAGATAGTCTCATCACAGGGCCTTTGTTGCCCGTGTGTGTGTGTGTGTGTGTGCGCGCGCGCGCGTGTGCGCACACGCCTGCTGTTAAGTTAGAGACCACGTTCTTCGGGAACTCTCTGCCACCTCTGGACAGAGTGGATCAGCAAGCCAGCCCTGGCCTTGCAGTTTCTCTTACCCTTGCAGCTGTGAGCCCAGAGCCACATCCCCAATACCGAGAGCCAGCAGTTTGAATTCTGTCTTTATTTCTGTCTAGTGCCTTCCTGCCTGGTGACTCTGGCACACAGGCTGGGTTGCCCTGGGGTAGAACCCTTCTTCTCCAGCACCCTCTAAGGACAAGGAATGTCTTTTTGGGGACTGTGGGGGACTGAAGGGTCTGTACCCTACTCATATTTGGACCTGAAGTCCTGCTCGACCCACTCAGGGCCCTGTTATAGCTGCAAGTTTCCCAATTAATTTAGCCTTTCTGAAGGACTTTCCATCGAGCTTCCTTTGTGTCAAACCACTTCTAACGTCTTTTAATAGTTATCACACTTGCCTCTGGTTTAAGAAATATTTGTTGCAGTAAACCTCATGAGCACACTGTCCCCTCCCTCTCCCCCAGGAAACGGGATGCCGTGCCTTTCTTCTGAGTTCTAGGTTAAACACAGTTGTTTCTCTACGTATAGATTGCAACAAGTTCAGACTCAGCTGGGAATGACTTCCGTGCAGTGGCCTTTGAGTTAAGCTGGTGGGGATTCTGGTCCAAACCACCCTTTCTTTGGGATTATGTGTTCCTTGGAGAGTACCCTGGGAAGACCCAAGCAAGTGTGGCCTAACCCCACAGTCCATGCTGTGCACAGCTTTGTGCTGTGGAGATTTCAGTCTAGCATGTGGTAGTTTCTGATTTGCTCGTTCAGGCTCACTTAATGAAATGCCAGGTGGAGCAGGCCAGCCAGCCAGCCAGGGAATTTCATTCGGAAACTATTTTTTCTAGAACCTTCCGAGGTAGCCTGGTCTGATTGCCCATAGATCATGCTGACTTCTTGTTGCATTAGTGCCTGGGACTAATTGCCTGCTTGGCCCAGCCTGCCCTGCTGGCCCTGAGATTGCTGACAGGGTGGCTGTTAGACGCCTGCTGAATGTTTTGGTTCCCTGCCAGTCTGGGAGGTGTGGGTCACGCTGGGCAAGGGAAATTGAGCAATAAACGAGTGTGGGTGTGAGGAGCCCTCAAGAGGGAGTGATGGGAGAGGCCGAGAGAGGAGAGGAGAGGAGGGTGCCATGTTTGTTGGTTAATTTTCTCCCCGTGACAAAATGCACCACAAAACCAACTTGAGGAGGGTTCGTTTTGGCTCACAGCTTGAGGGTGCAGTCCACCATGATGGCAAAGGCGTTCCGACTGTGAGACAACGCCACAGCCACAGCCAGGGACCCTTCCCATCTTTGTTAAAGCTCCCGGGAAACGCCTTCACAGCCGCGCCCAGCAGTGTGTCTCCTAGATGAGTCTAGGTCCAGCGAAGCTGACAATCAAGAGTGACCTCACGGTATTCCCTGACGCCCCTAACAGCCCCGGAAGCAGCCTTCTCTCATCAGGGCTACGTACGTTTCTTCCTTTCGTCCTCTCCCCTCTCCTGCTATGCTAATGCTGCCATAGAGAGATTCCCGGGTACCCTTGGGTCACGGTACCCTCTGCCTTTGAATTCCTGTCTCTGTACATTTGATACTTCTTGATCAGTGCTTCCTCCTTCCCCCCTCCCTGCATTTAAACTTTCTCTCTCCCTCTCCCCTCTCTGTCTGTTTGTCTCTGTCTCTCTGTCTCTCTCTCTGGTGTGTGTGTGTGTGTGTGTGTGTGTGTGTGTGTGTATGTGTAGAGATGGTTTAATTGGTTAACAATTCTCACGATTCTTGCATTTCAGACAGCTCACACCACCTGTGACTCCCATCTGATGCCTTCTCTCCACAGGCAGCCGCAGTCAGGCAAATATCCACACCCCCCCACACACACACTAAAATCTTTTTAAACAGTGGGGGTCCTGGAGAGAGAAGGCTCAGTAGTTAGGAGCATTGGCTTCTTCTTCCAGAGGATTCCGGTTCAGTTCCCAGCACCTGCATGGAGGCTTATAATCATCTCTAACTCCAGTTCCAGGGATATGATGCCCCCTCCTGGCCTCAGTGGGCACAGCATGCATATGGTGCACAGGCTTGCGTGTAGGCAAAACACCCAAATATATAAAATCAAAATGAAAACTTTCTTTCTTCTCTTTTGAAGATGGGCGCTGTGTTCTAAGGCGGAAGTTTTCACTGGCTTTTGTCTCTGAGAAAAGCAATGTGGGGATGAGAGGTGTAGCCCTGGGCACATGACCACACCTGCTTCATTCTTGTGTGCTTTTGTTGACGGTGGGGTTTGAACTCAAGGCGTCCTGCATGCTAGGCAAGAGCTCTTCCACTGAGCTACACACCCCGCCCTCAGGTGGCACCTGCTGTTGCAGTCAGTCAGCCTCTCTGTGCCGAGGTTTCCTTGTGTTTCCAAATGGGAGGCAGTGGCACCCACTTCTACATCCCCAGCTTAGGCAAGGGTTCCCAGTTGTCTTTGCTTTTCCACATCTATACTCCCGGCTGTTTGCTATGGTCTGGCACTGGCGTGAAGCCGCAGCTCTGGGTGCGCCCTCTAAAGAAAGGAGGAAGACCCTACATAAAGGGCCTGCGATGTGAGCACGAGGGCCTAAGTTCGAACCCCACCATTCATTTAAAGCTGGGCGTCCAGGGCTGGAAGGGGCTTGCCCACCAGTCTAGCCCATCAATGAGCCCCAGGCTCAGTGAGTGACCTTGTCTCAGAACTTAAGGTGGGAGCGATTGAGGGAGATGCCTGATGCTGATTTCTGGCCCACACAGTCTTGCGGGAGTCACTGTCAGTTCCCTGAGACATCTGAAAAGTGACTTGACAATGGTCCACAGATGCCTGAGATTCTAAGTGGGTGCTAGGGTTTGGAGGCCTTCTGACTGGGGAGTGATGGTTGGTTGTACAGCCGCCATCTGGTAATTAGCCTGAGCTTCTTAAAATGAATATAGTCTCATTACGGCTTTCATATATAGACAGAAGGGGTTGCGGCAAGCGTTTCCGGCGCTTGGCACGTGGATTATTCTCAGCCACTAATTATCAAGCTCTTTGCTGAAGCGAGGGAACAGAGCTGACATGTGCTGTCTCTGTCCCCTAAAACCGTAGGGTTCTCCCGGTACTTTGTAGTTTCTGTCTGGGGGTGCCTTGGCTCACTGAGTACCATCCTGTAATCTTTTAGACACTGTTTCTGACAGGCTTTTGGGGGCAGGAACAGAGCCATCAGCTCAATATTGAGCATAGTGCAGGTACCCGGTGGTTGGGGGGAAGCAGCCAGCATCCTAATTTTAAAGACATCCACAGGCTGCAGCATTGGAGTGGCAGTTAAAGGGTATGTGCTGCCCTTGCAGAGGACCCAGGTTTAGTTTCCAGCACTCACCCGTGATGCCAGTTCTGGGGACCAACACCCTACTCCGACCTCCATGGACATCGGGCATGCACATGGTGCTTTTAGTGTACATGCAAGCAGAACAGTCATACACATGATGTAAAGTAATCTGAAAAAAGCAAAGTAGGAAAACTGGTACATGATTCAGAGAAACAAATTGAGTGCTGGGGAGATGGCTCAGTGGGGTTAGCATCTGCCAAATAAACCCAGATCCTTTCCTCTCCCGTCTGGCTTTTTGGTTAGGGTGTTTTATTATAGACACAGGAGTGAAACTGCAAGTCTGCATTGAGGATTGTGATGAGCACACTGGGAGGCCGGTACAGTCTACTCGGACTGCAGTGCTCACACTGGGAAGGGGTTATTTTCTAAGCAGGCGGACCTGTAGGCCACACAAATGAACATTCCAGCTTTTGCAAATGGAGATCAAGGCTCTGAATGCTCATGTCACTTGCCCGTGTGTGCATGCATGGCCCAGGTAGGTGTGATCGAGGCATGCCTGGCTTGGTTTGTCCAAGTGTGTATGAGTACCTATGTATGGGTGTGTGGATACAGGTGTGAGTGTGCTATGCACAGGTGTTCATGGGCTGGAGTGTGAGGGCCCATGTGCATTTGGTGTTTGTGTGCACTAGGTGCCTGTAAGGATGTTACTGATGGATTCATGTCCTCACTGCTTCCGGAGGGTGTCCCTCCAGCCCAGGAGTCCTGCAGGGCCTTTCCAGAAGCCAGACCCCTAGAAAAAAGGGGCTTTCTTCTTGGGCTGATCTGGCTTTTCCCATTTGCTCTCTTCTCTTCACCAGAACAATCATCTAAAATACTTTAGCAGAGCAATGGTCTCTATGTACCATTCATCTGCATAGCAGTCAAATTGTTTATTACAGTTCAATGATACACACAGAGACACACACATACACACCCTCATACATAACACACCCATACACACCTACAATCCCCCACATCTCACAGACACCCCCCAGAGACACACACCTGCACACCCACACACATCTCCCCACAGGACCCCCCCCCCAGACAAACACCCTAACCCTCTCAGGTTGTAGAGGTTAGGTTTGTTTCAACTGTTCTCTGGAAGATTTCATTTGGCTAATGCAGCCTAATCCAGAAATATGGTTACCTCTCCTCAGAATGAGAGCAATGGCTTTCATTCAGCTATAGCTCCAGGCTGGACCTGACAGAGCTGTGACCCAGCAGGAAGGCAAGTTTAATTTCTTTCTTCCCGGGAGCTGTGGCCATCAGGAATTACTTTAATGCCAGGTGCATGGCTATTATCTGTCCCTGACTCCAGCTGACTTGACTTTGAGAGGCCATGTCAAAGGAACACGCTGTTGCTCTGTGTTAAAATCCTTAGCCCGACACCATCCTGTCCTTTTGATAAAATAAACATTTCAACTATATTTAGAAAATAAGTACATGCTTCCTTCCTTCCTCCCTTCCTCCTCCTTCTCTTCTTCCTCCCTCCCTCCCTCTTCCTCCTCTCTCTCCCTCCCTTCCCCCTCCTTCTCTCCCCCTCTCCCTCCCTCTTCCTTCCTCCCTCCTGCCTTTCTGGAGACAGATCTCACGTAGCAACCTAGGGTGCACTTAAACTCACTATGTGGCTGAGGATAGGCTTGACCTCCTTATGTTCCTGCTTCTTTCTACCTCCCAAGTGCTGGGATTGCAGTCATGTGTCAGCACACTTGTCTATTTACTTTATACTTTTTAACTTTTGAGATTGTTTTATGTGTGTAGGTGTTTTGCCTTCATGTCTGTGTACCATGTGCATGAAGTTTCCTTAGAGACCAGAAGAGGGCGCTGGACGACCTGGAACTGGTGTTACAGATCGTAGTAAACGGCTTTATATCCAACCCAGGCCCCCTGGAAGCAGTCAGTACTCTTAGCCACTGAGACATCTCTCTAGCCCCTGTTTATTTTTATGACAGGGGCTTATAGTATATCTCAAGCTGGCCTGGAACTCATTATATAGACCAACCTAGCCTCTCACATGAGGACATCCTCCTGCCTCTACCTCCAGAATCCTGGGATTACAGGTGTGAGCCACTAGGCCCACCCAGCTTAAAAGGAATATTTTGTTAGTAGGCTTTAGTAGAGTTTATTTTGCATTTGTGTTTCAACTTTTGGGGGGGGGGTCGGGGACTGGAGTATTTGGCAGAGTGCTTACCTAGCATGCTTGAGGTTAGCATGTATGAGGGCCTGGAGTGGATCCCCGGGGCCTGGCGCAGTTGGCAGAGTGCTTACCTAGCACGGATGAGGGCCTAGATCCCCAGAGCTGGCCAAACCAAGGTTGCTGAATGTCTGTTAATCCAGCACTTGGTAGTCTGAAGCGGGAGGATTCCTGAGAGTTTGAGGCTAGCCTGGGCTATGTAGCAAGACAGTTCCCTCTGCCCTAGAAAAGTAATGTCACTTATACAGTGCTTCAGAAAGCTCCCAAGCTGTCACCTCAGAACTTGTTAGTCATTTGAGGAAAAAGTAATCACTTGGAAAAAGTTTTTAAATAACCACAGTTACTTATAATGCTAATGTGTGGATCTGTGGACCCAGCATAACTTCCCAAGCCCCAGAGTCCGTGGGCAATCCCACTCAGTTTCCCTGCTTCGTACCCACATGCGTGGGGTAGATAGTGCTGCCGGCACAACCTTGGGACT
The DNA here is from genome assembly GCF_943737965.1 of Phodopus roborovskii. Taxonomy (NCBI): domain Eukaryota; kingdom Metazoa; phylum Chordata; class Mammalia; order Rodentia; family Cricetidae; genus Phodopus; species Phodopus roborovskii. The sequence continues at coordinate 3,466,576 of NW_026125295.1, forward strand.
CCTACGTGTGAGGCCCACCCTCTGTGACTGAGGCAAGCCCCATCCCAAGACGCTGGCGTTTGCTTTTGACCTTAATAATTCCTCAACCCTTTGGAAAGACACGCCACTGGCAGACGTGGCTTGCAGTGCGATAAGCAGAGTGTTAACATTGCTGGGGTCTACAGCATGGCCACAGAGCACAGGGTGGGAGATTTATCTTAGTGGTCAGGTGTGAGTTAGGCCCTGGCTACAGTGCCTAGTGTGGTGTGTGTATGTGTGTAGACAAAGACAGGGCTTCCACTCCAAAGGGACTAAGAGGGGGTTTATTCTGAGCCAAGTGTGAGTACCATGGCCGGAGAACACAGACGCGCATGCCCCTGTGTAAATGATTGCATGAAACTGTGTAATCATTGATGAAAAGGTCACAACTCAAGGTGTTGCTGACTGGTGGGGTGCCGGGCTTCACCTGCCGTCTGCCGAGGTTCTTACCTTCTGAAGGAAGACCAGTGCTCTCCTAAGAATGTAGCATTTCCCAGGGTCCCTTGTGTTCTCACGGCTGACGCCGTCTTACGTGTGTGGTTCCTCTGAGTCCTGGGAAGAGTTGTGGTCTCTGGCTTTGCAGAGTGGGTGCTCCCATGCCAATGCCGCTCGTGATCCTGTCTCACTGTGCTGTGCAAGGGGGAACTGGCTGGAGAGAAGTCACCTGTGCTGTGGTCTCTCTGTTCAGGTACTTTGTGCTGGATTTTGAGGCTGGCCTCCTGCAGTATTTTGTGAGTGAACAGAGCAAACACCAGAAGCCCCGAGGAGTCCTGGCTTTGTCTGGAGCCATCGTGTCCCTGAGTGACGAAGCGCCCCACATGCTCGTCGTGTATTCTGCCAACGGAGAGATGTATAAGCTGAGAGGTACGTTGTCATTCCGGCGACACTGTGAGAGCCTCACAACTGCTTTAGGGGCACGGTGCTGATTGGTGGCTCTTTTGTTTTGGTGGGGGAAAATGCATTTAGAGATGGAGAGGTGGTTCATTGGATGCAGGCTTCTACTGCCAAGCCCACAGCCTGAGTTTGAGTCCCAGGTTCTACTTGATGGAAGTGTGCGCGCGCGCGAGCACACACACACACACACACACACTAAATAAATGTGATTAAAAACTAAACAAACCACTCTGAAAAAACCAAACCAAACCAAACCAAAAACCAAAAACACACCTTTTTGATCCCAGCACTCAGGGCACAGAGGCAGGAAGTCTCTGAATTCAAGGCCAGCCTGGTGTACATAGAGTTTCAGGCCACCCAGAACTCCATAGTGAGACCCTGCCTCAAAAACAAATAAAAATCACCTTTAATAATTGTCCAGACTCAGCAGTGACAATCTTTCCTTGCTCTTCCTTTCCCTGGGGTGGGGAAGAGGAATAAACTTTAGGAATTGCTTGTTAAGGGAAAAGGGAGCTGTTAAAGTTGGCTTAGCCCTGAAGATTATCAGTGTTCATTCAAGCAGGACACAGGCTCCCTCCCTCCCCCTCCCCCCTTTGTCTCTCTCCCTCTCCCCTTACCCCTCTCCATCTCCCTCCCCCTCCCTCCCTCCCTCCCTTCCTCCCTGGCTCCTCTCTCTCTCTCTCTCACTGCCCCCCCCACTCCATTGCCTTGTTAGGAGCTGTGCTCTAAGAACAAAGCAAACCGTGTAGGTGGCCACTGCCTTCCCCCAATGTTTCTCCGGGACCCTCTCTCTGCAAAGGACCCAGCGGTCATGTTCTACCAGTCCATCACTGTCAGGCTCCTGCTGGGAGCCTGCTCTGTTAAACTCCCGGAAGGCGCTTCCTGGCATTGTGGTGCCCTGTGAGGACTGCTGTGTGTGGGGTGATGGTGGAGGGAAGTCATTGTGCATTCTCAAGGCACCTCCATGACACAGAAATGCTGGACCTCATTATTGCAGGGTAGTTTGATTATCATCTTACCAGGATTCCGTCCTGGCTGCCTTCTGTTAGGTTTCTGATAAAGCGATGAAATAAGCAAAATGTGTGTGTGTGTGTGCGCGCGCGCGCGCGCACAGTGCACCCTCCCACCCCCTACGCATACATGCTGTGACATACATACTTAGCTGTGACAAAATCCTTGACAAAGTTACTTGAGATGAGACGGGTTCGTTTTGGCTCACAGTTTGAAGGATACAGTCCACATGGTGGGGAAGGCCTGGGGCAGGGGCAGGGGCAGGGGCAGGGGCAGGAGGCTGTTGGTTCCCATGGTGTCCCCAGCCAGGAAGAAGAGGTACAGATTTGAGTCTCAGTCTAGGGGGGTGGTGCCGCTCACATTTAGGGTGGGTTTTCCCTCTCGGACACCCCTTTCTGTAAATACCCTTATGCATGCTTAGAAGTATGTTTCCATGGTGATTCTAAGTTCAGTTGACTTGACAGAGAGTAAGCAACACACAACACAACACAGGCACCCAAATACCTATACCCACACACAGCTTACCGCCCCACCCCCACCTTTATTCACAGTTTCTTAAGACCTGAGCAAAACTGAGCTGTGTAAGGGGCCGATAGTTTGTCTTCTTAGCACTCCCCCCTTGTTTCCTTTGACGAAGCAAGATTAAAGCACCAGAGAGGACCCCTTCCCACCTGCCCGGGACACCCCTTCCCACCTGCCCTGGACACCCCTCCTCACCTGCCCCGGGCTGTGCCTGGAGACGGCCGTGAAGCCACACAGAGGGCCTGGATTCCTGCCTCTCGGTCCAGTTTTCACTGGTTTTCCTGCCCAGAGAGGGACCCAGTTAATCTCCCTGTATTATCTCGATGTGAACCCCATCTCAGAGGCTATCAGGCAACCCCAAAGCCTCTGAGATGAAAATGCCTGCAGTTGGAGGCTTTTCCCCTCTCTCTTTTGGGATTCACTCGGCGTGCTTGCCAACTGACTGGATTTATGTGGTCTTCGGTGTCGCTTTGCCATTTATTGCTTAATAAATTTGTCCGGGCAGAGACCATAGAAGGGACAACTTAATAGTATTTCCCCTCCAGCTTAAAAAGAAAAGATTTCATTTTTAGCTTGTCTGTATATATGTGTGTGTGGACTTGGGCATGTGAACGCAGTACCTATAGAGGCCAGCAGAGGCACCATACTCCCCCGCCTCCCCGCCCAAGCTGGAGTTAGTAAGCAGCTGAGAGATGCCTGCTGTGGGTGCTGGGAGCCCAACTAGCGTCTTCACAAGAGCAGTGAGTGCTCTTTTACTGTTGAGTCATTTCTCCAGTCCCTTTCAGGTTTTTTTAAAGGAGTAATTTTAATAGCAAATCTGAAATTATAGTTAAACTCTACATGGCAGAGTCACAAGTTTGGCTGAACTGTATCAGTTTCAAGAATGGCAGGATAGTTTTCCACGTCATTGCGTCAGGTACCCATGGTCAGTTTTCTCATTCCCCGAACACGATGGAGCTGGCTCAGGGTGTCCTGAGTGGTGCAACTTTGGGAAATATTTCTACGCAGAAACTGTGGAAGTGAGTTTTCCCAGTCTTACCCTGTGCTCATCACCCCTGGGCAGTCGCTCTCTTGACAAATGTATCATTTGGGATTTTGAAAGGCCCACATGGGACCTCCTCCCTCCCTCCCTCCCCTCCTCCCTCCCTCCCTCCTTCCCTCCCTCCCTCCCTCCCTCCCTCCCTCCTTTCCTCCTTCCCTCCTTCCCTCCTTCCCTCCTTCCCTCCTTCCCTCCTTCCCTCCTTCCCTCCTTCCCGAGACAGTGTTTCACAGTGTAGCCCACACTGTGCTGGACTCACTATGTAGCCCAGGCTAGCCTCACACTCACAGCAGTTCTGTCTCTGGCTTCTGGGTGCAGCGATTATAGGCACATGTCACCACATCTGGCCAACTTTTGAACTCTGGATTTCTTTCTTTTTAGTTCTCTCTCTCTTAAGATTTTTTTTTTTTTTAAAGACTTATTTATTTATTTACTGTGTGGTGTTCTGTCTGCATGTATGCCAGCCAGCCAGAAGAGGGCACCAGATCTCATTACAGATGGTTGTGAGCCACCATGTGGTTGCTGCAGGGAATTGAACTCAGATCCTTTGGAAGAGCAGGCAGTGCTCTTAACCTCTGAGCCATCTCTCCAGCCCTCTGTTTTAAGGTTTGTGTATACACTTAGTGTTTTGCTTGTGTGTGTGTGTGTGTGTGTGTGTGTGTGTGTGTGTGTGCACCACATGTGTGCCTGGTGTGGGGAAAGGCTAGAAGAGAGAGTTGGGTCCCTTGGCACAGGAAGTTGTGAGCCTCCATGTGGCTGCTGGGGAGTGAGCTGTCTCCCCAGCCCTAACTAACTCTGGCTTTCTTTACTTGGAAGATCCAGCTGGAGATGAGTTTTGACAAATGACACTTGGACTCATCTGTGTAAACGAGTGTAATTTCCACGGGAATAATTTTTTATTTTGCATAGTTACCATTTGCACAGTTAGTGTTCTACCAGTGTTATGCAGTTAATTGCAGTGAAGGTGATGATTTAGATGTTTTGGAACTTATGTGTCCATGATATTTAAGAATAATTATGTGTATTATTTGAGAAGTGGGTGTAGATGGAAGAACCTGACCATGTGACACATCTTGTGCTTTTAAATCTCTCTCTCTCCCTTTACATTGTGTGTGTGTGTGTGTGTGTGTGCGCGCGCGTGCGTGCACAGGCCAGAGGTGCACTGGGTATCTTCCTCAGTCATTCACCACCCTCCTTTTTGAGATAGTCTCTCTTTGAACCTAGAGCTCACCAGTTCACCTAGGCACCCTCCTGTTTCCCCTCCCCAGCACTGGGGCTATGGGGATGTGCCACAGTGCCTGGCTTTTTACATGGGTACTCAGGATCTGAACCTAGGTCCTCACACTTATATAGCAAGTGCTTTACCAACTGGGCCATCTCTCTAGCAACACCTGCTCCCAACTGTTTTTAAAAAAGATGTGGTCTCACCCTACCCTCCAGCAACATTGGTGTAGATCTTGATTCCGTAAGCCTTGCTGGCCTTGAACTCTGGATCTTTTGCCTCAGCCTCCTGAGTGGTGGGATGGCAGGGTGCATGCCACCATGCCCAGCAAGACTTCTATTGTTATTATTACTATTGCTATTGTTATTGTCATAGGGTTTCTGTGCTGTGAAGAGACACCGTGACCACGGCAACTCTTATAAGGAAAACATTTAACTGGGTGCCTCACTTTCAGTTTCAGAGGTTCAGTCCATTATGGTGGGGAGCATGGTGGTACGCGGGCAGATATGATGCTGGCTACATCTTGCAGACCAGAGGAAGTCAGCTGAGACACTGCGCAGTGTCCTGAGCGTAGGAAACCTCAAAGCCCGCCCCCACAGTGACACGCTTCCTCCAACAAGGCCATACGCTCTAACGAAGCCACACCTCCTAATAGTGCCATTCCCTATGAGATTATGGGGGGCAATTACACTCAGGCTACCACACCCAGCCTTGGGGTCTCTGGGAGAAATCTGAGGCTCTCCAGGGCAGCATTGGTATTTTCCTTCGTTCAGTCGTTACATAGATGATTTTTTTTTTTATAGTGCCTCTGTATAATAAAGGGCACCGGAGGACTTTCATTAACCACACAAGGCAGAGAGGCATTTAAAGAAACAATGCCTGTGCTGTCTCTGCTGCTGCCTTATTACACTGACTTTTCCAGAGAAGGCGGCTGAGGAGAAAAAAAAAAAAAAAAAAAAAAAAGCCTAATCATTAGTTACTGTAACTGGCATTTTGAAAGACATTTTTAATGTGTGATGTCATCTGGTTCCTTTTGTCCGGCCAGGCTGTGGGAATACTCTCCATGTTTATTATACCCCTCCCTCCTCCTACCCCTCACTCTCTAGGTCTCCATTCCCTATAGGTGGGCGTCCCAGTCAGTTGCTGTTCTTGGCAGCGATCTCCACAAGTGATCCTCTCTCCCTCTTCTCTATTTTAGCTGCTGATGCGAAGGAGAGACAGTTCTGGGTGACTCAGCTTCGAGCTTGCGCCAAGTACCACATGGAGACCAATTCCAAGGTAGGTAAGCAGAGGAGGGGGGGTCTTCTGAGTCACCTGGGAGGCGAGGAGGGGGGTTATGAGTCACCTGGGTGGCTGTTTGGAGCCCATTTATTTGAGGGATAGGGGATGACCATATTTTGCATTTTAATTGTGTGTTCATGTTCATGTTTGTACACGTGTGTGTGTGTGTGTGTGTGTGTGTGCACACTGAGGCCAGAGGTCAGTGTTGGGTGTCTCATTTTTTGAAACGGGGTTTTTTACTGAATCCAGATCTCATCAATTCCGCCTGGCTGGCTGGCCAATGAGCTCCAGGAAGCTTCCTGTCTCCACTCTCCTAGTTGCTGGCTTACAGGCTGGAATATTACATGGATGCTGGGGATCCGAACTCAGATCTTCATATCTGTGCAGCAAGCTCTTTACCCACAGAGCCGTCTCCCCATCCCCTCAACTTACTTGAAAGTTATCGTTGTTGTTTCTTGCTGCATCTCTGTTCAAAGCCATGCCAAAGAAATGGGCGTTTCCTGTTGGTGGAGGGCCGAGGCACACAGGTGCGAGGGCTTGGCTGCGTGGGCCTTAGGTGCTTACTCTTGTCAGTGCGGATAGCTGCTAACTGGCCTGGAGACAAGCATGCGTGGGAGATTTCACTGAGGAGACAGAGCACCTGGAGGTTCAGTTCAGGAAGACTTGATGGTATAGGATCGGAGACCCGACACTGACTAGGTCCTCGCAGGGAACTCCTGCATTCTAAGCGTACAAAACGTTCTTGGGAAATTTGGCATGTTTGGCTTAATTTGCTCTCAGAATCCCGGGGGATCTTGTGTTTGGTGTGAGGGGGACAGAAGGTGAGCATTTTCATGGCTCCTGTTGGAGCCTGGCCAGTCACTAAAATGTAGGCCACCTCTGCCAGATGTGCAGAAGAGTGGACGGCGCTGGTTAAAATGACTGCATAGAGGCTTTCCCGTGAGTTCAGACTTGATTATGGCATCGAATGGCTGGGTTTCTCTGTGTTTCATGTATCTGGTAGAAAGGGCTGCCCTTCAGACTTGTATTCTTTTGTTGGAGGCCCGGGGATTGAACCCAGGGCTCTGCACTCACTGGGCAAGCGCTTTTCCACTGAGCTGTACCCCTTACCCCACGCTCCAAGCTTCCACCCCACCATGTGCCGTAACCCGCTTGCCTCTTAGCTGCATGAACTGTTTTAGTCAGGTTTCCCAGTGCTGTCCCACCACCCCAATGGGTAGGAGTCTCACTCACTGTGTAGCCCAGGCTAGCCTTGGACTCGTGACTGATCTCTTGTGCTGTGCGCCGGTTTGTAGGTGAGAGCCACCGTAGTTGTATATACCTTTAAATACAGTCGAAGATGATTTCTTCCACTGAGTTTGTTATTTTTGGAAGGAAACCGCTTTCCCTCTACTTGCTTTCTTTGAACATTGGCCCTCACTCTTAGCAACCCTCTTGGCCTGTGCTGAGCCGTTTCCTCTCTGAGGGATTTCCAGGAATCGGAGAGGGAATTTCTGGCCATTTCCTCGGCATTTTATAAATGTGTTGCCAGGACAGTTCATTTTCCCCTTACTGTTCCTCCTTTTCTTTTTTTCTTCATTTTGTTGAGTCTCATTTGCTATGTAGGATGACCATGGACTTCTGAGCCTGTCTCCACTGTGTAGGCCGGGCTAGCCTTGAACATCTCTTGAGTACGGGGATGACAGGGCTCTGCCTCTATGACTGGTGTTGGGGTCTGAACTCGGGGCTTTGTGTATGCTAGGCGAGCCCTTTACCAACCGCGCCATAGCCTCGACTCTCCACCTTTTATTTTCATGAACTAGATGAATATAAATAAAATAAAACGGTTCAGTCTCAACCCATGGCCAGATAAGCTTACCGGAGATGGATACAGGCAAGTGCTAATGTGTTCTGGTCAGTGTGTGTGTACCTGTATTTATACTAGTTTTATATGAATGGAATCACTTGTTTTTGTTTGTTTGTTTGTTTGTTCCCACCTATCAATGTACTTTGGAGATCTCTCCATGTCTGGGACAGCTTTAATCTCTTTAGGGTGCTGAGTAGTGCTTTATTAAGCTGCCTGAGTTTTCTTTCCTTCCTTTCCTTCTTCATGGATCTCTGGAGGAAGTCTCAAGTCGCCCAGGCCATGTTTGAGTTCCTTAACAGAGGTTAGCAGGCAGGTGCCCCGTGCCCTCCTGTCTGAATTTCCAGACCGTACTAAACAATCTTCTAAAAAGGGGTAGGAAGTGGAGAGATGGCTGAGTGGTTATACTAAACAATCTTCTAAAAAGGGGTAGGAAGAGAGATGGCTGAGTGGTTATGAGCGCTTGCTGTACAAGCCTGAGGACCAGATCTGAGGTCAGATCCCAGAGCCTAATTAAAGAAAAGCCACACACACGCCTATAACCCCACACCGTGGATTAAAGAAAAGCCACACACACGCCTATACCCCAACTGTGGTGGGCAGAGGCGGGAGGCTGTCTGCGGCTTGCTGTTTGCCAGCCTGTCTCTAGTTTCGGTGAACGATCCTGTCTCAAAGGAATAAGGTGGGAGTGACAGAGTAGGACACCAGGGTCCTCTGGCCTCTGCTCATAGGTGGCCCATACACACACACACACACACACACACACACACACATGCACACACACATACACACAGACACATACACACACACAGATACATACACACACACAGATACATACACACATACACGCACACATACACACAGATACATACACACATAGACACATACACACAGATACATACACACACGCACACACATACACACACACAGACACATACACATACACACACAGATGCATACACACATACATGCACACACACACATACACACAGACACATACACACACACACAGATACATACACACATACATGCACACACACATACACACAGACACATACACACACACAGATACATACACACACAGATACATACACACATGCACACACATACACACACACATACACATACACACACAGATGCATACACACATACACGCACACACACACAGATACACACACACATACACACACACAGACACATACACACAGATACATACACACACACAGACACACACGCACACATGCGCACACACACAGACACATACACACAGATACATACACACACACAGACACACACACACATACATACACACACAGACACATACACACACAGACACACACACGCGCACACACACACACACACACACACCAACCACATTCTCGTGCATGGGTAACGATAGAAAGTTGCTTTGACTTCCTTTTCCATGAACTTAGTGTGTAACAGTTTGCTGTCCTTACAAACCTTAACAGTGACAAGCTTCAGTTTTGGATGGCACAGGTCCAAATGGGTACATATTCATCAGTCATGCTTATGGCTCTGTGATCCTTCAAATGTTCATTGAACATATGTCAGTGTTTTCCTACACTGAGAGCCTGGTCCGTGCTGTCCTTACTCTACCACAGATCTACATCCTGGACAGTTGTCAAGCTTGTATGTAGGCTGCTACTTTTTACTCTAATTTTCCACCAAGTTCATTTCCCTTCTTGATTTGCAATTGCTCTTAGTTTATGAGGATATTTTCTATCTGCAATTTCTGCTGTTAAATATTTTTCCTAGTAGGTTATTTGCATATTAAATTTCTATTTTTTTTATTTTTTGAGACAAGGTTTCTATATGTAGCTCAGGCTGACCTCGAACTCACAATTCTGCTTCAGGCTTCAGTACTGGGATCACAGGCAGGCTTCCTCATACCCAGCTGCTTTTCTAGCTTGAGTAAATTTCTTGCTAAGTGGAACATTTAAAATTTTTATGACCGAATTTATAAAAATTTCCATGTTTGGGTCTCAGTTTTGCATTGTGTTTAGCTTCTTTTCTGCCAAAAATCTGAGAACATGTTTTCTTCTAGCCAGTTTACAGTTTATGGTTGTGTTTAACTTACCGGTTTATCTGTAGTTTATTTTGGGACCGGGAAGTGGGGTAGAGAACAAACCTTGAATTTTGCATATTTAAGGAGTCACTGGGGAGAAGGGGAGGATTCAGACTCTGAAGGGAAACTTGATTTCAGGGTAAGTATTCTCTGGTTCCCTTCTCGAATACTGGTTAAGCTATTAGTAACAGGGCAGGAGGATAAATCACTGGGGGTCTCTGGCTGCCAGCTAGGTGAAACATGCAAGGTCCAGGTTCAGCAAGAGACCGTGCCTCAAAGGAAGAGGTAGAGCATGATGGGAGAACACTGACGCCTTCCTCACACATGGACATGTGCGCGCGTGCACACACACACACACACACACACACACACACACACGTGCATATAGCACACACACATACTTGAAGAAAATGTGTGCACACAACACACACACACTTAGCCACTTTCAAGCGCTCAGTGGCCGCAGTGGACTGCTGGCTGTGTATTTGGCAGGACCTGTGCAGAACAATTCCATGTTTGTAGAAAGTTCTGTTGGACAAAGCTGGTTGAAGTTTCTTTCCATTATTCCTAATGGTTTCTGAGAATCCCCCGTGTCTATTTATCCCTTGAACCTGTGTGCTTCCCCTTTAAAGGGCAAAATGGGTCTTCTTCTCCCTCCCCCTCCTCCCTTCCCTTCCTCCCTTCCCCTCAGCTCCTCCCTCCCTGCTGTGAGGTCTGGCCTTCTGATCTTGACTGCCTTCACTCTTCCAGGTACCTTGTCTGTGTGGATAGGGAGTGAGTCTCTCTTACTCCAGGCGTGAGCTGTCTCACGGTGTGATGTCTCACACACTGGAGTTGTGTATGGAGCCATCACCTGCAGCACTTGGGGATGGCTTCCCAGGGTCCCATTCCCTGGTTCCAGCATCCTTTAGTGATCCTTAACTCCCTAAGATGAGGTCTTGTCATTGGACCCCCTCGGTCTCCACATGGCGCGGCCCCTGCAGTGGGCTTTCTAGGCAGTGGTCCCCAGCTCTCTGATGCTGCCTTGCTTTGTACAAGCTGTGCTTACACAGTCGAGGTGTGCTGCTGGGCTCACCTGGGTCGCGGCGTCTTTTGCTGTGTGTCCGAAGAGGAATCACGCCTGAATGTGGGCTTTGCTCCCCCGCCCATCATTAAGAGCAGCCTTAATATTGTATCAGGAACCCTAATGTTAGTTATGATACTGATGGACCCGTGTTCTTCAAAAACAAATCTTAAGGTTACCCACTTTCCTAAATATTAACAGTGGTTTAGCGTTACATCAAGTATGAGGATTCCTTTTGTGTACAGAGAACACTTTCTCCGGGCAGTAAAAATATCAGGTGTAACATTAAAGCAAATTGTACCCCAATGTTTTTATTATTATGGTTATTATTGCTATTAGCATTATCTTGAACTCTTAAGTTTCCTGTTCTTTCCTCCCCGGCTGGAATTGCAGGCCTGTGCATCCATGCCTGGGTTATGTTGGGGATGGCACAGAAGGCATCCCAGGCAAACACTCGCCCTGACCACTAAGGGTCTCCCAGCTCCTGCTTTCCCTTGTCGACTATTAGGAATAACATAGCTATGAACTTGTGCGTGTATTTGTGTGTGGGTGTGTATTCTTTAGCATGTAAGCCCCAAGCACACCTTTTTCTAAAGTAAGGGCATCACCCTGTGCTGCTGGTGGTTGTTGCTTCATGTTTTTTTCTCCCTTCCTCCCTCCCTCCCCTTCCTCCCTCCCTCCCTCCTCTCTCCCTCCCTCCCTCCCTCCCTCCTCCCTCCCTCCCTCTCTCCTCTCTCCCTCCCCTTCCTCCCTCCCTCCCCTTCCTCCCTCCCCTTCCTCCCTCCCCTCCCTCCCTCCTCTCTCCCTCCCTCCCTCCCTCCCTCCCTCCCTCCCTTCCCTCCTTTCCTTTTTTCTTTCCACTTATCGTGTGTGATAATTTTGCTTACATGTATATCTGTGCACCAGGCGCATGTCTGGTGCCCATAGAGGCCCAAAGAGGGCATTGAATCCCCTGGGATGAGAATAACAGATGGTTGTGAGCTGCCATGTGGGTGCTGGGTCCTGAGTCCTCTGGAAGAGCAGTCGGCCTCTCCACTGCTGGGCCACCTCTCTGGCTCCCGGTCACTTTCTTTCATTTATTTACTTATTTATTCAGGGTTTTTTTTTTGAGACAGGGTTTCTCTGTGGCTTTGGAGGCTGTCCTGGAAGTAGCTCTTGTAGACCAGGCTGGTCTCGAACTCACAGACATCCACCTGCCTCTACCTCCCGAGTGCTGGGACTATAGGCGTGCGCCACCACCGCCACCACCCGGTCTCTCTTTTACATTCTTATCAGTGCATCTGATTGTTCCATTTTCCATACCTTGCCTGCAATGGGGTGCTCTCTCTCTCTGACTTCTCAATTATATTTCCCTAATGTTGTCTTCCTGTATGCCAATTAACTGACATATATTTTCTTTCAAAACATGTTTATGAAAACTGTATATTGCTTGTGATCTTTTTAAAGCCGAGTCTTCCAGGTCCTTTGTGTACCCTGGCTTCCAGACAGACCTTTGTCAGATTGTTGATTTGCAAGTGTTTTCTCAATCTTTGTGGTTGACATGTTTTTTTTTTTTTTTTTTTTTTTTTTAATCCCCTTTTCTTTTATCTGACATAAGAGAGCCATCTATGGAAGACCCGCTATGCGGAGCCGGGTATGGAGCTGGTTTTGGCTGTGTCTGGGTGTCCAGCTGCCATGGGGGGTAACAATCTTCCTTAGCCTCAGTTCCCATTTCCTCATGCCTCAGAAAGTTCCAGCAGTGTGAGCAATAGAACACTTGCCTAGTATGCTCATACCTCCAGGTTTAATCTGTAGCACAGCAGAGTAAAACTCAAAACCCCAGAACAAAACTGAAACAACCACCCAGTCTATTTTGGCGGCGTTCATATTGTGTGTGGTTGTGAGAGGCTCTGACCTCAGCTTCTGAGGGGTTGTGGGATGAAAGGCAAGTGCCTGTCAGTGAGGGGTGAACGGCACAGGTTAGAACCCACCAGGGCTGGGTTCCACTGAAGAGGGAAGTCATTCATCCACTGGCGCATGGAACTGTGGGTAGTGGGCTGGAGAGGCGGCTCCGCAGTTAAGCGCACTGGCCGCTCTACCACTGGACCTGAGTTCAGTTCCCAGCACTCATGTGGCAGCTCACAGCTGTCTAACTCCAGCCCCAGGGCTTCTGACACTGACATGCATGCAGACAAAACACCAATGTATACAGAATTGAAAAAGAAATTAAAAAGGAGTTGTGGGTGGTGAGGATCACATGGTGTGTCTGTCAGTCTGTCATGTTCTGAGTACAGAGCCAGGTTCTGAATTAATTCCCAGGAGGGGCTCTGAGCTGACAGGGTAGGAGGAGGGGCTTGCAACATTGGACTCTGTGAGACAGTTTCCCAGGAAAACAGTCAACGTCAGACTGCTTGGGATGATAAGCGTTAGTTATCAACTTGACGAATCTGGAATCACCAGGTTCAGTTCCCAGCACCCCATAAACTGAGTGGGGTGTGTATGCCTGTAACCCCAACACTTGGGAGATGGAGGATGTTATTCTCAGCTATATAATTTTAGCTTCTTGGATACATGAGACCCCATTTTTAAAAGGGGGAGTCTAAGCACTCAGTAATTAAGAATATGTATTGCTCTTATAGAGGACCTGGGTTCGGTTCCCAGCACCCACATGGAGGCTTGCAACTGTCTGTGACTCCTGTCCCAGATGAGCTCAGTACCTTCTTCAGGTATCCATTGACATTTCATGAACCTGGTTGTTCATACCTGCAGTCAAAGAAACACATAAAATAAAATTAATGTTTTGTTTTGTTTTAAGGAAAAGGAAGATGAAGGAAAAGGAAAATTAGGCCCAAGGTGATTGGCTGGGTGTTGAGTTCTCTTCTGCATGTAGAATGTCAGTGAAATCTACTTAGATAGGTCAAGCTGGTCTCTGTCTACAGGGAGACTCCCGACCCAGGAACCACCACCAACCTGCCTCTCATTACATTCTTCATCTTAGAGTCTTGACACCAAGTGTCCTTGATGGTATTTGACAATTCCCAATTTCTTGCCCATTCCTGTACAGCTTCTATTCTTGTCCCTCTGGTCTGATTTGATTTGATATGGCTGGAAGTGTTTAAAGTCTAATGGCCTTTGGGAACTTGCTGCTTTCTTTCCTTTATTTGAATTGAATTCTGATTCACGACCGATGCTTCCTCAGCTGGGCCCCTGGGTTGGCGGGGTGCCTGGCCAATTAGAGGAGTCAGCCACTGTGGCCCTGCTTCTGGATCTTTTCCATGGCCAGATGGCAGGGAAGGTGCTGTGACCACAGGTTGAAGGGGTTGACTAATGGTGGCGGTGTGAAATCTCACGTGTGTGTTGACGCGTGTGCATGTGTAGAGGGTAGAGGCCAGAGGTCAATGCCAGGCATTTTCCGCCTTATTGTTAAAGTTAGATGTACTTATGTTGAGTGGGCGACCCCATATGCATGTGGAGGTCTGAGAGTGACTTTGGGAGTTGGGTGTCTCCTCATACCATGTGGTCCCTATTAGTATTCAGGCATCTGCACTGGCCTGCCCTTGGGGTTCTGACAGGACACGCCCTCAGCTGCAGCCACTAAGAGCACCACCTGTGCACATTCACTGCGGTCCCTTTTAAAAGGGCCGCCTGCCTCTGTCTTTCTCTCTGCTTCTCTGCCTGTCTCTCCTTCTCTCTCTTCTGCTGCTCCTGACTCCCCCTCCCCTCCTCTCCATTCCCTTTCCCCTAATAAAAGCCCCTTTATGTGAACTCTGTCTTTCTCTCTCAAGCCACTTTTTAAAATTACAACAGTCCCAAGGATCAAATTCAGGTCATCAGTCCTGGCAGCAGGTGCCTTGACCGTGGAACCAGTTCCCTTACCCTGTTGTTTGAGACAGAGTCTCTCACTGAAACTGAGACTCACTTTCAACAAGGACAGCTGGCCAGTGACCCTGAGCTTCCGGTCCCTCCCGTCTCCCCCTGCCTGGTGCTGGGATTACAGACTCCTCCCACCACACCCAACTTTTGAATGAAAGATTAACTTCTTTATTTTTTGAGATTACATAATCACATAATTTCCCCCTCTCCTTTCCTCCTTTAAAACCCTCCCATGTATGACTGCTTGCTCACTTTCAAATTCACATGGCCTCTTCTTCACCACACACACACACACACACACACACACACACACGCACGCACGCACGCACGCACGCACACTGTCTGTATGCCATCACTATGTGTGTGTGTTTTCTGGCCTGACCCTTTGGCATTGGATTGGTGAGCTCTTCCCTGGAGAAGGCCATCCCTCCCTCTCTCAGCATCCTTAGCTGCCTGTAGTTCTTTGTGCAGAGTTCAGGTCTCCTGGGCCCCCCACTCCCACCCACAGTTAGTATATCTGTCTGTCGCCCTTGCTCAGTGGGTGCTCAGGATGGAAGCTCAGGCCCTCATGCCTTTATTGACTAAGCCATTTCCCTAACCCTTTTCAAATGACACCTTACAGTATAATATGGCAACGAGGGACTAGTTAAAAACAACTTTGATTTGCTCTCCCGAGTTGCTGCGTGAGAGGCACACAGCTTCACAGCCCCGCCCCCCACCCCTGACCTTGGGTTGTGTAGTAGCATATAGTCTTGCCAATGAATTTGTGTTAGTGGCCATACCCCTTTGGGGGTGGCTTCAGGTGTGGACGTGACCAGAAGGTGGAGAGGTGCAGGGTAGGCGCTCTCTCTGTCTCTGTCTCTCTCTGTCTCTCTCGCTCTCTCTCTCTCGCTCTCTCTCTCTCTCGCTCTCTCTCTCTCTCTCTCTCTCTCTCTCTCTCTCTCTCTCTCTCTCTCTCTCTCTCTCTCTCTCGGGTCACGGATTGCTTCAGAAGGAGCAGGGACGCTGAGGCGGTTCTTAACTATTATCGTGGGTCAATTATTAATACCCCACCTTCAGGACTGAAGTCCCCAGGCTGAGAGGTTGAAGGGAACCATGGGTAGCTTGTCTTTTGGGGGAGTCCATTACACTCAGTGTTTGCTCGCTGAACCGGTGAGTACCGCTGGGTGAACTACCTGAGGTTTACCGTCCCTCCCGTCCACCCTCCTCATTTTGCTACAGGCAGTGGTATTCCTTGTATATTTTTCCTTTGGGAATTTTTCACAGGTAATTGCCTTCTTGGTGCTTACAAGTGAATATAAGTCGCCCGACCAAATATGCCATCGAATTAGGTAAATAAAACACAAGTTAAGAACAGCTTTTATTGAAACAATAAAGTTTGGGATTTTCTTAAATTATCTTAATAAAATGCAACAATTTTGCATACCTCCTCAAGTGTAATTTTAAGCTTGGGCTGGCCACCTTGCCTGAAGGATGGTCTTAGGTCAAGGAGAACTTGAGATTAATTTTTTTTTTTTTTTTAATCCAGGTGTGGTGGTACAACCTGTAGTCCCAGTGCTTGGGAAGGGGAGAAGCTGAGGCAGGAGAATCACCACAAGTTTGAGGTCCGTCTGGGCGATGAGTGAAACCCTGTCTCAGGCTCTTTAAAGCAAAACCCACAGCGAGGCGACTTTGGCTTGTTTGGTTATTTTAGCAGCTAGCTGTGCTCGGCTGGTACTTTCTCCAGCACAATGGCCCTTTTCTGTTTTCTGTGTGGAAGGCTGAGGGGCGAGTCTATAGACAGGTTTGGGGAGGACTTGTGGTCGCCGGGAGGGTGAGGACAGTTGTCTCAGGACATTTCCTGTGCGGAGTGCACAGAGTCGGGGCCAGCTGTTGGGAGCGGTGTTGTCGATTCCTGTTGATATGTTGTCTAGGGGAGATTGGCCTTCGGTAGACATGTGTGTGCCATGGGCTTCTAGGCCAGGTTAGTCCAATGTTTTCCACTTACAGCCCCCGCTTTTAGCGCCCCGTCCCCAGAATTTGTAAGACTCGTGTCTATAAGTATCTGAAACAGGCGTGCAAACCGGACATGCTCTGATGATAAACCATGAAAATGCATTTTTATAGCAATTCTTTAGTTTAGGGTTTCTTTCTTGTTTTCATGTATGTGCATGGCACATCTTGGTTCTTTTTCTCCTCCGTTTACTCTCCCCCATTCTCCTATCACTCTCTCCAAACCCCTTCAAACCCTCTCCTACTTTAACGTCGTGTGTGTGTGTGTGTGTGTGTGTGTGTGTGTGCGCGCGCGCGCGTGAAAGATTTTTGGGTGGGTGAGATAGCTCATCGCCACCAAGCCTAACTACCCTGGTTCAATCCCCATGATCTACATAGTGAGAGAACCAATTCCCTCACGTCCCCTCTGGCCTCCCTCCCACCCTCCCTCCCTCCCTCTAAACAAATAAATTCCAAATCTTATAAAGAAACCCCCTGAAGCCCAACTGTTTTGTAACTCACTGAGTTTCATTAGGGTTGCCTGCGTGAGTATGTTACTTGCTGGATCACGGACAAGTTACCGGTGGCTACAGCATCAAAGAAAATGACTCTATCCCCAATAACATACAACCACCAGGGTTCCTCCGGGAGGTGTAAGGCCTCATGGGCTTTGGCCCCATCCATGCTGGAATGTTGTAGTCTGTTCTTGTGCATAGCTATTGTGAGTTTGTGAGCACAGCCATCTCATGTCCAAAATTTCACAGCCTTCTGAGAGTCTTTTTGCCCCCTCTGAGCTGGAGGGGTTGACAGGGGAGTCACTGTTGGGGTTGCACACTTAGTCACTTATCCTCACCACCGATGAAATGAATATATACATAAAGATTTGGAACTTGACTGAATATCTGAAACCGCAGCTTCATCATTTTCAGAGCTGACGCTTTGATTTTATAGTACTCAATACCGAGACTGCCACTTTGCATAAATACATAGCACAAATGGCCAAAATATATCTGGAGTCATTTCAGAAATTGTTGGGTATTCTGTCTAATCCCAAGCCAAAATTCACTTAATGATTTTTTTTTCCTCATGAAGTGCAAGCCAGCAAGTCAAACAGCGTTTTTAAAACTCACTGCAATGCAATGCAGAGACACAGTGAAGTGATACTTTGTGCTAAGAACAGCAATCAGGGTGAAGTTTCGTTTTCCATAATTAAACCGTTATGATGGTGTGCTCTGTTTGTTCTTTTGTATTTTATTATTATTATTGTTGTTGTTACTATTATTATTTTTAGACAGCTCACTATATATCCTTGGATGCCCTGGAACTTGCTATTTAGACCAGGATGGTCTTGAATTTCACAGAGATCTGCCTGCCTCTGCCTCCTGAGTACTGGGCTCAAAGGCATGGGCAGCCATGCTGGCTTAAACCGTTATGATTTTGTAAGTACGGAGAACTTATTGCAATAAACCACTACCATCACATGTATGGATTAATGGATTACACAGCACTAATAGTCTGGAGTCTGAGTCCAGGCAGCTTTCTCTGGTGTTGCATGACATGTTGGTGTGTGCAGGGCAGTTGCTCACTCAAGCAGTGTGTTCAGAGCTGTGGAGGTCTGGCCCTCTACCCCACCGTGAGTGTGAGCAGAAACACCCAGATTCCTTATGTGTTTGATTTCGAATTAATTTATGGTGGTGATTGTGTGTTCAGAAACCTTTTACTGTTGTTACATTTTTTTTTTTAATTTTACATGTCGATCCTAGTTCCCCCTCCCTCCCTCCCCCCTCCCTTTTACCCTCTCTCCCCCCTCCCATGCACCCTGATCCCCTTCCCCTCCCATCCCCCCACCCCAATTCCACATGTAGGGCAATGCCATCCAGGTGGGGTCAAGTAAATCTGTGAAGTCATTTGAAGTAGGGACGAGGACTTCTCTCCTGTCTCTAGGTTAAGGGAGTGTCCCTCCATGGGGGAGTGTTGTCACTTTTTTTTTTATAAGCCTCCTCATATTCGGTTATGAGACCTTCTATGGGGTCATGATCTGTTACGATCAGTTTTCCCTGCCATCTGGGTCCCAGAGCAGCATCAGCCCCAAATAACACACAGAGATGCTGCATTAGATGTAAAACTGTTGGCCAGTTACTATCGTTTCTTAATTGGCTAGCTCTGTCTTAAATATTAACTCATTTCTATCAATCTAAGTATTTCCACATGGTCTTGGCTTACTGGAGAGAGTCTGGATCTCTTCTCCCAAGTCTCTATGTCTTGACTCTCCCAACTACACCTCCCAGAATCCTCCTTGTCTCCTAGTCCCATCTATCTTGCTTTCCTATTGGCCAACAGGGCTTTATTCATTAACCAATAAGAGAAACATATTTACAGAATGGCATCTCCCATCATCTCCTCTTTTCTGTCTAAATAAAAAGAAGGGTTTTAACTTTAACATAGTAAAATATATAACAAAACAGTTATCAAGTAAGAACTATCGTTAACAATATTTAGTACATTAACATTTGGCAGGATTTAAAAGAAAATATTTTATCATCTCTCTTATCTTTGTGAGTCTAAAGTCTTATATGTAACTTATATTTAACCCTGATTTAGAAAGCTCTAGGTACCTATAGGTTCGATGCTGGTGCTGGCTCATTGAGACTGGTCCTATGGTGGCCTACACCTTGGTGGGAGAGAGACATTTGCTGTGTCAGTTTATCAGATGGTTATGGGCTCTTACAAGTAAGGGGACAGGGACAACTGATTTTTTAAGATAACCTACTCAGAAATCCATTCCATGTAAACAGAATTCTTCAAAAACACCAGTACCTCAGGGGTTAGGGGTACAGCTCAATGGCAGAGCATGTTACACACACAAATGCATGTATATGTATATATATATATGACTTAATTTTTTGTCATATTTACTTATTTCTCTGTGTGTATGTACATGCACATGCATTTGCATACATTCCTGTGTCACTGTGTGTAGAAGTCAGAGGTCAACTTTAGGGAGTCTGGTGGAAAGGGTCCTTATTGAGCAATCTCAGTGGCTCATTAACTCTAAAAATGACTTTTTTTTCTTGAGAAATAATTTGTCTGTCATGAGAGGAGTTTGTCAATACCCCATACTAATATTTTGTTTGTGAAATTATTACACTGTCAGCTATAAAAATTCAAGGGAACATGTTAAGTTCTTTAATAGACATTATTTAGTTTTATTCTCCCAATACTCTTTTTTTAACTTCTGGTCCTGGGGATTGAACCTAGGACCTTGTGTATGCTTGGCAAGCACTCTGCCACTGAGCTACATTATCACTTCTCTTCTTGCTTTTCATTTTGAGACAGTGTCTCACGGGTCCCAGGCTGGCCTTGAATTCACTCTGTGGCCCGGGCGAGCCTTGAGTTTTTAATCCTCCTGCCTTAGCCTCCCAGGTATCTGGGATCGCAGGCCTGTGCCGCCTGTCACACCTTATATCCACCTAGCAACCCATAATGTAGGTCCTACTTTCTTCTTTAAAAATTTTATAATGGGTGCTTTGCCTGCACATGCATGTGTCTGTATACCACAGTGAGCCTGGTGCCCACTGAAGCCAGAAGAGGGTGTTAGATCCCATGGATCCAGTGTTACAGATGGTGAGCTGCCATGTGGGTGCTGGGAATTGAACCCGGGTCCTCTGGAAGAGCAGCCAGTGCTCTTAATCATTGGGCCATCTCTCCAGCACCTTTACTTTCTTTACAGGGAATAAAGGTAAAATTCTGATATATCATGACTAACTACCTTAGATCACATAGTTGATAGGGATCTGTGGTATAGATTTTATTTTGAATTGTGTGTGTGTGTGTGTGTGTGTGTGTGGTGGTTGTGGGGTGACAAGGGGTGTTGTATACTTGAGTGCAGTGCTGGTAGAGGGCAGAAGATGCCAGGGGATGCCCTGGAGCTGTAGTTAACACATGATTGTGAGCCACTAGATGTGGGTGCTGGGATTTGAACCTGGGTCCCATGGAAGAGTAAGTGCTCCTAACCACTGAGCCATCTCCAGTTCAGGGTCTGTGTTTTAAGCCCAGGTCCCGTCCATCAAAGGTGGTAGATGAAGCTCCCCGATGAGTGTGTAAAACAGTGCCCTGAAATAGATTAGATGGGCAGCGTCTCTGGCGATCTCCAGTTAGAACCGTGTGCAGGCTGCTTACTGAGATGCAGAAGGAAGCTGGCATTCTGAGCCCAGAAAGGGAAGAAAGAATCTTTGTAAGTAAGGAATCTCTTGTAAGTCACACAGGAAAATGAAGACGTGGGTGCACTCTCGTTCTGGGTTTACATTCCTAGAGTCAGACCCGGGAGGCACGCAGCAGTCCATCTCTCCTGCCCCGTCTGAGTTGTCTTCCAAGGTAGAGAGGCCACATGTGTAGATCTTGGTTTTCTGTTGGTAGCTTTATAACCTTCACATTCGGGTTAGTTCTCATTAACACGGACTACAGGTTTTATTTTGTTTTGTTTGGGAAGGAGTCTCAGGTAGCCCAGGCTAGCCTCAAACTCCCTGTGTGATTGAGAATGGCCTTGAACTTTAGACCCTTCTGTTGCCACTGCCCGAGTGCCGGCAGCTGGCAGTCGTGGTTTTTACGAGGTGCCAGGCCCTGTGTAGACGAGGCACACACTTGACTGAGCTACAACCCTGGCCCCTAGACTGTAGTTTTGTCTGGTGACGAGGGTGTTACCACAAGCTTGTTCTGTGAGTCCCCAATCCCATTACACTTTCTGGCCAAGCATGCAGGGTTCCAGTGAGCCCTTGCTACTTGCATCCAGACATCTTGGCTGAGCCTGGTCCCAGTGAGCACAGCCGGAGCCCCATCTCCCCCTGGTGGGGTTCTGGATTTCTTTGAGGGGCACATTCCTTGAAGGCCACTCCGTGGATGTGGGAGAGGGACACCCTCTGACGGCAGGCTGGCCCCTCTTTCTTTTTTGTAGGAGTTCTTCTGCTGGGACCAGACTGGACCGGAAAGGAATGGTGCTCCCGGGACTCATGGGGGTCCCTTCTCGTCCCACCAGGCACTGGATTCTCCTCGTATTTGCCTGCTTTACTGATTTGAGGAGTCTGTTCCTCTCCCACAGATATCAATCCCTTCATCTTGTGGTCAGACCCCTCAACAGCCACCCTTCTGACAACCCGGGCAGCTTTTCAGGGGCCCTGTATGGGGTGAGGCTACCCAGGCATTTAGAAGGAATCCTGAACTCCATTAGTGGCCCGGCGCCTTCCTCCCGATCTCTCTGATTCCTGAAGCCAGCTCAGCATCTGGCAGGGGCTGCTGATATCTGCTGATCCCACTATTTGGGATATTTCCTTCTCATCTCTTGGCCGCATACCTTTGTGGTATCTTCTGTCCTTGTTAGATCCTTTTACTTGGCATCTCTGCACACATCTTGGGATAAAGCTCTTTGTCTCGAACATCACACAGTAGGCATTCATAAGCTGCCTACTGTGTGTGCACACATCCCTGCTGGTGTTCTGCCCTTTAGAGCTTTCAGCATGGAAGTTTTATATTCTGAGTTTAATCGTGTATTGACTAAAAGAACAGCCAGACAAACAAAACTAGGAAGGAGGTGTGCGAAGGTGTGTGTGTGTGTGTGTGTGTGTGTGTGTGTGTGTGTGTGTGTGTGTGTCTCACTGGTAGGCTAGGCTGTGGGACAGCGAGCTCCCAGGATTCCAAGTCAGTGGCATCACACTGTGCTTTTCATGTGGGTGGCGGTGTCTAGCTCTTCATGTCTGTGTGCTAAGTACTTTACCTGCAGAGGTATTTCCCCAGCCCTAGAGCCAGGGGAAACATTTGTGGAGGGGGAGATAGCATGCTCAGAAGACATGGGCATGCTCTTCTGTAGGGGACAGTGTGCTCTCAGCTCCTTCCCACACTTCACATCAGGGCTCCTCCCTGGACACACTGGCATGTTAGCATGGAGGATCTGTCGCAAGACGATGGATTCTCCTGAGCCTGGTGAGGCATTTAGTGACATCTCTAGCTTGTGCCGCTAGATGGTGGTAGCATAGGCCTCCACCCCAACCAGTTATGGCCACAAATAAGTCTGCAGAGAGAGAGTGCTCCCAGGCAGGGGGAGTGCTCCCAGGCTGGGAGAGTGCTCCTAGGTAGGGAGAGTGCTCCCAGGCAGGGAGAGTGCTCCCAGGCAGGGAGAGTGCTCCCAGGCAGGGAGAGTGCTCCCAGGCAGGGGGAGTGCTCCCAGGCTGGGGGAGTCATTCTGGCGCAGATCTGTTTGGCAGGTCCACAGGCAGGGGGCCTGAGCCTCAGAGGGGTAAAATGGTCACCTGGCCAGGGAAGATTCTGCCAGTGCTTCCTTCCACCCCCACCCCCAGCTTCTGGGAAATGGCTTTCCAGCGCATACCAGAGAAGCAGGCTGGTGAGGCTGTTGTGTACTTGAGCTCTTGCTCTTGGGAAAAGCCCGGCTTTCTTTGCCAGAAGCACGACAGTCTATCCATCATGTTCCTGAACCTCCCCATCCTCGGATGAAAGTTGCCAGGGGCTCTGCATCTAGGCTTGATTATTTCTTGCGGAGATCAGGCTCCACCTGGCTGCTAGCAGACTCTATGCAGCCTGGGACCCCTCTGAGAGGAGCCACGCGAAGCACGCAGGCACGTGTGGCTGTTTACCCACCCGGTGCTCTGCATCGCTTTGATGCTGTGGAGAAGAGAGTGGTTGGTTGCACGAGACTGAAGGCCCACAGCCCGGCTCCTGGCCCTCCTCATGGGCTGCACCCACTCTGCTGTGGTGCGAACCAACAGCCGGGCCTCCTCCTGCCTCATCCCTCTGAGATCAGATGCAGACAGAAGTTCTTGCGGGTTCCTTGGCCCGTGGTCCTCCCCCAAGGTAACAGCCGAGTGGGGCGTGGGGGCGGCCACAGGGTGTGTTATCTGAAACTCAGCCTGCGCTTGTCGGGTTGAGGAAGAACCCTTTGTGTCTGGGGAGCTCTGGGCACGGACTTCAGGGCCCTCAGTCAGTCAGGGACGTCTGTGTACCCTGCTTGGCACAGACTGGCTTTGCCTGGAGAAGCTTCTCCTTAGAGTTTGATGTTTGAGATATAAAAGGTGATTGTTGGAGATTTGACTGCTGATTGAAGTAAGAGACACCATCTTTTTCCTTATTAACCCCCCCCCCCATGCAGTCTTGTATAACTGCCTTGATTTTTCCGGTTTGAACCTGTGGCACGGGGTTATGGCTCCCTGAGTGACCCCTGTGCTGTGTCCCATGTAGACCAGCACTCCAGGGGGCCAGTCAGGTAGGAAGTCAAGAAGTAGGAGTGAGCTGAAAGCGATGGTGAGTGTCTGCTCTCCAGGGCCGGCGCTGCTGGGATGGCGCTGCGGGACAGTGGGCTGGCCCCCGGCCACATAGCACATTCCAGGTTAGCCGTGGCTGCAAAGTGAGACCTGTGCTTAAAATAAAAGCGAGGTGTTTGTTCGTTGTTGTTGTTTGCTTGCTTCTCTCTCCGTTCTCCCCTTGGTCTGTAACGCACAGGGAACCAGAACGAAAGAGTCATCTTGGGGGTCTCAGGAGCCTTTACCACTTCACACCACAAGATGGCTTGATTTCATCGCAGCTGGCGGTTTGTCTTTGTACCACCCTGTCCTCGGCCCCTCTGTCCACCCAGGTCTCACTCAGCCTGTGTAGCCTTGAATTGGTGATAACGTCCACGCAGTGAGAGGGGCTGTCAGCCTGGGAGGGGTGGCTTGTGCCTGTCGTCCGAGCTCTCCTTTAGGTGGCCCTGTAAAGTGGGTGGAGAATTTTCCCTCCTGTATGTCACAGAGACTTGCACAGCAAGTCAACTGATACTTTTAGAGAGATTAGTCAAAGATGGGTTCCGTGGCAGAGATATCACAATTATAGATGATGACGCATGGTATAATTGCTAGCATTTACCTGCTGAAGATGTCGGGGGCAGGCCCCGTGGGTGCCCTGCTGCTAACCTCTGCGCTCTTGTGTGGCAGGAGGCGTGTTCTGTCTCCTCATCATTTTATTCTGCACGAGGTGGAATTCCAAATTTCCTTTTATAGTGCTGGAAGTTCTCTGCTGGCCCCTGCTCTGGGCTACATTTTCATATTTGTGAGTTATTAATTTTTAGTGATTTATTAATCTTTAGCATTTTCCTCTGAATAGGTCTTGGACTTTTTCTCATGTCAGTCTGTGTTGTGTGTGTGTGTGTGTGTGTGTGTGTGTGTGTGTGTGAGTGAGTGTGAGAGAGAGAGAGAGCGTGTGTATATATGTGTGTGGATCTGTCAGGGACGGCTCATGTTTTTCATCTCAGTGGATAGGAGGCTGAGGCAGGGAGATAACCATCTGTTTGAGGCTAGCCTGGTCTACATAGTGAGTTCCAGGACAGCCTGGCTATAAGACGAGATTCTCTCTCTCTTTCTCTCTCTTTCTCTCTCTCAAAAAAAAAAAAAAAAAAAAAAAAAAGGATTGGAATTGAACCTGAAAAAGGTTTTTGTGTGGTGAAATGGTGAGGCTGCTGTGTGCTGTGAAGCCGTAAGGATGGCGTGTGGTGTGAAGAGGTAAGGTTGTGATGTGAAGCGCTAAAGAACCTTCTGGTTCAGGCCCTGCGCACTTTAGAAATGTCAGGTTTGTTCCTTGGGGTTCAGTTTTCCTAATACATAGAGAGACTTGAGCTAGAGGATTCTAATTCTACTCACCTGTGGTGTAAACTCAACCTTCACAGCTGGTGTGTGTTCTCCATAACGAAAATATGGGATGGGAGAGATGGCTCCGCAGTTGTGAGTGCTTGCTGCAATCATGATGAATGGAGTTTGCATCCCAGCATCCATATAACAAACCAATTATCCTGCTGCAACTCCAGCTCCAAGGGAACTGGTACCCTCCTTGGGCCTCTGCATGTGGAGGTGTACATCTCTCTCTCTCTACACACACACACACACACACACACACACACACACACACACACTCCACATACATAAAGTAAACCACTGGGGGAAAAATCCATAACCAGATGGCTCTGTGGTTAACACACCCTGCTTTTGCAGAGGACCCAGGTTTTGCTTCCAGCACCCACATGGGGAGGCTCACAACCACTTGTAACTTTAGTCACAGGAGAGCCGATGTCCTTTGGCCTCCACAGGCACTGCACAAATGTGGTACACATAAACTCAAACAGGCGCAGACACAAACACATAAATAAAAATAAAATATTTAAAACCAAAGTAAAATCAACCTCCCCCCAAAAGTAAATGAGCAAAAATCAAACCAGAACGAACCCAACCACGTCTGGTGGTGCGGGTCTGTGATCCCAGCGCTGGGGAGAGAACTGAGCCAGGGACATTGCTACAAGTCTGAGTCGGCCAAGTAGCAAGACTGTGTCGCAAAACAGACGAGTGAGCATGACAGGAAGTAAAGGATGAGCTGGAGAGATGGCTCAGAGGTTAAGATACTTGTTACTCTTGCAGAGGACCTGAGTTCAATCCCCAGCAACCGCATGGAGGTTTGCAACTCTAGTTTGTATGCAACACTCTCTTCGGACCTCTGTGGGTGCCAGGCACACACATGGGTCACATACATACATGCAAACAAAACTTAACATATAAAGTAAAGCTTTTAAAATTCTGTCCTGGTCTACATAGCAATTTCCAGGACAACCAGGGCTACACAGAGACAGTTTCAAAAAGTAATACTAGAGGGCCCGAGGGATGGCTCAGTGGTTAAAAGAACTTGCTTGCTCTAACCAAGATTCCCTTCTCAACCCACGTGGCGGTTCACAGCCATCCGTAACTCCAGTTCCAGGGGATTTGAGCGCCCCCTTCTGGCCTCTGTGTGTATTGCACATGTGTACATGCCACAACTGCCATGTACATGAAGAGTAATACCACTGCACTTAAGACCATAGTGGTCTCACCTCTACAACAGCCATGGTAATTTGGCATAGCTCATGCAAATGCCTTTGACTGTTGTGTTGGTAGTTCTCTTACCGTATGGATTTTGATTCGTTGTTTAAAATGCCACGTAAGTGTTTACCTAGTCATTCTGGGTATATAGTCCTGACTATAGATCGGAAGGAGAAATATGACTAGCCTTATCATGAACTGTCTCGGCTGTGGTCCACAAACCTTTTGAGGTTAGAATAAGCCTGCAGGACAAGTTGGACGTGGGACTAGGCAGACAGGCCATGTTAGGATTCCCACGGAGGCTCACCCAATGTTGTGGCTGACCGTTGTAGTCCCACGTTGCAGGGCTAGCCTGTGGAAACCTATCTTTGTGGGGGCAGCAGTCAGATCCAGCCCCCTTGCTTGGTTCATACCTGAGATGGGGAGTGTGGATTGAAAAACGGCAGGTAAAGACGCTAAGAAAAAGACAGACACAGGACAGAGTCCAGAGGGCAGTCCAGTGTCTACTGGATGCTCCAAGTTTATTCTTCAACATTCTTAAGGAACCCAACCAAAAGGGGGACTTGGCAGAAGACTTCCATTGTATGGATAAGGGACAAACAGACTTTATTCACTTAATCCTCCAACCGTTTGGTAACCACACCTACTATCAGGCCTTGAGGGTGAATACACCTCAGCCTAAGTTTGTTGTTATTTAGATAAGACGGACATTACCAAGGCCAAAACATCCTACAGTAGCCAAGCCTTAGACCTTTGGGTCTTTTGACTTACTAAGGACAGTTTTGAACTCTATGACCCTGAGGCAAGATGAAGCAGAGCTGTCTTTATGGGCACTGACAATCCAGTTCGATACTTTTTATTATCTTTATTATTAGACACTATTGAGGGCTGGGGAATCACATCTTGGAGCCTGGTGTGCTGAGTTCTCCTGCACTAATAGCATTTGGATGGTAGAGGCAGGAGGGTCAGTAATTCAAGGTCACCTTCATCTCTGTGGTGAGTCTGAGTCTGGACTATACGAGATCCTGTATTTAAAGAAAAAAAAAAAAAACTTTGAAGATAATAGCTTAGCAGGTAAAGGTACCTATAGCTAAGCTCCAAGACCTGAGTTTAATGCCTGGGCCACATCATAGAAGGAGAGAACCGACTTGAAACAATGACATGCAGGCGTGGCACACGCACGCACGCACGCATGCATATGCTCACAGTCTCCTAACATTAAGATGAGATTCATGTAACTAAATTAACCATCCTAGACCCTACACTTCCCGTGACAATCAGCGCAGTTTGTCTAGTTACAAAACAACTTTCATTACCTTCATCCCTTAATGTGGTTACTTCCCATTTTATTCCCCCCCCCCCTCCGCTCTGAGCCCCTGGAACCACACATGTAATTTCTGTCTTTCTGGATTTGCTGATTGTGTCTACTTCACAGAAATGGGATTCTATGACATGTGACATGTGCCCTTTATGTTTGGCTTACTTAGCATTACCAGGTTTAATGACCCTGTAGGATTTATCAATGCTTCATTCCTTTTGAAGGCTGGATAAGATTCCATTGTATGGATGTATCGCATTTTGTGTGCCCCTTCGTTTAAATTGATAGACACTTGGGTGGTCTCTACCTTTTGGATATTGTGAATGCTGTTGTGTTGATTTATGCCCACCTATTTATTTCTCTGCTTCAGACTCTTGTGAATAAGTGATTTACTGCATTTGCTGTCTGGTAGCTAACTATTGCAATGTATACATTTTGTTTCCTTCAGAGCACACTTCTCTGCATTATGCTATCTTTGGCTGCATCCAGTAGGTAGGCTTCTTTTGTTTGACAGAGGGGAGTAGTGCTTTGTTGAAAGTGTTGTAATTCAACCCTTGGAGTTACAGTGAGAACACAGGAGACAGACTCTCGCGTCTTCCCGTACCTGCTCGGACGGTACAGTCTCATGCTCTTTGCCCACCAGCTAGTGTTTGATTTTCCTTTCCAGCTGCTGTGACAAGACGTCCCGACAAAGGCAACTTAGGGAAAAGAGGTTTATTTGGGCTCAGTTCCAGGGCTGAGAAATTAAGAAATTAATGGTGGAGAAACCAAGGCTTTCAGAAGCCCACATATCATCCACAGACAGGAGGCGAAGAGGGACACATGCATGCAGTTGCTCAGCTTTTCCCTCCATTGCACAGTGCAGGGTCCCAGCCAGGGACCAGGGACCATGCCCCTCACAGCGGGCAGCCCAGCTGATTCTAGGTTTAGTCAAGTTGACAACTGACCCTGTAGGCAGCAGGCACTCTTAAACCCACTGAGCGATCTCGAGTCCTTTCCCTTTCCAGCTCCCCATGTTGTGACTGCAGGTACACAGCACATGCCCAGCCTTTAAGTGTTATTATTAATTTAAAATGTGGAGCCTGGGCATCGGTCTCATGCACTTCCCTGACTGATGCATCTCCTCAGCTTCCTGCATCCCTTGTCTCCCCCTCGGTTCTCACTCTTTGAGGCCATTCGATTCAACAGACTCTCAGCTACCCAGTCGGTGGAAGCCGTACAAACCCAATTGGCTCCTAACACAAGACGGAGTTCTCCTTAAAACATGAATAATTTGGAATCTTCAGTGGTCTCATCCTTGGTGAGGACAAGGGGAAATGAAGGAAAATCTCACCTGTTCCGCCATGCAGGGGGTGACAAGCATTCAGATTTCTCCTTCCAGTGCGCCAGCAGCTGCCCTGACGGACGGACGGACGGAGATTGCCTCAGGAATGTCTGGCGGGGCGGGAGGGGCTGCTGTGTTTGGGAAGAGCCCAGCCGCTCCCCTGAATGTCACTTTTGGGCCAGGATGTCTTTAGCAAAACAGATGAAGGTATCTCCTATCTCAAGTCCAAAGTGCCCCTAAATCTAAAGCTTTCCGGGTGCCAGCATGACTCGACAGTGATCCTCACCTTACCTCATGCTGCAGTCAGAATGCAGGGCTGGGGGAATGGATCAGTGTGTAACGTGTGCATGACTCATCCTGCAGAAACTGAGTGCGGGGGCATGCACTTGTCATCCACATTCTGAGGAGGCAGAGACAGGTGGGTCCCCGGGGCTTGTAAACAATAACAAACAACCCCCACCCCAAATAAAACATAAAGATGGACAACACCTGAGAAATGGTACTCGAGGTTGACTCCAGCTGACATCAACACGCATGCACACACACACGTATGCAATTGTTACACTTGCAGTCATAATATAAGAATGTACGTATGTAAATGCACACACATATGAGTGCCAGTGTACTAAAAATGTACAGAATTACATTCAGTCTAGACTCACAGTATGTATAGGAGGGAGTACTACATTTTCTGTTCAGCTTGGAATCCATCCTTGTATTTATGCAGATATCCTAACATCTGGAAAGTCTAAAATCTAAACTGTGTCTGGCCCCAAGCACTTTGGCTAAGGGGCAGCTAGACTTTAGCCCAGAGCTGAGCTGCTCTGTGTTAACATTTGTGAGCCAATGCCACTTTTTGAAAAAAGGCTTATCTTGCTTTTATTTTATGTATATGTGTGTACACCCATGGAAGGAGCCAGGAGATCTCCTGGATCTCCTGGAACTGGGGCTATGTGGAACTGCCTTGTGGGTACTGAAAAATGAACCTAGGTTCTCTGGAAGAGAGAGCAACCAGTGCTCTTAACCACTGAACATCACACTTCTTCCATTTTTTTTTAAAAATTGAAGTGACATTTTCAGAATTAACACATAAAAAACCAGAACATCAGACCACACTCTGTGTCCTGCAGCATCAAATATTTGGCTAAAGTATAATTCTTTATGTAACTAAACAAGTGCATCTAGCCTGTTAATATGCAAATTTACCTTATTCTTTGACAAATGGTAAAATTATTTGTATAACACACAACTATTTTAAAACAAATCTTTGTGATTTGTTATCAGCAAACGTTTGGTTTGTATTTGTATTTTATGTGCTTATGTACAGTGGTTGTGTCATGTAAAAATTCTTGAGTGAGAGGGATTGCAAGTTGAAAGGCTGCAGACACCCTGGGCTGCCCCTTCTACACATACTCTGTGCGTAGAAATTCAGTCCGTGCCCGTTGCTAGTCCTGAATACCCAACACCTTTGTGGCACCCCCTGAATGTGCCAGATCCTCCTATTTCCCGACTGGGACAGAGAGGGTCAGTCCTTCTATCAGATGTGCCCCAAGTTCTGTGTATGTTTGCTTGCATGTATGTCTGTGTGAGAGTGTTGGATTCTCTGGAACAGGAGTTACAGACAGTTGTGAGCTGTCATGTGGGTGCTGGGAATTGAACCCAGGACCTTTGGAAGAGCAACCAGTACTCTTAACTGCTGAGCCATCTCTCCAGCCCCTCTAGTCTTTCTTATGCAAGTAGTTACTGAACGGAAAGCCAACCACGTTATGTCAATGAGTCTCTTTAGCTCTGTGAACTCACAGGTTTCTGTGTCTGCATTTAGGGTTCTTAAAAGTCCCAGACTCCTCTGTGCCCGGCAGGTAAACCACTATTAGTGGTAACTCACATATCAAGCCAGTCTCCTGTTTGTTCCCGCCCTGGGAGGAGGTGTCTCAGCGAGGATGGGTTCAGGTGGAAGGCAGTCACTTAGTATAACCATGGGCTGTGTGTGGACAGCACAACAGAACTAGGAATGGGAAGATGGGCATCCTGGGACATGCCTGGAATTCCCACAGCACTCAGGAAGCTGAGGCAGGAGGATTGCTTTTAGTTCAGGGTCAGCCTGGGCTACCTATCAGGATCACATCTCAAAAGAAAACTTCAAAAGGAATAGAAAGGCAGGTAGCAATGAAGGAAGGGCTTGGAAGGCTCTGGGTGACCTAGCATTGGCAGGAGAGACACCTCACTGGCCTGTGATGTAGAAGGTCTATAATAGAGCTTCCCGCGGCTATCCACAGGAACTAGTAAGGTGCCCCTGTCCAGAGCCTCTGAGGCATTGGCAGATTGTGTGTGTGTGTGTGTGTGTGTGTGTGAGCGTGAGCATGTGTCCTCATGGGGCGCACACACGTGTTCATGCGTGTGGGAGTCAGAACCACCCTGTGTCGTCCCTCAGACGCCTTCCAGGTTTTGTTTGAGATAGGGTCTCGCCAGCCTGGAGCGTCAGCAAGTAGGCTGGCTGGCCAAGTGAGCCCAGGGATCCTGTCTTTGTCCCCATGTCCCATCACTAGGATGTCGAGCATGCCTGGCATGTCACGTGCGTTCTGAAGAAAAAACTCCGTCTTTCAGGCCCGTGACACACGTGCTTTACCAACTGAGCCATGTCCCCAGGCCCCCGAAGAGCTCCCACCGGTACCTTCTCTGCACCAGCAACTGGATCTTGATTTAATGCTAGTGGCATCTCCTGCCTGGATTCCACAGGGCTCTGGCCACAGCTCCAGCCTGAGTATGTTATGTTGCCCACGGTGAAAACTTTTTTCCCCCTCTCTTAGCACAAAATATTTTGTCGCGCAAGTAGGGGTGTCCCTCTGAGCTTTAAGATGTGTGTCTGAGCATTCAGGAAGGAGATAATGATCTCTAAGTAGACAGGTGTGCCTTCTGTCACAAATGAAAATCAAATTTGCTCTCTGAAGCCATCTGCCTTAGAGTTGCATTGCGATTTTCCTCCCCTCGGCTGCTGAGACCCTGTGGTGGAGACACAGGCTTAACCATGAAATAGAAGCCTCTTTGTCTGGAGTGGCAGAGGGAGAGGTTATAGGATTCCTGGGTGTGCACACGCCTTTTGTTCTGTGATTCATTTCTGGTGTAAAATACCTTCTGGGTCGATGATGTGAGACAGGAGGGGAGATGGAAGCCGGGGTAAATCAAGAAACGCCCATCTCCAGAGCACTGCTAACGCGATTTCGCCGTGAAAATGACCCAGTAAGATGATGCACGCTGTGTAGGCATTCATAAATCGTGCACAAATAACAGTTTAATACCTGGATGTGGTGCTGAGGAAAAGCTTCCTGGAAGCCACTGTTCTCATTCGTTTGTCATTGGCCTGGTTGTCTTCGTTGGCTCTCGGTGATCCCAGCTATTTGGGCTCACCTGTCCATGGCCCATAGTTTTCAACTCAAGACCTAGGGGTACATGGGCGGCGGCTGCGAGGGCTGGAGATGTACGCGAGCTTGGCGAAGTTGAGTGGCGGCACAGTGGCTGCCCAGTTCCATTCTCAGAAAAATTGGTCTCTCCCATTCATTGTCTCTCTACCCTCAAGCCCTGTTCTGTGCCTTGTTTATTTCCTCCATTACACACTCCCTCTTCTTCAGACCCACCGGGGCACTGACCTCAGGGCCTTTGCACTGGCTGAATTCCTCCCCAGGGGATCTGTCCTTGGTTAGTACAGTTTGGTTCTTGGTGGATCCCAGGCCTTTTGTTGTTGAGCGTGAACACGTGTGGGTGTGCGTGCATGTGTTTGCAAGTGCATGTGGAGGCTCCAGGCTGATAATCTGGAATCATCTGTGCCATTGTTCACCTTGTTTATTGAGGCAGGTAGGGTCTCTCAATTAAACCCATAGCTCGCTGTGGTAGTGTGAATGTAATTTGCTCCCATGCGCTCATTGGGAGTGTCACTATTAGGAAGGGTGGCCTTGTCAGAGTGTGTCACCATGGAGGTAGGTTTTGAGGTCTCCTATGCTCAATCCACATCTAGCGTCTCCGTTCCCTTCCTGTTGCCTATGGGATCAAGATGTAGCTCCTTCTCCACTCTGAGCTCTTTCTCCAGCACCATGTCTGCCTGCACGCCGCCATGTCCCGCCATGGTGATAATGAACTAGACCTCTGAAACTGTAAGCCAGCCCAATTAAATGCTTTTCTTCATAAGAGTTGCCACGGTCATGATGTCTCTTCACAGCAATAAAAACCTTAACCAAGACATCCATACGGCCAGTGTGATTAGCAAGTTTGCACTGTCTACCATGCTACCACGCCCCCATGACATCGATATGGATGTCTGGGGATCTGAACTCTGAGCCTCATGCTTGCTGAGGAAGCACTGAATGGGCTTAGCCATCTTTTCAGTCCCGGTCTTCTCAGTGTTGAGCCAAATATTATCTTCTCACGAGACCTTCCATGGCCAGCAGTGTGACAGTGAGTGAGCTAACTGTGGCTATCAGTCATCATCACTTTATGCTTGTAATATCTAAAGCTTATCATACGTTTGATCTGTTTACCTTTTTCTGCAGAAAGCCGTTCCTGTGAGGCTGGGACATTTTGTTTGTTGTGTTTCTGTTATCTGCAATGCAGCCTGGCACGTGAGATGCTCATTGAAAATGCATCTAATCCCAGAATAGAGTGAGTTAGCTAAGGTTGTACCAGACTGTAGTCTGGGACATTTTGTGGTTATGTATAGTTGGTCTTGTGATTCTTTTCCTGGGGAGGTGTGAACAGATGTGCATCCGTTCCAGGCACGGCACTGGAAACAGGCCAAATCAATGATTTCACCGAACCCATCTCTGTGAACCTGTGAGCTGATAGGACTTAGTGAGGGTTACCATAGGAGCATGGGTAAAGGGTTACCCACAGCATGAGGAGTTACTCACAGGATCATGAATGAAGAGATACGGGAGAATTTTCATAGAAAAATCTTATTTTAAAATTGTGTGTCTGTGTGTGTGTGTGTGGGTCTCTGTGTGTGTGTATGTGTCTGTGTGTGTGTCTGTGTGTGTGTCCGTGTGTGTGTGTGTCTGTGTGTCCGTGTGTGTGTGTGTCTGTGTGTGTCTGTGTGTGTGTGTGTGTGTGTCTGTGTGTGTGTGTCCGTGTGTGTGTGTGTCTGTGTGCACATGAGTTCAATGCCTGAGGAGGACAGAAGAGGGAGTCAGAGTGCTTGGAGCTATAGTTGTAGGTACTTGTGAGTTGCCCAACGGAGGTGCAGGGAATTGAACCCAGGTGTCTTATGAGAACACTGTGCATTCTTAAGCACTGAGTCGTCTCTCCAGCCCCCAGCATTGGTGTTTTCTGAATTTATTTCTCAGGCAGGGGCAGTGGTTCAAACTGAGGCTGGGAGGAATCATTCCTAGATGTTAGTGTATTCACAGCACTTGCAGTGTCTACAGAATAATTACCATCTAGGCCTGGGCTACAGGGTCACCGTCCTCTAGGGACACCATAAGACAGAGAAGCAGGGTTTGTGGCCACCATCTGTGGAGTGGAGTGCGTGCTGTGTCTGCTTTTTGTCTTTGTCACCTATAGGCATGTGACCCATTAAGCCTGGCTGAAAAACCAGCGTAAAAATATAAAGTGTCTTATCCCCAATGAGCTGATGGCTCTGGTTCTCGAGAATTAATATGTTCTGTGAGACATGAAAAGTTCCCCTTTCCCACGTGGCTAGCTCGGGCATTAGAGAGGGAGAGTGTAAAGACCTGTGGCCACCTTGTGAGAAGTAAGCCCCTCCCCAACCTCATTTGTGATGGGAGATGTCATTCTGTAAATATGTTTCTCTTATTGGTTAATGAATAAAGCACTGTTGGCCAATAGGGAAGCAAGATAGGCGGGACTAGGAGAGGTAGAGAATTCTGGGAAATGTAGGACAGAGTGGTGATATGATCTCTGGAGGTGAGGATGCCTGAGTCTATCGTTCTCGGTAAGATAAGATCATGTAGAAATACATATATTAGTAATTGTGGGTTAATATTTAAGACAGAGCAAGTCAGAAGTTCTAGCCATTGGCCAAGAGCTTTATAACTAATAGAGTCTCTGTGTTATTTGGGGCTGTCACGGCTGTGGGACCAGACTGACAGGAAAGTGCTTGTAACACAATTTTCTTCCAATAGCACCAATCCCAAAGTTAGGATTTAAATGCATAAACTGGGCATGCCATTGTTAGCTGTAACTGTCAACTTGACATATTCTAGTTCACCTGGGAAGGGCATCTCACTTGGGTGCTTTGCAAACATGAGGGATCATCATGTTCTGCTGCTAGAAGAGGCCAAGCCTACTATGGATGGCACCATTCCATGGACTCTTTAGTTTTTTAGACAGGGTTTCTCTTTGATTTGTAGACCAGGCTGGTCTCAGACTCATAGAAATCCTCTTCCTCTGCCTTCTGAGTGCTGGGATTAAAGGTGTGCACCACCACCACCTGGCTCCACAGATTGTTTAAAAAGCTAGCAAAGCATAATTCTTTGAGCCAGCAAACACCAATGCTGTATGGTTCTGGGTCAAGTTCTTGTCCTGACTTCTCCCAGTGATGGACTATCACCTAGAAGTATAAGCTGAAATAAATGCTTTCTTCCCCAAATTGGTATTTTGCAGGTGTGTGTGTGTGTGTGTGTGTGTGTGTGTGTGTGTGTGTGTGTGTGTTCACCATAGCTTTGTTAGTATTTGTATCTGCTGGGGTGAGTCTCTTTCTTTTTCTAAGTAAACTTGTCTTTTCATGAATGTTGGCTTTTTGTTCATAAAGTAAGCTCACTGAATTGCTAAATTACAAAAGTCCTGGTAGAATTTTCATTAGAGTAATCAGAATGGTACCGCCATTCAGGGCTGCCAACCTTGCCCAAGGCTGCCTGTCCATCACCCGGCATGTGCAATTCTATGCTCTCAGTTCTTGACTGACTTTCCTGGATGGAAACGATGGTTTTCTTCTTAAAGGTCTTGGGTTAATGTCCACGTACTATAATTCTTTCTGCTACTGTGGGTGACATCCCACTTTTGTATTGTATTTTCTGCTTGGCTATTCCAGGCACAGAAATTTGCTTTTAGCTCTTCTAAATTCATTACCTCTCTGGCCACGTTGTGGGCTCATTGGTTTTATGACTTAAGAAAAAAACGTTTTTACAAGTATACATGCGTTACTTCTGTTTTTTAAGTTGTTGAGGCTTGTCAGCACGGATTCCACGGTAATTACAAATTACGTTCCTCCCAAGGGAAGTCCAGCCTCTCTTCCGGAGTCCCCTGGTAATGGTGATTTGTTACTAAGATATTCTATTATCAGTTTACCTAGTCATGTCTCTCACTGCCCCTCCATAGAAAATGGGTATCCATAGTTAGTGACATTGGAAGCCTGGCTGTCTCACTAAACGTGTCACTTTGCATCACACATTACCTGCCCATTTTCTCATTCCTTCTCCAGATATCCAGTGAGGGGCAGGTTGCCCTTTAAGCACCCAGGCTCCTTTCCTAGGATACTCAGCGTGCAAGGGGTGGAGCCTGGGTTTGTCTGGGCTGGCCGTCATCTGGGAAGGTGTGTTCTCTCTGCTTTCCTGACTCCTCACAGTGTGAACCGACTTTCTGTCAGTACCTCTGAGCGTCATCTGGACCTGACCCAGTGCTGTGGGTCTCGGCGTTCCCACATGGCATAATTGGTTAATTCTCTCATTGCTGTGACAAAGGCATCTAAGGAAGAAAAGGGATCCTTTCGACTCAGTTTGAGGGTCTGCGTGGTCCCTGGTGGTGGGAAGCAGCCATTACCCGAAGTCAAGAAGCGGAGAGCGATGGATGCTGGAGTCATCCCTCTCTCCTCTCACTCAGTCAGTGTCTACCTATGAGAGAGTACCGCCCACCTTTGGGGTGGGCCTTTCTACGGTAATCTAGGAACTCCCTTCCAGACATGCTTAGATGTTTGTCTTCTAGAGGTTTCTAGATCCTGCCAAGTCTACTGTCAATATTGCCACCACAGGGTGCTTCCATCCCTGAGGCTTAGATATTTTTAATATTGATGTGATACTGACTGCTTCCCTTCCCATCATACCTTCCTCAGTGCCATGTGAGGGAGAGGGAGAGGGAGAGGCAGAGAGAGAGGGAGAGGGAGAGCAAGTGCTTGAGAACACTCCTTTTGCAACTTAGGAGGTAAGGAGTCAGTCATGGATGTGGACCGAGCTGTGTGTATGATTGTGCACGGGAGGCCTAGACAGCTCTTAGCCATCAATCACCGCTTCCTCTCACCTGGCCACACCATCTTTGATGCCATCACCTTGCACCAGGCAGGCGCTTTTTTTTTTTTTTTTTTTTACTGAGGGCCGGGATGCAGGGAGCCTGCTGAACCTCTGGTGGCAGAATGCCGGGGACGATTCGTTGAGGGAGCCATCACTCTTGACTCAGAATTTTCCAGATGGCTTGCTTGGCATTTCTAGTCGCCGTAGTTGAAGTAAATATTTGGAACAAAACCCTGCTATGTTGTCCCCCAGACTGTTACTATTTGACTTTAGATTATTAGCAGAGATCCTTGTTTATGACATTTACAGACTGAAGGCTTGCTCATTTATAGTGGCCGCCACACATACTTTCCCCATGCTGTTTACCCACAAGATTTATCCAGTGAGAGTCTTGCTCGCTCACACGTACCCTTAGAGGAAGCCCTAGTGTGAATGTAACCATGAGAATCCCTCAGTTAATGCAACAGTACACGGTGTTTGTTATCGGGGTTTCTTTCTGCTTCAAACTCACACTGCCTTTGCATTCAAATGACAGCCATTAACTAAGTAATGGTTTTGGGATTAACCATCCACAGGGAAAAGATTTGATCTTCTGGGTGAATATTGTGCAGTTATGTTGGTACTGCTGTGGACAAAGGTGTCGTGAATCATGTAGCTGTCTTCCTTTCTAATTTTGTTTTTTCCAAGTAAAAAGATTAGGGTAGAAGATAATGGTTCCTGTGGTTCATAAGGGTCAAGATAGATTTTTGAGAATTATTTTTTAGAAATATTTTACGTGTGTGTGTGTGTATGTGTGCATGTCTACACACATATTCATGCTTGAATATATGTGTATCACATGTGTACTGGGTGCCCATGGAGACTGGAAGAGAGCATTGAACCCTTGGAACTGGTTACAGTTGGGAGCCATCATGTGGGTGCTGGGAACTGAACCAGGTCCTCTGCAAGAGCAGCCAGTGCTCTTAACCACTGAGCCACCAACTTTATGAATTCTTAAGCCTCCCAAGCAACGAACTTTTTGATTTTTTGCTGGGTCTTTATTTCTGCTCATAATTTAGTGGCATGGTGGTAGGGATATACTTTGTCAGTAGAGTACTTGCCTAGCCTTTATGAAGCTCTGACCAAGTCTAGGGCAATGTCAACTGGCTGTGGTGGCACATGCCTATGATCCCAGCACTTAGGAGGTGGAGTCCCAGAAATTCAAGGTAAGATTTAGCTACCTAGTAACGTTGAGGCCATCCTGGGCCACATGAAACCCTGTCTCAAAAAAAGAAAATTAGGGGGTGTATGTGTGAGTGTTCCATTTACACATGTGCATGCGTGTGTGTATTCTGTACTCCTGATATTTCATTACTGGCCATATAAACATTAAGTTATATTTTAGATTTCACCACCACTTTGAAGTTATGGAAAATAAGAAAGTTAGTGGCTGCTATGATTTTTGTGCTAAGCAACTTCTTAACATTAAAAAAAAAAAAATCAATACTGCCTTTACTGATCAAGCTTTAAATCATGTGAAGAAAGGAACCTAGACGTTAGCCTGGGACTGTGCTAAGTGCTTTGAGGACATGATGCAGCTTCATCTTCACGGTGGCTTTTAAGGGTCAATATTATTATCCCTCTTTTGAAGATCAGGAAATTGATGCTTAATGAAAATGCTTAAATAACTCACCCAGGGTCACATGATTGGAGCCAAGTAGAGCTGGAGAAATAAAACTTGCCTGCCTGTCTTCACCACAGGGGAAATCTGCCTTTTGTTGGGCTAGAATAAGCCTTCCACACAATCGGAGTGGCTTTCTTCAGACTCTTCATGCTTAGGCAAATGTAGTGTTGTCACAGGGTTAGGGAACTTGACTCTTTCCTCC
This sequence comes from Phodopus roborovskii, assembly GCF_943737965.1. Lineage (NCBI taxonomy): Eukaryota > Metazoa > Chordata > Mammalia > Rodentia > Cricetidae > Phodopus > Phodopus roborovskii. The sequence goes on from NW_026125295.1 coordinate 3,505,991, forward strand.
TCCACACTCCAAATGAAAAGATGGATCGTTAAGAACTGACGTCTCCTGGTCTTCGTCGTCCCAGTTACTTGCACATAGGGCAACTTGAAAGCCACACACAGGTTTCCACCCCTCTGTCTCTCCTGGTTATGTGTGTAGCAGACCCAGAGAGCCTTCCCAAACTCCTTGGGCATTTCAGGGTAGCCCAGCATTCTGACCTCTACCCTGGCTCCCACCCCACTTCCCATTCTCTTGTTCATTTACAAGGTACCTGCTTCTCAGGGCTGAGGTCCAGCCTGTGGAGGATGCCCAGTCGGGACCACTCTGTGATCTGTTCCCAGTCAGGTCTCCCAGCGTGGGACATCTGTAGTGTGTGTGTGTGTGTGTGTGTGTGTGTGTGTGTGTGTGTGTGTGTGTACCGGGGTGTACATCTGTGTGTATGCACACCTGTGTGTGTTCCTGTCTGCAGAAGACAGAGAATTAAGTGAGGTCCCTGCTTTATCACTCCAACTTAACCCCTTCAGACGGGGTTTCTCACTGAACCTACAACTTGCTCATTTTGGGGTAGTCTGGCTGGCCAGCGAGCCCCTCAGTCCTCCCCTCCCATCACATCGCGGTCCAGCTTTCACGTGTGCTATCGAGCCGAACTCGGGTTCTCCCGCCGGCGGCACAGCAAGCTTTCTCACCCGCTTAGCCGCTGCCTCAGCCCCAGGGCATCTTTTTTTGGGGGTGAGATCAGCTTGTCGTCTTCACTTGGCACACTACACAGTGGTGCTGCTTCTTGCCCTACAACTTAGAGTCTTCTTTCAAGGTCAGCGACTAGAGGCCTTTTTCAATACCCTCTGACAGCTCGGTAGTACCTCATTGTGTAGCCTGCCTCACACCGACAGGCACGGAGGCTTTAACAGCCCTCCCCACGCATGCCATGCACCGCTGCGGTCATTGATGGGCACATGCAGTGTTCTGCCTGCCACTGCAGGTCTGCCTGCCTGGAGGACAGGTTCCTGGGAGTATAGCAGCTCAGAGAGAATGTCGGGGCCAGTCAGGCAATTGTGCTCCCTGGGGAGGTTGCCTTCTTCTATTCACACATCCCCGGGCCCTGTTAATGATTGCCTGGGAAAACTTTTGAATGTTTGCTAATATGATGGACGAAACATGCTGTTCAAATTTAGCTTTGGGTTTACCATTCTCTTTGATACAGTGCGATAGTTTTTGGTGCAGTTTAAGGGTCATTTATTTTTCTGTTTTATAAACTTCACCTCTTTGTATCTTGACTCATTTAATGAAAATTTACGACTTTCCTGTTTTGTTTTTTTTTCTTTCCTTTACTTTTTTTTTTTTTTTTTAAACTTTGTAGCTGGTAATTGGTTGGTTTGCTTCCTAGAAGATTGTACATTTTAGGTAGCCAAATTTACCAAATCATCCATCCTTTAATAACATTTGGATTTTGAAGTATTAGGTCTCACCTATATGTCTTCTATGTTCTTTTCTTTTTCCTTCGAAACCTCTTTGATCCATTTGGAGTCTTTGCTCTGAGAGATGAGTCCAGATTTGTTTTTCAGATGCTGTCAAGTTGAATTGAAACATGATCTTTACCACCAATTAGTAGTTTGAATTGCATGCTTGGCTAGCACATGGAGAATTAAGTGCTTGGCTAGCACATGAAGGGGAGAGCTTAGTTTCATATAGCAGTGCTTATTAAGCATTTAACAAAGACAACAGTTGGTGTTTGCCAGACTTGGGTGGGGGTATAATGACAAGTGTGAACAAATCCTTGAACTAGGAGGCAGCCAATGAGTACAGTAAGTGGAGGTGTGTCATCTGGTTGGGGAAGGACCTCTGGGGAGAGGAGGTAATGAGTGTAGACCCTGAGCCCGTGGTGCTGGGGAAATGGCTCTTCTTGGCCATAGAGAAGGGCCGGAGACATTAGCGACGAAAGGATAATTCATGCGCAGTCTCATTCACTTACTTTTGTGGAGACAAGTTCTTACTCCAGGCAGCCCTGGCTGGCCTGGAGCTCAGACACCTCCCTGCTTCTGCCCCCTGAGTGCTGGGATCAAAGGTGTGCAGTTAGACCTCTCCCATGCCTTCATCCTTCAAAACAGATCAGGGGGAAATTTAAGAGCTCCCACCCGAAGACAGCAACAGTCACATTCTGCGGGCCAGTTGCTGAGTTTTGACACCTGTTGCTTGTTCTAGACTACTCCAAGTTCCCGAAGCCGAAGTCTCACTTTGCTCCCCCATGGAACACCCAATTCTGCGTCTCCCTGTAGCCAGAGACACCTCAATGCGGGGGTCCCCGGTGTTGTCTCAGTCACGCATCACAAGTCGCCTGCAGCTGCCCGAAGAGCCAAGAGTCAGTATTCCGGCCAACTTCACGAAGTCAGAGAGGTAGGCCTTGCTCTTACTAGGCTGCATGGCCCCTGGGAGTCGGGGACGGTGGCCCTGGTGACTCCTCTTCCTTCCGACCCTGCACAGAGCAGAGGTAACCTTGCAGCCACGTGTCTGCAGCCGCTCTTTCTGGCATGAGGGCACAGCCACGGTTTTGGAGGCTAAGCGAGTCATGAGGAGACCTCCATCCTAGCTCAGAGACGGCAAGCCCACAGAAGAGTGGAGCATCCTTGGTTAAAGTCTGCTCAGGGCTAAGATGAGGTGTGCATTGAGTCCCAAAAGCATCACAGGGAATGACTGATGCCCAAGAGCGGAGGTCCTGATGCTGACTTCATTCTCCGTTGGAAGTCCCTGCCTCCCTCCCCCTTCACACTAGTGGCCCTGAGCCTCACTCTCTGCAGGGAATAAACAGTAAGCCATTGTCACCAGCCATGAGGTTCACTTGGAAGCTATTTAATGAAAGGGATGGGATAGTTTGCTGGTTTCTGTTTCTGACACAGGGCCTCATTGAGTCCAGGCCGGCGTCAGACTTATCGTATTAGTTGAGGATGACCTTGACCTTCCGACCTAACCTCCCTGCCTCTGCCTTTGAAGTGCTGGGGCTATCGGTATATGAGGCCATGCTCAGTTTTATGTGGGTGCTAGGGATCGAACCCAACTCTTTCTGTACGTAAGACAAGCACCCCACCAACTGAACTACATCCGGTGTTTGTTTGCTATCTTCTTGTGAGATACCTCTAGGAAGCCATGAGATCCTTAATGTTCCTGTCCCCTTTCCCGACCCCCAGGGCAGCTGACTGTGTTGAGGTGGACGGACTTGGTTCTGGTTGCCTGACTCCTGTCAGGTGCCGAGAACTGCTAACCTGTAGCTCACTCTGTCCCACCTACTTGCTGTCCTCTTGCTGTGGCTGCAAAGTCATTGCTTTGTCTCCTGGAAGGATGGGCCCCACAGACATCCGAGGCATGCCTAGTGGTTTGCTTTTTAAATATCAAAGGCTAGGCAGTGTTCTGATCCCGGGCTGCCTCAGTCTGATTCTGGTCAAGAATCTTGTGTATGGGATTTGTATATTTGTAGTGAAGACTTTTTTTTAAAAAAGGTTTTATATGCATGTATTCCCATATTGCTCAAAAAAGGAAAGTATAGAGTTGGAACTCTATAATTTTTTTTTAATGTGGGATGGGTGTTTTGCTTATATGCTTGTGTGTGCATTACCGTGTGCAGTGCTGATGGAGGCCAGAAGAGAGGGCATCAGACCCCCTGGAACTGAATTACAGACCATTGTGAGTGGCCATGTTGGGTAAGGGAACTGTACCTGGGTCCTCTGCGGGAGCAGCAGGTGCTCTTAGCCCCAGGAATTTTAATTTTCAGAGACAATGCTTACTGTGAAACAGATGCCCACATGTGTAAGCAAAAGTGGCTTTTAGCTTAATTGTATTACTACATTGGTTGATATAATGAATGGTTGTGAATATGTTCATTTTTGTCAGATTCTTTTCATTACTACAGTGGTTGATATAATGGATGATTGTAGCTATTGTTGTTGTTTTCCTTCATAGATTCTTTTCAATATACTGTCATAGAAAAGGGGAAATCTCCTAATTTATTCCAAATAGAATAGCATGCTGCTCCAAGCTGCTGCACCATGATCCAGGCGGCTTAAGCAGTTTGGATTTTAAAATCTTTCTTTCTTCCAATAAAGTCATCTGGTTTTATTTCTACACACACACATGCACACATGCACACACGCACACATGCGCGCGCACGCACACACACACACACACACACACACACACACACACACACACACAGTAACAGGGACTCATATAGCCAAAGTTGCCCTCAAACTTAATATATATAGCTGAGGATGACCTTGAGTTTTTGGTTCTCTTGCTTGAGATTATAGTCATGTGCCCATACGTCTGGTTTATCTGGTGCTGGGGATGGAAGCCAGAGCTCCAAGCATGCTGGCCCAACACTCTGCCAACAGAGTAGCATCTCCAGACATCCTCAGCATGATTTTTATGATAGAGAATTCTTTTGGAAGGAGATTGAACCAACATCCTCCACTGGCTACGCAAGCCACTGAGTTAGATTCGCAGACCTCAGGCTGGACAATGGTTAAGGCAGGCTCAACACTGAATCATTTGTCACTGACAGTGAATCTTCAGGATCTCCCCAGGTAGAACTTTTATACAATGTGTGCATTAGTTACTCTGTGTGTGTGTGTGTGTGTGTGTGTGTGTGTGTGTGTGTGTGTGTGAGGGAGAGAGAGAGAGAGAGAGAGAGAGAGAGAGAGACTAGGATTAAAATACCACAACCAAAAGAAATATATAGACAATTTTATTTTGGTTTAGGGTTTCACAGGGTTAGAGTCCATAATGGACTAAAAGGTGGGAGACATGGTGGCAAGACCAGGAAGCCAGTCCATCACATCATTATCCACACATAGGAAGCAGAGGGTAGGGGAGGGAAGAGGAGAAAAAAGGGGAGAGGAAGAAGAGGGGGGAGGAGTAGGCGAGAAGGGAGAGGCGGGGTTAGAAGCCCTCAAACCCTGCCCATCTGATGTACTGCAAGATTTAAAGGTTCCTTAGCCTCCCAAACGAGACCACCGAATGTTTAGATGTGTGAACTTCTGGGAGACATTTCTCATCCAAACCACCACAATGTGTAATCCTTGTGCCTTATTTTTATGTAGAACAAAATATTTTACAAGTCCTTTGAGACTGTAACCTTGAAGAGGGGGTGGGGCATGGGAGGCGGGAGGCCTGCTTGGCATGGTGGACCGTGCCTGTAGTCCTAACACTTGAGAGGCTCAAGCAGGAAGATGGTGAATTCCAATCCCACCCGAGTAACAGAGAGAGTAAATAAATAGAACACAACTTAAATTTCAGGTGAAATACTCTCATAGCCCTTTGGTTTGGTTTTTGTGACCTGGGTTGGCAGTGCATATCTTGGACCATTGCTTTTGAATGTGGACCATCCTGGGTGCCAAAAATTGTAATTTAGGAAATTAAGGATTTTATTTCAGTTTGTATGTTGGTTTGAGTCTGTGTGTGGGTTTGTGCATGGGAGTGCGGTGCTAGAAGAGGGAGCTTCATCTGAATCCCAAGTTACAGGGGTTGTGCTGGGTATCAAACTGAGAGGACCTGAGCCACTCTTAACCACTCTTAGCTGCCGAGCTAGCTCCCCTGGTCTCCAAAAAAGAATTGTAAGTAAGACTTAAAATGCAACTGAGCTTTGAAAGCCTCGGTTCCTGGCAGTTGTGGTTACCATAACCCCTGACAATTGAACAGGCCATCCTATAGTCCCTGCTGGCTTTGATGCCATCAGATCCACCTTGAAAACTATTCAAGGACACCTCCCTCACTAATCCTCATTTATAAAGGCCTTTGCTTTAAAAATTACACTGAGTTTATCTCTAATGTAGTTAGAAGTAAATGGGATAGCATTTTAACCCAGCTGTACAGGGAAGGTAAACTTCTGACCACTGAAGCAATGTAAACAAGAATTGTCATACACAAGACAGATGTGCCGGAATATCAGAACAAAAGAAAAATAACCCAGCCCAAGGCAGTGGAATAAATATGAAATGGGATGTCATGGTGCAGGTGAAAATAATGGGGTAGTTTAAAAGATTAAGCGTTTATAATCTAAAATATGAAGAATTGCGTTACCAGAGGTTAGAGCCCAGTGTCCTCCGGGCCAGTGTTAGGAGAGGTGACTATGGGGGGTTCAAGATGTGAGGCTGCCATAAAGAACAGGCTATGTTCTCAACACCAGTTTGAGAGATGACTCTATTGAGAGTTTTCTCCCCTCTGTGAACCTGGGAGAGCGGGGCCTAAAAATGTGGCCGACTTAAGTTTCATGCAAAAGCCAGCTTTATTCAGAGCATCGGATAATTTATACTCCAAGGGTTAAGAATGACGTGTGTCAGGTGCTCGATCACAAGGACAAGCCACATGTGGAAAAAAAAAAAGTTTTTTCATAGAGGCATATGAATAACAGCAGTAGTATGAATAACATTTGTATCTGCCACACCTGGGGAAGCAGGGTTTACAAAGGGAGTATCTGGGCCATCCCTGCCGCTTGAGCAGGGTTGAATAGCTTGCCTTGAACTCCCTAAGTCAACTAGGCTAGCC